>NC_139018.1:30522031-31196600 GCF_964374135.1 Grampus griseus | reverse complement strand
GACTGAACTGTGGAAACTGAATTGTCACGTTCTAGACTATTATATCATAGGTTAAATTTATTATGGCTCCTGGCAATATGTTAATTGCTTTCTTAAACAATTTTCACAAGAACTTTGTGATAGAGGTACTTTTATCCTATGTTACCAATGAGGAAACTGAGGTATAAAAAGGTTAGATAACTTGTCCAAGATCTCATTCAGTTGTTGAGGAGATTTGAATATAGATACTTTGACCCAGAGGCTATGCTCCTAATCACAACTCTAGGAAAATTCGATTTTGCACTTTGAACTTTACATGGAAAAGTAGCCAGTGTAAGTATCATGTAATTGTCAATAGACTTATTTTTCTTTCTACTACTTGACAAGCTGTTTATTCCCTAAAGTCTTCTTCATTTTTCTTTAGTGACACGGATTCACATGTATCCAGTTCTACCTCAGTTCGATTTTATCCACATGATGTGGTAGGTTTTCCTTTATTTTTATAAAATGCTGTATTTTCAGATTAAGTAGCTATACAAATCAGAAAATTGATGAGGTTACAACATATCAATTTTGTTGAAAACTGGCAAAATCACCTTTGCTGTCCCATAGTGGATCTCTTCTCATAAGTCCTTTGTTAAGAAACAAACAAGCGTAAAGCACCGTGATGTTTAATTAGCTATTTATGAATCAGTAATTACACTTTTGAGGGTACATAGAGGTCTGTTTACTCACCAGTGTCATAATCTGGTTGTGCCGTTTTTAACTGTGCCATTTTAAAACTTCATTTTGAACATTATGATTTTGGTACACAGCTAACTGATTAGGTACTTATCTACTAACTGTTGGTTAACTATTAGTTATTCATATACCAGTGTGTGTGCTTAGTGATGTTATCGCTGTATAAAAAATTGCCCTATGAGAAGCAGTGGGTATATTTTAAAAAGATAACACTGCCTTTGTGTGATGTATATCAAAATATATATATCGAGGTTAGAAAAGATAAAACAGTTGAAATCCTTATAAGCAATATTTAAGAGATATGAGGTACGTGTAGATAAATTTAGTGCCAAAGAGATTAATTATTAGCGGCTTCCTGAAGATGATGAGTTGTGAGCAGGGTTTTAAAACCATAGATGTGAATTGGCACAGAACAGTAGTTTTCAGCATTTGGCAATGTCTCGAAATATTTTTGCTTGTTACAACCACGGGGATGCTGTAGGTATCAAGTGGGTGGAAGCCAGGGATGCTGTAAAACATTCTACAGTGGAAAGCGTAGCCCCCACCCAAAGAATTATCTGGCTTGAAAGTACCTGTAGTGCCAAGATTGAGAAACCCTGGCATAGAGGGTAAGGGAAAAAAAGTGTTTGGGGAGATATTTGTCAATGCTTAGAGACAGAAATGGCTGTTATATATAAGAAACATATTTTCTTGACTATACCCCACCCCTGTGTAGGAAGAATAAAGACTGTCCCTACTCTTCTGCTGCAGTGTATTCCTGGAAACTCCACAGGAAAGCAGAAATGGGGAAATGATTACGGTGATCCCTTGGTATCCGCAGGGGATTGGTTCCAGGGCCCTGTGCGGATACCAAAATCTGTGTTTGCCCAAGTCCTTTATATAAAATCGCATATTAGTATTTTCCACTGTTAAATGGTATGAGAGCCTTGAGACAGCAAAATACTGGCTAGTGCTATGCTAAATGCAGTAAACTTTGGATTCTTTCAGAGGAAGGGGAAACTGGTGAATGGATGAGTTGAAGCTGAAACAAATGTAATGTGGTAATATCCTGTATAGCCTCAGATGAGCAGCCTGCCAAAACAGAAATAAAGGAGTGTGGGAGGGATTTGAAAACAGCAGTAACAGTGATAAGAGACTGTACGAAGAATTGAGATTTGAAGGCATTGAATCCAGTGCAGAGGAGCTTAGATTTGACGCAGTAGTGAGGTTCATAGCTTAATGAGAGAAGAGAAGGGGTAGGGAGAAGGGAAGCCGCTAATGATTCCCTGTTGGTGATTTTAATGGATTCACTAGCTATACAATCATAAAATACTAAAATTTCAAATACTTCCTAGTAAAATCTTTCCAAAAGGCCTTTGTTGTAGTTCACTTCCTTTTGTCACCTTCTGTAGTTTCTAACAATCATAAAATATCCACAAGAGTGGACTAGTGTAGAGAATTAAGGAGGTTTAGATAATTTGCAAGCTGATTGCGTAGCCCTTGAAGCATGACTTGATTGAAGACACTTTAAGCCTTTCAATGCCGATTTTCTTTTAGCTCTCTCTTCCACAGATTCGACTGAACAGACTATTGACCATCGATACAGATTTGTTGGAGCAACAAGACATTGACCTGAGCCCTGATTTGGCAGCTACTTACGGTCCAACAGAAGAAGCTGCCCAAAAAGTTAAACACTATTACCGCTTTTGGATCCTGCCCCAGCTGTGGATCGGCGTTAACTTTGACAGACTCACACTTTTGGCCCTGTTTGATAGGTGAGAATATAGTGTGATATTAAAGATATATGCAGATTTTATTTTTAAATTGAAATGTATTCAATTACCCATTGAGTATTTGACTTGGTTTCCATGTTGGAAGGTGTTTTCTATTTTGGTTCTCTTGAGATAAAACTTAAGTTAGTAAGGCTCCCAAACATGGACTCTCCTGAATCTATTAAAAGCTTTTTTTTGTGGCAATTTTAATATGTTTATTTAAAAAAATGCTTTTATCATTAAGAATCATGCAGCTGTACTTAAAAGCCAGAGAATTTGAGATGTTAATGACCGTAAGGTTATATGTAATATGACTAACTATAAAAGGTATAATAGTAAACAGTATTAGTCAATTATGAACTTGGTGACCAACTGCTGTTTCTAGTTGACATGGAGTAACAAAGACTGGGTTTACTCTTCTACCTGAAACAATGCAAAACATAAAATGCATGAAACAGTGGTTTTCAAGACACTGGAAATAAGACAGAAAAGGACCGTGATTCCTGAGAAATGGGAAGCAAATTATGTGAGCCCACCTTACTGCCTTAAGAGAGTCCCCAGGCTGTGGTACTTAAGTAGAGTCCAGCAGACTTCCTGAGTTGAGGAGATGGAGCTCAGAGTCCAGGGAGACTAGAGCAGCTCAAGTCTGTAGGATAGAACATCAGAGAGAGGATTGCTGCTCAGAGAGATAACCTCAGAGACTTTTCGTGGGTCTCCTCAACTGTTCAGCAGAGTATTGGTAAGAGAATGTATATGAGGAAGCCAGGGTCAGAATGATGTGAAAGAAACAGAGGGACAGTGCCTGGCACACAGGGCTGGGGATAGTGCCTGTCCCCACCCACCATAATAATTAATCCTTTATCATGCATTGTGTAGGGTACTCAGGAAAGTCTTGCCTTAGAAGTGCGGAGTAATTAGCCCTAGCATGAGCACTGCTCCAGACCCACCTAGCAAGTCATAAAAGCAAGACCTGAAAGGATCAAACTGTTCCCAAGTAGCATAACAAAGCTCAACAAGATTTGTAGAAATCCAGAAATTCTCACCACATAAAAAGTTAAGATTCACAATATCTGGCCTCCAGTCGGAGACTACCAAGCATACAGAGAAATGACAATGTGATTTATAATGAGGGAGGTAAGGAAACCAACCTGTAACTGCCACTGATATTAGAATTAGCAAAGACATTAAACAGTTATAAGTGTACTTCGCATGTTAATAAAAATTAAGTAGAGATATGGAAGATATGAAGAAAAAAGACCCAAGTCACACTTAGAGATGAAAACTAAAATGTCTGAGATGAAAAATACAATGGATGAGATTAATTGTAGATTAGACATTACAGAAGAAAATGTAAGTGAAGCTGACAGCATGGTAGTAGAAACTATTGAAAGTGAAACAAAGAAAAAAGAATCATTCTCCTACTCCCATCCGCCAATGAAAAGAATATACAAAATGAAAGTAAACCAAGGGAGACAGGAAGAGAGAAAAAAATTTGAGGAAGTAATGGTGGAAAACTTTCTAAATTTGATGAAAAGTACAAATGTACACATTGAAGAATCTCCATGAACCTCAAGTACAAGAAACATGAAAAAAACTACCAAGGCACATAATTGCTCAAAACCAGTGATAAAATCTTAAAAACTGCAAGAGAAAAAAAGATGTAGTTTGTACAGAGGAACAAGAATAAGGAAGACATCAGACTTATTGTTGGAAAAAATACAAATGAGGAGATGATGGAGCCGCATTTTTAAAGTATTGAAAGGAGAAAAAAACTCAATCTGGAATTCTATAGCCAACAAAACTGCAAAAACCAAGATGAAATAAAGACATTTTTGGACTAGGAAAAACTGAAAGAAGTTTTTTCAAGCAGACCCACACTACAAAATATATTACAGGATGTCTTTCAAGCAGAAGGATAGTAATACCAACTGGAAATATGGACCTACCCAAAGAAATAAAAGATCACTGTAAATGGTAAGTAACTACATGAATAAATATGTAAAAATTTTTCTTACTAATTAAATCTCTTTGAGACATAATTGGATATTTAAACAAAAATAATAATGGGGCTTCCCTGGTGGCACAGTGGTTGAGAGTCTGCCTGCCGATGCAGGGGACACGGGTTCGTGCCCTGGTCCAGGAAGATCCCACATGCCGTGGAGCAGCTAGGCCCGTGAGCCATGGCCGCTGAGCCTGCGTGTCTGGAGCCTGTGCTCCGCAACGGGAGAGGCCACAACAGTGAGCTGCCCGCATACAGCAAAAAAATTTAAAAATAATAATAATGATGATGTATTGTGTGATTTATAAGATAAGTAAAAGTAAATTTCATGACAATAATAGCATAAATGACAGGAAGGGGCATATAAGAGTATACTACTATAAGTTTCTTATACTGTATATGAATTAAATATAAGTTGCTGATACTGTACGTATACTTATACTATGTCACTTGAAGTAGACTGTCATAAAACATATAGTAAAGCAACTACTAAAGTAACAAAAGAAAGAGTTATAACTAGTAAGTTAAAAAAATAAAGGAGATAAAATAGATTCATAAAAATTACTCTCTTAATCTAAAATAAGGCAGAAAAAGAAAGATCAAAAACAGATTGACAGAAGATAAATGACAGTATGATAGTTGGAAAAGTCAGAAATTGTCAAATTGGAGAAAAAAAGCAAGACTCAATTCTTTGCTGCCTACAGGAAATGCACTTTAAATATAAAAACAGAAAAGATATACCATGCTAACACTAATCACAGTAAAGCTAGAGTGGCTGAATTAATGTCAGACAAAGTAGATTTCAAAGCAAAGAATATTACCAAGGTAAAAGGAGGTCATTTTATAATGATAAATGGTCAATTAATGCATAGGATTTAACCATCCTAAATGTTTCTACATCTCAAACAGTGCTTTGAAGGAAAAGCTGATAGAAATAGGAGAAATGGATAAATTCCCAATTATAGTTGAATTCAACACACCTCTCTCAATAATTGATAGAACAAGTATGTAGAAAATCAACAAAGATATAATTGTCAGCCAACCTAAGTTGATTGACATTTATGGAACACTCCACTCATAACCACAGAATACACATTTTTTATGTGCACACAGAACATTTACCAAGATAGACCATATTCTGGGCCATAATATAAGGATCAAATTTAGAAGGATTTGAGTCCTATATAGTGTGTTCCTTGACCACGGAGTTAATTATAAATCAGTAACAAAAGAACCTTGGAAAATCCCTAAATATTTGAAAGCTAAATACATCTAAATAATTCATAGATCAAAGGACAAATCAAGAGGGAGATTAGAAAATATTTTGAACTAAATAAAAGTGAAACACAATCAGAATTTTTGTGATGCCACTAACACAGTACTTAGAAGAAGTTATAGCACTGAATAAGAAGTAAAGTCAATTCAGTGACTTCACCTTCCCCCTTAGGAAACTAGAAAAAGAAGATCACATTAAGCCTAAGAAAGCAGAAGAAAGAAAATCATAAAGAACAAAGCAGAAATCAGTGAGGACACAGAAGACAGTAGGGAAAAATCAAGGGAACCAAAAAGCTCAATTAAAGTAATATACTTTAGCCAGGTTGATCAGGACAAAAAAAAAAAAAGTTACAGATTACCAATATCAGGAATGTGAGCTAGGATATCAGGTAATTTTTTTCTACAGGTAATTCTACAGGTAATAAATGGATAATAAAATATTATGAGCAGCTGTATGTAAATAAATTTGACAGTG
This sequence comes from Grampus griseus, assembly GCF_964374135.1. Classification (NCBI taxonomy): domain Eukaryota; kingdom Metazoa; phylum Chordata; class Mammalia; order Artiodactyla; family Delphinidae; genus Grampus; species Grampus griseus. The sequence continues at coordinate 31,190,380 of NC_139018.1, read as the reverse complement.
GACAAATTTCTTGAGAGATAAAAATTATCAAAGTTCTGAAAGAAATACAATATCTTCATGTTCCTATATCTATTAAATAAATGGGCATTGTAGTTAAACACCTTCCCATAAAGAAAATTCCAGGCCTAGATAGTGCCAAATAATATCCCGAATCAGTGAAGTGGAGAAAGGATAAGCTTTTCAACAAGTGGTGCTAGAAACATTGGATTTCCATATGCAAAAAAAAAAGAAGAAAAGAAAAAGAAAGAATTTGTTTTATTACCTTGCATCATATTACGAAAGTTAACTCAGAGTGGATCATAGGCCTAAATGTGAAATCTAAAACATAAACTTCAGAAAAAAGCAAAACGTAGGAGAAAAGATTTGTGACCCTGGATTAGGCAGAATTGCACAGATGTGACATCAAAAACAGATCAATGAAAAAACAAATTGATAAATTGGATTCATCAAAATTAAAAACTAACAAAAGCCGAAGGGAGAGCATGTGTTCAGTGACAAGCGACATGGACAGAATGTAGTGTAACAGGGCTGACAGGGATCATTGGATTCGGCAAATCTGGAATTCCACAACTGCCATATGAGAACAAATGAAAATACCAGTGTTTCATTTATTGATTTGAAATTACTATTGAACTTGTTTTAATCTGGGAGAACTATCAAGTGAAATAGTACAGAGATGTTTGTGAATTTTATTTTTTAGGTCAATTGATTATAAGTTGTGCATTGATGTAATATAAAGAAATAAAAATGTTTTTATGATTATGAAAACAATTCTTTATTAAATATGTAGAAAGATTTTAAGACAGAGGCCAGCCCAAATCCTTCCACCCAGAGAGAACCATTATTAGTAGTACCAATTGATATATTGTCTTTTTAAACCTTTATATGTATGTTTCTTAAGTAATAGAACTTGTATCTTCGTATACAGTTTTGTGTCCTCCTTTCTTTGTATAGCAAATGTACTGAGCATGTTCCTGTGTCAGTAAATATTCTTTAAAATCAAGAGTTTTAGCACATACTTAACATTTTGTGAATAAAATATCCCCAGGAAGTGAGATAGATTCTTATTTTTTGGCATGATTTATAAAAGTCATCTTCAGGGACTTCCTTGGCAGTCCAGTGGTTAAGACTCCACTCTTCCAATGCAGGGGGTGCAGGTTTGATCTCTGGTCGGAGAACTAAGATCCCATATGCTGTGCAGTGCAGCTAAAAAATAAAATAAATTAAAAAAAATTATCTTCATTGCTGTATGTAGTATGTTGAACATCGTACTGCTTCTTTTACAGTGTCAGTTTAGTAAAATATAGAATTGTCTGAGTAACTTCGATAGAGGCAGCATTGATGGTCTATCACTGCCTTCATTCTCAACATATGTAAGAGCCTGTGTTTAAGTAATTTTAGTAAGATTTCTGATTATTTCAGATGATTTAGATATGGGAAATGAAACCACTTGGTATCAAACTTTGGTTACAAACTTTGTCATATAAATGTTTCCAATTTAATTTTCTAGAAACTCTTTTGAGATTTTGTTTTTCGAACTTGTTTCTTTGTATATTTCCTTTATTTTCCGTTCAGGTTGTTCAGTTATTTGGCAACAAACTTGACAGAGAAGCAGATGAGAAGAAGAGTAAAGTTATAACGTAGAAATTGAAACTGTATTATGTATTATAATAAGAAATTCACAGTCCACTGTGGCATGCTTTATTTGCACATAAGAATGTGTGCCAGTTTTCCATCTAAACTGAACATACCTTTTCAGTATGATTCAAAACCTTGTTCAAACCCAGTACTAAAAAAAATCTTAACAAGTATAGTATGAACTTCATATTGATGTCTTCCCTTTTTGCACTCTGATTAATTTCTTGTAATGATGATATACTTACTCATAAATTTTTCTGTCTACAGAAATCGTGAGATCCTGGAAAATGTGTTAGCTGTCATCTTGGCTATTCTTGTGGCTTTTTTGGGATCTATTCTTCTCATACAAGGCTTCTTCAGAGATATCTGGGTCTTCCAGTTCTGCCTGGTGATAGCCAGCTGTCAATATTCACTACTTAAGGTACCAGCATCTCCCTTCTCTTCAGACTTTAGCATCATAGTTATGTTAAAAAGCAGAAGGTTTTGTATCACTCATTGAATTATAGTAAGAATATAATTTTTAGATTTATTTTCCTTGGACGTTTACGTTAAGATTGGGAAAGGAACAAAAGGGACATGTAAACTTTAAAAAATAATGACATATGACTGAAGCTTCCTAAAAACTTTTTTTGTATTAAAATAAAAAAATAAGAATTCGAATTCTTTTCTTCTCTCTCTCTTTCTTTTCTTTTTTTGTTTTTTTTGGCCATGCCACATGGCTTTCTGGATCTTAGTTCCCCAACCAGGGTTATAACCCAGACCCTGGCAATGGAAGTGTCAGGTCCTAACCACTGGACCGCTAGGGAATTCCCAAGAATTCGAGTTCTTGAAATTCATTTGATAAATTAAAAGAAAATGAAACTGTCCTACTCTCATATTTTAAGTCTTCTATTATGTAGGTGAAATTACTAAGATCCATCATTGGTAGATAGAATAATGGCAAAACTAGCATATACATTCTTTGTGGACACAGAGCAGAAGATCAGTGTCCCTTTGCTTTTGTTTAAATAATGGTTCTAAAATACCAAATGTTATCAATTTTAAGCTTTCCATAAATGGGAGAATCAAATACCAAATTTTTCACTTTCCATGCCACATCAGCGTGCCCTGGTAACATGGACTGTTTTCTTTCCTTTCTTAGCCAGTACTGGTTATTTGCCTGATACATACTCACATGCAGAACCCTCTCCCATCCTGAAGACTATTTGTTTAGTTCTGTTTATACCATCAGCTATCCTTTCTCTTTTCTCTCTCCATTTATAGACATCTGGAGTAAACCACCTTTGTCAACTGCTCCATTTCTTCAAGATTCATCCATACTCTTTTCCTCGTTACAGTATTGAAATTACAGTCTTTGTGGGCTAATAATCTCTAATTGCCAAATCTACGTTCTTAGTCTTCATTCTCTGTGAGTGCTGCATCATTTAAATATCTGTGAATACTTTCTTCCATTTTTGTGTTTTCCTCATTGCCGATCTGTTACTTTATACTACCCTCATGATTATGCTACTTTGCAAGTAACTTTATTTTCCTTTGTTGATGCCTCTTTGTTCTTTTGACTACCTCTTAATTTACAAGAACTCTCTAGGGTTTTATTTGGCCCTCTTTTCAGTTTGTAATTCCTTGCCAGTGAAGTCATCCTCTTTTATTACTTTGTTGCCCCTGCTGTATATGAATTATGTCCAGATTTATGGCACAGTCTTCACCTTTCTTGTAAGGTTTAGTCCTATATATCTGACAGGCAGCTGGGCACATTCTGAAAATGGCACATCATCATCTTCTGATATTTTCCTTTCCCAGTTCCTTTGCTTTTTCTTTTTTTTAACACCTTTTTTGGAGTATAATTCCTTTACAGTGTTGTGTTAGTTTCTGCTGTATAACAAAGTGAATCAGCTATACGCATATGTACATACCTTCCATCGTGCATCTCCCTCCCATCCTCCTTATGCCACCCCTCTAGGTGGTCGCAAAGCACCGAGCTGATCTCCCTGTGCCATGCAGCTGCTTCCCACTAGCTATCTATTTTACATTTGGTAGTGTATATATGTCCATGCCACTCTCTGACTTCGTCCCAGCTTACCCTTCCCCCTCCTCGTGTCCTCAAGTCCATTCTCTACATCTGCGTCTTTATTCCTGTCCTGTCCCTAGGTTCCTCAGAAACTTTTTTTTTTTTTTTTACATTCCATGTATATGTGTTAGCATATGATATTTGTTTTTCTCTTTCTGACTTACTTCACTCTGTATGACAGACTCTAGGTCCATCCACCTCACTACAAATAACTCAATTTTGTTTCTTTTTATGGCTGAGTAATATTCCATTGTATATATGTGCCACATCTTCTTTATCCATTCATCTCTTGATGGACACTTAGGTTGCTTCCATGTTCTGGCTATTGTAAATAGTGCTGCAATGAACATTGTGGTACATGACTCTTTTTGAATTATGGTTTTCTCAGGGTATATGCCCAGTAGTAGGATTGCTGGGTCATATGGTAGTTCTATTTTTAGTTTTATAAGGAACCTCCATACTGTTCTCCACAGTGGCTGTATCAGTTTACATTCCCACCAACAGTGCAGGAGGGTTCCCTTTTCCCCTCACCCTCTCCAGCATTTATCGTTTGTAGATTTTTTGATGATGGCCGATGCAAATGCAAAGGATTAATCTCCAAAATATACAAGCAGCTCATGCAGCTCAATATCAAAAAAACAAACAATCCAATCCAAAAATGGGCAGAAGACCTAAATAGACATTTCTCCAAAGAAGATATACAGATTGTCAACAAACACATGAAAGGATGCTCAACATCACTAATCATTAGAGAAATGCAAATCAAAACTACAATGAGGTTATCACATTGATAGGCATATACTGAAGAATCCTTGCATTCCTGGAAAAACCCCACTTGATTATGGTGTATGGTCCTTTTAATGTGCTGTTGGATTCTGTTTGCTAGTATTTTGCTGAGGATATTTGTATCTGTGTTCATCAGAGATATTAGCCTGTAGTTTTCTTTTTTTGTGACACCTTTGTCTGGTTTTGGTATCAGGGTGATGGTGGCCTCATAAAATGAGTTTGGGAGTGTTCCTCCCTCTGCTATATTTTGGAAGAATTTGAGAAGGATAGGTGTTAGCTCTTCTCTAAATGTTTGATAGAATTCGCCTGTGAAGCCATCTGGTCCTGGGCTTCTGTTTGTTGGAAGATTTTTAATCACAGTTTCAATTTCAGTGCTTTTGATTGGTCTGCTTATATTTTCTGTTTCTTCCTGGTTCAGTCTCAGAATGTTGTGCTTTTCTAAGAATTTGTCCATTTCTTCCAGGTTGTCCATTTTATTGGCATAGAGTTGTTTGTAGTAATCTCTCATGATCCTTTGTATTTCTGCAGTGTCAGTTGTTACTTCTCCTATTTCATTTCAAATTCTATTGATTTCAGTCTTCTGCCTTTTTTTCTTGTTGAGTCTGGCTAATGGTTTACCAATTTTGTTTATCTTTTCAACAAACCACCTTTTAGTTTTATTGATCTTTGCTATTGTTTCCTTCATTTCTTTTCCATTTATTTCTCATCTGATCTTTATGATTTCTTTCCTTCTGCTAAATTTGGGGTGTTTTTGTTCTTTCTGTAATTGCTTCAGGTGTAAGGTTAGGTTGTTTATTTGAGGTGTTTCTTGTTTCTTGAGGTAGGATTGTATTGCTATAAACTTTCCTCTTAGAACTGCTTTTGCTGCATCCCATAGGTTTTGGGTCATCATGTTTTCATTGTCACTTGTTTCTAGGTATTTTTTGATTTCCTCTTTGATTTCTTCAGTGATCTCTTGGTTATTTAGTGCTGTATTGTTTAGCCTCCACCTGTTTGTGTTGTTTACAGTTTTTTTCCTGTAATTGATATCTAGTCTCATAACATTGTGGTTGGAAAAGATACTTGATATAATTTCAATTTGCTTAAATTTACCAAGGCTTGATTTGTGATCCAAGATATGGTCTATCCTGGAGAATGTTCCATGAGCACTTGAGAAGAAAGTGTATTCTGTTGTTTTTTTTGGATGGAATGTCCTATAAATATCAATTAAGTCCATCTTGTTTAATGTGTCATTTAAAGCCTGTGTTTCGTTATTTATTTTCATTTTGGATGATCTGGCCATTGGTGAAAGTGGGGTGTTAAAGTCTCCTCCAATTATTGTGTTACTGTCAATTTCTCCTTTTATAGCTGTTAGCATTTGCCTTATGTATTGCAGTGCTCCTATGTTGAGTGCCTAAATATTTACACTTGTTATATCTTCTCCTTTGATTGATCCCTTGATCATTATGTAGTGTCCTTCTTTGTCTCTTGTAATAGTCCTTATTTTAAAGTCTGTTTTGTCTGAAATGGGAATTGCTGCTCCAGCTTTGTTTTGATTTCCATTTGCATGGAATATCTTTTTCCATCCCCTCACTTTCAGTCTGTATGTGTCCCTAGGTCTGAAGTGAGTCTCTTGTAGACAGCATAGGTACGGGTCTTGTTTTTGTATGCATTCAGCCAGGCTATGTCTTTGTTTGGAGCATTTAATCCATTTACATTTAAAGTAATTACCGATATGTATGTTCCTATTATCATTTTCTTAATTGTTTTGGGTTTGTTTTTGTAGGTCTTTTCCTTCTGTTGTTTTCCTGCCTAGAGAAGTTCCTTTAGCATTTGTTGTAAAGCTGGTTTGGTGGTGCTGAATTCTCTTAACTTTTGCTTACCTGTAAAGGATTTAATTTCTCAAACGAGTCTGAATGAGATCCTTCCTGGGTAGAGTAATCTTGGTTGTAGGTTTTTCCCTCTCATCACTTTAAATATGTCTTGCCACTTCCTTCTGGCTTGCAGAGTTTCTGCTGAAAAATCAGTTGTTGACCTTATGGGGATTCCCTTGTATGTTTTTTGTTGTTTTTCCCTTGCTGCTTTAATATTATTTCTTTGTATTTAATTTTTGATAGTTTGATTAATATGTGTCTCAGCGTGTTTCTCTTTGGGTTTATCTTGTATGGGACTCTCCTTGTTTGCTGGACTTGATTGACTCTTTCCTTTCCCATGTTATCGAAGTTTTCAACTGTAATCTCTTCACATATTTTCTCAGACACTTCCTTTTTCTCTTCTTCTTCTGGGACCCCTATAATGCGAATGTTCGTGCGTTTAATGCTGTCCCATGGGTCTCTGAGACTGTCCTCAATTCTTTTCCTTCTTTTTTCTTTATTCTGCTCCCTGGCAGTTATTTCCACCATTTTATCTTCCAACTCACTTATGCTTTCTTCTGCCTCAGTTATTCTGTTATTGGTTCCTGCTAGAGTATTTTTAATTTCAGTAATTGTGTTGTTCATCACTGTTTGTTTGCTCTTTAGTTCTTCTAATCCTTGTTAAATGTTTCTTGTATTTTCTCCATTCTGTTTCCGAGATTTTGGATCATCTTTACTATCATTACTCTGAATTCTTTTTCACGTATGTTACCTATTTCATCTTCATTTATTTGGCCTTGTAGGTTTTTACGTTGCTCCTTCATCTGTAACATATTTTTTGTTGTTGTTGTTGTTGTTGTTGTTGGGTGGTGCTGTATTCCTGTCTTACTGGTTGTTTGGCCTGAGACATCCAGCACTGGAGTTTGCAGGCAGTTGGCTAGAGCTGCGTCTTGATGCTGAGATGAGGACCTCTGGGAGACCTCACTCCGATTGATATTCCCTGGGTCTGAGGTTCTCTGTTAGTGTGGTTTGGACTCAGAGCTCCCACCACAAGAGCTTGGACCCAACGTCTGGCCTGGGAGCCAAGATCCTGCAAAATTTGTGGCGTGGTAAAAAAAAGAGATAAAAAACAGGAAGAAAGAAAGAAAAAAAGGATCAGTACAATATCAAAGAATAAAAAACAAAATAAAATTAGAACGTTAAAAAATATATTAGGAAAAATAAAAGTATAATTGAAACAACTGCAACAGGGTAAAATAAAACCACAGCAGAAAAAAAGGGTGGAGGGTACAAGTGAAAAGGAGAGATCACTAACAAAGGATAAAGAATAAAATAAAATTAGGAAAATAAAAGATTTATTAGGAAAAATTAAAAAATCAACAACAATGAATCAACAAGGTAAAACAGAACCCTAATCTAAAAGAGGAAAAAAGAAAAGAAAAAAAAAAGCCTTGTCTATGGGGGTGGAGTTCAGTTGGGGGGTGGAACTTAGGCAGGGGTTGGGTTTAGGGTGGGGTGGGACATAGGCGGTTGGGGGAGATGATGTTTGAGCGTGGGGCGGGGCCTAGGCAGGGTGACGTTCAAGTGTGGGGCGGGGCCGCTGCTTAGCACCTGGCAGAAGGGGAGAGGCAGCATGTGGAAAGGACAGCTTCTGGAGAGTGGAGTTCCGGAGTTTGGAGGTAGGGCCCTGAGTGAGCATGTGTGGGTGGGGTTTAGGCCCAGCTCGATGGAGGGGGTCTCCGAGTGTAGAGGTGGGGCACTGGGTGGGGGTGTTGGTGTGGGGCTTGGGCTCTGAATGGCAGGAGGGAGGCTCTGAGGGCAGAGGATTAGGTCCTGGAGCCCAACAGGCTTCCCAGTGCCTAAGTGGACAGGGAAAGCACTGGCCCCGTTCCCTTCTGTTCCTTCGTGCACCTCCCCCACCATCTCTCCCAGGGTCTCCCCCGTTGCTGCTGGACCCCTAACTGTGGGTGTGTCCTGCTGGGTGTAGGAACTCCTTACCTCCCCCAGACACCCCTCAGGGGTGCCAGTCTCAGAGGTCTGGCCTTTACTTTTGCTCCCCCTTCCCTCCCTCCCACTCCCTCAGGACCCACATGGCTGGAGGGGGCCTAGGTGGGCAGAGGATCAGGCCCGGCATCTCAACAGGTTTCTGGGGGTCCAAGTAGGCAGGGGAAAGCTGGCCATGCTCCCTTTTGATCCTCTGCCCTCCCAATGGTTCCCCAGTTTCCCCCTTTGGGCCTGGGATCCCTTCCCCTCCCCCAGCCACCCCTCAGGGGTGCCAGCCCCACCCTACCTCTACTTCTTCTCCCCCTTCACTCCCCCCACGTGCCACGTCCTACCCGGTCACTTGGGGTTCCTTCCGTCCCCTTAGGTGCCCTCCCCCGTGGGTGCCTGGCAGGTGCCCAGTTCTGAGGAGACGAGAATTCCGCTTCCTCCTAGTACGCCCTCTTGACTCTGCTCCAGTTCCTTTGCTTTTGATAGTTGTATACCAACCCAGATCTTAGAGCCTCTGCTCCTTCTTTTTCACCTCTAATGACAGTGACTAAGTCCCTCTGATTAAATTTGGTGATTCTGTGTTACAATTTCTGGCCTTTCTTCTTGCTTTTCATTTCAGTTCCCCTTAATCCATCCCTTTATTGCCCCAAGCCATTTAAATTCATTCCCTGGATCCAATGTCCCTTATCCTGTTAATTTTGTCCACTGCTTAATATGGTTAGATATGGAAAAGGCAAAGGATGACTGAGATTTTTAAAACTATTTCAGATTTTTAAAATCCAGTTGACTAGAAGAATAGTAATATCATAAACAGAAATAAGAAAGGCGGGAACAGAGCTTTAGGAGGATAGATGTTCGAATTGAAAGAGTTTAAAGATTGTCTGGTCTCGTATCCAGCCAGGGGCCACATGCCAAACTCAGTGAGTTTAGTCCAATGTAGACTTGTAGGATGGTGATAGACCATCCTAGTGAAACTGTTTGGTATGCTATTGAAAATGAACAGCAACTTTGGAGAAAAGTCATGATTTGGGAGGTAGCTGCACTATACATTTTGAACATTTTTATGGAAAGTTGTTAAAGTCTCTTAGAAGGATACAGCTTAACTAATTTGATGAGTTTGATGTGAAAATGTAGAGAATATATTTAACACAACTACCATTGAATTGTTTAGTAAGTTTGGAATTTGTGGGCAGAACTGGAATCCTTCTTTTAAGCTAACCCATATTTTGTGCATTTCCTGAATGGAGTGATGTTGCCGTGAGAAAGCATTCTACCTTAACTGTACTTAGGTGTTGGAATGAGCCAAGTAGTGGGATGGATCTGTCTGCTATATGCCACTTCAGAAACATTAAGCTAGATGCAGATTATTAATTAATCATAGTCAGTGTAAGAGTTAGGAAAGATTTGAGATGTTTTAATATCAGTGACCTCAGTATCTGGAGCTGATGTTTTGTCTTCTGTTGATGTTTCAGCAGAATTAATGTAGCTCATTTCTTAGCTATGGGATATTTACTTGAAATTATTTTGGGCATTTTGGAAGTTAATGTAAAATTACCAGGTCTTCAGTAGTATAATCTGTCTGTTTCTTTTTTAGAGTGTCCAACCAGATTCTTCTTCTCCCAGACATGTAAGTCACTCTAATACACCTGTAACTTGTGTTTCCTTAACATTCCTCAAAGCCTTTTTTTGGTCATATGTCAGACTGAACTAAGATTTATGTTATTATTTTCTCACTGGCAGTAGAAAGTCCCTGATGGTGCATTTGTTCTTTTTAGCCTCCTTTAATCTAGAGCAGTTCCTCAGTATTTGTCTCACACAATATTGACATTTTTAATGGGTACAGGCCAGTAATTTTGTAGACAGACAATCTTCAATTTGACTTTGTCTGATATTTCTTCTTTATTAGATACAGGCTGTGCTTTTTTGGTAGGAATATTACAAAAATGCTGTGTTCTTCCTAACTCATCATATCCAGACGCACATAATGTCAATTTATACTTTTACTGGTGATGTTAACTTTGATTTTTTGGCTAAGGGTAGTGTATGCAGTGTTTTTGAAACACTGCAATGTTAACATTTTGGGCTGGATAATTCTTTGTTGAAAGTTGGGGGTGGGGAGGATCTGTCCTGTGCATTGTAGGCTGTTTAGCATTATCTCTGACTTCTACCCATTAGATGCCAATAGCACCCTCACCCCAACTGTGACAACCACAATGTCTTCAGACATTGCCATATGTTCCCTGGGGGGCAAGGGGTTCTCCCTTGAGAACCAATACTCTACTGAAATGTTACCATTTTTCTCTTGTAGTTAGTAAGTATATCATAGGAGATACTTTGAGATTGTGTATATGTCCTGTTGCCCTGCAAACCTCTGCCCAGTTGTTTTTAGTATCTATTGATGTTTCTTGCCTGAATCAGTTATCATTTGATGGTTGCCAAATAGTGATTTTTTTAGTTCCATCAGACCTTCTACATTTATAAGTTGACTTTTTACTGTAAGAACTTTCCCTTTTTGTTTGTATTGGTGTGGATTCATGGATTCTTATTTTATTAAATGGACAGTAATGTTACTATCATTATTTTGATGCTCAAATTGTTCCTGATTTGGCCATTGGGAGCCCATCAAGCTGCCTTCTGTGTCCTTTTGACATACCTTCATCATTTTAAAAGTACTTTCTTCCTTTTGGGCACAATTATTTGTTCCAAGCTCATCTTATACTTTCCCGACCCTAGCCTGAAACCAGCCTTTTCTCTGTGGATCCTTAGTTCTTTTTAGTGGATAATGTTATTTATAAACTAAGAGCTGGATGCTAGTAATCTTTATTACTAGAATGTCATTGCTTCTAGGTCCTCTCAGTGGATAAAGCTAGAAAAATACATGTATACACTTAACATACACACATACATGTATATACACACATTTATTCTTATACCTGTCTATTTATGTGCATATTAAAAATACTGAGTTCATACTGAGACTTAATTTCAATCAATTATCATGGGGTTTATTCTGTTCTTCCTCCTATCCTTATTTGTAATTCCCTTCTGCCACAGTCAGAAATCTGGCCTCCATATGGAAGCATTTTGAATCCTTAGAATATAAGCCATCAAAGATCTCAGTAGCTAGTTGTGACACTTCAAATTAAATAAACTGACTTCTTTTTTAATATCATTTTCAGGGTCATAATCGTATCATTGCCTACAGTAGACCAGTTTATTTCTGTTTGTGTTGTGGTCTTATTTGGCTCTTGGATTATGGTAGTAGAAACCTTACTACAACCAAGTTCAAATTATACGGAATAACTTTCACCAATCCGCTGGTGCTTGTATCAGCCAGGGATTTAGTTATAGGTGAGTCATCTTTAAAGTATCTTAGATCTTAATGTTAATTTATTTGTATACAAACCATTCACTGATAAATAGATCAATTATATAGATAAAAATAGTTTTACTGGGTTTATTTTGCTGTTTATTGCCATCCTCTCAGTGAGGAACAAAACTATAGGGCTGTTAGGAATGAAAAAAGCTAATGATGAACAAATATTATGGTAATTCTTCTGTTGTTGAAGCAGATGGAATGAAAGATTTCCTTTGGATCTCAGGTTCCTATTATGTGAAAACAGTTGAATTAATTTTAAAAGCTGTTGTTTGTAGTTGGAAAGATTATTTAATATTCAGGCAGTTATCTAGAGAGAAATAATTTAAAATGGTATATTTTAAGAAATTTGGTTTGTAGTTTTAAGCAACTTTAAGAAACTAGCGTAGTAATTTATATTAATTTTGGGTTTCTTTTTATCATTTATTTTATGATCTTAGATGAACAAAAGGATGGATGTGATATACTGTTTTTAACTTGCTTTTCTTTCCTTCTATAGTGTTTACACTCTGTTTCCCAATAGTATTTTTCATTGGTCTCCTGCCTCAGGTGAATACATTTGTAATGTACCTTTGTGAACAATTGGATATCCATATCTTTGGTGGTAATGGTGAGTATTTCTTTATAAAAATTACAGTTTACAGTATTACTTTTACAGATCACTAAGTAATAAACTGAACATTAAATTACTTTTCCGGTTTTTATTTTAGAATTGTAATTAGAAAGAAAAAGGCACTTATTTAATAATTACAGACAGAACAGGAATTAATTTGTAGATAGGAAAAAATAGTCAAGGCTGCTACTTTAGGGAAAGATCCAGGGATAATGGAGTTGATTTGTAAGTGGTAAAATACTGTCATCTTAAAGTAAAAGTTATAGTGAGTTTACATGGAACCTGAATAGACTTAACGAAATATTTATAGAAGATCAAATAGATTGAGCTCTGATACATGGCATTATATTTAGATTTTGAACTAGTGTATGCATTTGATAGTCTATATATTTGGTTTCAGAGCTTTATTTTATCTTTAGAATGGGAACACCAAAACCAGAATGCTTTTAGTAAAAGCATTTTACTGAATAAAATTTTTAGAAATATCTCTGTTTTTAGAGTAGGATATGTGGATATGAATTGATATTCTTAGAAATGTATTCCCTGTTACATGTACATTTTATTTTCAAAATAAGTAAGACTATACCAAAATTACCCTGGAATAATGTTTTGCAGAACTTGAAAATTACACTTTGGGCAGCCACCATGGTTAAAATATACCCTTATTTATAAAGTTTAACCATCTAACATCTTATTGAAAGATGAGTGTACAACTATAGAAAAAAATATGAAAGGGAAAGAAATGACTGAACTTGATAGTTTATTTCTATCTATGCTTCACATTTGCAGTCCACATCTTCCAAGTATATGCATTGAAATTATCTCTACTGATAAAATGTTGATATTATGGTTTAAATTTTAAATAGAAGCTAAGCTGCTTCTATGTCACTATGTATCTAGAGCATTTTTATTGTTTTGAAAATTTGAAGGGGTGTGAATTAAGACTGGGCTGGGCTTCAGCATAGCTTAATGGGGAGAAAACAATTTCAGTATTTAGGGGACTATTATAGGTGCTATATTAATCTAAATACTATGCAGAAGGTTTAGTGTAGGTAATTTATAATAGTGGGCTTTGTCATAATTTACAAACTTGTGCAAGGTGTTAGGTTTTTAATATCTCCTAAAGAAAAATTTTTCTTGTAGAGTTCTTTTATGGTCACCATATAAAATTACTATTAAAGTCTGTTATCTTAGCCATCCTCTATTCCTTATTATTAGTAATCCCATTAGATCTATTTTTTTTGTTATTGTTAGCAGTTAGATCATTACTCTTTTGTGAGAATTGATTAACACATGGGAATATACATTTATTTCTGTGGGTAACACAAGTTCTGTTTACATAGACAGTCTACATAATACATTTCTAGCTTCTTTTCAGGCTCTGCAAGCTTCGTTTTCCCATACTTTTATAAATAATAAGATATATTCTTGAAGCATAATATAGGTACAGTTTTTTTCTGCTGTAGATAAATGTTTATTACTTCCAAGGGGAATATATTTTACCTTGTATCAGAAATTGTTGATAGTAAACCTTTGTCGTTTCAATTTTTTTTATATAAATTTATTTATTTTATTTTTGGCTGCGCTGGGTCTTCGTTGCTGCGCGCGGGCTTTCTCTAGTTGTGGTGAGCGGGGGCTACTTTTCGTTGTGGTGCGCGTGCTTCTCATTGCGGTGGCTTCTCTTGTTGTGGAGCATGGGCTCTAGGCACATGGGCTTCAGTAGTTGTGTCACGCGGGCTCAGTAGTTGTGGCTCGCGGGCTCTAGAGCGCAGGCTCAGTAGTTGTGGCACATGGGCTTAGTTGCTCCGTGGCATGTGGGGTCTTCCCGAACCAAGGCTCGAACCCGTGTCTGCTGCCTTGGCAGGCGGAATCTTAACCACTGTGCCACCAGGAAAGTCCTCAGAATTTTTTGAAAGGATAGGATGAAGAAACTGAAGTTTTATAAATCAAACAAGTAGATATTTAGTTATAGTTAATAGCATACCATTTTAAATACTTTTCAGTGACCTTTTAAAGTATGTTTTCTCCATAAATGTTTATAAATGTTGATTTCATTTTCCCTTTCCTGTCTAGCCACTACAAGCCTGCTTGCAGCACTTTACAGTTTCATCTGTAGCATTGTGGCAGTAGCCTTACTATACGGATTGTGTTACGGCGCCTTAAAGGTGAGCAATACATGTAGTATGTTGTGTCTTTAAGGCTACTTTTCTATATTAAGATTGTTTTAAATTAACTAATGAGTTTTTTCCTGGTATCTCTTCAGCATTAATTTTCATGGTCTTCCTATGTTGAGCATTATTCTTATTCTCATTTAGTTTGAATTTGAAAGCAATTTCATAGTTAATCATTACTAAAGGAAAATCCTTTTCCATGTAGTAATCATAGGTTAATATTAGAAACAGATTAGTAAAAACTCGGCTGGTCTGGGATAGAGGTGGGCATAGTAATAACAGAATATGAAATTAATTTTAGGTTTCTACTTAAGAATATATGTAACTACTCTTCACATCAAGATTTTTTAAAACTTAGGAGAAGTTGTTCAAGGACTGCAATTTAAAATACAGTCTAGCAAAAATTAACACACTGAAATTTAATGTCATTATTGGTTTAGAAGAATCTGGACGAGCCTTATTAGTTCCATCTTAAAACAATTGTCACCAAATTATAACTGTAAAAATTTTAGATTTCTCATAAACAGCTCTCAGCTCCTGGTATTTTATTTGTTTATGATTAATACAAGATAATCAGAGAACGATGGGGTTGAAAGGGCTATGAAAAGTGACTCATAGCATCCTTCCTTGCTTCACTTATTCAGTAGCATTTACTGTGCTTACTGTGTGCCTAGTTCTGCTTTTAATTTGCCTATATGTTAACTGTGATTAACAAGTCAGTCGATGCTCTTAATAGAGGGTGATGAAGGCTGTGAAAACAGAGTGTTACAGGTATACGAATTAAGATATTACCCTGTTCAGCCTAAAGGGATTAAAGATGATTTTCCTAGGGGGTGGTTTTTTAACCAAAATTTGAAGAACAATAGGAAATAGCTAGTTGAAACAAGGGATGAAGAGCCATGGAGTTGTAAAGAAAGTGTGTTATGTACAGGAAACAGCAAATAATTTGGAATTGCTGGAAATTTGGGTACATGAGGAAAGATGGCCTACAGTAAGGCTGGAAAGGTAAGCAACGGCTGGATTATGAAATATCTTTTATCCTGAACGTATTGGGTGGAGATGGAAGACCACCAAATATTCGAGGTAAGGCAAGGAAATGATCAGTGTTGCATTTTAGAAAGATTACTTGGTCCCCAGTGTGAAGGAGACTGAAATATAAGCAGGAAGTATCAGAAGTAGGGTGACTCTTGTGCTGCCGTCTTAATTATAAGGGACTTAATGAAAATTGGATTCAGTGAATATATTTGGGAACTCTGTGGATGAAAAGAGCCAGAGTAGGATCCAGGATGACTTCTGGGTAGGGGCTGGCTTGAACATCTGGTTAGATGGTGATATTAATGCACATGATTGGAAATCTTTGAGTTTACTGGGGAAGGTGATTGTTTACATTTGGACACTTTTATTTGTTGGCATTAATGGGGTATCCAGAGATACATAGTGGGTAGTTATTTGCAGTAATGATGAAAAGATTTAGAATTCATCAACAAAGTATAAGAAAAAGACTGCTAGCCTGGGTTGGCAGGATGCAGATAGAACACTGGGAAATGCCAATATTTAAGCAGTAGATGGAACAGAATCCAACAAAGGAAACTTCAGAAGCAATACAGTGTGAAAAAAAATTTATTGAATTTGGCAGTTAATAGGATATTGGTGACTTTAACAAAACAGCTTTTTTGGTGTTTTGGCTGAGGAAGCTAGATTAATATAAGTTTAGGTCTGTATAGATATTAAGGAAACGTATTCTACTCTCTCTAGAATATAGTCGGGAAACCTGTGCACACGATGAGGATTGTTTTCTGGGTTTTGTTTTTTAAAAAAGATCTGAGCCTTGATTGCATTTAAAATGGGAGATGGAAAATTGATCAGAGAGGGAGATACTTGATGACATTAAGCCCAGGAAGGAACTGGAGGTAATGAGATCCAAGTCCAAGCTTCTCCCAGCTACACTACCTATAAACCATCCTGGTATAAAGGTTTTAGATCTATGTTTGGAGAACATGTTTTGGAAAGTGGGTCATTATTTGAAAGTTGCAGTCATAGAAGTTAACAATGCAGTAAGTTTTCTAATTTTCTAAAGGCCTATTTAACTATAATTACATAGCAGAAGAGCAGCAATTGTAAAACTGCCAGCTAGAAACTTGTGTCCTAAGACAGGCAGGGGGATATGTTTTTATTTTCCTTCCTTCTTGGCCATGGCATTTACATTAGACTATTTTAGTTTTAGGCATTCCCCATTGTAATAGAATAAATGTGCAGATGTACTTATATAAATGAGCAAAGACTATGTGCAGAGATTTCATCATAGCAGTGTTTGTAACAGCAAAAACTGTAAACGACCTAGTATTTGTTGTTTGTGACTGTTTAAATCAAATATGGTATAGCCTTACACTGGAATACTATACAGCCACGAAAAAGAATAAAAACAGACTTTAAAATTATTTATGTATCTATCTATCCTATTTATTTATTTATTTGGCTGCACTGGGTCTTAGTTGTGGCACACGGGATCTTCATTGCTGCATGTAAGATCTTCATTGTGGCATGCAGGATCTTTTAATTGCAGCATGTGAACTCCTAGTTCAGTCCTAGACTAGTCAGAGTCTTAGCCACTGGACCACCAGGAAAGTCCCAAAATAGATTTTTTATCTGCAAATGTGGAATAATTTCCAAGACATACAACTTGTTTCTTTTTTATCAAGCTGTATTGAAATGTAATTGACAAAAATGTAAGATATTTAAAGTGTACAGCATGAGGATTTGATATACGTATACATTGTGAAAGGATTCCTCCTGACAAGCTAACACATTTATCACCTCACATATTTACCTTTTTTTTGGGTGAGCACATTTAAATTCTACTCTTAGCAAATTTCAGTTCTACAATTCAGTGTTATCAACTATAGTCACTGTGTTACATATTAGCTCCTCAGAACTTATTCATCTTTTAAAAAAAATTTCTAAGTTTATTATTTTAATTTTTATTGAGGTATAATTGACATATACATTATATTAGTTTCAGCTAATGATTCAATATTTGTATATATTGCAAGACGAGCACCACAATAAATCCAGTTAACAGTTGTCACCATACATAGTTACAAATATTTTTTCTTGTGTTGAGAACTTTTAAGATGTGTTCTCTTAGCACCTTTTAAATATGCATACATTATTATTAACTGTAGTCACTGTGCTGTACGTTACCTCCCCAGAACTTATTTATCTTAAAACCGGAAGTTTGGGACTTCCCTGGTGGTCCCGTGGGTAAGACTCCACGCTCCCAATGCAGGGAACCCGGGTTCGATTCCTGGTCAGTGAACTAGATCCCACGTGCCGCAACTAAAAAAAGATCCCGCATGCTGCAACTAAGACCCGATGCAGCCAAATAAATAAATAAATAAATATTAAACAGAACTGGAAGTTTGTGCCTTTTGACCCTCTTTACCCATTTGCCCATGCCGTACCTAAACTTTATCTTATAACTGAAAGTTTGTACCCTTTTACCAACCTTTCCCTGTTTCCCCCACCTCCCAGTCCCTGACAACCACTTTTCTATTCTCTGTTTTTATGAGTTTGACGTTTCCCCCCCACATATAAGTGATAACGTGCAGTATTTGTCATTCTGTCTGGCTTATTTTACTTAGCATAATGCCCTCCAGTTTCATCCATGTTGTTGCAGGTGACAAAATTTCCTTTTTTTTAAGCTTGAATAATATTCCTCTGTGTGTGTGTGTGTGTGTGTGTGTGTGTGTTTTAATATAAAGGAAGACAGTATGCCAAAAAATAGATGTTTCCTTTGTGCCTTTTTTAAAAAAAGCACACCTGATGGCTTGTGCATACATAGAGCATTTATGGAAGAATACACAAGAAATTGACGATAGAAGTTACTTCTGGACAGTTAGGCTCATTGGGGAACACTATTGCATGCCTTTAGGTATGGTTTAATTTTTTTATCTATTCACTAATGTAGACTTTTACATCTGTTATTTCTGCTTTATTTGTGTTTACGTTTTGTTTTTCCTTGAACTTTAAAGCTTATTAAAAGTTAACATTATTCCTCTAAGACAACTTGAGTACCTCCTGTTTTTTATGTATATACTTTCTAGATGCTTACATATTATTAAGAGATCGCCAGAATTTGGGCCATTATGTAATGAAGTGAAAACGTTCAGACCCAATACACTGTGTAGAACAAATCCATCTTTTAATCATTGTATTGCATATTATTCTAAATTATTAATGTAAATAAAATAAGTCATTTTGAGACCAATTTAAGGATTTCTTTTTTTGTCTAAGAGCCACAAAAAGTAGTGTCAAGCATTTGTTAAATAAATGCAAGCATCTTTTGGGTGTTTTTCAGAACTTGTTTTGAGGCAAAATTTATACACAGTGAATTCTACCTATCTTAAGTACAGAATTTGATAAGTTGTGACAAATGCACATACCTGTGTAATATACGCCCCTAGCAAGATACAAAATAGTGTCATCACCATCAGAAAGTTCCCTCTTGTTCCTTCCCAGTTGCCCTGCCCCAGCCGCTTTTATTTTATTGTAGGTTTGCGGTGCTTGAGCTTCATAAAAATGGAATCACGCCATAGCTACTCTTTTGTAACTGATGTGTTTTGTTCATATTATGTTTTTGAGATTCATCTACATTATGTGTATCAGTAGTTTGTTCCTTTTTGTTGCAGAGAAGTATCCCATTTAGTTTTAAATCCTCCTTATTTCCATTGTATGAATATGTCACAGTTTATCTGCTGTCTTAGAGATGAACATCTGGGCTGTTTCTAATTTAGGGCTGTTATGAATAAGGCTGCTATGAACGTTCTTGTGCAAGTCTTTTTTTGTGGATACATGTTTTCATGTTTCTTGGGTAGGTAACTAAAACTGAATTGCCCGTTTTCCAGCGTGGTTGTACTGCACATCTTTTCTTCAGTTTTCATTTTTACCAGAGTTGGACATAGTTATCTTTTAAAGAGTCAAATATTTCTACAAGACTTAGTGCCAGGGACAGCAATCCCCTACCCCGTTATTTCTTCCTCAGAGTTAACCACTTTCAATTCTTTGAACTGATTCTTTTGGTATTTCCTTCCGTATCTCTAAGCAACTAACTTACACTTCTTGTATTTTGTCAAGGTTTAGGCATTATCCATGGACTGCACGTCATGGAATTGTAGGCTTAACTTTCTTTCACCTCTCCCCCCACATTTCTACTAGACGCAGCCTTCCTTGTCTCCCTCATACACCCGGTATGTTTACCTTACTATCACTGTGCAAATGCTGTTCCTACATACATTTCGTTTTCTCCTTTACTTTGTTTTCTTATGTATTTATCTCTCTTTCATTCTCAAACTCTTCACATATCGTTTAACTTTCTTCTCAGTAAATTCAAACATATAAGGAAGTTCAGTTCCTGGCTCCACCACTTAACTGGACAAATTACTTAAACCATCTGTACATTAGTTTCCTCATCTATAAATTGGGGGGTAATAGTACATATCTCCAAGGATGATTGTAAGAATTTAGGAAGTACTTACAAGCTCTGAGAATGGGGCTCAGTACATAGTATGATACACGTAATACAATGATGATGATAAGATTTTGATGTAGCCATTAAAAAAAAAGGTCTCTGTTGTGATGTGGAGCAATTTCCAAGACTATTACTAAATGGGAAAAAAAAGCAGGCTGTATAATAAACTACTATTTGATTACCCACTCCGCCATTCTCTCCTCTTGAATCCCCAGAGAAAGACAAAGGCGCTTACCTCACAGGCCATACTTAAGTACTGTTAACTATTCCTTATAGCAGTGTTATCTACCCTATACCAAGTACTGTGCTAGTAGACTCCAGAGATACTGCAGTGAGCAAAGCAGACATGGCATATCCACATCCACATGTTTGGTTGGCCTTAGAAGCTAGCTTTGTATTATTTATTTCTGGGAATATACAGTTTATTCACTCAAGAAACACTGATGCCTATTCAGTGCTCTGGAGGACATAATGGCATTTTATATGAGCAGAGGCATCCAGAAAGTAGCATACCAAATGTCAGCAGTTTGTTTTGCCTGAAGTGTTGTATCATGTATTACCTTTTCCTACTCCGTTATTATATATAACAGAAGTTTGCTGCACCAAGTTATTTTGTTTTTCAAAAAAGAGAACGTAGTTTACTGTAAACTTAATACCACTTAAAATATGAAAGAAATTGACAGCAGCATGTATCAGAAACAAATGTATTATTCCTAGTGTATAATAGAGCTTTAGTACCAAAAGAAATCTGACAATGATCTAGCAGTTAGATTCTAGTTCATCAGAAAGTAATAAATCTAAGTTTATGTGGAATAAAATGCAATTAATAACATGTGAAAAGGTTTTGTTTAATTAAGTTATCTTTCTCCAAAATACTGACATAAAAGGATTATGTGATACGTTGTGAATTAGAAGCATATTGTTCTGTCAAACTTTTTTTCCCCAACAGGATTCTTGGGATGGGCAGCATATTCCAGTGCTTTTCTCCATATTTTGTGGTTTATTAGTGGCAGTATCCTATCATCTCAGTCGACAAAGCAGTGATCCATCTGTACTTTTGTAAGTGAGATTACTTGTTACTGAATTAAAGAAATTTAAATAAGTTGGCATTTCTTTCAAATTTAACTTCCAAAATCTGTTTTTCCAATGCCTTGTCAAAGTGCTATTGACTTATCTATATTTGATTTCAAAATATATTAACTTTGGGTCATTCTGATTACCATTGGCTGAAAGTATTTGTTAGCTTTTTCTCTCCTAAGATTTAAAACTATATTTTCATAAAAATATTCTTATTGTATGCTTATTTATGGCATCTAAAACTTTTTAGAATTTATGGCAACTTAAGCTTAACGAGTAAATATACTTGGATCACTTCATTTTCTGTCATAAACTTTATTTGCCATTTGAAGTACTGGTTTTTAGGTTATAAATATATTTTTAAATTATTTTCTCTCTTTTTTTAATGTAAAGCTCTTTGGTGCAATCCAAGATTTTTCCAAAAACAGAAGAGAAAAATCCAGAAGACCCGTTGTCTGAAGTAAAAGATCCACTGCCTGAAAAACTTAGAAATTCTGTTGTAAGTTTTAGCTTTTTAAAATCACCTGAAAGACTTCAATTTTATATAGTTCAATTGAACTATATAAAACACTGAACACTATAAACACTGAACTATATAAAACAACGAACACTTTTTGAGGTAACACAATTTTAGTAACTGGGGAAAAATACATATATAGTTGTACATGGTTGGTGGTTTTTATTTCAAATTTTAACATGTAAGAAATGCTCATTCCTCTAAGTTTGTTTCAATGTAGAACAGTATGCTAAATATTTATTTTTAGATAAGGTGAGATTAAGTGATTTCATTGTTTATAGAATTCTTAATCCTATTGAATTTAAACTAGGATTTGAAAGGTGAATATTAACATAAATTAGATTTATTTTGTTGTTATTTTTGTTGATAAAAACTTTGTCTTTATAAGTCATCTGCTCGTCTTTTAGTGTGTTTTATTTTTCAAGGGTAAGTGTGTGTGTATGTTTATTTTCCAGGTTGAAGGAGAGAACAATAACCTGTACTAATTTCATATACTCAAGCAGATGTAGTAATTTAAAAATTTTTAATGTTACCTGCATTCTTTCAGTTATTACTTAAAAAATGAATTCTACAGATTCATATCTGCCATATGGAACAAAACATAAAACATTTTTTTCCTAAGTTATTTTACATATTTCCATTTATGAAAGACTGTATTTATATAGGTCTTGAATTAGACTAATATTTACTTTCACTGAACTTAAGCTGTTCATATATTCTTCAGAAAACTTTAGGAAAATACAAAACTGCCTCAAGATATAATTTAAAGAGTTTTTTCTGACTTTAGTTTTCATGTTAGCAAAGGACATTTCATGTTAAGTATAATAGGATATTTCTGAATGTATTAGCTTAAAAGCATAAATCTGTGGGTCAGTTGATGACCAAAGATATCAAGAGGTTTCTGGTTTTCACTGCAACCACTAAAAGAACCAAAAGTCAGTAAGTAGGGACTTCTCTGGTGGCGCAGTGGTTAAGCATCCACCTGCCAATGCAGGGGACATGGGTTTGAGCCCTGGTCCAGGAAGATCCCACATGCCGCGGAGCAACTAAGCCCGTGCGTCACAACTACTGAGCCTGCGCTCTAGAGCCCGCGAGCCACAACTACTGAAGCCCGCGTGCCTAGAGCCCATGCTCTGCAACAAGAGAAGCCACCGCAATGAGAAGCCCACGCACTCGCCACAAAGAGTAGTCCCCGCTCCCCCCAACTAGAGAAAGCCCGCGCGCAGCAATGAAGAGCCAACGCAGACAAAAATAAATAAATAAATAAATTTTTTTTTAAAAAAAAACAAGATTCAATAAGTAAAACAGGACATATGCATGCAGTTTCAACATTTCAGAAGGCCAATGAAAATATAACTTTGTTATCCAAAAGGATATACCCTATAAAAGAACTTAAATATCTCATTTCTTTTTCCTGTATGTAAAGCTTACAGACCAATGGGGGGAAAATCTTCATTCTAAAAGGCTTTGTTATGATATGTTTACTGTGTGTGGAACTAGTTAAGCTTAGTTTAATTTCCTTGGCATTGCAGTATCAAACCAAAATATGAGGAAACTGAGGAAGAAAATAAGACTTATTGTAGTTAATTATTATGTGTAAGAAATACCTAGAAGTGCTACAGAATAGGATCAATGAAAATTTATTTCTTAAGCTTGGCCACTTGGGAGGAAAGATTTTGTTTAAATTTTTGTGTAATGTTAGATAATTCTGTTTTGTTCCACAGAGCGAGCGTTTACAGTCTGACCTAGTAGTGTGCATTGTAATTGGTGTGCTGTATTTTGCTATTCATGTAAGCACAGTGTTCACAGTATTGCAGGTAAGGAATCATTTTATTCTTTTCACTCGGGGAAAATAACTTTGGATTCACTTCTGATTTGATTGTAGTGTTGGTCCATAATGCCGAAACATATGACTTTTTGTTTGGTTTTAACAACAAATACTTATTTTCTCATGGTTTCTCATGGGTCGTGACTCTGGGAGTGGCTTAGCCAGATGATCCCAGCTCAGCATGTGTTATGATGCTGCAGTCATATGTGGCTGCAATCAGCTGAGGCTGTTAGCAGGCCTCTCTTTCTTGCTGACTGTTGGCCAGAGAGCTTAGTTCTTCTCCGTGTGGTCCTCACCAGGGGCTGCCTGAATATCCTCACAAAATGGCAGCCTGTTTCCCCCAGAGCCAGTGATCCTAGAGAGAGAAAGCCCAAGACCAAAGGCCCAGTCTTTTATAACTGATGCTGGATGTGGCATACATACCACCACTTCTTCCGTATCCATTGGTCATACAGGGCAACCCTGCTGCAATGTGGGGGGGAATACAAGCAGGCATAAACACCAGGAACCGTGCTGGACTGACACCGTATGCCCTCTGGCCTCCGTGATTCACATCCTTCTAAACCCCCCAAAGTCTCATTCCACTACAACTGGAAGTCCAGAACGTCGTCCTCTAAATCAGGCCCGGGTGTGGGCGATGCTTGGTCCTGCAGTACAGTGCTGCGCGTCTGCAGGCCACGCGGTTACCTTCCTCGGGGCTCTTCATTCTCTTGTGCAGACCTGTATTTCTACATGGTGTCAATTTGATTATGATGCACCTCCATGTAGTTTTCTTCATGTTTTTGTGTCTGGGGTACATTGCATCTGTGGTCTAGTTTTCATCAGATTTAGAAAATTTTGGTCATTATTACTGTAAATGTTTTTTCCCTTTTCCTTTTGCTGTCCCTCCACCCACCCCCACTCATGGACTCCATTTACATGTATATTTGGCCTCTTGAATTTGTCCCACAGTTCACTGATGCTTTGTTCATTTTAAATTCTTTCCCCCCCCACCACCACATGTTTAATTTTGAATGTTTTCTATTGCTATTGCTTTGTTGTTAAGTTCACTAATCTTTTCTTCTGTAATATGTAATCTGCAGTTAATCCCATCCAGTGTATTTTTTGTCTCAGAACTAACAAGTTTCATCTTTAGAAGTTGGATTTTAGGTCTTTTTTTATATCTCTCATGCCTCTATTCACTTTTTTGAACAAATGGAATTCACTTCTAACTCTCTTAATGTTCTTGTCTCATAATTCTAATTTCTCTGTCACTTATGGGTTGGTTTTGATTAATTGATATTTTTCCCCGTGGGTCATAGTTTCCTGATTCTTTGCATGCATGGTAATTTTTGATTGGATGTCACGCATTATAAGGTTGGCCTTTTGTGTATTGGATGTTTTTGTATTCCTAGAAATACTCTTGAACTTTGTTTTTTGGCACTATTAAGTTACTTGTTAACAGTTTGATCCCCTCAGATCTAACTTTTAAGATTGCTTAATTGAGACTAGGGCTGTTTAGTTTAGGGCTAATATTCCCCCTACTGAGGCAACATGCTTTGGAATACTCTGACCAGTGCCCTGTGAATGTTGAGTTTTTCCAACCTGGCTTGTGAGAACAGGCACTATTCCTAGCCCTGTGTGAGTGCCGGATACTCTTCTCTCTAATCCCTTGGCGAGGTTCCTTCCCTTTGCATATGTAGTTCTCTCCCACACACATGTGCTGATTCCCTTGAATATTCGAGGGAGACTCCGCAGATCTTCTAAGTTCTCTCTCCATGCAGTTTTCTCTTTGGAGCACTGTCTGCTCTGGTGAGCTCTGGTGAACACTAGCTGCTTTGCTGTCTGCAGGCTTTTAGTTCTATCTCCTCAACTCAGGAGGTACCAGCCTTCATGTGGATTCCCCTCCCTTCACTGCAACTTGGAAAGTATCTAAGGGCAGTAAGCTGGGGCAGTCCTGACACTTACCTCATCCGTTTTCTTTCTCTCAGTGTTTACTGATTATTTCCTTATGTCTAGTATATTGCAAACCATTGGTTCATATATTTTATTCTATTTTGATTCATGTGGAATAGGGTAAATCTCTATTATTCCATTTGGCCAGAAGCAAAGGTTATATTATTTAAATTTAACATTTTTGCCTGTTTTCTTCTCTTCCAATTTGAACCATTAACTCCTGAGTACCTCACAAGCTGAGTGAGGTCCAGTGGGTCTTCAGGGGTCCGATGGAAACCTCTTTAGTTTCTAAACGTATGACTTTTAATTTGAATACTTGAAGTGATGGTACTTGGTTTTTGTGAATTTAGTCATACATAAGAACTCTCTTCCAAACCATGTGAAGCCACAAAAAAAACTTTTTCCTCATTCTATTTTGCTCTTCACGCAAACTTAACAGTTTTATTTAGCTCATGTCCTTTATCTCTACTAGCTAAAACAATTGAATACATTGCTCTGCAAGTCACATAGAACATTCTTAGGGAAGCAAGCAATTTACCTCAGGCCACACTCTAATTACATTGACAGTGTGAGACACCAAGGAAAGTAGTTAACACATTTTAAAATATCTGTAATACGTGAACAGTCACTACCTTTTATGGCTGATTTAATCAGAAAATTACATAATATAGAAATGTTAACTGCAGACAGATGTTTAGTTCTTAGATTCTATAGTTGACTAAATTGAACTGACAAATTAGAAGTTCTCCTTTGGGTCTCAGAATCACTTTTCATGTCCTCAACTTTATCCTCCTTTTAGCCTGCGCTCAAGTATGTGTTGTATGCGCTTGTCGGCTTCGTGGGTTTTGTAACCCATTACGTGCTGCCTCAAGTTAGGAAGCAGCTACCGTGGCACTGCTTCTCTCACCCTCTGCTCAAGACGGTGGAGTATAATCAGTATGAAGTTCGAAGTAAGTATTTCATTAACACTTTTCCTTTCAATACTATGGATTTTTTTCTTTTACTTTGTTGACAGGTGACTGTTAAGTAACTATCATCAAGTAACACTTCGGCTTGTGTTTCTTAGGTTTGACACTAATGAATCAGACCTTTTGCTTTCATTTCAGTTGAAGTATAAATGTCAGTGCTAAAATGCCAACTTACCACAGAATAAACCTTGCTCTTTCCTCCTCTAAGTTTTTCTTCACAGACCTCTCATTGATTAATCCTTCAGTGTATGTCTGTGACTTCTCTTTCCAGTCCCTACCTTTACCCTCAATCTTCCTTGCAATATGCAGGCAACTCAATCCTCTTTAAGACTTCTATTTGATATATTTTTAACTCAAAGCATAAAGGGAATAGAAAGGTCTTCGTTCCTGTTTCCACCAGTGACACTATGTCCTACCAGAGAGGGTTATAAAGAGTTGATCAAGAGAAAAGAGGTGAAAAACATTTGTAATTGTTATTATTCATTCAGATTTGGGATAAAGTATAAAATGACTAAAAAGAGGTAGAAGGCCAGTCCATTTGGCAAGCTTTTTACTTGTCGCTTTAAACCCTGACTTTTCTGTTACAAGTAATCAGTCTGGTTCATTGGTTCCATGACCTATAATATACTTCCTCATTTTAGGGATATAATAAAAGTTAATACCTGTGTCATCATTATTATATACCAGTGATTAAACAAGCCAATGTTTTTTCCTCAGACTTTCTCTTTAGTTAATGAGTTACTATGGAGAGTAAATTTCTCAACTGTTTGGAGATGAATTAACTTCTTTAGAGAACTCTGAAGCTTTTGAAAGATTTCTATACCAAACTTGACTTTGCAGTATCAAAGCGTATTTCCTGGGCCTTTTAGCAGAATTGCTTAAGTCATCATGGTACTGTAATCTTGATCACTATTTTGATCCTGGGGAGATAATTAAATATTAATGTGTAGATTGTAGTGAAATGACATAAAACTATAAAAATCTGTACTGGCCTATTCTTACCATAAGGAAAATAACTCAGAATGATATATTTTTGATAGTTAATGATTAATTGCTTTCATATATAAATGTTAGCAGGTGTATCTGGCTTGTTTTGAAGAACAGTTTTCATTAAAGTAAATCATTGATCATGTTGTTTGTTTTTTATCTTAACAAAACATTTAGTCTAAATTTTTATAAATTTTGAATCAACATAACATTTTTCACTTATTGAGAGTATTAGGCATTAGCAAAGTTGACTGTAGTAGCTATAAAGAAAAATCTGATTCATTAGAGAACTTCCTAGAGGTGGTTGACATTATTTTCAGATAGCTGGAGGACCGTATTTTAAATCTTTCAGCTTATCCTAGACACTTTCCCCAATGACATTAAATATTAAAGTATTGGGAAAATATTACTGGCAATGAAAATGACACTTATGAAGTGTGTGAATGCAAAACATATACTTTCATATCTGTTCTGAGATGTATGTCTTATAAGATGTATGTGTATGTAAGGATTTTAAAAACAGATAATTTAATAGATCATTTATTTCTTTTTGGGGAAAGGGGCAGTCTAATAATCTTCACTAATCTTTTCTCCAAAAGTTATAGGCATAAATAAGAAAAAGTTATGGTTAAAAACTGAGATTTCAAGAATAAAAGTTTAAAATGAAATTCAGTTCATCTAAATTTAACATCTAAGTTGGAAAGTTGCATGTGTCTCAGAATTCATAAAACTGACTATTGATTGACATACTGGATTACTTACATTATTTATAGTACAGCTGAATTTGAGTGGTAAGATTTTCCTTTCTTATCACATTACCAGACTATTTTATGCATTAGATGACATGGTTTTCTTGACTTAATATTGCCTTGTTAGACGCAGCTACTGTGATGTGGTTTGAGAAACTTCATGTGTGGCTTCTTTTTGTGGAGAAGAATATCATCTATCCATTGATTGTTCTCAATGAACTTAGTAGCAGTGCAGAGACAATTGCTAGTCCAAAAAAACTGGATACAGAGTAAGTACAGTACTCCTCTTATCTAAGTTTGACTGTTGGGGTCTGTCATAGCAATGTCTTAAGTTACTGATCTAGTAACAAG
Source organism: Grampus griseus (assembly GCF_964374135.1). Lineage (NCBI taxonomy): Eukaryota > Metazoa > Chordata > Mammalia > Artiodactyla > Delphinidae > Grampus > Grampus griseus. The sequence goes on along the minus strand of NC_139018.1, from coordinate 31,161,965 downwards.
TAATCATTGAGTGTCTCTTTGGTGCAAAGTACTGTGTGAAAAATTCAAGTGAAATTTTGTCTTTGACTTCCCTTTTCTGAACATCTGTTTCTGCTCTTGGCATATTACTACTCCAGACATCTCATTGTAAACTAACATTTTATGAGATGACATTTATTAAATAAGGTTAATTTTAATATTAGATGGTAAGTTTTGGAGATGATTATTTTTGTGTACTGTGTGAATCAGACCATTTAGGTGCTCACTTGCCTATACAATCATCCTGTAGGCCTACCCACTACACTAGGTACATGTTGTTGGGTAAGCATTAATATGTTTTGTATGTGCTAAATGCTGTTAATGTTTAAGCAATAGAAGTACTGAGAAACTGGAGAACCAAATGTCAGAATTGCAATAGTGTTACTTATTTTTTAAACATGATTATTTATATAAAGGATAAGAATTATGATACATATGCTTAAAAAGGAATATTTAGAAGTTTAAATTTGATATATATATTCTAAGTTTAGTAAATGAAATGGTGATTTTTCTGAAGTTTGTAGATTAACGTTTTCAGTCATCAGTTGATGAATGTGCTTTCTTTATATTGTAGATTAGGTGCTTTAATGATCACCATTGCTGGTCTGAAGCTGCTACGGTCCTCTTTCAGCAGCCCTACATATCAGTATGTCACAGTCATCTTTACTGTGCTCTTTTTCAAAATTGACTATGAAGCTTTTTCAGAGACCATGCTGTTGGATCTGTTCTTCATGTCCATACTCTTCAACAAGGTAATTTATCACTGAAGGAAACATCCTTATCTGTAAAAAGTGTCTCCCTAAGTAATATGCCATTTAGTGAGGATTACGCTTGCTTTCAATTTGCTTCATTATCTTTTAAGTAGTATCTTTCTTCAGTCAACCAGTTATTTAGGATTAGAATCCCTAAACAATGCCAGTCACTGTCATCCATAGAAGATATATTTCTTGCTGTGGCTAGGAAGGTAAGATTAAATTATATGGAAACATTAGAGGAACTCTAATAAGTATATAAATATATGGGTTCTTCCAAAAGGGGGTGTGGTTTTGAATAATTTTAGAAACAAACATGGTAATAATTGAACCAAACTGTAGGCTGCTTCATAGATGGAGGGAGGAAATAACCTGATACTGAATGAAGATGGTGGAGACTGAGGGCAGTGAGGCCATGTGGGAGCAGTGAGATGCTAGTTTATTTGCAGAATATACTGACGTTTACAGAATGCTCCTAAAATTTGTTATCACCCATGGGATAGTTGCCTGTAGTCTTTTTACAAACGAGATGGTAAAGCCTGCATCTTCTGCCTCCAAGAAGCTTCTTACTGAGCCACACTGCCTTTCTAAGTGAAATAGGTTGTGTAGTCAGATTATTTGAAATTAAATAGTTTAGATTTCATGTTAACACTGACCACATACAAAGGACTTTGACATATATTATCCCATTTGATAGGTGACAGAGAGCTGAAGCATATGAGCAGCTACAAAACACAATGAAATCCCAGTTTTAGGAAAGTTAGCCTGGTCAGCCACATTTGGGATGAATTGGGGAAGAGAGAACCTAAAGGTATGGAGAACAGCTTAAGAGATTGTGACAGTAATTTAGATGTGATAGAGGTCTGGCCTAGGATGGGGACAGTAAAAATGAAAACCGTTAATCTGAACAAGCTTTTAGAAATAGTTTCTAAATATTGTACTAAATGTTATGCTAAATAGCTTCTCAATATCACAGTATTATATTTGTTCAATCACTAATTTGTATGCATTTTTTATCATTTATTTCCTCTTCTAGTGAGCATGATTAATCAAAGGAGGGAGCCAGAAAGTTAATCAGAGAATTGTCTGTATAAAAAAAGCATGTGATTTCTCACAAATTTAATATTTAGATTGGAAATTGTATTGAATCTTATACCGGTTGGAAAAAAGTGAAAGTTGCAGTAAAATATAAACTAAACAGTCCTTGAAATAGTCACTACACTTAACTCGCATTAGTTTGGATTTTCTTAATACTTTCATTTGTTAAGCAAATTGTTTTTGAGAGTGTACCATGTTCCAGAACTATTCTAGATGCTTAGGCTACGTTAGTTAACAAAACAGAGAAAGCTCTGCCCGCAAGGAGTTTGCATTTTATATGGTTACTTCATAGAACTTAACAGTGATAATAAGCAAGTAATATTCAAGGGATCTCTTTAGATATATTTATTTTAAGATATCATTGTAAGGTGTACCACCAACTTAATAATATTTCAAGAAAAAATTGCTCTGAATGTATACAAAGCTATTTTCACCCACTAACTACTTAAACATGTAATTACATATCATTTTTCTTTAATATTACAATCAAAATTTGAGTACAGTCTGTTTACCATTTAGAAACAGAAGAGTGTTCTGAGTCACTGTTTTTAAGCAGTTGCGATGGTATCTGACAGTATACATGATGCTTTTACTTCCTGTCATCCTGATCCCATTAGTACCGAGGGTTGCCAGCATAATTTTGAGTCATGGCAAAGAGTGCAGGGATTCATCTGCATTTTCTGATTGGTTGAAGTTGTGATTTCTTTTTTAAATTGGAAATTAAACAAGTTCATTTGTAAATCAGCTAAATAATTTACATGTGAGGTGTTCGGTGCCTGAATCATGGCACTGAATTAGTCAGAACCTCTTGCTTTTAAGATTCTGTGATCTGTTCTGAGAATGGGGCCTTGCACTGCCTAGCATGCAGAGGCAATTTTGGGCACAGTAGTTCTGTTTCAGTGTTGAAGAAATGTTCAACAACAAAACAGATCCTAATTGAAATAAGATTAAAATGTATATTATGCTTCCATTGGCAATAACAATTCTGATTATGAACAGATGCCTAATACACACTAGTAAATTCTTAGGAAACAGACAGTGACAACTGAATTACAACTTTATCCCCTGCCTGGCTGCTTTCAAATTCCTTTTGACATTGCATTTAAAACTTACTCATTTTACAAAGCACTAAAATTTGAGGGAAATGCCAGAATAAAATATATATATATATATATATATTTTTTTTTTGGTTTTGCTTGTTAGTAGTAATAGAACCAATAGACAGCATAGAATTTTTAAACTGATAAAACACAAATCCGTATGTCAGTTAACTGTCTTTACTTAAAAACACATTCAGTGTTTTGGCAGTGATATTTCTTTTCCTTTGATGCAAATGGCAAATAATTTCCATGCTATTTCCCTATTTGGAAGAAAATCATTTTAGAAGTTTTTCATTTTCTAATTTAAAAATCTGACGGTAAGCTTTTTACTGATTGTTTTTGTTTTCCTCCTACAGCTTTGGGAACTCCTTTACAAATTGCAGTTTGTATATACTTACATTGCTCCATGGCAAATTACATGGGGTTCTGCTTTCCATGCTTTCGCTCAGCCCTTTGCAGTGCCCCGTATCCTTCTAATAAAAGTTGATAAGAAAGGGCAGTCATATCCTTGATGAGAATGTTGGTTTGTAGGCATAACCTTTCACAGGCATAGAATATAGGTTACCATGTGATAAATTATCAAAAATTCACAGTCTTTTGAGCCCACACCTATACCAATTTTGATTGTTTAATTTGTATTAACTTCTGTGGCCCACAGATCATCTGAACATGAGAAAAGTATTAAGGTTTTATAATTAAGTAATGCTGATTAAAAATTTCATGTTTATATATGTGAGTATTAAAGTCCAGGAATTTTCAATATATACAAAATGTGTTTAGAAATATTTATAAATGAATGAGCATTCAAAACATTTTCCATAGTGATATGATTGTAATTAAGCTTACGTTCAAAATTTTCTATTCTCATCCTTTCTTAAAGGTACTTTCTAAGTAAACATAAAGGTTAGTGACCTTGTAGATGTTGATATGCAGACTTTTGTATCTTTAAATTTTAGTTTTTATCTTCTGGAAAATTAAAACCATCTCTACCCAAGAGTGATACATGGAATTTTACCAGACACATGTTAGCAAATATTTATTTGGGTCCCTTCAGAGCATCATGCCAGGCTGTACTTTCCTGGCTGTGTCTTTCTGTTTCTACTCCTTATACTGTCCAGTGACACCTTCTTCTGTATTCCTCTGATGAACCTCATTTTTCTAATTGCTGTAATTGCAATGTGTTTGTGAGGGGTGTGTGTGTGTGTGTGTGTGTGTGTGTGTGTGTGTGTGCCGTGCGCGCAGGTGCGTGAACGTGCGTGCACAATCAGATGAATGTTAAGGTCCTTAACCAGTTTTCCCATAGATTCAGCCATGTTGTTTGTTCAGGCTGCCGTATCAGCCTTCTTTTCTACTCCACTGAACCCCTTCCTGGGAAGTGCAATATTCATCACTTCATATGTTCGACCTGTGAAATTCTGGGAGAGAGACTATAAGTGAGTAAAGAACAACACTTGAAAGCCAGTTTTTATCTTTTTTACTAGGAAAAACTATTGACAGCATTGTTATAAATTATTCATGGTTAACATTTTTTCTATTGAAATATTTAAAATTTTATATTCTTAAAGTTTCAAAATTATATAAAATTGGAAGAGTCAGAGGATACTCTATTTTCTCTACCTTTTTTTCTATTTATAAGATTTTTAAAACATAGTCCTAGTTAAATATATTCATTTTTCTGTCTTTTTTCTTTTAATGTTATTTCTTAGAATTGTTCCACATTAATAATACTTTGAAACTTTATGCTATACACTGTTACATCATTATAACAGTCATAAGTAGTTATCTCACAGTTTTCTAAGAAGTAGCTATTTTTAGAGCTAAACTTTTTATAGGTTATTTGTAGTTTTTCATGAGGATAGGTTTTTAAATAACCATCTTTGTACATAAAGTATTTTCTTCATTTAAGCTTAATTCCTTAGGTTAGCTGTTTAATATGATGCCTAGTAACTATCCTTGTATGTAATCTCCAAATTTTTTTCTAATTTAAGAAAATATCTAAAGGAGAATTACTGAATCATGGAGCCTAAACATTTTAAAGGCTTATAAATGTATTAACATGTTGATTCAGAAAGAGCTTGTACTAATTTATAATTCTACTGGCCAGCTCCACGACTGCCTTTCTCTCTACACGTTCACACGTAGGTACATATAATAGGTGAAAATGGTAATCTTTAACAATGAACTGGCTTATGGATGTGAAACTTTTGCTCTGGTCTTTTACCTAAAATCACACATAGTATTTCTCTTTTTGGTGAATTTTAGTGTTATTTATACCCTTTTTTTCTTCTGGACCAACTTAAACTTAGTCCAGAATAACATCTTTTTTTTTTTGTGGTACGCGGGCCTCTCACTGTTGTGGCCTTTCCCGTTGCGGAGCACAGGCTCCGGACGCGCAGGCTCAGCGGCCATGGCTCACGAGCCCAGCCTCTCTGCGGCATGTTGGATCTTCTCGGACCGGGGCACGAACCCGTCTCCCCTGCATTGGCAGGTAGACTCTCAACCACTGTGCCACCAGGGAAACCCCAGAATAACATCTTTGTCAGCAGTTCTTAAACTTTTTGATCTCAGAACCCCTTTACATACAATCTTAAAAATTATTGACGTCTCCAAAGAGATTTTGTTGATAGGGGTTTTATCTACTACATAGTTATTTACTATAATAAATACTGTACAATATTTATTGTATTATAAGTCAAAACTCATTTTATATTATAAATGAATTAATATAAAAATAACAACAATAAGCCTATTACATGTTAATATAAATAACATTTTTCTAATGAAGAATAACTGTATTTACCATTCCACCAAAAAAATCCGAAGACTGTCATTGTTTTTGTAGTTTTGTAAATCTCTTTCATGTCTGACTTAATAAAAGACAGCTGAATTCTCTTATCTGCTTCTGCATTCAGTCTCTTGTTGCATTGTGTTGTTCTGGTTGAAGTATATAAAGTAAATCTGGCCTCACACAGACATACAGTTTGAAAAGAAAGAAGTATTTTAATAGCCTTTTTAGACAATTGTGGATATTCTTGGATCCTTCGACAAATGGTAGTTTCTTAAAGGTTAGTGGCAATGTGGAATCTAAAGCCATATCAGTGAATTTTTGACTGTATTACATCAGAATTCACTGATATGTCTTATAGTTTGAATGGGTCTTTTACCCATGCATACACTTATATTGATACATCTTTATCTACTGTTTGGAAAATACCTGCTCAGTGAGTAATGTAGATCTTCCAAATTTTGACCCATTTCACGGTACAATATTAAAAAATATATGTATTCATATCACCGCCAATCTCAAAAAAGTGTTGAAGTATTGGGAAGCTATCAAGCGCATGGTGGTAGATGCAAGTTTTCTGAAATTCTAATTTTTGCTTGAAAACTTGAATTTTTATTATTGGCAACAGGTATCTTTATCAGTTATTTTTCTTGAAATGTCAGACTTACTTTCTTCACTTGAGAAGTGTCTGTCAAATACTCAAGTCTGAATAGTCATAGTTTATTCAAGTGAAAATGGTGTTCCATGGAAAAAAAAGCAGCTACTGCTACTTACAGTTCAAGCAGTTGCACAAATGCTTTCCCTCCAGTTAATCGTCCTGCTTCAGAATGCAGCAGAAGGGCTTTATGTGTATTTTGCCACACACAATATTAAAAAGACCTGTACTGAGGGGCTGCATTTTAACAAAAGTATTATTTTTATTGCTTCGTTAAGGACATTTTTAAGGGAAACTTGAATTTTTATTTATTGTTTTTTCTTGTGCGTGGGTAGCAGTGAAAAATAGTACAGTTTGGTGCCACTGCCTTGATTGATGTTAAAGCACCGGCAGTCTTACCCACCGTTGCTTTTGCACCGTCAGTGCAGTTGTCAACACAGTGAAAAAAAGCGAATAACAGTTCAGTACTATTATGAAAATAGTTTTGATTTGGAAAACTCCCTGCAAGATCTGAAGTGTCTTGCTTCAGGTCCTGTGGACCACATTTTGGGAACCACTGTTCTAAAGAACACTGTACCTCTGGACATTAATAACCTTCCCCTTATAAGGAATGTTTCATGCACTGTATATTTTTAGGAACTGTATACAGTATGCATTTTTTCATCCTGATCAAAAATTTTTTTACGTTAAACTCAGTGTCTTTCTATACACCGTTCGGTGAAACATCAGTTAAGAAAAAACTTGTCTTTATGTATAATGGAGGTGGAAGAGTAAAAAATAAATCCTTACCCCTAAAATTGTTCTATCAAAGAGCTTTATTAATATGTTATGCATAGATTTTTCTCATTTTTATAAAGCGATAATATTTATTTCATCTTTATTGTATAGTTTTCTCCCTTTTAATTGTTAGACTTTTTTAATATAAAAAAGCTTACTAAAGATGTTTCCTTTTGCCTTTTTTAGCACAAAACGAGTGGATCATTCAAATACCAGATTGGCTTCCCAGCTTGATAGAAATCCAGGTAATAGCCCTATTTGTGAGTAAAGAAGCAAGTCTAAGGAATTCGTTATATACGTAGTTCACTCCCGACTTATTGGGAATCCTCTATGGAATCCAAAGGGCATTTCTGAAAAACTAAATATCCTTCGCTTTATTTTGTTTTACTTTAGCAAAGTATATGTGAATTAGAATATCTAAAATTTATACACCCATCTTTTATAAAATGCATTTTAAGAATGCTGATAAGAATAAAAAATTCCATTGAAAGATTGTTCTTACATAGGTTAAAAAAGTAGAGCACAGTGAAAGTAAAACTGATGAGGTGTATTGAAGAGTATGCAGTCTGAACTTATTATGTTTGCTTCCCTGCTTCGCCAAATGGTTAGATAAGTGTTAATTTCATTAAGTTTATTACATACGGAGATGTCATCTAGAGGAGCCAAATAGCCACTCAAGATAAGGCTTCAGTGGGTGACATTTTGGTGGTGTTACCATTATCTAAAGTTTGGTTCTTAGTTTTGTCCTTTGGGAAACATCTTTTTGTCGGCCCACCTATTAGTAATCTGGCACAGAGAGGGTGAATCTCACTGCCCCACCCATAAAAGATTAATGTATCAACCAGAATATCAGTGTATTAATTTACTAAAGAAATATGGCTCCCGATACACTGGAAGATTTGTATTCATTTAACTCGCAGATTACTTCAAATGCTCTGCTTGAGAAACTAAATTATAGTAATCAGATTGATTCATAATTATAAATTTGATTAAGGAGGACTAGTTATTTGATATTAATGACTGTCATTATCATGTTCTGGTAGATATAACAGCCATCTCAGCTCTGGCATGTCCTTGTAGGGGGCTTGGAATTATGCTGCTGAAGATGCCTATCACAAAGACCATGTCCTGAATTAACATGCACACTTCTGTAATGGGCAGACAGCATTAGCTACAACTGTTTTATTGAAGCTTGAGCCTAGGGTTTCCCTTTTCTTTTATTGTTTAGTTAGGCTGAGTTTAAAGTAATTATTAAGTTTAGTATGTTTTGCCATTCTTCAATTCTGTGCTTTGGGCACCCATTTACAGATTATTGCTTTGGATGGGTTACTTCTAAAGATGGTTTTCTAATTTATTGGGTGATGTTTTATCCTAATTTTTTTTTCTTAAAGGATGACTAAAATTTGTAGGTGGTTCTTTACTGCTGTTTCTGTGTATACAGTTTATTTCTGTTTAGCTAATATTAGGCATCTCAGTGTACAGAGTTTTTTTGACCAACTTCTCTTTGTTTTGGACTATCTCATTTGTTCAAATCTTGTATTACTTAACCCACTTCCTTTACCAGTATGTCTTTTTGCTCTAGTTTTGAATTTCTTTTATCTTTTTCATTTCTCTTGCATGGTTTTAATTATAAGGCATAGTTAATTGAACAGTGATAGAAAATTTTGATCATGGACTGTTAAAGAGGTAGAAAAGACCTTAGATTTCGCCTAATCCAATTCCCACATTTTATGGATGGGGACCAGAGACTCAGAGAGGTTACGTTACGTCTAACTCATTTGAAAATTTTTTTCCCATTATCCCATATTTCATTTTTATATAGAAATTCTAAGGGTATCTGTATTATAAGGGTACAGGGTACCCTTGTAAGGGTATATTATCTTCCTTGTCAAAGAACTATAGATACAACCCTAACTGGAAATTAGTTTTAATACTTTTAACAATCTTGTTTGTTGTTATAAAGGGTACTTAAGGTAAAGTTAACATTTTTTTAATCCCTTCTTATAGGATCAGATGACAACAATCTGAATTCCATCTTTTATGAACATTTAACCAGATCCCTACAACACAGTCTTTGTGGTGATTTGCACCTAGGACGGTGGGGAAACTACAGTACAGGGGACTGTTTCATTCTTGCCTCTGACTACCTCAATGCGTTAGTACACCTTATAGAGATAGGCAATGGGCTGGTCACCTTCCAGCTGCGGGGACTTGAATTCAGAGGTAAGACATTCACCTTTCATTTCTATAACGTACTCCTGTGACATCTAAGTTTGATGTGTCTACATCTCAAATCAAAAGTTATGAAAGTAGGTCCTTAGTATTTGGAATTCTGGAATGAGAAAAGCTGCTAAAGAGTAGTTATTAGTTTTTTTCCAAATTTCACATTCAGAGAAGAATCATTTTTGCAGTATGCTCTGTATGTAAAGGTAGTATCAATAGTGTATAACAGACTTGTTTTTTCCTGGTAAGAGTGAATTTCTGTTGTTCTGTGCTTGCCCTCTTGCTAGTCTTTTATTGTGATCAGCTGCACATGCTCGTTAGATGGCTGGCAGCATAGAATGCTGTGAGGCAGAGATTAGCTAACCAAGTTACTTTCATATAACTGCCATGCCTTTGTCCTCAACAATTTTTTTAAATTGAGGTGAAATTCACATAACATCAAATTAACAATTTTAAAGTGAACAAATTAGTGGCATTTAGTACATTCACGATCTTGTGCAACCACCACCTCTGTCTAGTTCCAAAGCGTTTTCATCACCCCAAATAAAACCTCACACCCATTAAGCAGTTACTCCCTATTCCCCCACCAGCCTTCAACAATTTTGTATACTGACAAATGAAGCTGTTTCTACACAGAAAATCATGCATTCAGAAACATACCAGCTTGATGTTATCCACTTCTGTAAGTTGAATGTCTTGTAAGCAGGAATAGAAACTTGTCTTATAGGAATTGAAGGAGTCCTATTAATGCATGTGTTTCCAATCTAGGCAACATTTGGACTTGAGAGTTTTTAGAGAAAGCATCCAAGCAGTGTTTTGGTCTATTCTAAGAAGTACCTTAGGTGTTTTTAACCTGAAATAGGAAATAAGAAAGCATTTGTCTAAATAGAGGATCAAATTAGACCTGTACCCTATAGCTTTATTTTTACCCTGGTGTTGAATCAGAAAGTTTGCACCTTTGTTACATAATATCTTTGTTAATGGAGCAAGTGCTTTTCTAAAGTTACTCCATTCATTGGAAATAAGATTTTACTTGTGTAAAACTCAAGGTAGTAAATGTTAATGTTTGTTATTTATTTGTAATTTATTTGTAACCCATTTGCTCTCTCTTTACAATCTCCTATTCTTGTCTTATGGTTTGTTTCTGACTCTCTGTCAGAAGCCCAGGACCTTAATTCCATCTCTTCTAGGGTCTTAACCCAGTGCTGTTCAAATTTAATCCATCTGTCCTCATCCAAAAGCCAGCATCCCCTTACCACTACACATACCACTGCTATAACTTCACCTTCTTTTTAAATTGTTGGCACCTGAAGATTTCATCTTTGCTTTTTGATTTTAATTTAACTTTCTTTTTTAACAGGTATTTGTGGGGAGGTTATTTTATCCAGAATTTCTATGTGTGAATTGGAAGGGGGTCCTTCTTATCTGCTCATTTCACCGTATTGATCAGAAATTGTCCAAATCAAAAATGGATCCAAATTTTCACTCTCCCCACTTTACTCTCTGGTACCAAATAGATTCAAGTAAAATTTTGGATAAATCCTTTGCCATCCAAACTCTCACTCTTTGTCAAACAAAACTCAAATCAATTTGAGAACACAGTACCCCCTTACTTTCTGAACTCATGCTGAATTTCAATAGCAGGCCGTACCTGTAATTCTTCATTCAGCCATCGTGATTTTTTTTTTTAAAGGCAAATTCAGTTATGTCCTTTCCATTCCATGCTTTAAATTTTCAGTGGCTTTCCATTGCATTTAAAATAGAATTCAAATTCCTTAACACATCCTGTGGACAGCTGTGAGATCTGGCCTCTGTCAGTTTTTCCACCTTACTTTGTAGCACCCTCCTCGTCCACTGTAGCCACACTGGCCTTCCTTCAGTGTCCTAGCTGTGCTAAATTCTTTACTAAGGCCTCCTTATCGCCCTTCCCTTTGCCCAGAAAGTACCAAACGTCTCCCCTCTTCCTGCCAATCTTCCACCTCTAATTCCTTAATTATCTTTAAGAATTAGCTTAACTGTCACTTTCTCAGAGAAGCTTTAGTCTCTAACCACCTGTCCCACATGATTATCTCTCATATTACCCTGTTTTTACCTCCTTAGCACTTAGCAGAGTTCTAATTTTATATTTATTTATTTGTTTAAAGTTTATTTCTTCTCTAGCCCAGCGGTTGGCAGACATTTTCTGTGAAGAGCCAAGATAGTTAATAGTGCAGGCTTTTGGAGCCATACACATTCTCTGTTGCATGTTCTTCTTTGATTTTTCTTTTAAACAACCCTTTAAAAATATCAAAACCACTCTTAGCTTGGATTTGGCCCAGGGCTGTATTTTGTAAACCTTTGCTGTAGATTATAAACTCCTCAAGGGCAGGAGTCCTGTCTGCTTCACTTATTGTATATCCAGGACCTATCACAGCAGCTAGCATATGATAAAGATCATTTTGTAGACTGGTTAAGTAATCTAAGTAACAGTCTTTTCTCCTTCCTCTTCATTGCAGAACTTTGATGAGGAATGATTATATTCTTGCTCAAATGCTGTTGTGATCTTTGGTTAATTTCTTTCCTTCACAGTGGTAGTCCCTGTTCCATCTACCGCCTGCTCCTCAAAATATTAATTAAGAGTGTTGTCAGGCAGTATTTTGCCAGGCAGATATTTGGATCTGCTGAGCATTTTGATGTGTTTTCTGATGTATACTCCATTAAGCCAATTTAATTCCTTTGATTTTATTGTCTCTCATAGTGGATGCTAAGTTTTAAGTGACATTTAACTAAAATTTCTTGATCAGTTTTTTATAGATCTTGGTTAAATACCTTCATAGTTTTCATTTCCATTTTCATTTTACTGATATTCTCAAGATTCTTTTCCATGTAAATTTTATGTCAGATATTTGAGTTATCAATCATGTTTTTTGTCTATCAGAATTTCCTGGTTACAGCTTCTACCAAGTTTGTAAATGTTACTTCTATATATTTTTAAAGGTTACTTCTACCAAGTGTGGTGTTTCAGGTCAAACTTTATAGGTCAAACATTTTTATTCTGTTTGGATTCCTTTCAGTTTTTACTCAAATTAATTTTAACGTGTCTGGTTTTCATAATTGTTAGTTTTATTAATTTTTACCAGTTATATTCACTATGAAGTGACTGAAGGATCTAGCTAATCCAGGAAACAATTAGTAATGGTTTCTCTAGAATCCCTTTCCAAATCTCAAAATTCTTTTTTCAGTTATTAATATTCCTGTGCTTATTGTTGACTTCATTTTCTAAGCAAAATGTATTACTGGGTATGTTGGGGTAGAAAATATTCTTGGGGTTTGTATGTCAGAGTGAAAACACCCCACATTAATTCAGTTATTCTGTTTGTTCTGCTCCTGTGAACAAGGACCTCATTCTGTCTCTTGTGAGAAAATGTCAAACCTCTGAATTCACTCCTGCCTGTTTTCTTCTCTGTATACTACTACCAGAGTCATCTGCACAAAATACAGCTCTCGTTATGTTACTTCCTTTACTTTAAAAACCTTTGACAGACTTTGCAGAAGGATGACAAAATGAATAAAATAAAGTAAAAACATATAAAACCTAAGGAATAGACCCAACTTCATGCCACAGTTTAAAAAACCCAGCCTCAGATAGTTTCTTCTAGAAATTGAATAATTCTTCTGCCCTCTCTAATCTATTCTAGCAAATGGATAAGGAAGGAAAATATCTCAAGGCTCTCTTGTACAAAACCAATGTAATACTGATGTCAAAATATGACTGAACTGGCTAAAAAAGTAACTATAGTTTAATTCGTTTATGACTATAGATACAAAAATCCTCGGAGCCCAGAGTAAGGAGGAACCAGCAGTACTTTTTTTTTTTTTTTAGTACTTTTATTTTTAAGTATCCCTCACCAATTCAGCTGTTTTTCATTCTTTAAATTAATTATTAAAAGCAAATTGGTTAAATTTCATTTTCATTATTGGTTTCAAAAGTACTTTATAAAATTACATAACATCCTTATTCTGGAAAAGGTGTATATGTGTATCTGTAGTCAGTATCCTGTGTAATGGTCAGCCACAGCATGCATTCCTGTTTATGTCAAGTTCAAGACAAAGTTTTTTCACCACTACGTAACACTATTTTGGAAGGGCTTGTCAACATAATTAAACAAGAAATGAAATAATAAAATTGTTGAAGGCTCTAGAGTTCTCGACAGTACAGCTCATTAGCTTGGCCAAGCTTACCTCTCAGTCTTATCGTTCATCATACCACCATCACCACCACCACCACCACCACCATCACCAACCGGGGCTAAATTTCATGGCATTTTTTCCTCTCAAAGTGGTGTTTTAAGTATGGATGTTGTATATATCCTCTTTAAAAGAAAAAAATTATTGTGAAGTCCCACTTACTTTTATTATAATGTAACTTTAATATGTGCCTTTATAAAATTAGCTATAGTCACTCTATAGTCCTATAAGGAATTTACAAATTAAATGGAAGCAAGACCACAGAACGAAATAAAAATTAACATGAATGTGATGGATGGTATGTTGTTGGCATAGATGGCTGTGTATCTAATTCTGTATTTAATCTGATTTTCTATTTTTATTTCAATAACACTAACGCAGAGAATGCCTATTAGATAAGTATCATCTATAAAAGAATGTAATTTCCAAGAATTGTTTGCTAGTACAGAACAATCAGACCTGGTACCTAATTGAAACTTAGCAGATAAGCCTTATCAGCAGATAAGCCTCAAGTGCCAATAATGTAACCTTATCCACTTATTGTTGGAATTGGCAACAGAGAAGAATTGTAATTATATATTTAATATTAAACTATAGTGAACCATTACAAGTTGTATAGCCAAGTGAGTAGGATGTATATATACTATTTCTGCTTGCAGCATGGACACAGTGCTGGTGAGAATACAGCCCAGATTCTTTTGAGTTCTGCATGTCTGTCTGTATCGTGTGCCCCGGGATGATTCAGTTTTCTTTCCACTCCTCCAGTTTTGAGTTAACTCAGACCTTCGTGAGACACACATTGACTCATTTGGTCTTCATTTGATATGAATGCAGTTGTAAACCCAAATTTGAAAAATTTGGGAATCAATGAATCAAAATTCAGGTTGCTTTATTGCACAAATTCTCAGAACCTTGGATGTGCTAGTGCACGTTACGATTCTGCAGACGATGAGTATATACTACGCCTCTTTCCTGGAGCATGCCGCAGTTTGTTAATGGACAGTCTAAGGCAGATCGATCGCATCCTCTCAATTGCTATAAATAAAATGTCTTTTTTCTAAGTTTCTTATGTCTTTGAAGCGTTCATTTTTCCACCTCATGTTTTTTTCACCTCATGTTTCTTTCCCCTTTGTCGTAAGTGCTTTCTCTCTCTCTCTAAGGTACTTACTGTCAACAACGGGAAGTGGAGGCCATTACTGAAGGTGTTGAGGAAGATGAAGGATTTTGCTGTTGTGAACCTGGCCATATTCCTCATGTGCTTTCATTTAATGCTGCATTTAGCCAGCGCTGGCTGGCTTGGGAAGTGATAGTCACCAAGTATATTTTGGAGGGTTATAGCATCACTGACAATAGTGCTGCTTCTATGCTTCAAGTCTTTGATCTTCGGAAAGTACTCACCACTTACTATGTCAAGGTAAGGATATGTGCCTACTTAGATCTGGTATCAGAGGCTCTTGGAAAAGACACACGTATACGCACACGTGCGCACACACGTGCACGTTTGTTTTTTTAACTTGTGCTTTGCTTCTAAGTAGTGATTTAAATTCTGTAGTATCCAGTACAGTCAGTAAATTATACCTGTGAAGGTCTTGCTATTTCCTTCTTTAGTGAAACTTATTACATTTGTTCATTAATATTAATAGCTACCATCTGTAGTGCATATCTTTTAGGCACTGCGTTAAGGAATACACACACGCATGTATATATATGATATGTATATCTTACCTAATTCTCTAAAGGAATATTACGTCCCTGTTTTACATATAAACAAGTTAAGGATCAAAAGTTAACTTCGCCGAAGTCCTCTAACTAGCAAGTGGAGTTGGGGATTTAAAACACAGGCTTGTCTGATTCCTGAGTCCTTGCTATTAACCACTGCTTTGCACTGCTTTCAACAAGCTGAATGAAAGTATTGCAAGCTTTGGGAGGTCTCCAAAAACACCCTCACATTTGACACCAGTTGCAATTTCAGGGTTCCCAAGACCCTGTAACCACAATCAGGTTCAATAATTTGCTAGAAGGACTCACAGAACTCAGCAAAGCCATTATACTCGTGGTTAGAATTTATTACAGTGGAAGGATACAGGTTAAAATCTGCCAAGGGAAGAGGCACATAGGGCAGGGTCTAGAGACACTAAGACCTGAACTTCCAGTTGTCCTCTCCCAATGGAGTTGTGTAGACAATGTTTATTTCTCCCAGTAACGGTGTGAAAGAATACCTACAGAGTGTTGCCAGCCACGGAAGCTCGCCTGAGCCTCAGTGTACAGAGTTTGTCTTGACACACAGTCATTTAGACTTGTTTGACCATCCACATGGCCAGCCTTAGTCTCCAGATCCTCTAGAGCTCATGGTTCTAAGCCTCCAGGTAAATAAAGACTCTTATCAGGCAGGACAGTGCGTGGGATTAGAGGTTACCTCCCAGAACCCAGGTGCAAAGGCCAAACCTCTCTTTGGGCAAGATTAGTTCTTTACTGCACAGGTATTCTGTTTTTGCTAAAGATTTTACAGAAGTACAGCATGGTTATGACTGGGGGTTTACAGGCTAAGCCAACATTTTCAAGAGGAAAAACGTATGCTAAATCTTAATGATTCATGTGTTATTACCTCTATGTACTACCTTATTTGTGCTGATTGGGTTGAAGCCTGAGTCCTCTGTTGAATGTTTGGTGAAACCCAACCTCAGGAAGCTAAAGAAATCGACTTTGCAACTTTTTTTTTTTTTTTGTGGTACGGGGGCCTCTCACTGTTGTGGCCTCTCCCGTTGCGGAGCACAGGCTCCGGACGCACAGGCTCAGCAGCCATGGCTCACGGGCCTAGCCGCTCCGCGGCATGTGGGATCTTCCGGGACTGGGGCACGAACCCGTGTCCCCTGCATCGGCAGGCAGACTCTCAACCACTGCGCCCCCAGGGAAGCCCTACAACATTTTTTAACATGTGTGCATTTGTGTGTGGAATGTCCTCTCTCTAAAGATGTATATTGCTATTGCTTTATTTATTAGTTATATTTTTATAACTTGACCTAGGATCACAAGATGGTTTAATAGCTTTCTATGAGAATTTTCTCAAAATAAGTACACCACAATAAAGGTTTTTCATCTCTCTTAAAAGATCCTAAATTCAGTAGACAGAATTGTTTTTAGAATATCCTAAAATCAGTGGACTGGAGTTGTTTTGAAGTTGCCTTCTTGAATTTATGGTTGTGATTTTAAAAGTATTAATTTTTTTTTAGCCAGGAAGGCCTGAGATGTATTACTGTAGCATTCTTAAAATAATATACTTACAGTATTGAGCTGGAATATACATTTTTGATTCCTACTATAGTATAAACAGTTGGAATTAATTTACTGAGGACTTGCAGTTAATTCAGATTGTGGTTTAGCCTGAGTTTTTTTTTTTGTTTTTTTTTTTTATCTTTTCCTCATTAGGGTATCATTTATTATGTTACAACCTCTTCTAAACTGGAGGAGTGGCTAGCTAATGAGACGATGCAGGAAGGGCTACGTCTGTGTGCAGATCGAAATTACGTTGATGTGGACCCAACGTTTAATCCAAACATTGATGAAGACTATGACCATCGACTTGCAGGCATATCCAGGGAGAGTTTCTGTGTGATTTACCTCAACTGGATAGAGTATTGCTCTTCCCGAAGAGCAAAGGTAGAGTTTATTTCGTTTATAACTCTTTGAATCTGTTTTTCCAAAGATGGAAAGAATACCTCTGTTTGTTATCATGAGGTTAGTTTTTCTAGACTTTCCTCTTTCTAACTATCTGGGTAAGAGAACCTGTCTATTCATTATGATTGGGCCAAACCAACTGCCAAAACAGGTTAGAGTAAGCGACCTTTCTCATTCTTTCATCTGCAGTGTCATAATCTCACTGTCCAAATAGCAACCCCTCCACCCTGTGCAGGTACGTACATATACACAGATTTAGGTTGTAGATTACGTGCAGCACTTTCTTAAAGACTGCGTTTTGGAGCATCCCCAGCCCCAAGCCCCCAGACACACACAGCAGACTTAAGGATAAGTTAATATCTTTGTCCCAAATCCACAGTCTAATCCAGTGCTAATAGAATTTTCTGCAATGATTGAAACATTCTGTGTTGTTCCAATATGGTAATTACTAACCCACCACATATGGTAGATTATGAGACACTTGAAATGTAGCCAGTATGACTAAGGAAATGAATTTTTAAATTTAATTTTAATTGATTTAAATTTAAATCAATTAAATTTAGGCTAGTGGCTACCATACTGGACAATGTTCATCTAGACTACTGACTTTAAAATGTTAACATGGGTAAAAATGATACAGGAATGTGTAAAAATGCAGATTCATGGGCCTTGCCTGCGATATTCTTATTCTGTAGGTCTAGGCTGGGGACCCAAGATCTGTGTCATGCTGGGTGATTATAATGCAAGGGGTCCGTAATCCGCACTCCAGGATAACTTGTCTTATCCTAAAGGGAAGCTGAGTTGCAGACTTCAGCAACTACGGCTTTCCTCCTAGGTCCCATGGCTCTTGTGGCAGTGTTGCTCCCCTGGTTAGACCCCAGGGACCGTAACCACAGTACCAAGGCAGAGTGCGAAGTCTTGTGTAGTTGAACCACCAGCATCCTATGTACAGGATTACTCTGTACCGTGGAGCATAGTGAACCACTTTGACAACCAGTGCCTTTATCATGGTCGGGGCTGTACACACTGACTGTCTTTAGATGTAGCACCCAGTTTAGTCTTTCCTTCACAGATACTCAATTAGAGTAAGGCATCCCATCATAATCAGCCTGTTTCTCTTACTTCATCCATAAGAAAGGGAGCATCCTTGGAATTCCTCTTTGAACAGTGGCCTTTGAGCTTTTGTACTGGATGCACAGTAGATACTGAGCAGAGTAGCATATTTTTAAGGAAGGAATAAATGATAGAATAAAATAACCTTGTAAGAGCTCAGAAAAAGGACCAGCAGACGATGTCTGGAAATGGAGGCCCTCAAAGCTAACCTTCTCTTCTTTCAAACACATAACAAGCAGTTTATTTTTTTTCCATAAATGAAATATACTTAGAATGCTTTGCACACTGTTCTCAAATCCTTGGACTTATTTCTTGGCGGGGGAGGGGGAGGTGGGGGGCGGTTGGAGTGACCATATTGTTCTAATAGCCTTTCTCCGGCTTAGACTATATTGGTTACATTTGTTTGGTTTAACCGTCGTCACCTAGGCTAGGAACTCAGTCTACCGACTCAGGAACAGGCTCCATCCTTCCTAACTTTAAGGAATAAATAATCTCTTAGAAATTATTGCTGAGGTCACGGATGTACCTCAAGGAAGTCATCCTCTTAATTGCTAATAAATCATATTCAAAAGGTTTACCTCCAAACTTGGGTATCCTCTGTCTCTTCAGAGAGCTTATTATCACTAGATCAGTCTGGCTTATATTCTACTCTTGTAGTCCCCTCTAGAAGAAAATTGTCAGGAAAATTAAAATAATCCCTTCATTCTCCAGCTTTTTAAATTGAACAAGATTATCCCTACCTCCTTAAAACCATGAATTCTGTTTTCTGAATCACCATTCCCAGAATAACCTCTTCCTAGGGAAGGAAGTTAATTAAACCAGAAAGACTTGCTGAATCCAAATTCTGGTACCCTCACCTGAATGTTAATAAAGTTGCCTCCAGACTTTTTTCGCCTTAATTTCCTTCCAAGATAGTTTTCTAACTTGCATATTACACAGAAATAAAAAAGTCATTCTTTCCTCCTCCTCTTATTATATGTATTGTAGGAGGAAATAATCTTTCATATAATAGCTGTACCTGTCTTCTGAAGAGCTTGAAATAATGTTTTTGTAAGTGTAGCCCTGGATTAACTGCATTAAAACTACCTGGAATGCTAAATTGGAAAGATTCGTCTCAGCTTGACTTTGCTTCCTGCTTGTTAAATGACAGTATGTTTCTTTCACCATTGTTGTTAGTATTAGCAAGAAGTCTTTGTGAGAATTTCTAATGCATTTGAGGATGTAAGACACATGTCTTCTCCAACAGTGACAAAATAGAGCTACCAGGGTTGAACCAATTATTTTTTCTCTCAGTACATTAACGATGTGGCTACGCTGCCTTCTGACTTGCATGGTTTCTGACAAATAATAAAGGCGCACTTCAGAGATATTGCAGGTTCTGTTCCAGACCACCACAGTAAAGCGAATATCACAGTAAAAGCGAGTCAACACGAATTGGGTTTTTTCCCAATTGTAAATGTTATGAAGTATACTAAGTGTGCAATAGCATTACGTCTAAAACTGTAACCATGTACATTACTTAATTTCAAAATACATTATTGCTAAAAAATGCTAGCCATCATCTGAGCCTTCAGTAAATCATAATCTTTTTGCTGGTGGACGGTTTGAAATATTTTGAGAATTACCAAAATGTGACCCAGAGGCATAAAAGTGAGCAGATACCATTGGAAAAAATGGTGCCAATAGACTTGCTCAAAACAACATTGCCACAACCCTTCAAGTTGTAAAAAAACCAAAAAAAAAACCCCACAGTATATGCAAAACATAATAAAACAATGTATGCCCGTATGTACCACATAATGATGTCTTTTTTTTGCTGGCTGCTTTTAAGATTTCCTCTTCTTCACTAGTTTTAAGCAATTTACTTATTTATTTGGTTATCCTGGGTCTTAGTTGCTGCACGCTGCATCTTCATTGCAGCATGCGAACTCTTAGTTGCAGCATGCGAACTCTTAGTTGCAGCGTGTGGGACTAGATCCCCTGACTAGGGATCGAACCTGGGCCGCCTGCATTGTGAGTGTGGAGTCTTAGCCATTAGACCACCAGGGAAGTCCCAAGCAGTTTAATTATGATGTACCTTGGTGCTGTCTTCTTAATGTTCCTTGTTCTTGGAGTTCATTGAGCTACTTGAATCCCTAGGTATATATCATTTTCATCAGATTTGGAAATATTTTGGTGATTATTTTTTTCAAATTTTTTTTCCTGTCTTCCTGTTTCCCTTTTCTGGGGAACTCCAGTTAACATTTATATTAGGCTGCCTTAAGTTGTCCTACAGCTCACTGATGCCCTGTACTTTTTTTTTAGTCTTTTTTTGTCTCTGTGTTTAATTTTGCATAGTTTCTGTTATATTTGTTAGATCATTTATTTTTTCTTCTGCATTGTTTAATATGCCATTAATCTCATGCAGTGTATTTTTTTTATTCTCAGACATTGCATTTTTTTGTATTTTTGAGGTTTAATTTTTGTCTTTAATTTTTTTTTTTTTTTTTTTGGCTGCTCTGTGGGGCTTTCGGGATCTTAGTTCCCCAATCAGGGATCGAACCCAGGCCCCCAGTGGTGGAAGCGTGGAGTCATAACCACTGGACCACCAGGGAACTCCTCGTGTCTTTTATACTGATATAAACCTTCCATGTCTCTACTAGCATGCTGTCATTCCTCTATCTTTTTGAACTTATGGAATGCAGTTACAATAACTCTTTTAATGTCCTTGTTGACTAATTCTAACATCTGCGTCATTTCTGGGTCAGTTTTGATTGATTAGTTGATTATTTTTCTAATTGCGGGTCCTATTTACCTGCTAGTTTGCATGCCTGACAATTTTTGATTGGATGCTAGACTTGATGAATTTTACCTTGATGAGTGCTAGATATTTTTGTATTCCCATAAATATTATTGACCTTATTATTCTGTGACACAAATTCCTTGGGGACAGTTTGATCTTTTCAGGGTTTACTTTTAAGCTTTCTTAGGAGGGACCAAAGCAGCCTTTAGTCTGGGGCTAATTTTTCCCCATTACTGAGGCAGTATTCTTTTGAGCACTCTAACCAATCATAGAATTTTCCATTGTTCCTTTCTGCTTTTTTTCTGATGGTTCTGTTCTCAGCCTTGGACCTTTGCTGTATGTGCTGATCAGTAATCTGCTGGACTCAAGAGGGATCCTCTGCAGATCTCCAGAGCTTGCTCTCTATATGTAGGTCTCTCCTTGGCACTTTGCCCTGCAAACTCTAGCCACCTTGACCTCCCCAGACTCCCAGCTATCTCCTCAACTTGGAGACCTCTAGGCTACCGGCTACCTGTGTTCCTCTTCCTTGTACTACAGCCTGGAAACCCTTGTAGGGTTTCCCATTTCTCAGAGATTAGTATCCAATGTCTCAATATATTCTTTTCTTGGTCATTTCAGTTGCAAGGGGTAAATCCGGCCTTTATTACTCTGTCTTGGCCAGTAGCAGAGGCCTGAACTAAATTTAAAATAAAAATTTTTTTGGACTGCCCTGGTGGTCCAGTGGTTAAGACTCTGCACTTCCACTGCAGGGGGCCACGGGTTCAATCTGTGGTCAGGGAACTAAGATTCCCACATGCCACGTGGTGCAGCCAAAAAAAAAATTTTTTTTTCCCATCACAAAAGCAATACATTTTCAGTATATAAAGTTGACTGGGTGGGGAAGGGAGGGAGACAGAAAAGAAAGAAATGTAGGATCTCCTACACAGTTACTATTGTTAACTGAATTACGCAATTAATGGTAATTAACTAACCAAGCTATATTAAGTTAGTATCTTAGATAACTGCCCTTTTTTGTTTATAAGTTAATGGTTTATAAAGCCAGATATATATACCATTGGCAAAGTTAGAATAATTAAGCTCATTATCAGCCTAGATCCATGATTCCTCAACTTTAGCATGCGTTAGAATCACCTGGAGTGTGATGGGTGGACACCACCTTCAGAATATGATTTCGTAGGTCTGAAGTGGCTCAAGAATTTGCATTTCTAATAAGTTCCCAGATGATTCTCATGTTGTGTCCCAAGATTACACTTTGAGAACCACTGCTTTAGATTGTTTCCAGTCATTGAGATGCTACCAAGATTTTCTGTAGTATTATATAAAGTATACCATTTTGCTTGTGCATATATATATAATTATTGTATTATATATTTTTAATATATAGTATATATGTAATAGTCAATAATCAAGGTATGCAGTTGTTGAAAAATTAAAAGGTTGAGGGGAAGCAGTATTCTACAGATATCAATTTGATTTTCTTTACTATGGTTATAGTCACTAATAGGCTATATAGATAGAATATTATATTTTTCAGGAGAGGACAGTATCAGTAATGATGTATATCAACAAGTACTTTGAGATGTTTAGTTAAGATTCTAATACTCTGTAATACAGCCACTTTTTTTTTTGGTATGTTCTAGTATTATTATAAAGTACTAGATTTTATTTAAAGATTCCAAAGAACCTCCTCATATACATTCACACTTCATTTTATGCTGCTTTGTTAAGTTTCTTTTCATTAGAACTTTTATCTGGAGAGATAGAAAGTATGTACTAGTTGAGCTCCTGAACTTCTCTGATTTACTAAATAGATATCTTCTGACTTGTTAAATACTCATATTCCTTTCTGATAACTAACATTCTTTTGTTTTTCCTTTTTTTAATGAGGTGTAATTGACATAACATTAATTAGTTTCAGGTGTACAACATAATTATTCCATATTTGTGTATATTGCAAAGTGATAACCACAATAAGTCTAGTTAACATCTTTCACCATACGTAGTTACAGAACTATTTTTTCCTTGTGACGAGAACTTTCAAGATCTACTCACTCAGTAATTTTCAAATATGCAATACAGTATTACTAAACTGTAGTCATTGTGCTGTACCTTACATCACCATGACTTACTCATTTTATAACTGGAAATTTGTGCCTTTTGACCCTGTCACCCCATTCTTTGTTTTTTAAAGCCACTGGATGTGGACAAAGATTCATCCCTGGTGACTCTTTGTTATGGACTCTGTGTTCTGGGACGGAGAGCTTTGGGGACTGCATCCCACCATATGTCCAGGTAAGGAAGGCATTTCTATTTTCAGAAAGAGACTGGGAAGCTCTATGACTGAAATCTGAAAAATCTGAAATAGTTTTTAATGGAAGCATTCTGTGCTAATTTATTGCAAATGCCTCTTCGGATATTGTATTGTATAGATCTTTTTGCCGAACACAGTGGAGTTCTAAGTGGTTAACAGAACTGGCTTTTAAAATTCACACGTGTGGGCAACTATAGATAATGAGAATTTAATAGACTTAAGACATTTTAAGAAATAATCAACTCATAACGTATGATTGGTCTCTTCCCATATACGTCTGTTTTTCTAACAATTCATTTCTTTTTATTTGTCCATTTCTCCTTGCAATTTTTGTTCACAGCATTTATACTGTTAATATAGTGGTACATTAGATTTGGAGACTAAATATAAACTGGATTTCTTGACATATACATCCAGTTGAATTAGAATTAAGAAATGCCACATATTTTAAGTTTCTTCTGTGATTCCTACATGTTTTCCATTAGGCCCTCCTTACTTTCTTTTAAGTTACAGTGTCTTTGCCTGTTGCTTATTTTCAGGGACTCACTATTATAGTAGTTCATAAACAAGGGTCCCAGGTCAAACAGGCCCTGTCCCTTGTGATTCTGATTCAGGGGTGCTTACATTAGTTCTTGGCATTTGTATCTTCAAAACACTCCCACATTCTTCTGATGCATAACCAAATGTTAGAATCAGTGTAATGGAAGACCTTTGTTAAAATATGTAAACTTTTATCTCTAATCTTAACAGTAATTTAGAGTCATTCCTCTATGGATTGCATGCCCTATTTAAGGGAGATTTCCGAATTTCTTCAATTCGAGACGAATGGATCTTTGCTGACATGGAATTGCTGAGAAAAGTAGTAGTCCCTGGAATTCGTATGTCCATTAAACTTCACCAGGTAAGAGTAGGGAATTTCTAATGCATTACTGGTGTTTAATGGTGCTTCTTCACTTGACTTCCAGATTATGTTCCTTAGGATCCTTTTGAGAAAGACTCTGATTCGAAGCAAAGAAAAACACGATTCATGACATGATATTAAATCTTAGGAGCCTAAACCTGTGTTTCTAACAGTAAATTTGAACGTTAATATTAGAGAGTGACCTGGGCATGAACTTGAGGAAAAAATGCAAGCAGTGATAAACTGGAAATAAATACCTATGGCCCCTGTAATGGTTGCTTTGACTTCACGTGATTGTAATTCATTCCTGTTCTGTGGGTGGACGTAGCTGACTTCTGGTGCAGTGTAACAGCATCTCTGGAGTCTTGTAAGTGCTGCTGTTACTGAACTATGAGCTCCATTCAGCATGTTGTATAGAGTAATAGATGGTTAGGACAGATTCAGCCTTAATTAGATAATCCTAGTAAGGTAATAAAATGAAAATGAGGCCTCCAAAATGTATATCTAAAGCCCCGGATCACTTTAAGAATATATTTTGAAATTAAATACGGGCACTTGCTGCTCTAATCATTCCACTTGACAGTAATGATGAGATCTGATGATAGAGAGCACATGACAATATTCATTAAAGCACATCTGCTGTGCTCAAATCTGGATGACTCTTTCCACCAAATAAAGGGTGAATTACTCTTCAGATGATTTTACTGTGATCTAAAGTATTAGAATGGGAAGTTCCCTGGTGGTCCAGTGATAAAGAATCTGCCACCCAATGCAGGGGCCATGGGTTCGATCCCTGGTCAGGGAACTAAGATCCCACATGCTGCGGGACAGCTGAGCCCACGTGCCACAACTACTGAGCTCGCGTGCCACAAACTACACAGCCCACGTGTTGTGGAGTCCA
Source organism: Grampus griseus (assembly GCF_964374135.1). Classification (NCBI taxonomy): domain Eukaryota; kingdom Metazoa; phylum Chordata; class Mammalia; order Artiodactyla; family Delphinidae; genus Grampus; species Grampus griseus. The sequence continues at coordinate 31,136,647 of NC_139018.1, read as the reverse complement.
CGCACCACAACTAGAGAGAGAAAACCCACGCACCACAACTAGAGAGAGAAAACCCACACACCACAACTAGAGAGAAGCGCACGCACCACAACGTAAGATCCTGCATGTCTCAGTGAAGACTCTGCATGCCACAACTAAGACCCGACACAGCCAAAAAATAAAATAAAATAAGGTAAAACGTGTTGCAATGAAGTTAACACCCCACATTATTTAGGAGCATTACTGATAAGGGCTATAGTATTTGAAAATCTCTGTGAAAAGAATACTATTTTGAGGATGATGGGGAAAATGTACAATAGGGATCAAATATAATTGTCCATCTTCAGGCTAGCTTTAGAGTTTCAAGACAAAATTCAATGTATTGAAAAGAAAAAGATAATGACTTCATATTAAAATATTTTTAAAACTTCAGAATTACTCAAAAGGTATTGTGTGTCTGCTACATAAGAGATACTCTTTTATGTAGCATGACTAACTCTTAATTCTGAACATTATGACAGGTATTTTATCTCCATCTGGGAGAGAGGAGCTGAGGCACAGGCTCTCTGTATTTTCTGATCCTTCCGTGTCTGTCCCTATCTCTCCCTACGAGTGCTATTGCCTGTTGCTCCCAGTCCATTTCCTCACATGTGTTTTTAGCCTGTGACAGTGGTTCTCCACCTTATAATCAGGCCCAAAACAGTTGGGTATAGCACACTGTCATCATTAGCCATGACAGACAGCAACAGTGACAAACAGAGAGGGTAAGGAGGTGGACTCGGGAACTGGGGGCCATGGAGGGCTGGGGGAGGGGAGGAGATGAGAACGCAGATGCAACCTGGAGAAGTTCTGTGATTCACATACACCTTTGAGAAGGGCGAGATTGACCTGTAAAGTAACAAGCAACAGCCATTCACTGCACATCACTTTGACCAGACAGTGGGTTGCCAGTGAGGGACTCTCTGGCCAGGAAAAGATAGATGTGTCAGTCAGTACTGGTCATCTCCAAAGTTCATATGTACTCATGAAAATCCACAGAAGGCTTATATGTTAAAGGATTAGTACACGCTTGGCATATGACGCAGCAACTCCACTCCTATGTATTTACCCAAGAGAATGAAAGTGTATGGCCATGCAAAGACTTACACACAAGTGTGCATAGCCATGCTATAGCCCCAGACGGAAACTCCAATGTTCATCAACAGAATGTTACGTAGCAATAAAAAGAAATGATCTACTGTTACATGCCACAACAAGAATGAATCTCAAACATTATGCAGAGTAAGAGAAGCCAAACATAAAAAGAGTACATAATATTTTAGGAACCAAGATGGTGAAGTAGAAGGATGTGCTCTCACTCCCTCTTGTGAGAACACTAGAATCACAACTAGCTGCTGGACAGTCATCAACAGAAAGACACTGGCTCTCACCAAAAAAGATACCCCACATCCAAAGACAAAGGAGAAGTCACAATGAGACGGTAGGAGGGGCGCAATCACAGTAAAATCAAATCCCATAACTGCTGAGTGGGTGACTCACAGACTGGAGAACACTTATACCACAGAAGTCCACCCACTGGAGTGAAGGTTCTGAGCCCCACGTCAGGATCCCAAACTGGGAGTCCAGCAACAGGAGGAGGAATTCCTAGAGAATCAGGAAGGCTAGTGGGATTTGATTACAGGACTTTGACAGGACTGGGGGAAACAGAGACTCCACTCTTGGAGGGCACACACAAAGTAGTGTGTGCATCAGGACCCAGGGGAAGGAGCAGTGACTGCAGGGGAGACCGAACCAGACTTACCTGCTAGTGTTGGAGGGTCTCCTACAGACGCAGGTGGTGGCAGTGGCTCACTGTGGGGACAAGGACACTGGCAGCAGAAGTTCTGGGAAGTACTCCTTGGCGTGAGCCCTCCCAGAGTCGGCCATTAGCCCCACCAAAGAGCCCAGGTAGGCTCCAGTGTTGGGTTCCCTCAGGCCAAACAATTAACAGGGAGAAAACCCAGCCGCATCCATCAGCAGTCAAGCAGATTAAAGTTTTACTGGGCTCTGCCCACCAGAGCAACAGCCAGCTCTACCCACCACCAGTCCCTCCCATCAGAAAACTTGCACAAGCCTCTTAGATAGCCTCATCCACCAGAGGGCAGACAGCAGAAGCAAGAAGGACTAGAATCCTGTAGCCTGTGGAACAAAAACCACATTCACAGAAAGATAGACAAGATGAAAAGGCAGAGGGCTATGTACCAGATGAAGGAAAAAGATACAACCCCAGAAAAACAACTAAGTGAAGTGGAGATAGGCAACCTTCCAGAAAAAGAATTCAGAATAATGATAGTGAAGATGATCCAGGACCTCAGAAATAGAATGGAGGCAAAGATCGAGAAGATGCAATAAATGTTTAACAAAGACCTAGAAGAATTAAAGAACAAATACCTAGAAGAAATAAAGAACAAACAAACAGAGATAAACAATACAATAACTGAAATGAAAAATACACTAGAAGGAATCAATAGCAGAATAACTGAGGCAGAAGAACGGATAAATGACCTGGAAGACAGAATGGTGGAACTCACTGCTGTGGAACAGAATAAAGAAAAAAGGATGAAAATATGAAGAGAGCCTAAGAGACCTCTGGGACAACCTTAAATGCAACAACATTCGCATTATAGTGGTCCCAGAAGGGGAAGAGAGAGAGAAAGAACGTGAGAAAATATTTGAAGAGATTATAGTCGAAAACTTCCCTAATATGGGCAAGGAAGGAGCCACCTGAGTCCAGAAAGCGCAGAGAATCCCATACAGGATAAACCCAAGGAGAAACACGCCAAGACACATAGTAATCAAACTGGCAAAAATTAAAGACAAAGAAAAATTATTAAAAGCAGCAAGGGAAAAACAACAAATAACGTACAAGGGAACTCCCATAAGGTTAACAGCTGATTTCTCAGCAGAAACTCTACAAGCCTGAAGGGAGTGGCATGATATACTTAAAGAGTTGAAAGGGAAGAACCTACAACCAAGATTACTCTACCCAGCAAGGATCTCATTCAGATTCGATGGAGAAATCAAAAGCTTTACAGACAAGCAAAAGCTAAGATAATTCAGCACCACCAAACCAGCTCTAAAACAAATGCTAAAGGAACTTCTCTAAGTGGGAAACACAAGAGAAGAAAAGGACCTACAAAAACAAACCCAAAACAATTCAGAAAATGGTCATAGGAACATACATATCGATAATTACCTTAAACGTGAAGTGCTCCAACCAGGAGACACAGGCTTGCTGAATGGATACAAAAACAAGACCCATCTATATGCTGTCTACAAGAGACCCAATTCAGATCTAGGGACACAGACCTAGGGACTGAAAGTGAGGGGATGGAAGAAGATATTCCATGCAAATGGAAATCAAAAGAAAGCTGGAGTAGCAATACTCACATCAAATAAAATAGACTTTAAAATAAAGAATGTTACAAGAGACAAGGAAGGACACTACATAATGATCAAGGGATCAATCCAAGAAGAAGATATAACAATTATAAATATATATGCACCCAACATAGGAGCACCTCAATACATAACGCAACTGCTAACAGCTATAAAAGGGGAAATCGACAGTAATACAATAATAGTGGGGGACTTTAACACCTCACTTACACCAATGGACAGATCATCCAAAATGAAAATAAATAAGGAAACTGAAGCTTTAAATGACACAATAGACCAGATAGATTTAATTGATATTTATAGGACATTCCATCCAAAAACAGCGGATTACACTTTCTTCTCAAGTGCGCACAGAACATTCTCCAGGATAGATCACATCTTGGGTCACAAATCAAGCCACAGTAAATTTAAGAAAATTGAAGTCATGTCAGGCATCTTCTCTGACCACAACGCTATGAGATACAAATGGATTACATGGGGAAAAAAACATAAAAAACACAAATACATGGAGGCTAAACAATACGGTACTAAATAACCAAGAGATCACTGAGGAAAGCAAAGAGGAAATCAAAAAATACCTAGAGACAAATGACAATGAAAACACGAAGATCCAAAACCTATGGGATGCAGCAAAAGCAGTTCTAAGAGGGAAGTTTATAGCTATACAAGGCTACCTCAAGAAAAAAGAAAAATCTCAAATAAACAATCTAACCTTACGCCTAAAGGAACTAGAGAAAGAAGAACAAACAAAACCCAAAGTTAGCAGAAGGAAAGAAATCATAAAAATCAGATCAGAAATAAATGAAATAGAAACAAAAAACAATAACAAAGATCAATAAAACTAAAAGCTGGTGCTTTGAGAAGATAAAATTGATAAACCATTAGGCAGACTCATCAAGAAAAAGAGGGAGAGGACTCAAATCAATAAAATTAGAAATGAAAAAGGAGAAGTTACAGCAGACACCGCAGACATACAAAGCATCCTAAGAGACTACTACAAGCAACTCGATGCCAGTAAAATGGACAACCTGGAAGAAATGGACAAATTCTTAGAAAGGTGTAACCTTCCCAGAACGAACCAGGAAGAAATAGAAAATATGAACAGACCAATCACAAGTAATGAAATTGAAACTGTGATTAAAAATCTTCCAACAAACAAAGGTCCAGGACCAGATGGCTTCACAGGTGAATTCTATGAAACATTTAGAGAAGAACTAACACCCATCCTTCTCAAACTCTTCCCAAAAATTGCAGAGGAAGGAACACTACCAAACTCATTCTATGAGGCCACCATCACCCTGATACCAAAACCAGAGAAAGATACTACAAAAAAAGAAAATTACAGACCAGTATCACTGATGAATATAGATGCAAAAATCCTCAACAAAATACTAGCGAACAGAATCCAACAACACATTAAAAGGATCATACACCACGATCAAGTGGGATTTATCCCAGGGATGCAAGGGTTCTTCGATATACATAAATCTATCAACGTGATACACCATATTAACAAATTGAAGAAGAAAAACCATATGATCATCTCAATAGATGCAGAAAAAGCTTTTGACAAAATTCAACACCCATTTATGATAAAAACTCTCCAGAGAGTGCGCATAGAGGGAACCTACCTCAACATAATAAAGGCCATATATGACAAACCCACAGCAAGCATCATTCTTAATGGTGAAAAACTGAAACATTTCATAAGATCAGGAACAAGACAAGGATGTCCACCCTCACCACTATTATTCAACAAAGTTTTGGAAGTCCTAGCCATGGCAATCAGAGAAGAACAAGAACTAAAAGTAATCCAAATGAGAAAAGAAGAAGTAAACCTGTCACTGTTTGCAGATGACATGATACTGTACATAGAGAATCCTAAAGATGCCACCAGAAAACTACTAGGGCTAATCAATGAATTTGGTAAAGTTGCAGGATACAAAATTAATGCACAGAAATCTCTTGCATTCCTATACACGAATGATGAAAAATATGAATTAGGAAACACTCCCATTTACTATTGCAACAAAAAGAATAAAATACCTAGGAATAAACCTACCTAGGGAGACAAAAGACCTGTATGCAGAAAACTATAAGACACCGATGAAAGAAACTAAAGATGATACCAACAGATGGAGAGATACACCATGTTTTTGGATTGGAAGCATCAATATTGTGAAAATGACTATACTACCCAAAGCAATCTACAGAATCAGTGCAATCCCTATCAAATTACCAATGGCATTTTTAACAGAACTAGAACAAAAAATCTTAAAATATTTATGGAGACACAAAAGACCTCGAATAGCCAAAGCAGTCTTGAGGTAAAAAAAAAACGGAGCTGGAGGAATCAGAATCCCTGACTTCAGATTGTACTACAAAGCTACAGTAATCAGGACAATACAGTACTGGCAGAAAAACAGAAACATATATCAGTGGAACAAGATAGAAAGTCCAGAGATAAACCCACGCACCTATGGTCAGCTAATCTGTGATAAAGGAGGCAAGGCTGTACAATGGAGAAAAGACAGTCTCTTCAATAAGTGGTGCTGGGAAAACTGGACTGCTACATGTAAAGGAATGAAGTTAGAACACTCCCTAACACCATACACAAAAATAAACTCCAAATGGATTAGAGACCTAAATGTAAGACTGGACACTATAAAACTCTTAGAGGAAGACATAGGAAGAACACTCTTTGACATAAATCACAGCAAGATCTTTTTTGATACACCTTCTAGAGTAATGGAAATAAAAACAAAAACAAATGGGACCTAATGAAACTTCAAAGCTTTTGCACAGCAAAGGAAACCATGAACAAGGTGAAAAGACAGCCCTCAGAATGGGAGAAAATATTTGCACACGAATCAATGGACAAAGGATTAATCTCCAATATATATAAACAGCTTATGCAACTCAATATTAAAGAAACAAACAACCCAATCCAAAAATGGGCAGAAGACCTAAATAGACATTTCTCCAACGAAGACATACCGATGGCCAAGAAGCACATGAAAAGCTGCTCAACATAATTATTAGAGAAATGCAAATCAAAACTACAGTGAGGTACCACCTCACACCAGTTAGAATGGGCATCATCAGAAAATCTACAAACAACAGATGCTGGAGAGGGTGTGGAGTAAAGGGAACCCTCTTGCACTGTTGTTGGGAATGTAAATTGATACAGCCACTATGGAGAACAGTATGGAGGTTCCTTCAAAAACTAAAAATAGAATTGCCATATGATCGAGCAATCCCACTACTGTGCATATACCCAGAGAAAACCATAATTCAAAAAGACACACGCACCCCAATATTCATTGCAGCACTATTTACAATAACCAGGTCATGGAAGCGACCTAAATGCCCATCGACAGACAAATGGATAAAGAAGATGTGGTACATATATACAATGGAATATCACTTAGCCATAAAAGGAATGAAATTGGGTCATTTGTAGAGACGTGGGTGGATCTGGAGACTGTCATACAGAGTGAAGTATGTCAGAAAGAGAAAAACAAATGTCTCATGTTAACGCATATATGTGGAACCTAGAAAAATGGTACAGATGAACCGGTTTGCAGGGCAGAAATTGAGACACAGATGTAGAGAGCAAACATATGGAAACCAAGGGGGAAAGCAGCCAGGGGTGGGGTGGTGGTGTGATAAATTGGGAGATTGGGATTGACATGTATACACTGATGTTTATAAAATTGATGACTAATAAGGACCTGCTGTATAAAAAAATAAAATTTAATTTAAAAATATTTTTAAGTACATATTGTATTATTTTATTTATATAAAATTTAAAACAGGCCCAACTAATCTCTAGTGACAGAAGGCAGATCAGTGCTTGTTTGGGATGTAGAGATTGAATACCAAAAGGCAGGAGGGAACTTTGGGATGATGGAAATGTTCTATATCTAGATTATAGCAGTGATTACACGAGTTTGCACATTTGTCGAAACGCATCTCACTGTACTCTTAAAATGGGTGCAGTTTGTTGTGTGTAAATTATACGTCAACCTGATTTTTTAAAAAAGATCCTGTTCCCAGAGAGCTAAAAATATGAAATTTGTAATAACTTTTGTTTCAGACACAGTCTTTGATAGGGTGCTTTTAGCGATTTCATAGATTTTTTTTAACTTTTGCCTTTTTCCTTTACAGTTCTTTTTTAATTTTTTAATTCTCCAATCTAATGTGTTATATGTTTTTTACTTTAGAAATTAAAACTGTTATCTGTGTAATATTTAATTTTACAGTGTCCTGTAGTGTATCAGTGCTCTCATACACATTATATCACCCACAACCCAGAAAATTATTTTAATCCCCGTTTTATAGATGAAGATTAATCAAAACTCAGAGAAATTATGCAAATTGCCCTTTTCATGTGTTCTCTCTTGTCCTCTATTTAATCATTTTATAAAACAGCATATTTCCTTATTTTTTTCTCTTTCGCTAGTCTCTTTAAGGATTTACCTGGTTGTTAGAAGTAAAATAAACCAATTAAAGTCTATCTTGGTTTACAAGAGATATATAATGAAAACCTTACAATCTGTGATCTCCTTGAGGACAAAGACAATATTAATCTCTATGTCTATGTCCTCCTTGCTTAGCACAGTGTTTGGTGCCCTGTGAATGTTTGCTACATGAGTTTCATTGTTTTCGAAAAATAATATTTCGTGTGCCTCTGCTCATAACTTCTTATGAGAAGTTTCTAAAATGCTTTTGAAATCTTTTCCTAGAATTGGAAACATTATCTGTTTTTATTTATTTGAAAACTAATGAAAAACACTGAAAAGTAAACATCTCCCAAGAGTAAGCACCTTCCGTCATCCCATACCATCATACAACAGCCCCACAAAGAAGTCACTGCCAATAATTTGACGCCTATCTTTTCTGACTTCCCCAAGTTCATGCAGACATTTCCAACTATATGTATAAATATCTTCCTTTTTAAAAATGTAATCATGCTATAGAAATTGATCTGGAGTGCAAGCTTTCTTCCCATTTAGTTTACCATGGACACCTTTCTAAGTTAGCACATATAGAGGCACACCACATTCTTTAATGACTCTGTAGTATTCCAGAGTATAATTTTTACTCCATTTATTAAGCTATCTCACTATTCATGGGCATTCTGATTGTTTCAATTTGTTTTTTTAATAAAATTATTTATTTTTGGCTGTGTTGGGTCTTCATTGCTGTGCGTGGGCTTTCTCTGGTTGCGGTGAGCAGGGGCTACTCTTTGTTGTGGCATGCAGGCTTCTCATTGTGGTGGCTTCTCTCGTTGCGGAGCACGGGCTCTAGGCATGCGGGCTTCAGTAGTTGTGGCACCCAGGCTCAGTAGTTGCGACTCATGGGCTTTAGAGCACAGGCTCAGTAGTTGTGGCTCACGGACTTAGTTGCTCAGCGGCATGTGAGATCTTCCCGGTCCAGGGATCAAACCCATGTCCCCTGCATTGGCAGGTGTATTCTTAACTACTGAGCCACCAGGGAAGTCCCTGTTTCAAATATTTTATCAGTAAAACAGTGCTGAATGATGTACATAGAAGTTTACATATTCATTCAACTATTTTAAGTGAGAAGAAATATTTGGACAAGACTAAGCATTCTCCACTTTTGGCATGCCTAATGATTTCCAACTTTGTTTCCGTTTTATTAAGAATGTGATTATTGCCTGTCTCTGTATGTTTATTTTCCATTCAAATAATTGTACAAATACCGCTATCCAAGGATGTCATTCCTTCCCTAATTGAACAGCTTGATGAAAGAGAGCACATCTTATGGCATCTAGCTATCTGCTGGTGTAGGAAAGTGAACTCAGTATTTAAAAGAAAGATTAGCATGGTTGCTGGTGTGTGATGGACAGAAGTCAAGAGCCATGCATCAGTATTTTAAGTAGTAAATTCTCTTAGGGCATGTTCACTAGAAGCAGAGTCAGAGTCCAGGATTCTCGTGCAAAAGACTAATTGAGGGGATGCCCTCAGGACAGTCTGTGAGGAAATGATGGAAGCAGGAAAGAGCAAGGGAAGAAGCTAAGCAGAAGTGTCTTTCAGCTGAGCTCTAGCCTCCCCTGGTCTCCAGAGGGAGCTCTGGAGTGTGAATGTCACCCAGAGTTCCGTTTTGTACCTTGCACCTCCACAGCCAAGGGGGGAATAATCCTCTCCCGGCATTTCCTACCCAGGCAGCTCCATTAGCTGAAGGCAGTTCATAGAAAACGGAACAGCTGTGAGCTGTTACGAGCCAAGCTCAAAGCAGTGGAGCGAGGAGTGCACCAGCCTTATAAAAAGTCTGGAGAGGCACTGGTAGGTCGTCTTGCCTGGAGTCCTTTCCCTTCCCCCACGGTGCCATCTCCGTCCACTGAAAGTGTACTCATTCTTCAAGATCCAGCCCCAGACCACCTGCACTGTGTAGCTTTCCCTAATCACAGCAACGGGATTTGAAAGGTGTTGCAGTTAACTTTTATAATCGTAAATTTTTAAAAATCAGAATGAAAAAATACTCTAAAAAATGTGTTCAAGTCCTGGCATTACAATCATATAGTAATTTTCTAAACCTAGGGAGCAGTTAAGCCTCTTTGAGCTTCAGTTTTGATATTTGTAAAATTCTGGTATTACCTGCTCAATCTACTTCACCAGGTTGTTGTAAGAGTGAGATGAAATCTTGTATCGGAGAACTTCTTCCATTATGTACCCACGTGTACAGTGAAGACTTCCCTTAGTCTCATGTAGATGAACCCCCAGACTTGGAAGTGCATTCTTGGGGACATCGGCTTCTTGCTGTCACTGTCTGTCCTCCAGATAGCACATACTGCAGTCAGTTGGCTTGAGCACAAATGAGTCACTTTACCTGGATGTAAAAATTTATCAAGGCAGCCAATATAATATTTGTGTTTCCTTAATAGCACACCATTTCAGAAATTCTGATTTGTGTTATGATTATTTTGGATTTATATCCTGTATCCCCTGTTAATTTTTAGGTTTCTGAATGGGAAACACATTTCATATACTCCTTTGTTTCATCCATGCTACCTGCCACCTAGTCTTGCATGTGGTAGATATTAAATAACAACTTGTCACATAAGGCCGAGAGGTTTTTTAGGGAAGACTTTACTAGCTTCTCTAGGGCTAGGACCCTTAATTTGTCCTCAGAGCTCATAGTTTTGAGCCTTATCTTAACTAAATGAGAGGCAGGATAAAATGGTTTATTATAATCATTCTAGAGATGTGGCTTTAAGTGAAAAGCACCTAGTTAAAAAGAAACGCAATTTAGAGACCTTTTATGTAGTTTTAGCCTCCCTTAACTGATAGCAGTGAGAGAATCCTTTAACAGAAAAAAAAAAATGAATGAAGATATGAAAACCAACTTGAATAATTTATGTCTAATAATATTAACATGTGCTGAAATGAAATATATAAACTAGTTTTTTAAGACTTTTAATTTAGTAACTGATTTAGTAATTTCAGAAGCTTTCATCATCCTGGAAGTCATTCTCTTCTTTTCCTAAAATTGTAGGTGTATTTTTTATCTCTGTGTATAGGACCATTTCACTTCTCCGGATGAATACGATGACCCCACTGTGCTCTATGAAGCCATTGTGTCTCATGAGAAGAACCTCGTCATAGCCCACGAAGGGGACCCTGCGTGGCGGAGTGCAGTCCTCGCCAACTCACCCTCCCTGCTTGCTCTGCGGCACGTCATGGATGACGGCGCCAACGAGTACAAGATCATCATGCTCAACAGACGCTACCTTAGCTTCAGGGTCATTAAAGTAAGGTTTGGAGGCACGCGTTTGCCTCTGAAAACAATGGAACTTAGATAACTGTATCCAAACTTTTAAAAAGTAATTGAAACTCTTTTATAGAAAACAAAAATAATGACCATACTACATTAACGTTTATTGTTTTTGAGCTCTTAATTTATTTTGTCAGTAATTTACTCTGTCCTCTGAAATTTTTTCATGTGCCATAAAGCCTTACATTTTTTGCTTATTTCTCTCTTGCCTGTTATATGTGCTCTTGGGGAAGCATCTCTTCCTAAAATGTCAGCACTGTATTGCTAATAAGATGTGATTCCTAGGTTGCAAAATAATACTACAGCTTGTACTTCACAGTAGCTAACTGTAAATGGTTCACTCTAACTTGCTTTTTTGTTTTGTTGTTTTTTTTAAGCATCTCAGGGCTTTAGGAGGCTTAATCGCTGACATTTTATTTTGATAGTTTGTAATGTTTTTTCTTCATTTAATCAGCCCCCAAAATCACAAACATCCTTTCGACTCTAAATATTTGTTACCTCTCATTTCTATCAAAAATATTTATTATCTTAGTTACAAAATTCAGTGCTTCACCAATTTAGAAAACTAAATGGACTACATTTTACTTGGTATTTTTACAAGACAGCAGAGGGAAGAGCTCTGTAGGTGTTTATTATTTAATAGCCTAATGACAGTGGAAAATAGTTAACTCCTGTTCAGTTGTGACCTGCTTATATTTGTTTCCTGCTTTTCACAGTTGGTTATCGTAATGTCTTTTATGTCCCTCCCATTTCCACTCTTCTGTTTATATAAATTTTATTCTTGGCCCCTTAACCTAATTCCCATGTGTTCTGCTTTTCAGGTGAATAAGGAGTGTGTCCGAGGCCTTTGGGCAGGGCAACAGCAGGAACTTGTTTTCCTACGTAACCGTAACCCGGAGAGAGGTAGCATCCAAAATGCCAAGCAAGCTCTGAGGAACATGATAAACTCATCTTGTGACCAGCCTATTGGCTACCCGATCTTCGTCTCACCCCTGACAACTTCTTACTCTGACAGCCATGAACAGCTTAAAGAAATTCTTGGGGGACCTATCAGCTTGGGAAATATCAGAAACTTCGTAGTGTCAACCTGGCACAGGTGAGCCCTAGGACTGCCTTTTCCAGTGGTGGTGTGTCCTGACCCGCTTAGTCTAGGCAGTGTGCATTAGCACCACCTGGAAAGATTGTAGGAAAAGTACAGATGCCACGGTACAATAAAAACCTGTTACACCTGAGCTTCATGAAGTAGAATCTGAGCATTTGTATCTGCAAACTCTTATTAAGTAAATCTAATGTACAGTAGTCTGGTCAGGAACCACTGCTCTAGCGTTTAGTAGAATCTTGGATAATTCCCTCCTTGTAGTTTTTTAAACTCTCTATTGCAGCTTATTGCCACTATTAGAATGTGTGGGTCAGCAAACAGGGCAAATGAGAGAAAAATAAAAGAAACTGGTGCAAGTCGATTACATTCTTTTTGTATTCCGTTCCAGCAGTAGGGGGAGCATGCTGTCCATGTTGAAACTCCTCCTTGTGAGATGCAGAGATACTGCTGCCATTTTAACAGTCAGCACTCACATCTCAAATATTTAGTATCTTCAAGTATGCACATGAATTTTTTTCCTCTGCCTTTTGTGTGGTAAATTATGATATATGGTACAGGAACATCATAATTTGATGGATGGCAAAGAAAAATCTCAGATTAAGAGTTGTTCAGATCCTTAAATACCAAAACTTAATCCAAACAAGACTAGAGCAGCAGACTCAGAAATAGGTGTTTTAAAATTCTTCCAGGAATACCCAGCATTAAAGAGTAAAATTTCACCATTTTAACGTCTACGCCTATTCAAACAGAGGGAAGAATACAAACCAGGGTAGTGTTCAAAGAAGTTTTCTTTTCAAAAAATACGTGTTGTGCTGGAATTGCCTTGTTTGCCCAGGACTGAGTGGTTTTCTGGGATGCAGGATTTTCAGTGCCAAACTGAGACAGTTGTGGGCAAGCCAGGAGAGTTGGTCACCCTACGTTTTAAAAAAGAGAAGAGGGCTTCCCTGGTGGCGCAGTGGTTGAGAGTCCACCTGCCGATGCAGGGGACGCGGGTTCGTGCCCCGGTCCGGGAGGATCCCACATGCCACGGAGCGGCTGGGCCCGTGAGCCATGGCCGCTGAGCCTGTGCGTCCGGAGCCTGTGCTCCGCAACGGGAGAGGCCACAGCAGTGAGAGGCCCGTGTACCGCAAAAAAATTAAAAAATTAAAATAAAAAAGAGAAGAAAAATTATTACAGCAGTTCTCTTCAGGTGTGCTACAGAATAAATTAGGTTTAATTTAAATCAATTAGGTATTCGTGGGTTGTATACAGTGACGAGGATACTATTTCCAGCTGAGATCTTAATGGAACAACTTGTTATGTGCAGTTCTTTGTTATGGTGTAGAAGAGATGATAGAGTGTAGTGTAAAAGTGAAGTTGATTAGAAGAACGGAGGCAGTGAGTATGAGGGAGATACGCAAACATCATAGACTCTTTTGCTTCTTAATGTTGATTGCCCCATGAAGATTTCCAAAGGTGAACATTAGTAGCATTAAATGTTCGGAATACAGTACCTATCTTGAAGTGATCTTGGGACCATGCCTCCTACTCTGGTGTTTGTTCCTAGGTTAAGGAAAGGTTGTGGAGCTGGCTGTAACAGTGGTGGCAATATTGAAGATTCTGATGCTGGAGGTGGAGCCTTTTGCACTAGTAACAGTGCGACAACTGCCAATGATCCCCACAGCAGTACATCCCAAGGAAGCACTGGAAACCCAGGCCAGGGACCGGGAGCAGGACTCCATCCGCCTGTCACATCTTACCCTCCAGCACTAGGTAATGTGAAACAGAATTATGTGTGTAATGTTAGCCTCTCAACTGTGGGGTTCAGGTAGTATGTGTGTATAAAGAGGGTGACATATTACCTACTTGGAAATATATAAATAGAATGTTTTGTTTGATTCCCAATAGGACGTTATCCTACTTGTTTATATTAATCATTTAGTATATATAAATATACACCATTTGAAATAGTATTTCTTTGAAAGTATCATTTTTAAAGGCCAATAATAGTTAACTAATATAATTTACTTCTCTCCTGTTGAACAACGATTTGGTTTCTTCTGAGTGTTGTAATAATCTTTGTATATGAATCTTTGTAATCACTTATTATTTTCTTAGGCTGGAAACTTTAAAAATGGAATCAAGTCAAAGTTTATGAGAATATTTAAGATATGATACATAATGCCAAAAATCTTTCCAGAATTCTTTTTTATTTCTTTTACACCAATTGGTACTCTGACCAGTCGTCTAGAGGAATGCCCAGCTTTGAGTATCATTGTTTCCACCTCTGCTGCCTGCTCTCTCAAGAGAGACAGGAGAAGGGGGGTGGTCTTTAGTTGCATATTTTTAATTTGCATTGCTCTAATAATACCTGAGGTTGGAAACTTCTAAATGAGTTTATCAGATCTTCTTTCTGAAGTACATGTTAAGTCTCTTGCCCATTTTTCCACTTGGTTACCTTTTTCTTATTTGTATATTCTGGATTGGAACTCTTGGTCAGTTTTCTGTACCACAGACATCTTTTTCCATTCTGTATCTTGGCTTTCCCTTCTCTTTCTGTGAAGAGTGGCTTGCCTTTTTTTGTTAAGTTCTTAATTTTTGTGTAGAGCAATTTACTGATCTTTTCCTTTATGATTAATACTTTTTGTATCCTATTTAAGAAATTTTTCCTTATCCCAAAGGAAGCTATTCTTTTACTAATTTGTCTTTTATATGAGAGCTGTAATCCACCTGGCATACAGCAGGACTCACATCTTACCTGTTCCTGGATGGCTGGTCGGTTGATCCAGCACTGTCCTTTCCCCCTCTTTTTGCATGGATCAGATGAAGTTTTAAAAACATTTACTTAAAATGATTCAAAAAAATGTAATGGCACTGGAATTGTTAAGACTCTAAATAGGTGTGTGATCAACATTTTGTTATGTTCTTTTTTAACTTCTGAGTGAAAACCTAAAACTGCCAGTGTGCTTCTTATATACACCTTTTACTTTTAACATTGATTAGCTCTTTTTATTTTCAGATTAAAAAGTACATGTAGTTATTTTTCAATATAATTGATAATAATTTTCTAATAATCTTCACATCACTCTTCACAAATCTGAAGAACCCTATCGAGCCATTAGAAGAAAGGACACAGGATAACCTACTATTTAGTATCACTGATCATTCATATTCAGTAGTGATCCCTTAATGTACATGCATATTACAGTGTGGCATCACTGTGCCTCTATAGGTAGTATAGCTTGTCATTGGGATAGATTGAAAGGGCATTAATACTGTATTTTGAGAAATAGTAGCTACAGAGCTTGCCACATAGTAGATCCTTAATAAATATTTCTCACTGTCTCATTTCTATGAGATATTCATGTATTCTGAAATATTTCAGTGAAAGAAATTTTAGGATTTATCTCAACCTAAATACCTGCTATTTCCTATAAATTATTTAATTGTATTTTTTTATGCCCCAGAATTTGAATTTTAAAAAGCTTCAGCAAATAGAATTTATGTTACAAAAACCACATAAGAAAATAGATCTCAGATATTTATCTCTTTTTGGCAACTTTAAAATTTTTAGGTATAAATATTAAATTCACCAACTAATTTAAGGTGCGAGGCTTAAGGGAGAAAGTCTTAGAAACTACTGAAGAAGCAGTTGTGTTTGGGTCATCCCACTGAGAAGGAGCGCTGCTGTTGTTTCTCCCTCCCCAGCCGCTAGCCACAGCTCTCACTCTGTGCAGTCCAGCCTGGTCCGGCAGTCCCCTGCCCGGGCCTCTGTAGCCAGCCAGTCGTCATACTGCTATAGCAGCCGGCACTCATCTCTCCGGATGTCCACCACGGGATTTGTGCCTTGTCGGCGCTCTTCCACCAGCCAGATATCGCTTCGCAACTTACCGTCATCCATCCAGTCCCGCCTCTCTGTGGTGAACCAGATGGAACCCTCCAGTCAGAGCGGCCCGGCCTGTGTGCAGCATGGCCTGCCTTCCTCTAGCAGCTCCAGCCAAAGCATCCCAGCCTGCAAGCATCACACCCTCGTGGGCTTTCTTGGGACAGACGGTGGTCAGAGCAGTGCCGCTGATACGCAGCCCGGCAACACCTTAAGTCCTGCCAATAATTCCCATGCCAAAAAGGGGGAGGTGATTTACA
The DNA here is from genome assembly GCF_964374135.1 of Grampus griseus. NCBI lineage: Eukaryota > Metazoa > Chordata > Mammalia > Artiodactyla > Delphinidae > Grampus > Grampus griseus. The sequence goes on along the minus strand of NC_139018.1, from coordinate 31,120,209 downwards.
GAGTCCAGGTGAGTAAGCCCACGGTTCTTCTTGCACTGTTTCTCTTACTTGTTTGTTTTTATTTCTTGTTTTTTTGAGTGAAGGACTCTTGTGAAGACACACCTTATATTGCTTAGTCTGAAGACTAGAACAGTTTTGAATGTTGAAAAAATGTTTCTGCCAGTATAAAAACTGAAAGCAAGCAGTTTTTCACTGGTGGTATTTGTTCCCTCTTCAGCCATGGTTATGTGGCCATTGCAGTTAAGGTCTCCTAGGAGGCTAAAAGGAGTTCAGGTGGCTCTTTAGGTGGTTTTTTATTCCGTTATAGTCAGTGAAAGAAATTCTGTTTGGGATTATATAATTATTTGTCATCGAGGGGAAAGTGAATTTTTGAATTCATTCATTCATTTTTGAATGAATGATCCATATTTATTTATACTGCAGATTGTGGATCCCAGTCAGATTCTGGATGGGATCAACCTGTCAAAAAGGAAAGAGCTGCAGTGGCCTGATGAGGGTATTCGGTTAAAAGCTGGGAGAAACAGCTGGAAAGACTGGAGTCCCCAGGAGGGCATGGAAGGCCACGTAAGTTCTCCTATGAAGCTGGTGCTCTGACTTTTTTGTAGCCTGACTGGTATGCCTGGTTTTTAGCTGATTTATGTACTTATGCTTAATTACCAAACTGAATTACTACCTCTAATCTTAAGGATAGAGTCTGTGAGTGTATTCAGGGTCTCTGCCACTAACTGCTTGTTTTATTCTGAATCATTAGGTGATTCACCGTTGGGTGCCTTGCAGCAGAGATCCAGGTACTAGATCCCACATCGACAAGACAGTACTTCTGGTTCAGATTGAAGATAAATACGTGACTGTAATCGAAACTGGGGTACTAGAACTTGGGGCTGAAGTGTGAGCCAGTGTTTTATAACTTCATTTCTTTTCCCTCAAAATTCCAAGAGATTGGAAAAAAAGAGGAGCGAGCAGAAGATGCCTGCAGGTATCCCTTTGATCCTGTAGGAGAGACTTGAACATAGAGTGGGCTTGGTTAAGCACCTCTCCTTTGCCCTTCACCCTGACTCCTGTCACTGTCTCCATCCCCAAATAAAGCTGAAATATTTTTTTAAGTTAGCTGCTGAGAAAACATCGTGCATGAAGGATAAAGTTCTGTTAAAATACATCCTTAAAAAAAGTTTTTTCCTATGCATTGCCTATGCTTTAAATCAACAAACTCTTGCTTTCTAAACTATGATCTCATATTTTTCTAATTTTTTTGCCAAAAATAATTGCCATGTTTTGTCATAAAACATGAAATCCATTTACCTTGATTTTTAAAAACAGACAAGTGTAGAAACCTTCAGTTTGACATATAGCAGTATAAAAGTTTAATGTACAGTGAAAAAGACTATGAACAGACATAGATTTATCTTATTCCTTGAGCGCTAAAAACTTTAATGAAAAAAACTGCACTAATTTTTTACAATGCACTATAAAGTCTGAGATTTCTCAGAACATTTATTTATATATATAAAAATAAAATACCATTATTTAAATTGCCTTTGGGATTAACCCCTTCCCTTTCCTTATACGTAGCAGGAACTGTGCTGCTCATTTTTCTTTAGTAGTCTGTACTTCATGCCAGTCCATTGGATGTTTCCTTTAAAATGAATACTTAATCTCAAGATACACGTAGCTTCATCACTGGCATTTCCTGGAGCCAGTTAGTCAGTGACTCAGTCCCGTGAACACTCCTGCCAGCTCCTGTGTCCACATTTCAGATGGGCTCCAACACTGTGTGCGTCCCAGCTACCCTGTTTCTCCCACTTGGGGCAAGTTCTGCTGGGGTCAGTTTTGGGAAGAAAATACTTTTGCTTTTCAAAGAAGAAGGTGAACGTCCTGGAATTTAAAGAAAGGATGGATTGCCTTTTATTTTAAGAGTTCTTAGCTCTTGAAGTTATTCACATGCAGTTCAGTTAATCAAGTAAAAGTTTTTCAAACAAAATTATCCAAATGGTGCAGTTCTTATTGTTATATCCCTCTTTAAAACTTTGCCTATTATTTTCCTCCTCTCTTCTTATTCTATTACTTGAATTTTATTTCCTGTGATTTATAGTGTGTAGCTGTAATTTGAAATATTTATAACTGTGATGAACTTGACTTAATTCATATGTTGTCTCATAACTTAAATTTTATTGGTTTTTTTTTTAATGTATGTATTCAGGGAAATATATAACTCAGATTTACAATTAGACTAGGTGGGAACTGCAGTTTAGATTTAATTTTCAACATATGGCGTTTTTTAAATCCTTCAGAAAATTTTTCTCCTTTTGTGTGAAACTCCAAAGAAGACTGTACATCTGAGCATTTAGGAGCAGCCATCTTTCTGCCCCCGTGAATGGAAAGTAAAAAGAAGCAGGTGAAGTTAATTTCAGTCATACATTTTGTTTAGTCCATTATATCCAAAGTATTGCTATTTCACCATGTGGTACTAGCCGTATTTCAGGTACTTGCTAGCCACATGTGCTTAGTGGTTACCGTATTGGGCAGCGTGGGGTTAAAGTGTCTTCTGATGAGGTGAGAGGAGATAGAAGCTGTTTTTCCTCCTAATTCTGATGTAGATCTTACAGTATCACATGACACTTCAGTGGAGGGAATGAAAGCTAAGGAAGTAAATAGCTAATATATAGCCTCTGATTGCATTTTCACTCCAAAACCGATTTACTTTTCCTTTTTCCAATTTTAAAGTTTTGTGGGTATTCAGGAGCCAATGTGCCTTGTGTTGAGGTTTCCAGACTTCACACACTTTGCAGAATTTACTGTTGAAAAACTTTTTGTCAGATGATTTACTGAACATTTACACAAAGGTACCCTTTCTAAATTGACCAGTTAAAATGTATTTTTCCTGATGCTGTCATTATGTTCTGTGTTTGCCTTATTTTGGCAAATCTACAATATGCCATTAAGGTTCAGGTTCTTCTTTTTTCTTCTGAAACTGAATATATGATCTGTTTGTCTATCTGTATTATCTAAAATCCTCTCAGAGGAATTATGCTCCCTGCTGCTTGTTCCCTTTCTGAGATGAATATGATCTCTTCATGGTCATTGCCTAGATGAGAAGATAAGTGGAGCCTTTCCAGTCTTAAATAGAAGATACTTCGTTTTCCTACACAGAGAAAAAGAAAAAACCTGAACTTCAAATGTTTAAGACTAAAACATATAGTCTTTTTAAAATCATAATACTTTTCTAATAATTGCATCAGGGGAAGCATTGATAATTAAAGAAGGAGTCATGTCTTAAAAATAATTGGAACTAAAGTATAATATAGAAATATACACACTTTCATTAATGAAGTTGATTATACATGTCTTATTCAACCCTGTCCCCTGCCACCCCACACCCCCTTGGAGATTAGTGAGCTGTTCATTTAGATTCCCTGCTTAGCCTTTTTGATTAGTATATAAGACTCCAGCATACACACATTAGCATCTTTAGTTCACAGTTGCCAAAACGTTCAGGGTTCCATAATTTGAAAGTAAAAATATGTAATTAAAACGCTAGTTTTTTTCATTTGCTTTAAATAGTTTTATTGATATCTTTCGGGGTTTTTTCTTGTTTGATTTTGCTTTTTCCCCCTTTAGAGAGAGTTCTGGAATAAGTTATAAATTCCTAGCTCTTTTGCTGTTGTTGTTATTCAGTGTTAAAAATCATTTTATAACTCAAATTTTTGGTTAATCTTCCAGTTTATAACTTGGTGTAAGCCCTATTTTTACACCATTTTTCAATACTTGATAAAACTTTATATGTTCACTTTTTTCTAAAGAACTATAATTTTTCCAAAAGTCTAGATTAATACAAGATGTTGATCTTTAAGGGACTTGGGAGAGTAGGTGGTGAGGCTCTATATTTTTAAGGTAAAAGGAGATTAATTACCTTTCAGGAAATTAGCGAACAGACTTCATCAGTGTTCTGCCTTCTTTGAGTTTCCATTACTGGAAGATTAACTTCCATTAGATTTGAAGTTGTTTTTTTTTTTAATATTTCAAGTAAATCTGAGATACTTCTACAGACCCTTGAAGCAGAATTAGTCAGACAAGATTTCTCTCCCGAGTGAACTATGGAAAATTACTCTGTGTACCAAATGTCAGGCAGTGAAAATACAAGTTTTTACGTAAGAAACAACAGCTCATTAAAAAGATGTATTTTTCTTCCTGGGTTAGTTTACTTTTCCATCTCATATGAAAATATAAGAAAAAACAGCCTCAAATCTAAGCAAGGGTAGCTTAGCCTTAATGAATCCCACTTTGCTTCTGAGCAGCATCCTTCTGCCTCTGCTTAGGAAATCTTCATGTGGTGGATTGCTGCACTGAGTCCCATTCATCCAGAACTGAGTCTTTTAAACTTACATTTGCCCAGAGGCTAAGGTTATTGTTTTCTTTCAAAACTCTTCCCTCCCAAATATGTGACTTGAGAAGAAGATAACAATAATTTTGCATGAGAATTCTTTGCATTTATGTTTACTAGCTACAAAACTATAAAAGGCTGCCCGCATTGTGATTGACTTTAGTGTTTGTTTTCATTACTTTTTCATGCATATGGACACAGCCCCTCCTTTTTTTTAAAGTCCTCAATATTCATTCTTGTTATTTTTTGTAGTATATTTTAATCACGTAAAATTACTTTGCTTGGACACAGACCAAGGGTAAGATGTCATTCAAGGCTAAGATGATACTTGGAGCCTATTAATGGACTTTGAACTTTCTGTTTCAGTCATATATGGAAATTGAGTTTTATTTATCTGGAGAAAGAGGAAAATTAGCTATTACCTTGTATTTGTGCAGCATAAATTTTAATATTACGTTGGATATGTATAGTTTTTTTTTAAATTAAGTATTAAAAAACCAGCCTCTCTTTTCTTCACTTCATTTTTTTAAAAAAATCTGGTTCATATATACCTAGTCCTTCTCATTTGTTTAGGTGATTGGAGAGAAGTTAATTATTATACAAATAGATCTGGTAGGTATGTGAGTGAAGTATTAATTTTGTTTGAAACAGATGTATATTTTCTGCTTTGAATCACCTCTCCAGAGTCATCTTGTCAAGAATTATGTGTGATAAGAATTTCTCTTTACTGCCTATCAGCCACATATTCTTTCTGAATTAGAGAAAATAAGTTCTATTTGTGAACTGAACTTCATTATCTGCCGTTTTATGGAAGCAGCATAACATTCTTTGGGGGACCAGAGCTGAGTGTCATCACAAGGTTACATGACAGCTCTCTTCTAAGGCACACCTATTATATAGGGTTATACCTTTTTTCTGTGCTTCAGCTCTGCACCTGACAATTTATGATTCAGAGGATCCAAGCTAGAAGGAAGAAAGGTCATCTAAGATTGTGATAAGGATGAATTCCTGCGTGGTATCTGCACAGATGGGGCGATACCCTGGAATTCGAAGCAGAGTAGTAGTGGAGAATGAGATGGCTGCTCCAGATGACTCTTGGATTTAGCGTAATTGTGGTTAAACATGATTTTTTATATATGAAACTTGATTCTACAACCAAAATAATAGAAATGGGGGAAAAATCATGTCTGCTTATGCTTTTTTAAAGTTTATTATAGTTTAAGTAAAAATAAATTGTAAAAAATGATTACCTTAACCCTGTACAAGTCTGGCAATGAGCTCTGCATGAGGAAATGGAAGAAAGAATACTGAAAATGATTCCAGGAAGGTAGGTGGGAGAAAGGAGAATGGTTTTCCCTTTTCTGATCATGGGCTCTGAAAGTATTCATTGCCTCTACCAGCATTCAGTATAAACCAGAGATAAGAATATATGTACTCACGTGTGTCTGTGAGTGTGTGTGTGCGCGCGTGTCTGAGTGTTTGTTATTCTAAACAGCTTGTAAATACGGTAGATGTTTAAAATGGAAACTAAAAGCTGAGATTGTTTTTTCTTTGCAAATATATTGCATCAAAGATACAGTATCGACAGTGGATAAAACACGGAGGAAATAAATTTTTTCTCATTTTGCCTTCTGTCCATTTTTGTCAAATTAAGAAAAATCAGAGTTTACCATATTAAGCTCTGCCTAGCATATTTTAAAAACATGTACTTGGTTCTGAAAATAATCATTTTAAACAGAAGCTTTGGCCTATTAACATGGGATTCAGCTTATAATAGAAATGTATAAATTTCATAATAAAAGGATAGCTTTTCACACTTGGCAGAAAGGTTGTAGTTTACATCTTCTGAACTTATCTGAATGTGTCCTATTAATGATATAATATCAGATGGAACATGTAGGATGATGGATGAAAATGCGTACATGTTCACTGTATCACACTAAATTACAGTACAGAACATACAGGTTATAGTCATCAAAATCAGACAAATGCTAACTTGGTGTGTGTACTAACCCACTGATTTCATGTATAATACTTCAAGAAGCTGACTTACAATGATAATAGATATACTCTTGACTGAGTCACTTATTAATCCTTCAATGAGTCATTTTAACTATAAATAACAACCAAAGCCAGCAGGGTGCAGGTGACGTGCCATTGGCATCAGAGTCCCAAACAGTTTGCTGTCTTCCTGCCCAGGATCACAGTGGCACACCTAGAAATGTAATGGCATTTAGTCTTATAGGATCTTATAGGACAGTATTTTTTCTAGTGACAGGAAACATGCTGGTTAAATGAAACACATCTTCAAAGAAAGGGATTTTCTGTGTATGTGATCTACATTAATCTTAGAGCCAGAGATTCAAAAGGGAGTTGACCTGAAATTTGGGTCCCCTAAAAGCTCTTCGTTGTTCGTAAAGTGCAGTTTACTTAGGATTTTTTTTTCTCCTAAAGGATCCGAAAATGTTGGCCTGTAACCGATGAATCTCACCATGTAGGTGCATTTTCCTCTGGGGAAGGTAAAACACACCTTGTGAAGTAAGGACGTGACGAAATGATGGCTTTTGGGGTATTGGGGTATTCATTCAGCACTTACTATATAAAACGTTTGTTTTATTCCCCTTTTCCCCCATTCATATGTGCTTATTAAAGAAAACTAAGTATGATTGAACTTCATGCTTCGAAAAATGTAATTTGGTACAAGAGGATCCCTAGATCGCTCTGTAATTTCTCAGGATATATATTAACAGCAAGTGGTAAGAGGTGAATCCGTCTTATCTGAAAGCCTTTTAAGAAACCATTCAGTTTCAGTGCCCAGTAAACTGTGCTGAAAGGGAAAAGTCATCTTTCAGTCCAGGGTTCCTTTTTGCTCCCAAGGACATTGTATGAATCCATAATAACCGGGCCCATGTAAGGATACTCCAGGCCAGTCCCATCCTGAAGCACAAGCATCCTGACTTGTCTTTATCATATAGTCACCATCCCAGGCCAGCACTGAATTTTATCAGATACCAAGCAGCGTTTTTAATACTGTTAATGGGTTTGCTCTCAAAAACCACCCACCACTTCTCGGTTGTGTACTAGTTAATAACACAGGATGTCCCAGTGGGAACTCAACAGTGGAGTACAAATGGCTAAAGTGAGGTATATCTTTTTTTTAGACAAAATGCAGATTTATCTAGCTTATAAATTTGGGGATGACTCCTTTGGTACAATTGCATTAAGATACTATTTAAATAGTTCTAAAATATTTACTTAGAATGCTTACAGTTGCAAGGAAGAAAAACCCCAATTCAAAGTTCCTGAAACAGGAAATTGGCTCATTATAAAATGAAAGGTAAACTGGGCTTTCAGGATTGATTAATCATGTTATTCCAGCTCCGTGTATCTAATTTTCTCAACTCTGCCCTCCTGTGTATGCTGGCTTTCTTTTCAGACTGGAACTAGGTGTCTATTTCTAGACCTCACTCCATACACATTATCATTCAGAATAAAACACTTCCTGTTACCTCCCTTAAGTGGGAAAATCTCCCAGAAGCCTGAGCATATTTCTCCTTGCATCTCATTAATGTAAGAGTTGACACATGCAAGATCCTTAACCTGTCCCTGTGTCCTGATTTTCTGAACCGGTCACTGGTAAGAACAGTCACCACGATTGGCTCAGACAAATCAGAGCTTAGCCCGGAACCCAGAGTTCACTCAGCAAACAGCATGGTTGCTATACGATGTGTGCAAAGGAGTTAGCCACAATGTCCGCAACTGTTCTGTACATAGCATTTTGGAACTTGAGTATTGTTTTCAAGAAACGAAGGCTCAGACTACCTACAAAATAAGGTGTTTCTTTTAGGATGCATCTGTAGCAGACCTAGAACAGAAAGTCAGCAGAAACTGAGGTGGACTAGGTCCAAGTGTTTGCTCTTTTTTTCTGAGGGGCTGCCTTACATCTCATCATGCTTCTGCTTTTCTCCATGTAAATTATTTCCTTCCTAAACTTGTTGGGGAAAAAAAGAAAAAAGTAAGCACCTAGACATAGGATGATCTTTAGGAAAAGGCTTTTAATGATGAGTTCAGTTTCTAAAGGACTACTCAGATTTCCTATTCCTTTTTTAGTTAGTTATGGTAAGTTGGATTTCTCTAGGACTGCACATCTCAAACTTTTTGGTCTCAGAATACTTTGACATTTAAAAAAATTACTGAGCCCCCCGCTACCAAAGAACTTCTTTTTATGTAAGAAATACTTATATTTACTGATATCTATTGCATTAGGAATTAAAACAACAAATACTAAAGATGTTATTTCTAAATGAATTAATAAATAATGAACTCATTACATGTTAACATAACATTTTTATTTAAAACAGTGCTTCCAAATTTTAAAAATTGCATAAGACATCTGAACTATCTGCTGCTACATACAGTGTGTTGCATTACATTATTTTGATTGAAGGATATGAAGAAAACCTGACTTCATACATATATGCAGTTGGAAAAGAGAGGAATATTTGAATAGCCTTTTCAGATAATTGTTAATATTCTTGTTTTGTTACTTCACTGAAATTTGCTAAGTGGTAGTTTCTTAAAGCTTAATCTGCTGAGCTGAGTGAGTTGAGTGTTCGGAGAAATAAAATGGTTTATTTACTGAAAACCATCCAGTCCAGAGGCTTATAATTCATTTTGTAAGACCTTAGACTTACTTTTTTTTTTTTTTTTTTTTTTCAAAAATATGGGGCCAGAGGACGGGAGGCAAAAAATACTTCACTTGGATAATATCTTTTCCTTTCTGGAAACGAGAGAACTCTCCAATTGCACGAGTTCTGACGTGTTCTAGTTAACATCTCTCTTTCTCAACCTGTGTTGGTTCACCCTCTGGGTATGCAGGTCAGAAAGAAAACTTACAGGTTATGTGGGCCATGGGTGAGAGGGCCAAAGAAATGACAAGTACTGAAGCAGGAAAAGCTCTGGTGTCTCCAGTGATTAGATGGTGAGGTGTCACCACCAAGGCAAGCACTGGCCCAGCTGCCCACGGCCAGCACAGCAAGCCTCATAGAACTGGGTATTGGGCCTAAAAAATACAAGCTCCTCAGCCCCTGCACTTCTAGAGAACGTGAAGAATAAGGTTAAATTTAGGATGCATTTTTTCATAATGAAGTTTTCATTAGCATCCCTTTGTAACTAAAGTTGCACAGAGTGTGTTTTAGGTAAAGGAGGAAGATGACTTAAGAGCTAGAATTAATGTGGAGAGAGAGTTTCTGGAGAGGCAGACTGTTCAGATATGCTTGGCTTTGGCGTTGGTTAGGGTTAGTACTCAAACTTGATTTTGTCAGAACCTGAATTAACTTCAGAAGCAGTTAATGATAATGAAAGTAGTAGAAGGTCAATATGTTGATGAAAATGCCAGTTTATTGACTGGCATTTTCAGTCAATTAGGGCAGATTAGGAGATTAGGGCACTCGCAGCCTCATATCAGAAGGTAACTGTTAGGCCACTTTGGTCATCAGAAGTTAGTTTATGGACATAGAATTAAGAGCACAAGGAACATCATTTTTTATAATTCTGAACATTTTTTTTCCTGCCTTGGGAAAAGCACGCTTTATAATTTTTCTACTTTTTTAGTGATGGAATATTTATGTCCATCAGTCTTAGTTTTTTCACTCTGCAGTAAGCATTGTCAAATTTTGATCTTTGGCTTCCTTTTTCTAGACTCCAAGCAGACCACATTTCTTCTGTTGTCACATTCTTCCTTCAGGTGTGTCCATACGCCTGTGTTACACTCAGCTTCTGCTTCTGCTGAGATGCTCTAATTGGATTACTCAACACCTTGCCCTTCCTGCTTTGATTGCAGAGAATTGGTCTAACCCACTGGTGTGAAGTTCACTAGTTGAAACATGGGAAAATCTCTTTATCTTACAGTTCAGAGGACACAGATTTACTACACCTCCTGCTTCATTACATGTCCAACTAAGAATAATTTAATTATTTTCTCCAAATACACCCATCAGTTTGGGCAGGGGAAAATGTCTCATAGCTTTTAAACTAAGAGCAAACGTGTTTTAAGAGATTAAAAGCAAAATCTAATTTTAAAAAGTTTAAAATTCAGGATCTGTTTAGCTTGAAAGGGATTGTTGTAAATTATCTTGAAAATATTCAGTATTCAAGGACGGAAGATAAATGACACTGACAGACTGACTAGACACAATCTAATAGTGTAAAGACATTAAAACAAGATGCTGACATGTCTGTGGCAAAGGGCTGGCATATGATAACTCTTGCCAGATTAAAGATTCTGGAAAGTAATAAATTATATTTCCATTGCAAATCTGAGCAAAAGGACTCTATATAAAGCAGTAATGACTCTCTTTGGAAAGTGTTTATCGAAGTAAACTGTGCCAGATAAATTCACAACAAACCTGCCATATGTTTTTACTGTCTTGCATATGTGAAAATTGAGGCTTAAAAGATAATTTTAAGGAAAAGGTAAAATCATGGTCCTCAGGTATAAAAATGTACTACATGTGTTCAAGGCTTTATCTGATGCATTAATCTGAAGCACTAACCACACGTTATAACACATTCAAATTTAAATTTTTTAGAAAAGGGCACAAGTGTATGTGGAGTAAAAGAATGTTAAAAATGAATTGTGAAATGGAGACAAACTGTTTTGGTTTTTTTGTCCACTGAACCTCTACTAGAGGAGACAGAATTTACATGACTTATTCAATACCTACATTTTACAAAGTTATAAAATAACTCCCTCAGAATCAGAACCTGATAAGACAGAGAAGTATGCTATAGACGATGCAGTTTTCCATTGGCATACAAGTTTTGTCTACCTTATTTTTAGTAATTGGCCTGAGATAATCCACATAATAAGTGGCATGATGGAGAAGATCTGGGGGGGGTGTCCAGGACATTTGAATTGCAAGGGAAGCCCTGAGGACATCCTCGGAGGCTGTTGTGATTCAGCCTTGAGGCAGTGTTGGCTGGGACTGAGGTGTTGACCGTAGGGCGTTACTTAGCAGACTCTGAGGCTGGGGGTTTTGCACAGTTTATTGGAGAGTGCTCTTCAGGGACAGTATAGGTGAGGGAGCAGGAGAAGCTGGATTGATGAACTGTTGATGCAGTTACAACAAAGGCTTTAGTTAAAAATCCATGGGAAGATCTGGAGCCCTTCTGAGATGTTCTGAGGACACACCTTGGGGCGGCAGTACTCCTGGCAGCTGGGATAGGGATCATTATGTCCATCCTGAAGTGGAATCTGGGCAGAGCACCACAGCGCCCAATGCAGTTCTTGCCCTGCTCACATCCACGTGTCGCCCTCCTCTGTCACCCTTTTGAGATTTCTCCTGACGAGCACCTCTGCTAGTCTAGGTGCTTACCTGCTCTTACCGCTAGGCTTACCTGCTGGGATGACCCAGACTCCCTTATCCTTGAGAGCTCTGAGCCTCTGGTCACCAGGCCCTTCTCAAGCAGTGACTGCTGTACCTGACTGACCATTTTCCATTTAAATTGGACAAGGGATTACCAAGAGACACTCCAGTGTATCACCTGCATGCCCCGCGTGTCTCTCCTCCTACCATTGCGAGACAGCAGCCCCACCTCTCCTAATTTCCTTTCCACCAAGGAAAGAACGTGGTGGTGACTTTTCGGGCCTACTGGCCTCATTGCACAAAGAACCCAAAGTGACTGGGTGATAGCCGTAGCTTACAGTTGAATGGGACTCTTGCTATATCCCCTGACAGAAGATTTCTCCCTTTGGAAACCAGGTTCTTTAGACCCGCTGAGCCTAAAGTTGTGGGACTAGGAAGCACAAGTTCCCCAAGAGGGTCATTGGTAAAGATGGTTAGCGGGACCGTTCCCATTTCTATTTGTTGGTTCCCAGTCTGGTGTATTCCGCCAGTTGGGGCCACTGAACCACTAGAATGGTCATTGATTTAGGATGTATCCTGCAATCCTGGAGCGTGGGTGGTGCCCCATCCTCACAGGATATCATCTCCAAACTGGCACCTCAGCTGCACATTTAAAATGTCACTTAATTGTTCTATCAGAGCAGCAACTTTTCCAGTACATGATAGGACCAGTAGATCCCCTGACCGTGTGCCCACTGTTTCACTCTCTTTGCTGTAAAGTCCCACGGTCCTATTCCGTGCCACATGGAATCCTGTTTCAGTGGGTCTGACACTCTGTAAACCCTCATGTGATCATAGTGCTGAAACCCTGCATGCAGGAAGGCAAGACCGATTCTCATAATGTGTGTCAATTCTAGTCAAGATAAGTGACGGCCCCACCTAGAGTGGAAGGGGTCCACTTGCCATCAGGTGGATGGTTTTTCTCCTTGAGGGGTGGGTATTGAATCAATATACCATATACAGCAGTGATCTCGAGCACTCAGGTTAAACATCTGGCAATATCAGTAGCTAGACCATCCTTGGTGAATGGAATCCCACTGTGTATCTGCCATTGCTGCCACCATGGCTACTCCTTTCATGCACACATTTTGCCAGCACAGGAGTGACTAATGAAGAAGATAGCAGGTATCAACTGCCCAAATCATTTGGACCACTTGGTTGTTTAGTGCCTCTTCCATCGTAGATGCTCTCTGGTGGCCATGAACACCATTCAAAGATGTTTATACACCACGCCCACTCCCGTAGACCAACCACGTGCTCCAACCTGTGTCCCTGACCACCTTATCTTTCTCCTCCTAGGTCTTTGACCAGTCAGCCAAGCCATTTGCTACTCCCATTTGTTCATGTTTTTTCTGACCTTGGGCTCGTTCTGATTCCACACAAAGTGGACGACTGGATAGCCTGATTTTTGCCTTGCAGTGATTTCCCTTCACCGCTGTCTTAAAGGGCCACCCGAGTGGGGCTGCGTTGCAGCAACAGTCCATTTTTGGCTTGCATCTACCTGCCACAGGAACCCACCTGTGAACCAAACTTGGCTTTTTTCCTCTTCTGTAAGTTGGTTATAAGGGACACATGCCCTTAGCCATAGGGCTGAGCTCGTGCAACAGCAGTGAATGACATGGCGGGGAGCCTGGGCTGCCTACTCATGCAGCCTACCTGTGTCCCCTCTCCCTGCTCATGTCCAATGCCCTGTGTACCACTTCCGTTTTCAAATAGGTTGCTACTGAGCCTATGCAGGCTTACGGCTTAATGTCTGACAAGTCACGTAGCCAGGCACTCTCTACCAAGGCCAGCAGCAAACCAGGAGCTGGTATAAATGCCATGGCCTTACTTCAGAATCCTATGAGTTTGCATTGTGATTCTCCAATTAGGTTTACCATAAACCCTACACAGCATCTTTTCCCATCATAGATGCTTTAAATATCGTAAGATCTACCTGGTTGTAAGGACCAAGTGGCGAGACCACTTACACCACGTCCTGGACTGGCTGCAGAGTCATTCTCCTTTGGGCCCCACTCAAAGCTTTCCATGTGACTCGGCAAATGGGTCAGAGCAGTGTTCTCACAAATGGACTTAGCAGACTTCAGAATCCATGTTGACCTATGGGCGTTCTGAGTCCTTTTTAGTCATGGGAGAAATGAGTCCTTTACATTGAAGGGGAAGTTCCAGCAGGCTCCTGAATTTTTATAGGCTTTATGTCCTACCATCCTTGCCCCTTCTTGATCATCCAGTCTGACCGGCGTGATGTCATCAATGTAGGGGGCCAATGTGATTTTCTGCACCATGTCTACACAGCTTCCTTCATGCCTTTTGAGGGAGGGCAGAAGACCGTAAACGTACAGTGTTATCCACCCCACATGAATGCAGACTGCTTCTGACCTTCGTTCTCAGTAGAGATGGATAAGAATACATTTACCGGAGTGACCATGTACCTGAAGCAGTGTTAATTTGCATTTGTGTTTTTTGTAGGGACCTGACTAGTGAATCAGGTGGGAATATGAGAGCCACCACCCCTCTCCTTTATATCTCTTCTCATCCCTACAGGTATTGTGATTTATTGTCTTGGGTGGAGGGATGGGGTCGGAGGGAGTTTCATATTCTTCCACTCGGCCTTCCCTAGTGTGGTTGACTAGTTGGTTTGCCTGACTACCAAGTATGCCCTCTCTGATCATACATTCAGGGATGAGGGATAAAACACTGGGCAGGTCTGTGGACCCAGTGGGCCCACTCTAAACCAGACCTTCATTAGGACTTTATTTGTATTTTATTTATATGGTTCTCATGTGCCTCCCTAACCCGCATTCTAACAGGGATCATGAAGATGCTTTGGGTGCCCAGTATCCATGACCTCAGATCCTGTTTCTGTGTCCAACCAGTGATTAGAATCTCGGATTTTCACCTTGGCCCATAGATCCCTTGGGGAAGAACAGAGGGAATCATTCTGTATATGCTGCTGTGGTATTGCAGGATCCTTCCTCCTGAAGGCCCAGCTTTTCCTTCAGTCACTGACTTCCAGGTCTGAAAGCTGGCCCAGACCCAGAAACTGGGCCACAGATTTTAAGTTCTTATTGGGGTACTTCCCTCAGCCTCCTTGTTTTTTGTTTTTTTTTTTTTTTGCGCTACGCGGGCCTCTCACTGTTGTGGCCTCTCCCATTGCGGAGCACAGGCTCCGGACGTGCAGGCTCAGCGTCCATGGCTCACGGGCCGAGCGCTCTGCGGCATGTGGGATCTT
This sequence comes from Grampus griseus, assembly GCF_964374135.1. Lineage (NCBI taxonomy): Eukaryota > Metazoa > Chordata > Mammalia > Artiodactyla > Delphinidae > Grampus > Grampus griseus. The sequence goes on along the minus strand of NC_139018.1, from coordinate 31,105,193 downwards.
CCCCGACCGGGGCATGAACCCGTGTCCCCTGCATCGGCAGGCGGACTCTCAACCACTGCGCCACCAGGGAAGCCCCCTGGATTTCTTTTGATTGTATAGATTGCATGATACCCTTGTTGGTGCCTGTTTCTCTATCTTGCCCTTCTGAATGCCATGTTCTATTAACCATTTCCACGTTCCCTCTGGGTCAGTCTTTCCAGCTGTCATGCTGACTTTGCTCCTTATCACAATCATTGCAACCACCTTGCTTCTGATGCCTTGTGCTTCCTGGCCTCTTTTAATTTGAGACTCTATCATCCCACTGCTATCAAGGAATCTTGCTCTATAACAGCATCTTCTAGCATTAGCCCTGGCCCACAGACGACAGCCCCCACTAACCTTTCTCAGTCGTGCTGGTGCCCTTGTCACCAACACATTTCTTACCATTTTGCTAAACAAAGTGATAGGAGGCTGGCCCTCCTTTCCGTGGAATGTAGTTGGTGGGTTTTCTGACTTTATGCAACATACCCATTTTAGCATGCTCACTTCTCTGAGCCTTGGATTCCTTCTCTACCACTTACCATGGCAATTCTGGCATTTCTCTTCTACTTAGTATGGATTATTGCTTTTTCCAGCCTTCTGGGAACCAACCGAGCAGTATATTTGCACAATCTTTTAGGGACTTTGCCAGGATATCAATCTTCTGTCATAGGAGAGTGTCTCATATTGATAAACTCTCTCTTTTCCAACTTCGTATTCGGTTTCTCTTGATTCAGCACCCTCCAGATCCAGCCTCATATACAGCCTCCTGGCCTCTGCCCGCTCACACCGGCCGGGTCTCCTCAACCCCTAGCCCCTTCTTCTTCCCCTAGCAGCCCCAGCGCACCCCTGGCCAGGTGATGTTGTGACCTGACCAGTTATGGGCCAGGGAGCCAGGAGGGGAGGTAGGAGGGGATGAGTGGCCTTTGGGTCATCTTCAAGCAGCGGAGAGCGGGTCACATCTGCAGGCCAGTGTTTGGGGATTTGGGGCTTCAAGGTTGTCAAGAGCGTCAAGTTGACCTGCAGTGCAGTTACAACAGAGGCATCGGCCAGTCTCACAGGGAGCTCCAGACACGTCACAATCCCTCTCTCAAGTCTCCCCTGTTTCCCAGCCAGGCCCTGTCCTTGGCATGGCACACCCGCTAAGTCGAAAATCCAGTCTTCTCTGGAGCTCTGTTCCCTTCGTGTTCTGTCCTGGGCCGGGCCTCAGCTGCTCTGCCCTCTCGCTGAAGGAGAACAGGAACCTCTACATGCTACCAAGGAGGCCCCTCTAACATTGACTCTTTGCCTTAAATAGGCAAGTAATTGTCCTCAGCCTCTTGCTGTCTTTCTCTGGTGCATCGAGAGCCCTCAGCCTAGGAGGGGTGAAGGGTGCGTGGTGGGCGGAGGGAGAAGGTGTGCTGCAATGCAGTCACAGCCAAGGCCTCAGCCTGTCCCACGGGAAGCTCTGGGGCTTCGATGGTCCAAGTTATCCCGGTTTGAGGTACAGAGGCTGGAACCGCCCCTGCCGGCACTGACTAGCTACTGGATATGACTGGTCTCCCAGGGGAGACTCAACCTTGGTTAAGTAGCTTCCTTTGGAAGGAGGGCAGTTCCTGGCGAGGGCCTTAGGTTTGAGCGGTCAAGGGGTGGCACATAGCACCAACTGACCCTGGGGGTAAAGAGGAGAGCTACAGACAAGAGAATGGCTTCCGGAAGATGAATTGACAGGTTATGCTGACCTGATGGCATAGAGGTCTTTCACTGAAGAAACATTTAATACCCCCTCTGTGCTCAGCCCTGTGCTACGTACAGATTATGGACACAAAAGGTCCTTGACCTCAAGGAGCTCACAATTGAAACCACGCACCAGTGGAGGAGTCTGGACGTGCCAGGATTTCGGTCTGCAACGTGAGTGGGTGTGTGGCTAAGAAGATAAATCCTGCGATGTGCTGGAGCTTTTCCATTAGCTTCGGAGCTTGTATTTTTCCTCCCTCAAGAGGTGCCCAGATCCCTGACTGAAAAGGAGACAGCTTCCTGGAGGGCTGGGAAGGACAGAGCTATCCTGTTGCGACCTGCCCTACCAGCGGTGACACCCCTCCCCACGCCCCCTCGTGTGTCCCATCTCCCAGAACTGTGCTGTGCGCGGGGACAGGACATCTCAACGGAGCGCGGCAGTGACGTGCCGAGTGGCCTTTCCTTCTGTCCGTGAAGGAAATGCCAAGGAAGCTCCCCATCTCTGCAAACAGAATATAGGAAGGGGAAGCAGCGGCTGCCTCACTGGTGTCCTCACGTAAACTGCCACCAGATGGCAGCAGGCGCTCAGCCCAGGCTGGGGAGGCGTCGAGGGCCGGGGTGTGTTGGGTGGGCTGGAGCCCCAGAGACACACGTGCCAGAAGAGGTGTGAGGAACAAAAACTAACAAAATGACAAGGCTCTCGGAGCCTGTTAAACTACCTGGGGGTAGTTACCCTGCCTGCGCTTCCGGATTCACGTTTACTGCTTGATGCCCGTGCCTGTTTGCGAGGCCCCTCTGCATCCTTGCCTCCAGCTAAACGTGGGCTCCGCGGTCATAAACCTCACCATCAGGACTGCCCTTAGAGCATCCCAGGTCTTGCTGAGTCGTTTTTTGTCTCCATCATTTCACTGAGCCTCACAGGAGCCATCCCTTGAGGCTATGGAGCTGGACCTTCTCCCAGGACCTGTGGGGACACTGTGTGTCTCAGCCACTCAGCCTCTCGGGAGAAGGCAGATGGGGCCTCTGCCCTGCTTCCACTGTGACAGGCAGGGACAGGTGACTGCGACAAGGTCAGCAGGCTGCCTGCCGAGAGTGGCGTGCTTCCAACACCTCAGAGCGATCTTTCCCGCCTGGGCGATTTCCTGGTGACATCACAGGAGCAGCCTCTCGGCCGGGATGGGGGAGGAGCCTTGGTGGCCCTGCCACACACGCCATCAAGGACACCAGATGGAAACCACGCTCAGTGGCTGGACAGAGTGTCATGTCAGGCACTGGCTCAGAAGTGAGTGGAAAGTGCTCTGGGAACACAGGGCTGGGGATTGGGAAGCAGCCCCTGCGCCAGGCGGGGAGACAAGGAAGAGGTGCGTGCTCAGACCTGGGGGGCCAGCCTGGAGCTGCAGCGGCCCTGCGGGGCGGTGACAACACAGCTGGTGCCGAGAAACAGCTGGAGAGGGAACCAAGAACTGGTTCAAAGTCAGGGCTGTCCTTCCCGCCCGCCCCCCCGGCTCCTACCTTCCAGTCTCCCTCTGACCCTTCTTGTCAGAGCCCAGGGAGGGGCAGCTGATGGAGGAGAAAGGTCATGTGTGGAGAGGAGAGGGAGTTTGGAGCTCAGAGATGGTCCACCAGCCACCAGCTCTGCCCCTTGTTGCCCCAGGTGGGCCTGGAGTGAATCATGCCTGGAGAGGGGGCGTCTCCCACAGCCAGAAGGGGGTAGAGGTCTGCAGCTTCCTCAGAGTAGTGAGGATGGGATGTGCAGAGGAGGAGGGGGTCTTCATGGAGGCCTGGGGAGGCTGCAACCCCAAACTTGGACTCCTGGCCACAGCCAAGATTCGAGGGCCTTCCAGGGCTCACACAGGCTGGATGGGGGCCACCGGGGGTAACCCTGGGCAGGTTGTAGCCAGAGGAGCCTCCTTGGATGTCTGGCCCCATATGAGACCCCAGATTCTCTGCTCATCGTTGGGCGGGGGTGGGGGTGGGGGTGGGGATCAGAGTTTGTGGTCCAAATTAATTTGAAGGAAAATAAAGTAATATAAAACTGTTAGCAAAGCCACGTGCCCTCAGACCCGCAGACTTCACCCTCAAGGCCTTTGTTGCTGTGAGTGGTCCTCTGGGTGCTTCTGCATCAGCAACAGACTCCTGTGGAGAGGCGACGGGAACTCGGGGGCATGATAAATCCTTTTCATATAAACTACATAAAAATCACAGCCACTGTTTACCAAGAGCTACCCTGTGCCGGGTGCGTTTCTCCAGGGCTCCTCAGCATTCGCCCTGTGACATTCTGGGCCCGACACACTGATTTGTGTGAAGTGGGGGGAGCAGCCTGGTAGAGAACTATTGACTTGACAGTAACTCATTTTATCCTCACAACCCTGCACTATGACCTCTCCTTATTTTTTTTAATTGCTTTTTTAAAAATTGTGGTGAAATACACATTACATAAAATTTATCATCTTCACCATTTTTTAGTGCACAGTTCAGTGGCATTAAGTACTTTCACGTTATACATCCATCACCACCCTCTATCTCTGGAACTCTTTCATCTTGCAAAACTGAAAGTCTACCCACTAAACACTATCTCCTTGTTCTCCCCGCCACGTTCCCTCTCAGCCATCACTGTGCTTTCTGTCTCTGTGAATCTGACTGCTCTAGGTACCTCACGTAAGTGGAATCATACAGTATTTGTCCTTTCACTTAGCATGATGTCCTCAAGGCTCATCCAGATTGTAGCATGTGTTAGAATTTCCTTCCTTTTTAAATCTGAATAATATTCCATTGTATGGTTATGCCACATTTTGTTTATCCATGCGTCCACCAGCGGATGCTTGGGTTGCTTCCACCTTTTGGCTATTATGAGTAATGTTGCTATTATTACCCCCTTTAAACAGCAGCGAAAATGGAGGTAGAAGGGGTGAAGTAACTTGCCAGAAGTTCCACAGCTGGTAAGTAGCAGAGCTGAGACTCCAGCCAAGCAGTCAGTTTCAGAGGCTGTGCTGTTGACCACGATGAGCCCGTCTTGATACGTACGGGCAGCCACTAGGAAGGACACCTACTTCTGTTGCCATCTGATCAGCTCGGACCCATTACTGTTTTGCTGGGAAGTGAGTCAGGCTGAAAATTTGGAGAGATGGGGAGGGGTGTTGGGAGTTTGGAAGTGATTACTTTTTTTGTTTTGCCATCAAACCTTGGGTCTTATTTTATCCCTGGAAAGTCTAGGTCAAACCAAGAGGTAGAGAGAATTCTTCAGTGATGAGTCCTCTACAGGAAATTCCCACCATCTCTATTCTCCCACCATCAGTAACCTCAGTTGCCTGGTTGGGGTTGAGGATTAGGGCTCACATACTTCTATGTACAAGAAGAGCACCTGCTCTACGTTCCTATAAGGTCTTCCATTTGAAACTCCCTAAACAGGCTCATTAATAAATTCATCCTTGTGGTTTTCCCTGGTGCCGCAGTGGTTGAGAGTCCACCTGCCGATGCAGGGGACACGGGTTCGTGCCCCGGTCCGGGAAGATCCCACATGCCGCGGAGCGGCTGGGCCCGTGAGCCATGGCCGCTGAGCCTGCGCGTCCGGAGCCTGTGCTCCGCAACGGGAGAGGCCACGGCAGTGAGAGGCCCACGTACCAAAAACAATTATTTTTAAAATTAAAAATAAATAAATTCGTCCTTGCAAGTTGCCCACATGGCAAGGGCATATTATAAAAGATGCACATAGTCACTGTGGGGAGGGGAAAGAAACCAATCATCCCATTGTTTCACACAGCGCTTAACAAAAATGGCTAAGTCTACAGAGTTTAGGGGTGAAGCATTTGTGGTTTGAGGCTTTGCGTAGAAGTCCACCACACTTCTTGATGAGTCAGCTCCTTGTCTGGATAGCCCCTGTGTATCAGATCTTCATAAGAAGACTGACTCTTCAGGTCTGCAGGTCAGACCTGCAGGTTCCCAAATATCAGATTTCTAAAACATAGACTGGCCCATGGTTTTACCACTTCCCTTGGTGTCAATGCATTTCATTTTGAGTGAAGACAGGAAAAGGCCCCTATGAAATCTCACTGACACCAACAGCAGGAAACGTATCACCCGTGTCCACAGTCCCCTCATTGTTTACCTCATCTTTACATCTTTTAACTGAGGAGACTTGCCTGGTAGGCTCGCTTCCTGCCTTCTTTGCTGGGTTCTGGAAGATGTTGTAAACAGCCTGAAGAGGGAAGGCAGGCTCTTATCTTCCCTCTCTCCACTCAGTATCAGCGTGGTAGTTTGCAGAGAGAAAGCAAACTCAGTTGTTCTTCCTGTCTGCAAATTGTCCAGTTGCAAGGGGAGAAAGTACAAACTGAAGCTTGCTTTGTCTTTTCTGAAACTTTTACAAAAAGCCTGGCATCTGAGAGATCTGGTAGCCTGGTCACAGCATAATGAGTTAACGGGGGGGTCCCACACCATCTAAATCCTGCGAAGTCTGAGGGCCACCGAACCACACAGGAGACTGGGAACACACAGGACACCTTGCACTGCCGGGCTCTTGTCTCCTGACTCAAAAAATCTCCTTCCCCTTCAGCCCAGGACATCTAGGGCTTGGAGTTAACCTGTTGTGGGAAAATACAAAATAAATATGTGGTCGTCCCCAGTTCCCGACAGAGAGACCCTCGGAACCCTTGGAATTGACTGTCTTATGTGCTAATGAGATGATTCATGGTGGGCGTCAGGGGTGGGGTGGGTTGATGGCTTCAGCATAGGGTGTGGTCACCAGAAAAGTCAACTCTATGATTAGAGGGTTAGAACTTTCAGCCCAACCCCCGCTCACAACCAACCCGAGAGAGGAAGCGAGCTGGAGAGTGAGCTCAATCACCAGTGGCCAATGATTTAATCGATCGTGCCTGTGTAACGACACCTTCATTAAAAACACTAAATGATGGGGTTTGGAGAGCTTCCGGGTTGGTGAACACCTCAATGTTCTGGGAGGGTGGTGCGCCCAGAGCAGGCATAGGCGCTCCGCACAGCCCCCCATCTTGCCCTGTATGTCTCTCCCGTTACGTTTGGCTGTTCCTGGGTTGTATTCTTTATAATAAGCTGGTAAATGTAAGTAAAGTGCTTTCCTGAGTTCTGTGAATCCATCCAGCGGATTCTCAAAGCTGAGGAGAGAGTCGTGGGACCCCTGAACGTAGAGCTGGTGGGTCAGAAGTACAGGTGGCCCCCGGCACTTGTGACTGGCGTCTGACGTGGGGACCGTCTTGTGGGGCTGAGCCCTCAACCTGCGGGGTCTGTGCTAACTCAAGGCAGTTCGTGTCAGAATGGGATTGAACTGTTGGACACCCAGCTGGTGTCAGAGGATTGCTTGTTGGTGTGGAAAGTACCCCTCAGGCACTACCTGTTTTCTCACCAAACACTTCCCTGTTAAACTATAATGTTTCTACTACCTTTTTCTCCTCTTGCAGTTCCACTTTTCCTGGAGGCCTGGGTGATTAGCCTGGATTGTTACCTACACCAACTGACAGCCAACCACATTGACACTTGAGGCGTGACAGTTCTTTGCCTTGTACCATGTTTAGCAGAATCCCTGATCTCTACCCAGTAGGTGCCAATAGCACCAACCTACAAGTCCCTGGCTTTCCGAACAAAGGGTGATAATTCCTTTGTGCAAAAGCTAGACCTTAAATTAAAAAGTGTGATCGAGTCATGAGGAGAGACCTGGGGCCTGGTCCTGGCTCTGTTCCAAACTCCCTCTGTGATTTGGGGCCAGGATACCTCGCCTCTTGGTGTCCTCAACCGTGAAAGGAGGGTCCGACCAGCTCAACCTAAGTTCCGTTCAGCAGCAAAATGTTATGCTGCTGGGCTTGTTTCCCTCCCACGGGGAAATTCAGCCCATTAAAGGTAGTAAGTTGGGCTTTGACCTGTTTCTCGTTTCCTTAAGGCTTGAATTCCCGTCTGTACGAATGACTTGGCCCCGGCTCTTCCCTTTCACAGAGTGAGGTCTGCAGGTCCCTTATGGAGGGTCTGTGTGGGGCACAGGTGGCTGCTGACAACCTGAGGAGAAGTTACCCTGTGACTCTGGAGTTAACTGCAGTTAAGGAGTCTTGTGGGCTGAGAGAGAGCACCCTCCCCCGAGCCTTCCCTGAGAGCCCAGCCCAGAATGGTGCCTTTGCAGGCAGGGGTGTGTGTGTGTAGAGGAGGGTAATGTGGGAACCCAGAGGGACCACAGGTGGACACCCAGGCAGGGCTTGGAAGCCTGGCCTCGCTGCCTGCACATTCCCTGTAGGGTCGGTAGCCCTCATGGTCCAGCCTGCTCTGGGCTGAGCACGTTCCGGAGCCAGCAGTCACCAGCTGCTCACCCTTCTGGGGTTGTGTCCTTCGGAGAGAGGCGTCTATCCTTTGCAAAGATAGAAAACCTGTGCTCAGCAGGCAAGAATAACATTGTGAGGAAATTCCATTCTTTAAGTAACACAACACAGAAAGTAGAAGGAATTAAAGGCAATGGAAACGGTATCTTGTGCTACCTGTAATGAGGGTAATAAGGATGGTTACACTTATTAAGAACTTACTCGGTGCTCAGAACTAGGCTCAGCGCTTTAAATGAAATATTTCATTTAATTCAGGAGATAGTTGTAATTTTTACCCCCATTTTACAGATTGGGACACTGGGGTTATAGAGTTGGAACATCTTTCCCAAACGAATAAGCTTTAATGATTTCATCCTCCCAGTCCTGCCAACGCTCCCCCATAGACTCCCCCACCTCTTGGAGGGGAGCCTCTTCCTTTGGCGGCAGGCTCACTGCGGGAGCTTGAAGGTAGCTTTGTTCCCCCGAGTTGGGCCCTTGCATCCCCATTCTTAGTTCCTCCTTTATCTAGAGACTAGGCTAGACCAGGCCCAGATACGCAGATAAATCAGACACATCCCTGCCCTCGAGGAGCTCTGAGGGCTGGTGGGGTTGGGAATACCTGCCATAGAGCTGGGAGTTGAGAAGACTGGGGGGAGGGTGGCCAGGAGAGGGTGATGCTGGAGGCAGGCGGGCAGGGCAGGTGACAAGGACGTCCTCCACGGGGAGGAGCACCTGGGACAGCCACTTAAGGTGGTGATGACAAGCCTGCGGAGCCTGGAGGAGACATAGGAAGTTCCCCCAGCCTGCCGGGGTTCGAGTCCCGCCTCTGCTGCTCACCGCCTCTCGGGATGGCTGCTCAGTAGCCCCTCTGAACTCAGACCCCCCAACTGTACAGTGGGGAGCCTATGGCTTAGGGCTGTGGTTATGAGATGAAGTCAGGGGACAGAACAGTGCTGGCCCAGAGTAAACATTATGCATGTGTTCCTAACGTTGTGAACGCTATTCCCTGGCATGCCCAAGGAGGCCAAGACTGGGCAACAAATATTAATATTTTCTGAATGAATGACTCTGTGAGGCTGGAAAATAGGATAACTATACATGCGTGTATGTCACAGGCTTGTGAGCTGCAGGGGTGTATGGGATGGGGTGGAACCCCAATAATAAAAACATGGGTGCAGTTTATGGAGTTTCTACTATACGCCAAGCGTTTTACATTTATTATTTCTCCTCTCCTCTCTTTTACACACACCTCCCCAAAGATAAGAAGCTGTAATTATTCTCAACATAAGGATGAGGTACCTCTTCTATTGGTCAGGACGCTGTTTTCTTTGCCTAGACTATAGGGTACTGATAATGATGATACAAAGTTTACTTGCAAAGACAATTTTCTCCTCCAGGGTTAGACAAAATAAACAAAACCAAAGGAAAAAAATTTTCTTTTGAAGATGCTTATGAGACGGTCAGGCGTGGGCCCTCCAGAGGGCCCAGCTGGACCTGGCTGTGGAGGCTGGTTTGCCTATCTGGGCCCCCGAGTACTTGCTCAGTAAATACGCAGGTAGTGAGTGTGGAGCTGGAAGCTTCGTCAAGGCCAAAGGTATGAGGCAGGAAAAAGTGTCTGGTTTCTTGTCTAGAGTGAGTCCAGCCTGAATTCAAGGCTGGCTCCATCACTTACCAGCTGTGCCATCCTGGACAAGTTGCTTAACATTTCAGAGGTAAACTAAATGGGGATAATGATAACAGGCCCTAGAATTCTGATAACGATTGAAGATAATGTATAAAAAGGATAATGAACATAGGCAAAACCGACTTTCCATCATCGTTAAATTAATGCAGACTTCTGAATTATGAAGTTTATAAACTCATGGGCAAATATTTTAAGTTTCATAATGGACAGTGTTGGCAAGGGTGTGATAAAGCAGGCATCTTCACATACTGTTGGTAGGAGTATAATTAGTACAATAGCTGCGGAAGGCAATTTCGCATTAAAAATCAGTTTTTTAATGCATATACTTTTTTAAACATCTTTATTGGAGTATAATTGCTTTACAATGGTGTGTTAGTTTCTGCTTTATAACAAAGTGAATCACCTATACAGATACATATATCCCCGTATCTCCTCCCTCTTATGTCTCCCTCCCACCCTCCCTATGCCACCATCAGCTCAGCGATTTTTGGTCAAAAAGCACCGAGTTGATCTCCCTGTGCTATACAGCTGCTTCCCACTAGCTATCTATTTTACATTTGGTAGTATATATAAGTCCATGCCACTCTCTCACATCGTCCGAGTTTACCCTTCCCCCGCCCCGTGTCCTCAAGTCCATTCTCGACGTCGGCGTCTTTATTCTATCCTGCCCCTAGGTTCTTCATAACCATTTTTTTTTTAGATTCCATATATATGTGTTAGCATATGGTATTTGTTTTCCTCTTTCTGACTTACTTCACTCTGTATGACAGACTCTAGGTCCACCCACCTCACTACAAATTACTCAATTTCGTTTCTTTTCATGGCTGAGTAATATTCCATTGTATATATGTGCCACATCTTCTTTATCCATTCATCTGTCGATGGACACTTAGGTTGCTTCCATGTCCTGGCTATTGTAAATACAGCTGCAATGAACACTGTGGCACATGACTCTTTTTGAATTATGGTTTTCTCAGGGTATAGGCCCAGTAGTGGGATTGCTGGGTCATATGGTGGTTCTATTTTTAGTTTTTTAAGGAACTTCCATAGTGTTCTCCATAGTGGCTGTATCAATTTACATTACCACCAACAGTGCAAGAGGGTTCCCTTTTTTCCACACGCTCTCCAGCATTTATTGTTTGTAGATTTCTTGATGATGACCATTCTGACCGGTGTGAGGTGATACCTCATTGTAGTTTTGATTTGCATTTCGCTAATGATTAGTGATGTTGAGCATCTTTTCATGTGTTTTTTGGCAATCTGTATATCTTCTTTGGAGAAATGTCTAGGTATTCCATCCATTTTTGGATTGGGTTGTTTGTTTTTTTGATATAGAGCTGCATGAGCTGCTTGTATATTTTGGAGATTAATCCTTTGTCAGTTGCTTCATTAGCAAGTATTTTCTCCCATTCGGGTTGTCTTTTCATCTTGTTTACGGTTTCCTTTGCTGTGCATAAGCTTTTAAGTTTCATTAGGTCCCATTTGTTTATTTTTGTTTTTATTTCCATTTCTTGAGGAGGTGGGTCAAAAAGGATCTTGCTGTGATTTATGTCATAGAGTGTTCTGCCTGTGTTTTCCTCTAAGAGTTTTATAGTGTCTGGCCTTACATTTAGGTCTTTAATCCATTGTGAGTTTATTTTTGTATATGGTGTTAGGGAGTGTTCTAATTTCATTCTTTTACATGTACCTATCCACTTTTCCCAGCACCACTTATTGAAGAGGCTGTCTTTTCTCCATTGTATATTCTTTCCTCCTTTGTCAAAAATAAGGTGACCATATGTGTGTGGGTTTATCTCTGGGCTTCCTATCCTGTTCCATTGATCTATATTTCTATTTTTGTGCCAGTACCATACTGTCTTGATTACTGTAGCTTTGTAGTATAGTCTGAATTCAGGGAGCCTGATTCCTCCAGCTCCATTTTCTTTCTCAAGATTGCTTTGGCTATTCAGGGTCTTTTGTGTTTCCATACAAATTGTGAAATTTTTTGTTCTAGTTCTGTGAAAAATGCTATTGGTAGTTTGATAGGGATTGTGTTGAAGCTGTAGATTGCCTTGGGTAGTATAGTCATTTTCACAATGTTGATTCTTCCAATCCAAGAATATGGTATATCTCTCCATCTGTCTGTATCACCTTTAATTTCTTTCATCAGTGTCATAGTTTTCTACATACAGGTCTTTTGTCTCCTTTGGTAGGTTTATTCCTAGGTATTTTATTCTTTTTGTTGCAGTGGTATTGGGAGTGTTTCCTTAATTTAACTTTCAGATTTTTCATCATTATTGTATAGGAATGCAAGAGGTGTCTGTGCATTAATTTTGTATCCTGCAACTTTACCAAATTCATTGATTAGCTCTAGTAGTTTTCTGGTAGCATCTTTAGGATTCTCTGTGTAGTATCATGTCATCTGCAAACAGTGACAATTTTACTTCTTTTCTGATTTTGATTCCTTTTATTTGTTTTTCTTCTCTGATTGCCATGGCTAAAACTTCCAAAACTATGTTGAATAATAGTGGTGACAGTGGGCAAGCTTCTCTTGTTCCTGATCTTAGTGGAAATGGTTTCAGTTTTTCACTATTGAGAATGATGTTGGCTGTGGGTTTGTCATATATGGACTTTATTATGTTGAGATAAGTTCCCTCTGTGCCTGCTTTCTGGAGGGTTTTTATCATAAATGGGTGTTGAATTTTGTCAAAAGCTTTTTCTGCATCTATTGAGATGATCATATGGTTTTTATTCTTCAATTGCTTTATATGGTGTATCATATTGATTGATTTGCATATATTGAAGAATCCTTGCATTCCTGGGGTAAACCCCACTTGATCATGGTGTATGATCCTTTTAATGTGCTGTTGGATTCTGTTTGGTAGTATTTTGTTGAGGATTTTTTTTTTTTTTTTTTTTTTTGGCGGTATGCGGGCCTCTCACTGTTGTGGCCTCTCCTGCTGTGGAGCACAGGCTCCGGACACGCAGGCCCAGCGGCCATGGCCCACGGGCCCAGCCGCTCCGCGGCATGTGGGGTTCTCCCGGACCGGGGCACAAACCCGTGTCCCCTGCATCGGCAGGCAGACTCCCAACCACTGCGCCACCAGGGAAGCCCTGTTGAGGATTTTTGTATCTGTGTTCATCAGAGATGTTGGCCTGTAGTTTTCTTTTCTTGTGACATCTTTGTCTGGTTTTGGTATGATGGTGATGGTGGCATCGTAGAATGAGTTTGGGAGTGTTCCTCTCTCTGCTATATTTTGGAGGAGTTTGAGAAGGATAGGTGTTAGCTCTTCTCTAAATGTTTGATAGAATTCGCCTGTGAAGCCATCTGGTCCTCAGCTTTTGTTTGTTGGAAGATTTTTAGTCAGAGTTTCGATTTCAGTGCTTGTGATTGGTCTGTTTATATTTTCGATTTCTTCCTGGTTCAGTCTCAGAAAGTTGTGCTTTTCTAAGAATTTGTCCATTTCTTCCAGGTTGTCAATTTTATTGGCATATAGTTGCTTGTAGTAATCTCTCATGATCCTTTGTATTTCTTCAGTGTCAGTTGTTACTTCTCCTTTTTCATTTCTAATTCTATTGATTTGAGTCTTCTCCCTTTTTTTCTTGATGAGTCTGGCTAATGGTTGATCAATTTTATCATCTCAAAGAACCAGCTTTTAGTTTTATTGATCTTTGCCATTGTTTCCTTCATTTCTTTTTCATTTATTTCTGATCTGATTTTTATGATTTCTTTCCTTCTGCTAACTTTGGGGGGTTTTTGTTCTTCTTTCTCTGATTGCTTTAGGTGTAAGGTTAGGTTGTTTATTTAAGATGTTTCTTGTTTCCTGAGGTAGTATTGTATTGCTATAAACTTCCCTCTTAGAACTGCTTTTTCTGCATCCTATGGGTTTGGGGTCATCATGTTTTCATTGTCGTTTGTTTCTAGGTATTTTTTTATTTCCTCTTTGATTTCTTCAGTGATCTCTTGGTTATTAAGTACTGTATTGTTTAGCCTCCATGTGTTTGTATTTTTTACAGATTTTTTTCCTGTAATTGATATCTAGTCTCATAGCATTGTGGTCAGAAAAGATACTTGATACAATTTCAGTTTTCTGAAATTTACCAAGACTTGATTTGTGACCCAAGATATGATCTATTCTGGAGAATGTTCCATGAGCACTTGAGAAGAAAGTGTATTCTGTTGTTTTCGGATGGAATGTCCTATAAATATCAATTAAGTCTATCTTGTTTAATGTGTCATTTAAAGCTTGTGTTTCCTTATTTATTTTCATTTTGGATGATCTGTCCCTTGGTGAAAGTGGGGTGTTAAAGTCCCCTACTATGATTGTGTTACTGTCGATTTCCCCTTTTATGGCTGTTAGTATTTGCCTTATGTATTGAAGTGCTCCTATGCTGGGTGCATAAATATTTATAATTGTTATATCTTCTTGGATCGATCCCTTGATCATTATGTAGTGTCCTTCTTTGTCTCTTGTAATTGTCTTTATTTTAAAGTCTATTTCTTCTGATATGAGAATTGCTACTCAAGATTTCTTTTGATTTCCATTTGCATGGAATATTGTTTTCCATCCCCTCACTTTCAGTCTGTATATGTTCCTAGGTCTGAAGTGGGTCTCTTGTAGACAGCATATGTACTGGTCTTGTTTTGTATCCATTCAGCCAGTCTATGTCTTTTGGTTGGAGCATTTAATCCATTTACATTTAAGGTAATTATCAACATGTATGTTCCTATTACCATTTTCTTAATTGTTTTGGGTTTCTTATTGTTGGTCTTTTCCTTCTCTTGTGTTTCCTGCCTAGAGAAGTTCCTTTAGCATTTGTTGTAAAGCTGGTTTGGTGGTGCTGAATTCTCTTAGCTTTTGCTTGTCTGTAAAGGTTTTAATTTCTCTGTCGAATCTGCATGAGATCCTTGCTGGGTAGAGTAATCTTGGTTGTAGATTTTTTCTTTTCATCACTTTAATATGTCCTGCCACTCCCTTCTGGCTTGCAGAGTTTCTGCTGAAAGATCAGCTGTTAACCTTATGGGGATTCCCTTATATGTTATTTGTTTTTTTCCCTTGCTGCTTTTAATATTTTTTCTTTGTATTTAATTTTTGACAGTTTGATTAATATGTGTCTTGGCATGTTTCTCCTTGGTTTTATCCTGTATGGGACTTTCTGAGCTTCCTGGACTTGATTGACTATTTCCTTTCTTATAGCAGGGAAGTTTTCAACTATAGCCTCTTCAACTATTTTCTCAGTCCCTTTTTCTCTTCTTCTTCTGGGACCCCTATAATTTGAATGTTGGTGTGTTTAATGTTGTCCCAGAGGTTTCTGAGACTGTCCTCAATTCTTTTCATTCTTTTTTCTTTATTCTGCTCCGCAGTAGTTATTTCCACTATTTTATATTCCAGGTCACTTATCCGTTCTTCTGCCTCAGTTATTCTGCTATTGATTCCTTCTAGAGAATTTTTAATTTCATTTATTGTGTTGTTCATCATTTGTTTACTCTTTAGTTCTTCTAGGTCCTTGTTAAACGTTTCTTGTATTTTCTCCATTCTATTTCCAAGATTTTGGATCATCTTTACTATCAGTACTCTGAATTTTTTTTCAGGTAGACTGCCTGTTTCCTCTTCATTTGTTTGATATGCTGCATTTGTTCTTTGCTCCTTCATCTGCTGTGTGTTTCTCTGTCTTCTCATTTTGCTTAACTTACTGTGTTTGGGGTCTCCTTTTCGCAGGCTGCAGGTTCGTAGTTCCCGTTCTTTTTGATGTCTGCTCCCTTTGGGTAAGGTTGGTTCAGTGAGTTGTGTAGGCTTCCTGGTGGAGGGGACTAGTGCCTGTGTTCTGGTGGATGAGTCTGGATCTTGTCTTTCTGGTGGGCAGGTCCATGTCCAATGGTGTGTTTTGGGGTGTCTGTGACCTCATTATGATTTTAGGCAGCCTCTGTGCTAATGGGTGGGGTTGTGTTCCTGTCTTGCTAGTTGTTTGGCATAGGGTGTCCAGCACTTTAGCTTGCTGGTCATTGGAGCTGTGTCTTACCATTGAGATGGAGATCTCTGGGAGAGCTTTCGCCATTTGATATTACGTGGAGCTGGGAGGTCTCTGGTGGACCAATGTCCTGAACTCGGCTCTCCCACCTCAGAGGCACAGGCCTGACACCCGGCTGGAGCACCAAGACCCTGTCAGCCACACAGCTCAGAAGAAAAGGGAGAAGAAAAGAAAGAAAGAAGGAAAAAATAGATAAAATAAAGTTACTAAAATAATATTAAAAATTTTAAAAAATTTAAAAGTAATAAAAAAAAGAGAAAGAAGAGAGCAATGAAACCAAAAAACAAATCCATCAATGATAACAAGTGCTAAAAACTATACTAGAAAAAAAAAATAAAGACAGACAGAACCCTGGGACAAATGGTAAAAGCAAAACTATACAGACAAAATCACACACAAAAGCATACACATACACACTCACGAAAAGAGAAAAAGGAAAAAATATATATATTGTTGCTCTCTATGTCCACCTCCTCAATTTGGGATGATTCGCTGTCTATTCAGGTATTCCACAGATGCAGGGTACATCAAGTTGATTGTGGAGATTTAATCCGCTGCTCCTGAGGCTGCTGGGAGAAATTTCCCTTTCTCTTCTTTGTTTTCACAGCTCTCAGGGTTCAGCTTTGGATTTGGCCCCGCCTCTGCGTGTAGGTCGCCTGAGGGTGTCTGTTCTTCGCTCAGACAGGACGGGGTTAAAGGAGCAGCTGATTCGGGGGCTCTGGCTCACTCAGGCCGGGGGAAGGGAGGGGCACGGAGTGCGGGGCGAGCCTGCGGCTGCAGAGGCCAGCGTGACGTTGCACCAGCCTGAGGTTCGCTGTGCGTTCTCCCGGGGAAGTTGTCCCTGGATCCCGGAACCCTGGCAGTGGCGGGCTGCACAGGCTCCCAGGAGGGGAGGTGTGGAGAGTGACCTGTGCTCTCACACAGGCTTCCTGGTGGCAGCAGCAGCGGCCTTATTGTCTCAAGCCCGGCTCTGGGGTCCGCGCTGATAGCCGCGGCTCGCGCCCGTCTCTGGAGCTCAAGCTCGTTTAGGCGGTGCTCTTAATCCCCTCTCCTCGCTCACCAGGAAACAAGGATCTCTTGCTTCTTAGGCAGGTCCAGACTTTTTCCCGGACTCCCTCCCGGCCAGCCGTGGCGCACTAGCCCCCTTCAGGCTGTGTTCATGCCGCCAATCTCAGCCCTCTCCCGGCGATCCGACCTCCGAAGCCAGAGCCTCAGCTCCCAGCCCCGCCCGCCCCGGCAGGTGAGCAGACAAGCCTCTCGGGCTGGTGAGTGCCGGTCGGCACCGATCCTCTGTACGGGAATCTCTCCGCTTTGCCCTCCGCATCCCTGTTGCTGCGCTCTCCTCCGTGGCTCTGAAGCTTCCCCCCGCCCCCTCACCCCACCCCACCCCACCCCCTGTCTCCTCCAGTGAAGGGGCTTCCTAGTGTATGGAAACCTTTCCTCCTTCACAGCTCCCTCGCATTGGAGCAGGTCCCGTCCCTATCCTTTTGTCTCTGTTTTTTCTTTTGCCCCACCCAGGTACATGGGGAGTTTCTTGCCTTTTGGGAGGTCTGAGGTCTTCTGCCAGCGTTCAGTAGGTGTTCTGTAGGAGTTGTTCCACATGTATATGTATTTCTGAGGTATTTGTGGGAGGAAGGTGATCTCCGCGTCTTCCTCTTGCACCATCTTGAAGGTCTCCTCAATGCATATACTTTTTGATGTAGCAGTTCCACTGCTCTGAATTAATCTTATGAATATATTAATTTAAATTAGGATATTGGGTTGATTGCTACAATACCCAAAATAACAGTAGCTTAAACGTAACAGGGACGTATTTCTTTCCGGAACATGACAGCTCAGCTTAATCAATCTAGGGCTGGGATGGTGTGTGTGTGTGGGGGGGGTGTCATGATTCCATGGCATTGAGGGCCTAGGTTCCATATTTTTTGCTCTACTATCTTAGAGTGCTGCCCTCATCTGCATGGCAGAAGGCAGCTTCCCCACCACATGGAGAAAGGGATGGGGGGCACATCCTTTCCCTTTAAGGCCACAATCCCAGAGTCGCACTCATCACTTCTGCTATATCCCATTGACTAGAACTTAATCCTATATCCATACATAACTGCTGGGACACTGTGAAATGTAGTCTTTATTCTGGGCAGCCATGTGCCCTCAAAAGTCCAGAGGCTATATGACTAAAGAAAGCAGGGGAGGTTGGTTAACAGAGACCACTGCACAATCTCCAATACAACACTTATATACATAGGCATAGATGTAGGCATAAGGATGTTCATTGCAGCATTTTTTATAATTGGAAAAACCCTAGAAACAATCTAAATAACATCTACAAGTCTGAGACTGATTAAATAGAGAATGATACATTTATTCAGTGGAATATTACACAGCAGTTAAAAATGAAAGCAGCAGTTGTTTATCTGCTAATGAGGAAAGAGATCCCGATATATGAAGTGAGAAAAGGGAGTTGCAAAACTATTAAGTAAAAAATTGTGAAAATACATATATGTGAATGAGGTGCTGACAATTAATGAAAGTATAGACTTCAGAGCAGAATGAAATGGGCAGTCGGGAAATTTTACATACCATTTCTCATCCTTCTGATTAAAGTTCTTACCATGTGCACCCACTGCTTTTTTAAAGATAAAATGTTGTTTTTAAAGGCAGCATATTTATAAGTAGTGACTTGGGAAGCTTTCAAAAACATATTAATTAAAAAGCAACTTAGAAAAAACTGTAGAATGTGAACCCATTTATGTGTTTTAAAAAAAGTGTGAATGTGTGTCTGTGTGTAAACTCAGAGTAGTTTCTGGTTCCTAGTAAGGGCTTACCCACACTGTCTCATGTATCTGTGAACAGGCCTGAAAGCGCACACACCAAACTGTCAACCGTGGGAGAAACACCATCTCTAAGGAGGAACAGGAAATTCTCTAGGAGAGGAGGATGGGACATGTCAAGGGTGACTTACCTTTCGCACCACACACATTTGCACTGTTTGGATTTTTACAAGCTTGTATTCACGTATTTGTTTTAAATTTTAATGAGAAAACCCTGCGATGTATTTAAAGTTCATGATGCCTAACGCATACTTGGGACTCAGTGCATAGATACAGTCCAGGTTTTCGTAGTTGCCCTGTTCCCAACCCTTAGGAGCCTTATATCCCTTAGAGAGTTAGATAAGGGTGATTCACACTGCATTCCGGGGAGCTTTCAGAAGCCCAGTGTTCTTCAGGCCCTTCTGAGGCTCCCTAGGGATTGTCTGAGTGTCTCTTGTCACCTCAGCACTGAATTGCAGGACGCAGCCTGCAACTAGGGCCCACCCCCATCTAGCCCATCCACTCTCCTCCAGGCTACTTTTTCTCCACACCCCACTGTCCTTTCCCAGGGCTCGGTGAGCACAGAACTGACCAGCTTGCTGAATGAAGACTTGGGTGTGTGCGCAAAATGGGAATAATAATAATAATTATTATATATCCAAGGCTGTGTAAGGATTAGGGAGAACTAACTGTGCAACTGTTAGTTCTTACACAACCTTGAGATATATTATGATGATGATGATGATGATGGTGATGATGTATAACTGTTATGTGTAGCTGTTATGCTCTGTGTCTCCAGTGTGGAATATACATAAGGACACATTCATTCCCTATTCAAAATAAATGGCTTAAGCACCCAGGTCACTCTCATGGCATTAGCCTTCCTCTCCAGGGGGTCCCTCCCTGATAAATCCACTACTGCCAGCGACAGAATCAGTTTAAGCCATCGGGTCTTGGTTGCAATTTCCTCGTAAAGAGGAGCTTGGCAGATCTCACCAGTCTGCTGTGGAGCAGGAATCTAGGCCACTGCGGCCACTCTGGGCCACGGCTGGCTCCCTGAGCTGTGTGGCTGTCCAGCACCATCCTCTTCTCCCACCCGCAGACTTTCTGGGAACGAGGAACACACCCCGCAGCCCTGAAGCCAGGCCTCCGCTGGCTGTTGTAAGTCCTGTCCACCCTGGTCTCAGTCCCCTCGGGGACAATGTGGGGGGGGCATGACTGCAGGGTGTGCACATCTGCCCGTCCCACTGCCCTCCATCTGCCGGAGCTTGGCTGGGGGCTCTGGTCATAGGTAACATGTAACACGTAAATGGGATTATGATCCAGCATGTTCTCTAATTACTTGGCAATTTGATCTCTTAATCATTCCCTTCCCCTCCCCACCCCTCCCCCATCTCTCTCTCTCTCTCTCACACACACACACACACACACACACACACACACACACCCCACACTCCTCTTCTACAGCGCCAGTGAATAGGGTGTAAACTCGTTTCTAACCTCAGCCACATGCAGAAACCACTACCCTCCCCAGCTCCAGATCCCTGGCCAGTGACCCTATAGCCCCACATCCCCTCCATGGCAGCCACCTTGCTCTCAAGGCCCACCAGTGACCCTATAGCCCCACATCCCCTCCATGGCAGCCGCCTTGCTCCCAAGGCCCACCAGCTTCCCCGGAGGACCCACTCCTCTTCCAGGGACAGGTCCATCTCCTCCCCGTGCCGAGAGAGCCCCCCGACACTCGCCTGACACGTAATTGGGACTCACACTCAATAAACAACAGTAACTTCGGCTGAGTCCCCGACTGACTGACTGTCTGTGTCCTGAGGCCCCACATCCCCGTCCCCAGCCTCGTCATTAGAATTCTTCTCAACCCCACAAGGGGGAGCGGGGGGCAGTAGAGATCTTATTGCTGATCACAGAGGCCACATGGTAGACACCGGGCCTCTGTGAGGATCCATCTGACAGGCTGAGCGTCCCTGGGATGCCAGCACAGTCATTAAACTGATTGGAAGCGCCCCTGCACAATGAGGTAGGAAGAGGACCACTTTAATGAGCTCAAGGAAACAGTTCTAGAATGATTTAAATGTTCACCAGGGTAGTCCAGAGGGAAAGGGGGGAAAAGAATGCGTGAGAAGACTGTACGTTTTGGCGTGACCCATGCCATTCAGCCTTTGGACTGACCCCCTGCTCCCCCCGGAGACTCGCTGGGCGCGCAGACCTGTGGGCTGGAGGTGGCCCAGCTCTGCTTGCCCAGCCAGAAAGAGGCAGACGCACGGGAGATGGGGGCTCCCAAGGCCATCAGCCTTTCTCTGGGGCAAATCGAATGGCCCCAATCCTTCACCTCTCCCTGCATCCAGACCCTTACCACGGCCTTATCCTAGGCAAGGCGCATACCCCTTGACCTTGACTTTGGCCAGTGATGTGGATGGAAGGAATGGTGTGTGGTTCTGAGCCTAAGAGGCCTCCTATGCTCCCGCTTGTCCTCTTGGGAAGGTAATGGCCACCTTCCGCCTGAGCCCCGACTGAGTGCGGGGTGGAGCAGAGCAGCCCGCAGACCTTCAGTGAGGGGCAGTTCCCACCAGCTGAGCCCTTCAGTGAGGGGCAGGTCCCGCTAGCCTGACCCATGACAACAAAGGATTGTTACTTTATGCCAGGGGTGTGGGCTGCTCTGCTAGGTGCAAAGTGATACACAGTCCCATGCCAGTCTCCGTGGTCCGCCTCGTACATGGATCTGGGAGATGCTGGCGGCCATGTGTGCTCTCTGAGGCCTTCCCTTCCTGCCCCAGGATGGGGGAGCTAGCAGTTCCTTCCATGCTTTCCTACAGCTCGGAAGCAGACTTCTCTTCAGCTGTGGACTCTTATTAAAAGGCAATCGCTTACATAACCCCATGTGTATAGAAAGTGGTGTGACCAGTTTGGGGTACAGATAACTATATGTTTTCATTTCTAGTGTGTCATTCAGGTGCCCACCTGCTGGAAGCCCAACACCTTCTTCTTGAGGCCTTGAATTGTCCTTCGGACTTAAGGGGATTCAGTCCAAAGGGCTCGCCTCCTTCCCAGTGTCAGGCAGAAACTGTGGTGGAGGTGTCCGCTCAGCCTGCAGCAGGGCCAAGGACTGGATTATTTTTGCTTCTGTTACTGCCACGTGGCATCATGATGCAAGCAGGGTCTGTACTGCCCGATGTGACCTGTCCCAGGCCCTGCTGGGCTGACATTTGGCCTGTCCAGGTCCCCAAACATGGAGTCCCCAAGGTTCCGGCCTTTGTATGTTACACTCACGTATTTTGCTGTTGTTTCCTAAGCATGAGTGTTACATCAAGGTTTGCAAGTCTGTGGGAACTTCTAGTGCAAGACACACATGAGAGAAATGGTCCCAAACCTCACGTAGGAACATACTGATTTAGTCTGTATCAGCTCTTCTTTCTGATTAACTTCCCCTTGGGATCTGTGATTTCTTTTGTCCAGAGGGGACCTGGGTAATGACCATCGTAGCCCATTAGAAAGTTCTAATACTATTGAGCATTATCAATTCACATGTTTTTGTCTCTCATAATACTTAGAACCCTCAGTTTTTAGCTGGGCAAGTATAATGTTCAAAAATTAAAAGCATGACTTTCTTACAAATATGGAATGAACCCATGTCAAAAACTTTATTCAGTTCATTCATTAAGGAGGGAAACAGCAGAACGGTCAGGCTGGTTCTAAGAGCACTGGAGGCCTTGGGGTTTACATAATCGTACTAAAGAAAGAATACTGGCTACATAGGTTGGATACAAAACTCATTAATGGGGCTTCCCTGGTGGCGCAGTGGTTGAGAGTCCGCCTGCCGATGCAGGCGACATGGGTTCATGCCCCGGTCCGGGAAGATCCCACCTGCCGTGGAGCAGCTGGGCCCGTGAGCCATGGCCGCTGAGCCTATGTGTCTGGAGCCTGTGCTCTGCAACAGTGAAAGGCCCGCGTACCGCAAAAAAAAAAACAAACAACAACTCATTAATGTCCTCCTGGCAACTAGCCCTCACCTTTGAGGTTATCTTTTCTACTAGACAGGAGTCATTTGCATCTATACAACTCTGCAAGACAACATTTAACTTCGGAGTCTGAGCCCTTAATTAATAGAAAATAGTGTAGTCAAACAATAGTACATTCTCCTAGAATGTTGATAATCCTTGGGTGAGCCTGTTAAACAGTACTTCAGCGTGACATTAAAAGGACACGCAGATAACCCCTTGGCCTTGTTTCCAGGTTCTGCGTAGTTTTTCTTAATACTTGTCAGGTGACCCTTACAGCCGTAGCAGCTGGTCAAGGGCACGGCCTCACCGCAGTGGGGTACTGAACACATGAGGCTTTGTCAGGCAGGCTGCGGAGAAGTTGCTGAAAGCAGAGGTAGAACGCCAGTGGAAAAGGGCCAAACTTCCCAGTTCTGTGCTTTGACCAGAAGGCCATTCCTGGTTAATCAGACAGTCTACCTGTTGGTCTGCTCTCCAGGCTCCCAAAGTTCTCCCAGCACAGGGCCCAGAGAAATGTGTCCCTTGTCTGAACCCCTACATGGCTCTGGATTTTCCTCACGGCCCTTTCTGCCAGTGACTTCTCTATATTTGGAATGCACGAATGTGCTATCATGTAAGAGCATTTGCTTTTCTGTCGTTTCCCGAGGCTCTCATAGCACGTAGTAAATGCTTAGTAGACACTATTAACCACACACCTCCGTGCCGCATCAGACTCACCAGATCCGTTCTGCAGACGTGCTCTTCCCTCCCCCTCCTGGACTGCCCATCCTCTTCTCGGCTCTTCTCCACGCACCACAACTCGACCCAGCCATTGCTACTCCATTCTGATGCTGCGTCCTGCAACGAATTTTCTTCTCCCTGCTCACAATTGTATTCCTTTCCCCACAGTTTCTCTGTATTTGGGCCTCCTTCTCCCCGTGCACTGTATCACAGGTCATTCACACTTCACGCTGCCTGCCCCAGGGTCCTGGGCTCCTGGAAACACGGGCCAGGTCTTAATCGTCTCTGTGCTCGTCGGCAGTGCTTTGCACCTAGCGATGCTGAAGGAATGTTCCCTGAGAGAACAGCCATGTGAGTTCCACGGTGGCTGTTCCTGCCTTTGGCAGAGAATTCTTCTGTGCTCCAGGGCCCATCCATCACCTGCTGGAGTCGGGCCTCTAAGGTGCTGAGGAGGGGACACGTGGCGCCCGTCCTCTCCCGCACTAACGGGAGTCCGTGGTGAATGGCTGATCTCAGGTGGCGCAGGTCCCTTCCTGCTTAATCAGCAGCTCATCACTTTCTCTGTTGGGGGTGGGAGGAGGGTCGGGGAAAGCAGCTGCTGCCTTTGCCGTTGTCCCAGCCTGCAGCCTCTCTGGAGCCTCAACCTGGTGCAGAGGCAAGCATCCCCGGGGGTCTCCTGGAGAGCCTGGTGGCGCCCATGAGCTTCTGCTCAAAAAAGGCCTGCCTGCCCCTTCCCTTGGAGCTGGATTCTCCAGGAGAAGCAGCAGAGGCTTTGCAGCTCTGGCAGAGAAGCTCTAGATGCAAGTTGCTCAGCGTGTGGTCCGTGCACCAGTAGCATCAGCGTCGCCCAGAGCTGATGAGAGAAGCAGAATCTAGGGCAATACCGGACATCCTGAATCAGAACCTGCACTGAGGGTAACACTGGGCTTGGGTGGTATTTTGATTGTTTTATGGCAGGAGACCGGAAATGCTCAAATGCTGTCTTATTTTGTAAACACACAGAATAGGAATCAATACCCCACCTTATTAATAGCTGAGCCATAACTCAGTAACCTCTGCAGAACTGGGGTGAAAACTGGGTAGGAGCCCGTAGCCACCATCCCTCATCCCACTCCCGAATCCCCGTCTCAGGATGCACAGAACAAAGCTGAGGGCAGAGCTGAATGCCAGGAGGATCCGGATTCAGTGAGCCACGCCCCTCCCTCGGAGGAGTAGGGGAGGGTGTGGCAGAAACGACTGCGCTCACGGCTCTCACAGCAGTGGCCTCTGCGCCTGCTGGCAGAGTGCTGAGTCCTTGGTGCTGTCTTGTCCTTATCTGCTCAAGTGTCCATAAAAAAAAACTGTCTTTTGAGATACTTTCATTTTCTGAAACTACTTTACTGAGGTCTAATTTACACACCATAAAATTCACCCGTTTTAAGTGTACTGTTCAGTGACTGTCAGTATCTTTACAGAGTTGTGCGCCATCCCATAATCTCATTTCAGAGCATCCTCACGACTCCAAACAGGAGCCTGGCGCCCACTGCAGTCACTCCCCGTTCCCACCCCCAGCCCTGGCACCACTAATTTCCCTTCTCTGTGTCTCTGTCTCTCCCTGTCTCTCTCTGTCTCTCTCTTCCTCCTTCCCTGAATGTCCACAGCAGTCTGGGTTCAGGCACTTCTCTCACCCAGATTTCCCAGTTCCCTCCGACAGGGCTCAGCAACGGATGTTTTCTCCTGTCAGGGCGAGGAGTGATTGAAAAATGCCTGGAGTTTCGATTTCTAAAATGATTTAGAAGTGCTTGGCGCATAGTAGACATGTGACACATATTTCAGAAGTAAAACAAAAGAGCTGCCATTGAAGTGTATTTGCATTTTGTGAGAGGAGGGAGCAGTGAGCTCAAAGGGATGAGCCCTTGAATGGGGATATTTCAGACCCGGTGGCCCTCACAAACACCCACCCGGTGCGGTGCAGCTGGCGAGCTCCTTGCACACCAGGACGTGGTGGCTTCCACAACCAGGTGCCTCCTGTCTACAAATCATCAGAATTAGAAATATTCCACCGAGCTTCCGGTCGCTGACTCTGGGCCAGGGGGATAGAAGGAGCTTCTGCCTTGTCTGTGACTCCTGCTGTCATCAGACTCTCTCTTACTCAATAGTTGCCCTGTTCCCCAGTATTTCCACAACTGAGTTCCTGTCCTACTTCCCCAGCCTCCCGGGCCCTCTGCTGTGAATGTTTATTGCTCTGATTGCCGGACATCTCCTTCAGACCTTTTTCAGAAGCCAGAAACCTCCTTCCTTTGGGGAGCATTTACCTCCCTGTGACACTAATTAAGTAATTGCCTTTCTGCTTCACACTCACCCTTTCCTATGATGCTTTGGGACTCCACACCTTCCCTGCTCAGCTCTGCAGAGTCCTTAAAGGGATTCTGAGAAGCAGGAGGCGGGTGAAGGGTTAAAACCTGCCTATGGTTTTCTGTCTACTTGCTTTTCCCCCCCAGCTTTATTGAGACATAACTGATGTATAACATTCTGTAAGTTTAAGGTGTACAATGTGTTGATTTAATACACTCCTATCTTGCAAAATAATTACTACCATAGTGTTGGCTAGCAATGGGATCATCCTTGCTTATTTTTTTAAAGATTTTATAGAAGTGTAATTTACGTGCCATAAAATTCTCCTGTTTAAAGTGTGCCATTCAATAATTGCTACTATTATTGACAATTCTGCAACCATATCACAATCTTATCTTACAGCATTTCCATCAGCTCGTAAAGAAACCCGAGCCTGTGAGCAATCACTCTCCACCCGAGGCAGCCACTAGTGTCCTTTCTGTCTCTATGGATTTATCTTTTCTGGACATTCATGAAAATAGAAGCACACAACCTGTGTCCTCTTGTGTCTGGCGTCTTTCACTTAGCGTAATATTTTTGGCGTCTCTCCATGTTATCAGCAGGCATCAGGACTTTGTTCCTTTGTGCTGTCGAATAGTACGTGCTCCATCGGGTGGATAGACCACATTTGTTCATCCATCAGCAGCAACGCAGTCCTGTGCAGCAGCTGAATCCAGTTAGTAGTTTTTCCAACCCAAGTTAAACCAGTTTTATTGCATCCCCCTCAGAGATACCAACCAGCTGGTGCCCCCTCTTCAGAAGTCTGGTTCCCAGCTCCCAGGGTCCCCATCTTTCCATTTCTACATTTAAATAATTCCAACATCTTCCCTTTCTTCCCCAGTCCTAGGATTAGTAGCTGTTTCAGGCAGTTGCTAACTCTTTGATCCATTGGAATTCTCTTTTTACCTTTCCAGGTTCTCAGTTAACAACTTGACACATAATTAGAAACTCTGTCTAGAAATTCCTCTCTGTTCCAGGAACTGTCGGTTCCTGACCTGTCTAGAGGTGAGCGCGGCAGCCCAGGTGGACTAATTAGAGTCCTTCCCCATGCTTTCATTTAACTGAAGCTTGGTCAGAGGAGAGAAGTGAGTGGTCCCCTCTGTTGGTGACGTGGGGTGATGGTGGGCCTGGGAGCTGTCTGAGTCTGGACAAAGCAGGTCTGAAAGGACACAGCCGGCAACTGGGGGTGGGTTGCAGATCCGAGAAACTCACAGAAAATGCCTCCTCTCAGCCCTGGAATCCCAGTTCCAAAGGGTAATTCATGGAGCAGCCCTGATTCTGCTTCTCAAGCCTGATTGTGTGAACAAACCTCCTTCCCTCGTGCCCCTAACCTAGGTGAGTTGGGTTTCTATCACTTGCAACCCCAAGGATGCAAAATAACCCACTGGGTATTGGGTTTCTGGGTTTGTTCCTCCGTGTCCTGGATTTCTCCAATGCCATCAACTCCCCCCTGGAATCTTCACTGATCTTTCTGGTCTATGTCTGGATAGCACCCCTTGGGGGCAAGAATTGAATTAAAGCTGTGGGGTCTTAGCCCCAGAGTGACCCATGTCACCTGGTAGGTGTAGATGGTCTCACCTCATGGCAGGTAGCTGGCACAAGGATGGTGGCAGGCATGAGGTATCTCATTGTTGGCTGGTCCACGGGATCAATTACAGCACAAGATTCAGAGCTTCCGGCCAGGCTCCAACTTTAATCAGAGAGGCAGCATGCAGCCCCGCAGGGGGAGCCGGTGCCAGCACGCACTGAAAGCTCTGTAGGGGGACCTTCTTTCCCAGGGGGTGTCGACGTTCACACCTTAACTCTGATTGGCTGTGTGCAAATCAGCCATCCATCATCTGTTGTTCCTGGCTCTGATTAGTGCACCGTCAGGCACTGCTACCCCACGCCCCATCCATTGAGCTATAGGTTTTTACAGCGATGCATATTGAGCTGAGTTAAGGTGTGACAGTCCTTTCCAGGAGGCCGGCAGCTCCCTGGAGTTATTGATGAGGTGCTGTGGCCACAGCTGGGCGTAGAGTCATAAGTTGTTTTTTTTTTTAATTATTTATTAATTTATTTTTGGCTGCTTTGGGTCTTTGTTTCTGCGAGCTGGCTTTCTCCAGTTGCAGCGAGCAGGGGCTACTCTTTGTTGCGGTGCGTGGGCTTCTCATTGCGGTGGCTTCTCTTGTTGCAGAGCACAGGCTCTAGGCGCGTGGGCTTCAGTAGATGTGGCTCGCGGGCCCTAGAGCGCAGGCTGAGTAGTTATAGCGCATGGGCTTAGTCGCTCCGCATCATGTGGGATCTTCCTGGACCAGGGCTCGAACCCTTGTCTCCTGCATTGGCAGGCAGATTCTTAACCACTGCACCACCAGGGAAGTCCGAGTCATATGTCTTGCATTCATACACTCTCCAGTGTGTTTCTTCCTCTGCTTTCTGTCCTCTCTGGTACCTGATCATAACCGAGTTGCCATCTGTGGAGAACTTACCATCTACCAGGCACTGTGCTAAGCACTTTTCATGCTTTATCATAATCCTCACAACACTATGAGGCAGACAATAGTTTTTAACTAAATTTTTAGTTTTAGAACAGTTTTAGATTTATAGAAAAGTGGTGAAGATTGTTCAGAGAGTTCCCATATAACCCATTCCCAGTTTCCCCTATTATTAACATTTTACATTAGTATGGTGCATTCGTCACGGCTAATGATTCAACATTGATACATTATTATTCACTAAACTTGACTCAAATTTCGTTCTTATAGAAGGTCCTTTTTCGGTTCAAGGATCTCATCTAGGACATTACATTACTTTTTGCTTCCTCTTGGCCATGATAGTTTCTCAGACTTCCCTTGTTTTTAATGACCTTGACAATTTTGAAGAGGAGGCATTTTGTAGAATAGCCCTCAGCTGTAATTTGATGTTTTTCTTGTCATTAGATCAGACTTCATGTGTTCTGGGAAGAAGACCACAGAGGCAATGTGCCGTTTTCATCACATCCTATCAAGAGCACATGCTGCTAACATGAGGTATCACTGTTGATGTTAATCTTGGTCACCTGGCTTGAGAGAGGATTTGTCGGTTTCTCTGCTCTAGGCTTACTCGTTCTCCCTTTGCATACTGTCCTCTTTGGAAGGAAGTCACCGGGCACAACTCATGCCTCCTTGAAGGCAGAGCATCTATATAAATTATTTGGAATTCTTCTGCATGGAAGATTTGTCTCTTCCCACCCATTTATTTATGTTTCTAATCATTTCTTTTTTTTTTTTTTTGGTGTTACTTTGCAGTCTGTTTTTAAAAAGTTATTGAAGTATAGTTGATTTACAATGTTGTATTCGTTTCTGATATACAGCAAAGTGATTCAGATACACACTTTTTTTTCAGATTCTTTTCCATTATGGTTTATCACAGGATATTGAATAGGGTTCCCTGTGTTATACAGTAGGACCTTGTTGTATAATAGTTTGCATCTGCTAGTCACAAACTCCCAATCCATCCCTCCCCGCCCCCCTTGGCAACCACAAGTCTGTTCTCTGATCATTTCTTTGTATCAGTATGGGCTCATGGAAATTTATTTTGTACCTTGGGTTATAATATAACACTATTTATCTCATTGTCAAATTGTCCCAACTTTGGTCATTGAGAGTTCTTTCAGTTCCCTGCTGTGTCCCTTTCATAGAACTTCCCATCCCCACCCTGCCCCATCATTGTGAGTTGGGTGATTTTTTGTTTTATTTGTTTTTTCAGTACTTCCTTACTTTCTGGCACTACAAGGTACTCCAGGCTTATCTTGGAAATTTCCTGCTCTAGTCCTAGAATCAGCCATTTCTCCCAGGAGCCCTGGTTCCTTTTATTGGAGACTAGTACTAGCAACCAAGATCTGGGAGCCAGGTGTGCTCAGGTAGTTAACATTATCCTTATATTACAGAGAAACAAACTGCAGCTTGGAGAGGTTAAATAATTAGCTCAAAGTCACATGGCTACCTTACACCTAATGCTGTGCTCATTTCATTAGAAAGCATCATCTGTCTGCCTCCCCTTCCTAATTATTCTTCTCAAACGAAGCCCAGTGCGTCCGGCTGGGTTGCAGAAGAGAGACGATACCCGTGCTATTCCTGCGCCTTGTAAACTGTAAAGTACTGCACTCATATGAGTTGTGGTTATTGTTATTACTACCTCATATTGTTCTTTTATGAAAGAAAGTCTGTGTGTGTGCCTCCCGGGCACATGCCGTGTGCTATGAGCAGCCGACTCAAATGGGAATGCCTCCAGCCTCCCCCGCCTTCATGCCCAACTTGACCCAAGGCGCACAGGACTGCCGAGCACGAGGTTCTCGCAGTCTCCACCAGGCGCCCAGTATCCCTGGAGTGACCGTGGGTCAGCACTGCCGCCTGCCATCTGGCCTCCCTCTTCCACCTGGGCTGCCATCAGCAACCCCCTGCTGGGGCAGAAGGTGGGGCTAACGTCTGGAAATTGCCAGAAGGCTGAGCCCCGTAATGAAGTGAGACAGGAGACTTGAGAAGCGAGAGGCAAACCAGCCGGAGGAAGTGGGAGAGCTGCAGGCCCACAGGTAGGTCTCTGCTCTCTGTCCCACCTCTGACGGCCACCCAGGGCAGGCTGCCTGTCAGGGCAGCTTGGACAAACCTAAGTGCAGCCTTGCAGTCCCTGAGCAAATCACTCCTCACTGGGGCCCCTCATGGCTGGGCAGCCCTTCAGCCCAGGCGTGACCCTCTCCCGGTAATTCACTCCCTTCCAGCCAGGGCTTTCCTTCTGATGTGTTCCATGAAAGAATGGCTGTGGCTGGGCCCTGCAGCCCTTTGAGGGGCCCCCAGACTCGGACCAGCTCTCCCCATCCACCCCAGCCATGGCCCTGCCCTTGGCTCAGAAGGTGGCCTGGGGATTGGGTTTGACGGCGGAGAGCCTGGGGGTGGCAGCAACGGCTCGCCTGCAGGCATTTGGAGCCCAGAGTCCTGGCCTGGCTGCCATGAGCAACGCGAAGACCAAACACAGAGGCCGGGCGGGTATTAGGATGGTAGCGCCATAGAGGTGTCCTTTCTCTATTCCTCAAACCTTCCGTAGTGTGGTACCATATTTCTCTTCACACTAAGGGGAAAACCCAATGAAAAGAGAGCCATGAACTCATCAGACATGGGGGAGACAGTAATTTTCAAGTGAAGTTTTGATAAGAAAAGGGGGAGCTGGAGGCCGATGGAAGCAGCAGGTGCAGAAGCCTCTCTGCAGAGGACCACGTGGAATAGTTCACCCCCTCCCAGCAAGAGGCCCCGACCCCAGTCAGCGCACACTTGGGCTCAGCGGGGTCTGTGAGGGTGTCCCGGATGCAGGTGGGGGAGGGCCCCAGGGCTCTAGCTGGGGGCACAGCTCTCCTCCCTTCCCCCTTTGGGAGTGGAGCTGCCTCCTAGGCTGCTTTGCTCCTGTCGCTCAGGGCGGCCTGAGGAGCATCTCCCACAAGCCTGAGGTTGGGATGCAGACATGACCCTGGGATCCAGTCAGGGCACACACCTAGCCCGCCCTCCGTGTTCTCTCTCCTTCTCCAGGGAGGACCGAGCAGGACTTGTGTTCTTTCATCCGTTCGTTCCTTCATTCGCCAACCACTTGCCAAGAGCCTGCTGTGTGCCAGGCACAAAGTTAGGAGCAAAGGCTTCTTCCTTTCCCAATCACACAGGAAGGCAGTTTTCCACTAAAATCAGTGGTTCCCAGGGGTGCTTGGCATGGACTTCCCCGTCTTTGAGTTGTGGCTTCTATGGTGGTCCCTGTCCCCAGGTCCTCGTCTCACTGCATCACTCCAGGGACTGACTTCTCAGGTCACAGGATGTAAGCAGCGGTAGAGGAGAGTCCAGATCACAGAGCCTTGCAGCTCTATCCTCGCACGCTGTGTAGTGCCGGTTGCCGCCTTCCAAGTGCCCTGTATCAGCGTGCCACTTGGATGCCGCTGGGACAGGGAGATGGTGTCTTGGGGATGGAGACTGGAATGAAATCCAAGCCAGAGGAGGAGTGGGTTAGGATGGAGGGAGGGATGTCGTCGGTTCCTCAGGTGTCAGAGTGGGAGCAGCCTTCTTGGGCACTGAGCACGGCAGCCTCACGAGCCAGGCCAGCTGCCCTGTCCTCTCAGAGCTGATCAGCAGTGCAGGTGGAACGGGGACCCGGCGAGGGCCTTCCTGGTGTGGGAAAGCTCACACATTCACACACACCAGCACTGAGGAATGAACAAGCATTTGGGGAGCAGAGTAATGCGCTGTCTGGAACCCTCTACTGTCCACCCTGTTACCCCCACAAGTGTCACCGCCTCAGAGAAGGTGTCCTAAAGGTGTCATTCCCTTTGTCACACAACTTCAGAGATGGCTCTGTGTTCTTCTCCTCCATGGAACTAATCAGTTTTTAATTATAAACATTTAGTGTGATTATTTGATGGTTTTTGATGGCAAGTGCCAAGAGAGCAGACTGTATCTGTGTTTGCTCATCCCTGCACGTAGCACATGGAGTTTCTCGGCAGTTAATAAAGGTCAAGCTTCAGGACCCTCCCCTGCATGGCCCCTGTGAGGGCTGGGAGTTACAGAACATTCTAGTGTGGCAGGCTGCAATGAGGGAAGCATTTCTCTTCAAGCCTGGCACATCACTGCCCAAAGAAACCTCAGAATAAAGGAGCTGAATGTCCAAGACACTAATAATATGTTGTGATTTCCCTTCTCATTCTAAATATTCATTTTTGTACTTAACTTTTTACTTGTAAGTTTTCTTACAGAGGGTTCCCAAATAAGTGTCTGGCCCTGCAAAAGCTAGATCTGCCCTTGAGAGAGAATTCAATAACATTTTATTGAGTGAATAAAAGAATGAATGAATCAATCACAAGTAATTAGAATAAAATACTGGTGTAGGAAAAAACAGTGCACATGCAAATATTCCACGCCTATTCTCAGGGCTGCCTGGGCATTCAAGCTCAGCTGGAGGGGTCATCCACCCTGCAGGAGGTCATCCACCCTGACAGCTCAGCTGGAGGGGTCATCCGCCCTGCAGGAGGTCATCCACCCTGACAGCTCAGCTGGAGGGGTCATCCGCCCTGCAGGAGGTCATCCACCCTGACAGCTCAGCTGGAGGGGTCATCCACCCTGCAGGATGCTCTGCGCTTTGGAATCTTTGGAACTGCAGTCCACGAGGTGCCCATGCATTGGAACCTGGCTCCCCCGCTTGCCCTGCCAGCCCTCTTGAAACACTGCTAATTGCATGAGGTGGCTTGGAAGAGAGAGTGGGGAGGATCTGAGTTGGCTGCTGATCCCCATGCCCTTCAGACCCTGCAGGAACAGTAACTGGCAAGTCTCAGTTTTCCTGTCTCTGAAATGGGTCAAGAACCCCACTTTTTTTTTTTTAGATGTTGGGTGTAGGAGTTTATTTATTTTTGCTGTGTTGGGTCTTCGTTTCTGTGCGAGGGCTTTCTCTAGTTGTGGCAAGTGGGGGCCACTCTTCATCGCGGTGCACGGGCCTCTCACTATCGCGGCCTCTCTAGTTGCGGAGCACAGGCTCCAGATGCGCAGGCTCAGTAGTTGTGGCTCACAGGCCCAGTTGCTCCGTGGCATGTGGGATCCTCCCAGACCCGGGCTCGAACCCGTGTCCCCCACATTAGCAGGCAGATTCTCAACCACTGCGCCACCAGGGAAGCCCCAAGAACCCCACTTTTTAAAAAAATTTTTTTTTTAAGGGAATTCCTTTATTTTTTATTTATTTATTTTTGGCTGTGTTGGGTCTTCGTTTCTGTGCAACGGCTTTTTCTAGTTGTGGCAAGTGGGGGCCACTCTTCATCACGATGCGCGGGCCTCTCACTATCGCGACCTCTCTTGTTGCGGAGCACAGGCTCCGGACACGCAGGCTCAGTGGCCATGGCTCACGGGCCCAGCCGCTCCACGGCATGTGGGATCTTCCCAGACCAGGGCTCGAGCCCGTGTCCCCTGCATCGGCAGGCGGACTCCCAACCGCTGCGCCACCAGGGAAGCCGCCAAGAACCCCGCTTTTTATGGGGCTACTGTGAGGGTCAGAGTCTCTCTCTGAAATCCTCTGCAGCTAACGTGTTGCAAATGCCAAGTAACATTCCCTCCTCTCCCAGTTTCCCTTGGAACCTCTCAATTACCACCTGATTAGAGGGGAAGTTTGATCCCATGGAACAAAAGAACTGGCTCAGCGTGGGGTCACTGCCCAAACTGGGTTACCACTCTGAGAAAACAGCCTTGTCTCCAGACCAGAACTCACTTGCCCACGTCCCCGAGGCGGGTCAGTCCCTCCGCCCCACTCTCTGTCTCCTGCTTGAGATTAAATGTTGGAAAAGGAGCTATGTTTCTCACCCAGGGAATTTGTAGTAATTAGTGAACGCCACAGGGTTGCAAAAGCCCCAGTTTCTTTGCTTGGCAAGTTATACCACAGAGGAATTCTGTTGGTGTTGTTCGAGGCTCATGGTGCCACTTCTGCAGTGCAAAGAACTTGGCCAGCCAGGGTCCTGAAGGGAGTGAAAAGAGAAGGCTGCAGGTCCAAGAGTTTTCTGGGCAGCAGAAGAGACCAAATGTGTTTTATGATATTCCACTGAGTAAAGGATGGATTTTCACTCTTGCAAAAGCATTTTAACATTGCTGGCTATTTAGGCTGCTTCCAAAGTTTCCTTTTTGTAAATAATGCCGCCACCAATATTCTTATATATGAATTTTGACTCTGACTATATCATTGGACTATATTTCTAGAAGTGTCTTTCTGGTTCAAAAGATATGGACCGGGCTTCCCCGGTGGCGCAGTGGTTGAGAGTCCGCCTGCTGATGCAGGGGACACGGGTTCGTGCCCCGGTCCGGGAAGATCCCACATGCCGCGGAGCGGCTGGACCCATGAGCCATGGCCACTGAGCCTGCGCGTCCGGAGCCTGTGCTCCATAACGGGAGAGGCCAAAAGAGTGAGAGGCCTGCGTACCGCAAAAAAAAAAAAAAAAATATATGGACCTTTTGGTAAGTATTGTTACTTCCACATTTTGGAGGCCCATCATTAAGAGAATACCCATTACAATGGTATGCTCACCAACAGTGTAAACCATTGTTTTCTGATCACCGACAGTTTGGTGGGTCCCAAATTCTTTTTTCCAAAATACCATTTCAGTGAAAGCTTTTAGAATCAGCTTATACTTTCTGTTTTATTATTCCTAATAACATGTCCTCAGAAGGCTCACTGCTTTGATTTTCCTGACACCCTGCTCATTTTTCCTGGAAACATAGCCCCATTTGAGCTAGAATCTGGTGCTCAGAGACCACCCCAACATGTTTGTCAGGAGCTAGTTTTTCTGAGAACAGCAATTCCAACCAGCCAACACTTACTGAGTACCCTCAGCCTGAGCAAGGCATCGCTACCCAGCGTTGGGTTGGGCCATGTCCAGGAGAGACTAGGCAGCCTGGGTCTCACAGGAGGCAGGTAGGTGCCCGTGATGGGGGCTAGGCAGACGGAGACAAGCAGGGTCTGGGAGATGCTTGGTTGAATAGATGATGACAGAAACCAGGAAACTGAAGATCAAAGGCAGGAATATGGGTATGAATGAAGCCAGGAAGCTACTTCCCAGAACAATTAGTCTGTTGCAGAGAATGATGATAATAATGCAATAGCTATGATTTATTGAGTGCTTACTGTTTGCCAGGCACTTAATATGTATTTTAGGTGCATTATTTTCTTTAATTCTTGCGGCAGCTCCAGGGGAGATATACTACAGATGGCCCCGACTTAAGATGGTTCGGCTTATGATTTTTCAACTTTACAATGGTGCACAAGTGATACACGTTCCGTAGAAACCACACTTTGAATTTCAGATCTTGATCTTTTTCTGGTGTTCTGCGGTACGATCCTCTCCTGATGCTGGGCAGGGCATTGAGCCGCATTTCCCAGGCAGCCTTGAGATCACGAGGGAAAACAGCCCATACACTTACCACCATTCTGGACCCAGATAACCATTCTGTTTTTCACTTTCAATACTGTAGCCAGTAAATCACATGAGCTATTCAACACTTTATTATCAAATCGGCTTTGTGTTAGATGATTTTGCCCAAGTGTAGGCTAATGTCAGTATTCTGAACATGTTTAAGTTAGGCTGGGCTAAGCTATCATGTTTAGTATTTTAGTATGTTCAACTTACAATGGGCTTATTGGATGTAACCCCATCGTTTAAGTAGAGGAAGATGTGTATTTATATCCCTATTTTACAGAAAATGAGGCCCAGAGAGGTGAGATAACTTTCCTGATGTCACCCAGTGAGTAAGGGGCCGAGGTGGGGTCTGAGCTTGTAGTGACACTCCAGCCCCTTCCGAGCAGGGGCCCTGGCCAGTGGTTGAATGAAGCTGTAGTCAGTGGCAAGCACAGAGGCCACCATTAGGGTCTCCCTGTGACAAGTGTATAGGTCAGAGCCATCCCACAACTCTTCAGGGTGGACCCTCCGGGGTTTACAAGGATCAGGTCCTGCTAATTAATGTCTGCCATGTTAAGACATAGCACACCGTGCTGGGCTGGGTGACAAACATGGGGCCTTTCACTCCAAGGAGTTTGCTGTCCAACAGAGGTGAAGAGGAGGCCGACAGACTCCCTCGGGTTCAAGGTGCGATGCATAAGTACTCTTGGAGATTTGCAAAGAAAGAGCTAAGAGGGGCTTCACGGAGAGTCAGGGAGTCCTGGAGGTGGTGACATTTGAGACCGTGGAGAAGAATGGGGGAGATTTTGACAGGCAGGAAAGGTGTCAAGGACATGGCTATCTATTCATCTGTGGCCGGGGAAGAGTGTGAGGAAAGCCAGCCGCCCTTAACTGCTCCGTGGAAAGCACCGAGGGGGCCTTTTCACCCAACTTCATCTGCAGCCTGGATCTGAACTGGTGACTAGTTAAGCTACCAGTCACGAAGCTGCTGGCACATAGCGTGGCCTGAAAGGCATTCCCAGTTGGAGCCCTTGTGAGCCCAGGGACACGGGCTTTACACAACCTCCCCTACCTGCAAGTCACCAGGCGGACTCCGCTCTCGCGCAATGCGTTCCTGGGAAAACGGTCCTTGCCAGATGGCCCTTTTATCAGGACTAATACTTCAACTGTCAGGCGGGATTTTTTGTTTTCTTTTCTTTTTAATGTTTTTACTTTTTCGGCTGTGTCGGGTCTTAGTTGCAGCACGAGAGATCTTCCTTGTGGTGTGCGGGCTCCTTGTTGCGGCGCATGGGGTCCAGGGCGCGTGGGCTCTGTAGTTTGCGGCACACGGGCTCTCTAGCTGAGGTGCGCAAGCTCAGTAGTTGTGGGGCGCTGGCTTAGTTGCACCGCAGCACGTGGGATCTTAGTTCCCCAGCGAGGTAGTGAACCTGCCTCCCCTGCATTGGAAGGCGGATTTTTTACCACTGGACCACCAGGGAAGTCCCAGGCTGGGTTTTTGAAGTTTATTTTTATTAAAAGCTAGGTGAATCAGTCTGGGAGAGTGCTGTCCAGTAGAACTGTGGTGATGGAAATGTTCTATAGTCTGCTCTGTTCAATGTGACAGCCACCAGCCCCCTGTAGCTATGGAGCTCCTGACATGTGACCAGTGTGACTGAGAAACTGAATTTTTTATTTCACTTAATTTTTACTTATTTAGATTTCAGTGTCTAGTGGCTACCATATTGAACAAATGGGGGATCTTGGTCAAAATGAAGAGGCTCACAAATTT
This sequence comes from Grampus griseus, assembly GCF_964374135.1. Taxonomy (NCBI): domain Eukaryota; kingdom Metazoa; phylum Chordata; class Mammalia; order Artiodactyla; family Delphinidae; genus Grampus; species Grampus griseus. The sequence continues at coordinate 31,067,867 of NC_139018.1, read as the reverse complement.
GCAAACACAAAAACAGGGCCTGAGTCTTTTGTCATATTTACAGAGGACTCAGGTCATAGAGAACGGTAGACTCTTATGCAGTGTTTTGAAAGGGGACAAGCAAGCTAGTATTCCCCTTTCCAATGGATAGGTGTGCTGTTCTGTAAACATGTTAGTTATCAGATGTGGGGATGACCAGTCAGCTTGAGTGTGGAAAGTATAGAGCAGAAAAAAATTGAATACTTCTGAGATCCAAAACTAAAAATTTCAAGATGTTTGCTTTTGATAATTTTTTGTTGTCACCACCCAAAGAACAACCGTGTTTTCCCTTTGATCACAGATCATCACGTTTCATCTTCAATTCCTTTATTTTAGGAGTGGAAATTCCTTAAGTGCCTACTATGGGCCATAGGACTTGCACATGTTATCTTTAATCCTCATATCAACACCCTGATGTGGGCATTAGTAAGGCCATTTGCATTTAAGGAAACTGAAGCTAAGAGAAGTCAAGTGACCCTATGAGTGGTAGAGTTCCAAATTACATCTTCTTTGTGTTCTGAGCCCATCTTTTAGAATATAAGTGACACCCTAGACACCCGGGGGTACAGAAAGGAGCTTGACGGGGACCCCACACCTGATGACAGGATTGTCAATCATCCAAGCTGGAAGGGCATTCAGATATCCTCTTGTGCAAAAACCTATTTTACAGCTGTTCACCTGTTGTTTGTTTTTTTTTAAAGTTAAAAGTTTATTCTTTTTTTTCTTAACATCTTTATTGGAGTATAATTGCTTTACAATGGTGTGTTAGTTTCTGCTTTATAGCCAAGTGAATCAGTTATATATATACATATGTTCCCATATTTCTTCCCTCTTGTGGCACCCTTCCTCCAACCCTCCCTATCCCACCCCTCCAGGTGGTCTCAAACCACCGAGCTGATCTCCCTGTGCTATGCGGCTGCTTCCCACAAGCTATCTATTTTACGTTTGATAGGGTATATATGTCCATGCCACTCTCTCACTTTGTCACAGCTTACCCTTCCCCCTCCCCATATCCTCAAGTCTATTCTCTAGTAGGTCTGTGTCTTTATTCGCGTCTTACCCCTAGGTTCTTCATGACATATTTTTCCTTAGATTCCATATATATGTGTTAGCATATGGTATTTATTTTTCTCTTTCTGACTTACTTCACTCTGTATGACACACTCTAGGTCCAACCACCTCACTACAAATAACTCAATTTCGTTTCTTTTTATGGCTGGGTAATATTCCATTGTATATATGTGCCACATCTTCTTTATCCATTCATCCGATGATGGACACATAGGTTGTTTCCATCTCCTGGTTATTGTAAATAGAGCTGCAATGAACATTTTACTACATGACTCTTTTTGAATTATGGTTTTCTCAGGGTATATGCCCAGTAGTGGGATTGCTGGGTCATATGGTAGTTCTATTTGTAGTTTTTTAAAGAACCTCCATACCGTTTTCCATAAGTGGCTGTACCAATTCACATTCCCACCAGCAGTGCAAGAGTGTTCCCTTTTCTCCACACCCTCTCTAGCATTTATTGTTTCTAGAATTTTTGATGATGGCCATTCTGACCAGTGTGAGATGATATCTCATTGTAGTTTTGATTTGCATTTCTCTAATGATTAATGATGTTGAGCATTCTTTCATGTGTTTGTTGGCAATCTGTATATCTTCTTTGGAGAAATGTCTATTTAGGTCTTCTGCCCATTTTTGGATTGGGTTGTTTGTTTTTTTGTTATTGAGCTGCATGAGCTGCTTGTAAATTTTGGAGATTAATCCTTTGTCAGTTGCTTCATTTGCAAGTATTTTCTCCCATTCTGAGGGTTGTCTTTTGGTCTTGTTTATGGTTTCCTTTGCTGTGCAAAAGCTTTGAAGTTTCATTAGGTCCCATTTATTTATTTTTGTTTTTATTTCCATTTCTCTAGGAGGTGGGTCGAAAAGAATCTTGCTGTGATTTATGTCATAGAGTGTTCTGCCTAGGTTTTCCTCTAAGAGTTTGATAGTTTCTGGCCTTACATTTAGGTCTTTAATCCATTTTGAGCTTATTTTTGTGTATGGTGTTAGGGAGTGTTCTAGTCTCTTATTTTTAAATGTACCTGTCCAGTTTTCCCAGCACCACTTATTGAAGAGGCTGTCCTTTCTCCACTGTACATTCCTGCCTCCTTTATCAAAGATAAGGTGACCATATGTGCGTGGGTTTATCTCTGGGCTTTCTATCCTGTTCCATTGATCTATATTTCTGTTTTGGTGCCAGTACCATACTGTCTTGATTACTGTAGCTTTGTAGTATAGTCTGAAGTCAGGGAGCCTGATTCCTCCAGCTCCGTTTTTCATTCTCAAGATTGCTTTGGCTATTTGGGGTCTTTTGTGTTTCCATACAAATTGTGAAATTTTTTGTTCTAGTTCTGTGAAAAATGCCAGTGGTAGTTTGATACAGACTGCATTGAATCTGTAGATTGCTTTGGGTAGTAGAGTCATTTTCACAATGTTGACTCTTCCAATCCAAGAATATGGTATATCGCTCCATCTATTTGTATCATCTTTAATCTCTTTCATCAGTGTCTTATAATTTTCTGCATACAGGTCTTTTGTCTCCTTAGGTAGGTTTATTCCTAGATATTTTATTCTTTTTGTTGCAATGATAAATGGGAGTGTTTTCTTGATTTCATTTTCAGATATTTCATCATTAGTGTATAGGAATGCCAGAGATTTCTGTGCATTAATTTTGTATCCTGCAACTTTACCAAATTCATTGATTACCTCTAGTAGTTTTCTGGTAGCATCTTTAGGACTCTCTATTTATAGTGTCATGTCAGCTGCAGACAGGGACAGCTTTACTTCTTCTTTTCCGATTTGGATTCGTTTTATTTCCTTTTCTTCTCTGATTGCTGTGGCTAAAACTTCCAAAACTATGTTGAATAAGAGTGGTGACAGTGGGCAACCTTGTCTTGTTCCTGATCTTAGTGGAAATGCTTTCAGTTTTTCACCATTGAGGACGACATTGGCTGTGGGTTTGTCATATATGGCCTTTATTATGTTGAGGAAAGTTCCCTCTATGTCTACTTTCTGCAGGATTTTTATCATAAATGGGTGTTGAATTTTGTCAAAAGCTTTCTCTGAATCTATTGAGGTGATCATATGGTTTTTCTCCTTCAATTTGTTAATATGGTGTATCACGTTGATTGACTTGCGTATATTGAAGAATCCTTGCATTCCTGGAATAAACCCCACTTGATCATGGTGTATGATCCTTTTAATGTGCTGTTGGATTCTGTTTGCTAGTATTTTGTTGAAGATTTTTGCATCTATGTTCATCAGTGATATTGGCCTGTAGTTTTCTTTCTTTGTGACATCCTTGTCTGGTTTTGGTATCAGGGTGATGGTGGCCTCGTAGAATGAGTTTGGGAGTGTTCCTACCTCTGCTATATTTTGGAAGAGTTTGAGAAGGATAGGTGTTAGCTCTTCTCTAAATGTTTGATAGAATTTGCCTGTGAAGCCATCTGGTCCTGGGCTTTTGTTTGTTGGAAGATTTTTAATCACAGTTTCAATTTCAGTGCTTGTGATTGTTCTGTTCCTATTTTCTATTTCTTCATGATTCAGTCTTGGCAGGTTGTGCATTTCTAAGAATTTGTCCATTTCTTCCAGGTTGTCCATTTTATTGGCATAGACTTGCTTGTAGTAATCTCTCATGATCTTTTGTATTTCTGCAGTGTCAGTTTTTACTTCTCCTTTGTCATTTCTAATTCTATTGATTTGAGTCTTCTCCCTTTTTTTCTTGATGGGTCTGGCTAATGGTTTATCAATTTTGTTTATCTTATCAAAGAACAAGCTTTTATTTTTATTGATCTTTGCTATCGTTTCCTTCATTTCTTTTTCATTTGTTTCTGATCTGATCTTTATGATTTCTTTCCTACTGCTAACTTTGGGGTTTTTTGGTTCTTCTTTCTCTAATTGCTTTAGGTGCAAGGTTAGGTTGTTTATTCGAGATGTTTCCTGTTTCTTAAGGTAGGATTGTATTGCTATAAACTTCCCTCTTAGAACGGCTTTGCTGCATCCCAGAGGTTTTGGGTTGTCGTGTCTCCATTGTCATTTGTTTCCAGGTATTTTTTGATTTCCTCTTTGATTTCTTCAGTGATCTCTTCGTTATTAAGTAGTGTATTGTTTAGCCTCCATGTGTTTGTATTTTTTACAGATCTTTTCCTGTAATTGATATCTAGTCTCATAGCATTGTGGTCGGAAAAGATACTTGATACAATTTCAATTTTCTTAAATTTACCAAGGCTTGATTTGTGGCCCAAGATATGATCTATCCTGGAGAATGTTCCATGAGCACTTGAGAAAAATATGTATTCTGTTGTTTTTGGATGGAATGTCCTATAAATATCAGTTAAGTCCATCTTGTTTAATGTGTCATTTAAAGCTTGTGTTTCCTTATTTATTTTCATTTTGGATGATATGTCCGTTGTTGAAAGTGGGGTGTTATTGTCCAGGTGTTAAAGTCCCCTACTATGAATGTGTTACTGTCGATTTCCCCTTTTATGGCTGTTAGTATTTGCCTTATGTATTGAGGTGCTCCTATGTTGGGTGCATAAATATTTACAATTGTTATATCTTCTTCTTGGATTGATCCCTTGATCATTATGTAGTGTCCTTCTTTGTCTCTTGTAATAGTCTTTATTTTAAAGTCTATTTCGTCTGATATGAGAATTGCTACTCCAGCTTTGATTTCCATTTGCATGGAATATCTTTTTCCATCCCCTCACTTTCAGTCTGTATGTGTCCCTAGGTGTGAAGTGGGTCTCTTGTAGACAGCATATATATGGGTCTTGCTTTTGTATCCATTCAGCCAATCTGTGTCTTTTGGTGGGAGCATTTAATCGATTTACATTTAAGGTAATTATCGATATGTATGTTCCTATTCCCATTTTCTTAATTGTTTTGGGTTTGTTATTGTAGGTCTTTTCCTTCTCTTGTGTTTCTTGCCTAGAGAAGTTCCTTTAGCATTTGTTTTAAAGCTGGTTTGGTGGTGCTGAACTCTCTCAGCTTTTGCTTATCTGTAAAGGTTTTAATTTCTCCATCAAATCTGAATGAGATCCTTGCTGGGTAGAGTAATCTTGGTTGTAGGTTTTTCTCCTTCATCACTTTAAATATGTCATGCCACTCTCTTCTGGTTTGCAGAGTTTCTGCTGAAAGATCAGCTGTTAACCTTATGGGGATTCCCTTGTGTGTTATTTGTTGTTTTTCCCTTGCTGCTTTTAATATGTTTTCTTTGTATTTAATTTTTGATAGTTTGATTAATATGTGTCTTGGCATGTTTCTCCTTGGATTTATCCTGTATGGGACTCTCTGTGCTTCCTGGACTTGATTAACTATTTCCTTTCCCATATTAAGGAAGTTTTCAACTATAATCTCTTCAAATATTTTCTCAGCCCCTTTCTTTTTCTCTTCTTCTTCTGGGACCCCTATAATTCGAATGTTGGTGCGTAGAATGTTGGCCCAGAGGTCTCTGAGACTGTCCTCAGTTCTTTTCATTCTTTTTTCTTTATTCTGCTCTGCAGTAGTTATTTCCACTATTTTATCTTGCAGGTCACTTATCCGTTCTTCTGCCTCAGCTATTCTGCTATTGATCCCTTCTAGAGTATTTTTAATTTCATTTATTGTGTTGTTCATCGTTGCTTGTTTCATCTTTAGTTCTTCTAGGTCCTTGTTAAATGTTTCTTGCATTTTGTCTATTCTATTTCCAAGATTTTGGATCTTCTTTACTATCATTATTCTGAATTCTTTTTCAGGTAGACTGCCTATTTCCTCTTCATTTGTTAGGTCTGGTGGGTTTTTATCTTGCTCCTTCATCTACTGTGTGTTTTTCTGTCTTCTCACTTTGCGTATCTTACTGTATTTGGGGTCTCCTTTTTGCAGGCTGCAGGTTCGTAGTTCCTGTTGTTTTTGATGTCTGTCCCCAGTGGCTAAGGTTGGTTCAGTGGGTTGTGTAGGCTTCCTGGTGGAGGGGACTAGTGCCTGTGTTCTGGTGGATGAGGCTGGATCTTGTCTTTCTGGTGGGCAGGTCCACGTCTGGTGGTGTGTTTTGGGGTGTCTGTGGTCTTATAATGATTTTAGGCAGCCTCTCTGCTAATGGGTGGGATTGTGTTCCTGTCTTGGTAGTTGTTTGGCATAGGATGTCCAGCACTGTAGCTTGCTGGTCGTTGAGTGAAGCTGGGTGTTGGTGATGAGATGGAGATCTCTCTGAGATTTTCGCCATTTGATATTACGTGGAGCTGGGAGGTCTCTTGTGGACCAGTGTCCTGAAGTTGGCTCTCCCACGTCAGAGGCACAGCACTGACTCCTGGCTGCAGCACCAAGAGCCTTTCATCCACACGGCTCTGAATAAAAGGGAGGAAAAGAAGAAAGAAAGAAAGAAAGAAAGAGAGAGAGAGAGAGAGAGAGAGAGGGAGGGAGGGAGGGAGGGAGGGAGGAAGGAAGGAAGGAAGGAAGGAAGGAAGGAAGGAAGGAAGGAAGGAAAGAAGGAGGAAAGAAAGAAAGAAGATAAAATAAAACAAGGTAAGATAAAATAAAATAAAGTTATTAAAATAAAAAATAATTATTAAGAAAAAAAGGGGGCTTCCCTGGTGGCGCAGTGGTTGAGAGTCCGCCTGCCGATGCAGGAGACACGGTTTCGTGCCCCGGTCCGGGAGGATCCCACATGCCGCGGAGCGGCTGGGCCCGTGAGCCATGGCCGCTGAGCCTGCACGTCCGGAGCCTGTGCTCCACAACGGGAGAGGCCACAACAGTGAGAGGCCCGCGTACCGCAAAAAAAAAAAAAAGAAAAAAGAAAAAAAGGGCTTCCCTGGTGGCCCAGTGGGTGAGAGTCCGCCTGCCGATGCAGGGGACACGGGTTCGTGCCCCAGTCTGGGAAGATTCCACATGCCGCGGAGCGGCTGGGCCCGTGAGCCATGGCCGCTGAGCCTGCACGTCCGGAGCCTGTGCTCCACAACGGGAGAGGCCACAGCGGTGAGGGGCCCGCATACCACAAAAAAAAAAAAAAAAAAAAAAAAAAAAAAAAAAATTTAAGTCAAAACAAAACAAACAAACAAAAACGGACGGACAGAACCCTAGGACAAATGGTGAAAGCAAAGCTATACAGACAAAATCTCACACAGAAGCATACACATACACACTCACAAAAAGAGGAAAAGGGGGAAAAATCATAAATCTTGCTCTCAAAGTCCACCTCCTCAATTTGGGATGATTCGCTGTCTATTCATGTATTCCACAGATGCAGGGTACATCAAGTTGATTGTGGAGATTTAATCCGCTGCTTCTGAGGCTGCTGGGAGAGATTTCCCTTTCTCTTCTTTGTTCGCACAGCTCTGGGGGCTCAGCTTTGGATTTGGCCCCGCCTCTGCGTGTAGGTCACCTGAGGGCATCTGTTCTTCTCTCAGACAGGACGGGGTTAAAGGAGCCGCTGACTCGGGGGCTCTGGCTCACTCAGGCCGTGGGGAGGGAGGGGCACGGAGTGCGGGGCGAGCCTGCGGCGGCAGAGGCCGGAGTGACGTTGCACCAGCCTGAGGCGCGCCGTGCGTTCTCCCGGGGAAGTTGTCCCTGGATCCCGGAACCCTGGCAGTGGCGGGCTGCACAGGCTCCCAGGAGGGGAGGTGTGGAGAGTGACCTGTGCTTGCACACGGGCTTCTTGGTGGCGGCAGCAGCAGCCTTAGCTTCTCACGCCCATATCTGGGGTCCGCACTGATAGCCGCGGCTCGGGCCCGTCTCTGGAGCTCCTTTAAGCGGCGCTCTTTATCCCCTCTCCTCGCGCACCAGGAAACAAAGAAGCAAGAAAAAGTGTCTTGCCTCTTCGGCACTTCCAGACTTTTCCCCAGACTACCTCCCAGCTAACCGTGGTGCACTAACCCCTTCAGGCTGTGTTCACGCCGCCAGTCCTGTTCACTTGTTTGAGACTCTGAAACCAGTGTTAACGATTTGCCAGGTACTGACTAGCACCTCTGACTAGCAAGTTAGCACCAGGGGGGAGGAGTGGAGTGTGGGAGTTACTTGTAATAATTACTGTTGAATCTATCATTTGGTTGAGTTCCAGAGTGGAGTCACAATCAACTGTGCAAGCAAAGTCATTCCAAAATCCTCATGACTTTACTTACATTTTTCTAACCCAATGACAAGGACTGTAGTCCCCAGCTCCTGTGCTCTCTCTTCAGAGACCTTGGGAAAACTCCTAACTCCCTTCCTAATTCTATTCTCTTTCCCCTTCCTTCTATCAGACTTTTATGAGGTATATTGACACACTTTCCCAATAAAGTCTACCTTGCTTCTCCCATCTAATTCACTCCTCTTTGCCCATTATAGAATAATTTTCTTTGCCCAAGAAAATCATCTTGTCTGCGCAGATTCTTTCTTTGGAGGGCTGGAGCCAGGAGCAGGAGAGGAAGTGAAAATTCACTGGCAGAACTAGAGTCCACTGGAGTGCACAGGGGTTTTGTGTACAGCCTGGGAACATTCACATCCCACTGCATTACAAAATGCAAACTTGACATGTGACAGGGAAATCTGCCCAAAGTCAGCTGCTGCATGCTGTGGCAGGCAGTTGGCAGCCAATCCAATATCCATTCCTTCACCCCTTTTCCTTGCAAATGCAGCCCTGATTTGATTTAACAAAGACACCAGATTCAGATGATGAAACGTGATTAGTCTAAACCAGTCGTGATCTCCTACTCCCTTTCACAGGCTAATTGATTTACCCATCTCGTTTGCAATTGGTGGTAGCCACCGGATCTGGTTTGACCAAGGACGCTATGGTAGGCGGAATAACGACCTCAGAAAGATGCCCTCATCCTTATCCTTGGAAACTGAGACTATGTTACACAGTAAAGGGGACTTAAGGTTGTAGAGGGAATTAAGTTTACTAATCAGCTGACCTTTACATAGGGAGAATAGCCTGGATTATCCAGGTGGGCCCAATATAACCACAAGTGTCCTTTAACATGGAAGGAGGAAGCAGAAGAGTCAGTGTCAGTGTGAGGCAGCATGAGAAAGGCTCAGCCAGGCATTGCTGGATTTGGAGATGGAAGGGGGCCATGAGCCAAGGAATGTGGGCAGCTTTTAGAAGCTGGAAAATTCAAGCTTCTCCCCTAGAGCCTGCAGAAGGAATGCAGTCCTGCTGACACCTTGATTTTAGCCATTTCAAACTTCTGGTCTCCAGAACTGGAAGATAAATAAATATATGTTGTTTTAAGCCACTAAATTTGTGGTAATTTATTACAGCAGTGTTACGAAACTAATACAGACACATAAGAGAAACTCTGCTGGGGGGTTACTGCAGAAACTTTTGCTTTTCTGATTAAAAAACCAAAAAACATGGCTGGTTCCACCCTTTCCTCTACTGTTTCTGCATTGAAAATAGACATGATAGCAAGGGCTGTGGCAGCCCTCTTGTGACTATTAGGTCACAGCAAGAGAATGAAAAGCCACGTGTCAATGATAGCTGAGAGATAAGAAAAAACAAACCTGGGTTGTTGATTACATTGTTGAATTACCAAAATAATCCAAGAACATAACTCCTTGTTATGTGAGAATGATATATCATTTAAGCCCTGTTAGTTGGGTCTTCTATTACTTACACGGTCCATCAAAATTTTTATTGTAGCAGAAAATGGGCATGAATCAAAAAGAAAAAAGGAAGGACCATTTCCTGAGCACCTACTGTCTGTTAAGCATTATGGAAAGCACTTATTTGATCTCATGTGACTTAAGTGGAGGAGAGACAAGGGGGTGGGGGATATGGAGTCCATTCCCAGCCCCAAGGCTTTAGGAAAAGCTAATCAGGCCCCAGATCTCAGCCCCTCCTTGGACAGCCTGATCCCTACCTTTGGAGTTTGGAGAGGGCTTCCAGCAACTCTCACACCTGAGGAAGCAGCCAGACTTCCCCGGGCAGGTGCTGAAATGTGGACTCCTGCCACCTGACCTCAGCTTGAGCTGTAGACTGATTTCTGAGGGACTCCCTGAACCCCCTGAAAATTTAGAGGAGTGGAGCTAGCATGTCTCCCTGACCTTCTCCACAGCCTGGGGAGCAGGGAGGGAGAGTCTTGCTCCCTCCAGGCTGGGCAGAGAGCTGCGGTTCAGGACAGGGTTATGATGATGGTGACATAGGGCTGCAACTCCTAAGGCTGCTTCCTCAGATGTCGAGGGGAGCCCGTTCCCACCTGTGTTGCTTCCTGGAGGGGGCAGGCAGCTGCCCGCAGTGAGACTGCCCCAGCATTAATGCCGGCCAGCAGCACCCTTGATGATAACACAGCAGTCACTCTCTCTGGAGCCCCTGGCAGCTGTGGGTCACAGCAAAGTAAGTAAATAGAGCCCCAGTGCCCCTTCCTGCCAGGCGGGGTGGGAGCGGGACAGAGATCAGACAACAAACCCGACATCCATTTATTTAATACTGTGCTGCTGTGATTTATAAGAAATGTATATTTGTTGTTCATCCCCATTTCTGGCACAAAACTCCTAAAACCCTTGGAATTTCCTGTGAAGAGAGAGATATGGGGTGACTTTGAACCCACACCTGTGGATGGCACTGGTTGCCAGAACTAATCACTTTCAGTCCTATCCCCCGACCTCGGGGGAAGGGAGAGGGGCTGGAGGCTGAATCAGTTGACCTTGGCCAATGATTTCATCAATCATGCTTATGTAATGAAGCCTCCAAAGAAACCCAAAAGGATGGGGTTTGGGGAGCTCCCTGCTTAGTGAACACGTGGAGATGCAGGGAGACCGTCCAGCTTGGAGGGCGTGGAAGCTCTGTACCCGCCCCCATACCCTGCCCTGTGCATCGCTTCCGTCTGACTGTTCCTGAGTTGTATCCTTTTATAACAAACAGGTTACATAGTGAGTAAAATCTTCTCTGAGTTCTGTGAGCTGCTCTAGCAAATTAATTGAACCCAAAGAGGGGGTCATTGAAACCTGCAATCTATAGCCAGTCAGTCAGAAACACGGGTGACAACCTGGACTTGTGAAGTGGCGTCTGAAGTGTGTGTGTGGTGAGGTGGGGGGGGGACAGTCTTATAGGACCGAGCCCTTAACCTGTGGAATCTGACGCTATCGCTGGGTAGACGGTGTCAGAATTGAATTCGACCGTAGGACGCCCAGCTGGTGTGGGAGACTTGCTTGGATGTGTGGGGACACCCCCCTCCCCCCACCAACACACACATTGAAAATTGGTGGCTAGAATCTTTAGTTGGTGATCAGAAGTGGGATCAGAGTCAGACCACTTTAAATGCTCCTGTTGAGGGCCTGCTGTGTGCCAAGTACTGAATTACAAAGAAGGATGAAAAAAGGCCTGGCCTTGAGACCCACACAACCTTGTGGAGAAATCGTGGATGAGAACGACTCCAGCTGGGCTGAAGGTGCACAGTGCCGCGAGGGAGGCACAAAGATCATAAGATGGCTTCAACTGAGAGGCCCTGGAGGGCTTCCTGGAGGAGGTGCTATGAAGAGGAGGCCACAGGAAAGCCACTCCAGGTGGAAAGCATTGGCATAAGGAGAGGAGACATGAAGTGTGGGAACAGAAGTGCAGCCTGACTGAGGCACAAGGCCCCGGTAGGGTGGTAGCTGATTGTTAGGCTGAGGAGATGGCTTGGGGCCGGAACGCTGTGTGACAAGCCATGGAGGGCCGTTCATAGGGAAATAACCTGAGTGTGTTTGGGGGAATTGAACCTGGCTGAAGGAATTGAAGAGGGAGAGAGATCTGAGAGCCATTCCACGAGATAGGAACCCCTAGCAATATTCCAGGCAGGTAAGGAGAGTGCAAACAACAGTAGGGCAAAGGGCAGGGTGGAAGATGAGGGCCGATGCCAGCCCTAAGGTGCCCACCCTGCCCATCAGATTCTCTGGTCCCAAGTACCACCGAAAGAGCTCATTTTGCTGCACAGAAAAGCATACCTTTGTTCATCACCAAGCAGCGCTTTCTTTGATAAAGCAAACCAAAGTTTAAAGTTCTTGAAAGTTAAAGCTACATAAAATATAAACGAAAGAATTCTGTCATTTAAAAAATAGATAATTTTGTTTTAAACCTAGAATGATCTTCACTAGGATTGAGCATTGAATGTGGGGGCAGGGGAGACATAGGGTCGTGTTCCCCCACCCCTCTCTGCTTCAAGCCCGGGGGTTCCTGAGCCCTCTCTTCAGAGAGAGACACCCCACACCAAGCTGGGGAGGTGTCCTTACCCCTGCCCACGTGGGCATGGGCTCAGCTCTGACACAACCCCCCTCACAGGGCCATCAGTGGAAACACATCCTCTGATGAGGGGGCAGTGCTCTAGGGACCCTGGGCAGCACCGGGTTGGTGTCGTCACCTCTGAGACGCCTCCAGCAGGTGCTGTGGTGCATTCACACAGCCTTTGTGCCCTTGGAGGGTGAAGCTGAGCTTCTGCAGGCACCTCTTGTTGAGCTAAATGTCCCAGGGTTACCCAGCCCAAGCTCACACTGCTTGCCACACAACAGGCCAATAAATCGAGAGACGAGCTGTTGGGTCCTCAGAATAGCAACTTGTTTGGAAAGCCAGCAGACTGAGAAGCTGGTGGACTAGTGTCCCAAAGAACCATCTCCCCAAGTTAGAATTCAGGCTTCTTTTATACTAAAAGGGGAAAGGGGAAAGTCCTGGTTCTGGCCAGACTCGGAGGGGATGTGTTAATTTCTTCCTTCCTGCAGCCATTCACAGGTGAGCCTGGTCAGGATGTTTCCCTGTGAGCTAAACAAAGGTATTTTAACTTAATGCTCATTACCTGGGAGGCAGGGTTCCCAGAGATGAGCCATTATGTATAATTTAAGCTTATAGGCAACATCCCTTTAGTGATGAACTTGTACTAGAGTACAAAGTTTCTTCCCTATTACACTCCCATTTAAAATGCACAACGAAATGGTTTTTAGTATATTCACAGATTTGCACAACCACTACCTCAATCAGCTTTAGAACATTTCATCACCCAGATTGAAACTCTGTGCCCACTCTGTACCCATTCCTCCCTCCCTCCAACTATAGGCAACCAATCTACTTTCTGTCTCCGTAGATCTATTCTGAACATTTCATATAAATGAAATGGCACAACATCTGGACTTTTGTGACTGGCTTCTTTCAGGTAACAATGTTCTCAAGGTGCATCCACGTTGTAGCACGTGTTGGTACCCCAGGCCCCTCTATGCCTAATGATATTCCACTGTGTGGACTCATCACATCTTCTTTATCCGCTCACCTGTTGACGGACGCTTGGGTTGCTTCCACTTTGCAGCAATTGCGCACAGTGCTGCTGTGAACATTTGTGTACAAGGTTTTTAAGCAAAGATGTAAAGGAGATGAAGGAATTAACCTCACACAACCGCGTAAAGGCCCTGAGTCGGGAGCCTGCGTGGTGTGTGTGAGGAAAAGCGAGGAGGCCTCTGTGAGGAAGAGACGGAGGGAGACGAGGGTGGAGAGAAGTGGGTGGTGAGTCACGCGAGGCGTTGGGAGCCATTGTGAGGGCTTGAGTAACGTGAGGACCATTGGATGGGGTTGAACAGGGAAACACATGAGCTGACGTCTGACCCTCTGTTTTAGGTCAGCGTGTTCTCTGAGGTCATGCGGAGGATGAGAAGACGTGGGATAGGGCGTCCCTGGTGGCGCAGTGGTTGAGAGTCCGCCTGCCAATGCCGGGGACGCGGGTTCGTGCCCCGGTCCGGGAAGATCCCACATGCCGCGGAGCAACTGGGCCCGTGAGCCATGGCCACTGAGCCTACGCGTCCGGAGCCTGTGCTCCGCAACGGGAGAGGCCACAACAGTGAGAGGCCCGTGTACCGCAAAAAAAAAAAAGAAGACGCGGGATAGGGTGGAAGAGAGAGGGGAGGAAAGTGTGGAAAGCCCCTAAGGAGCCAGGAACACCCAGTGAGCAGAGGGGACAGGCCATGACGCCCCAGGCCCAGGAGGTGCAGCCTGGTTGATGCTGGGAGGAGCTGAAGGCAAGACTGGGCAGGACTGAGTGGGCCAGGCTTCCACACTCCCATCGTCCCCCGATGAACGCTGATGCATCTTTATCCAGAGAGCTCCTCTGAGAAGCACATCCTCTGACATCCTGAGGAGGGCAGGTGACGGGAGGTGGGCAGCTACTGTCACTTGATCAGGAGTCCCACACCCTGTGACATCTGCTCTCCCTCCCCCAGCTGCCACCCCCATCCTCAGCTCTCAGTAACTTGGCATTCACCCCAGGGACTCTACGGAAGTTCTTTTGATTACCAGAGCTCTTTGAAACGGCCCAAACGCTTCCTCTTTCAGTCCACCCTGTAGAGCTTTTCTCCCAAAGGATGCAAGTACTCAGGCACCAGCAGCATCGACCTCGACCAGGAGCAGGTTGGAAATGCAGAATTCCAGGCCCAGCCCCACGGAGGCAATCTGCCCCTTAGCAAGATGCCTGGGTTTGAGAAGGACAGTTTTATCTGCCCATGTTGAGGGGGACAGCTCTTTCCTCCACTTTGCCAAATTAAGGAGTGAGAGCTGCTGTCCTTTTCCAGGACTTCGTCCCCCAGGGCTCAGTGACTGTCGAGCAATGGGCGCAGTTAAAGTCAAAACCCTGGGTTCTCCCTCTCTGGTCAGCTTTTGCATCCCCAAGCTGCAGAGAGTAGAGCCTGGGTCTCTCTGTGCCTAAATGATTCAGTAGAATAAGTGCTGCCGTCCAAAGGAGAGAAATTGAAGTGCTGTTGCTGGATACTCAGCGGACACTGAATCAGGGCACTGTGCCTTTAAGAAAGATGAAAGCACATCTCGGGGGTGGAGCCTGGCCCAATTATCCAGGTCCTGGGAAGTTGTTAGGGCCTGCCTTTGCTGAGATCAGGCCTTGGCGGTTCTGGTTTGCAGTTCTGGCAGCCCCGGCCCCGCGTCCCTACTTCCCTGCTGCCACACGACTGAGCTTTGGCACCGGTGAGCCTCCCTCCCACCGCCCACCCACGAGCTCTCTGTGCCGCCGTCTTTCCAAGCCTCGTGTTGACAGCTATCATTTTCAAACTCCTCTTCAGGCCTTTCTTCCTCCTTTCAAGTTCAGGCTCTTCCGTGGTTAAAATCATCTTCTCTACATTTTCCCTTTCCTACCTCTCAGCCTGTGCTGGGGGCGGGGACCAGGCAAAAGTAAGGAAGAAGGCTGATTTTCCAGGCTGAACTTCAGAGGGTGAAGGTGAGGCCACCCAGTCTGCTGGCTGAGCAGGTGTTTCGAATCGTGTGTGTGTGCGTGTGTGTGTGTGTGTGTGTGTGTGTGTGTGTGTGTGTGTGTGTCCTCTGAGCTGGAATCAGTGACTCTGGAGAGAGGCTCCAGGTGTCCCATGCCTCCAGCCCTTACCTGGTATTCCAGGTACACACAGTAGGTACTCAACAATAATGGGCAAAGATTAAGAAATGCAGAGTAATGGCAGGAGAACTGGTCTGGGAAATTAAGACACTTGGATTCTATCTCCAATTCCACCTGTAGCTTTTTCAAAGCTCCTTGACCTCCCCAGGCTTGCACTTTCTATAAAAGAGGCCAATAATTCCAACCTCACCTCCTCTGGCTACTGTGAGACCAATTAGATGACTGAGGAGATATTTTCTTCCAAGGACCAGAGAACAGAACCAGGTGGGTGGAAGTCACAAGGGGGCAGATTTTAGGTCAAAATCAAGAAGAAATTTCCATTAACCAAAGTCCCTTCTATAGGCCACGTAATCAAGCAGAGAGCCTTCTGTTCTGGGAACCACTCAAGACAGACAGGTGGACCAGCTGACTGAAGTCCTGCCTGAGGGGGGCTGAACCCTGGGCTGTAAGGTCCCTTTGAAATGCGAGCGGCTAC
Organism: Grampus griseus; assembly: GCF_964374135.1. Lineage (NCBI taxonomy): Eukaryota > Metazoa > Chordata > Mammalia > Artiodactyla > Delphinidae > Grampus > Grampus griseus. The sequence goes on along the minus strand of NC_139018.1, from coordinate 31,052,027 downwards.
ATTTTGGTGGATATCAAAGGACTTTGGGAAGCATCTACGTGAGGCTGTAAGTACGTTGGCTGTTCTGCACATTTCCCAGAAGCCAGGCCGGGTTCAGGGACGGGAGATGGGCCCCCAAAGCCAGGGGAGAGCCAACTGACCACCTGGGCTCTGGCGTCTCACAGAGTGACTTTGCCATTGCGGGCAGCACCTGGAGTCCAGAGCTTCTGCGTCTGGCAGGTGCACCGACAGAGAGCACAGGCACTTTCTGCTCAGGTCCCCGCAGTGGGCGGACTCTAGTGGGAACCGGCTCTCAGGACCCCTAGAGCCCAGGCTTCTCTGGCTGGGCTGCACGCTCCCAAGGGAGGAGGCCGATGGTGAGACTGGCCCCTCAAGGAGATGCGAGCGCTCAGACAGGGAGGCCAGGTGTCCTCCACCGTGAAATCAGACCCTGCAAATCTGGTACAAGCGGGGCCTCCCCGGGAGACAAGCCCACCCTTCTTTCCTGGTGGTTCTTAGCTATAAAGTCTGATCAAAGGAAAAGTTATCTTTCACATCTTTCAAAGCCTACCCCTCGGCTCCAAGACTGAGAATCAGACCCTCTCCTTCCACTCCCTAAAGGTCCTTTTGGGAGGATTCTCTCCCATTCCACAAGAATTGACTCAGGGTGGCTGGACAGACAGCTCCTGCCATCAGTGCCCCTGCAGGAGCCTGGTGCTCTCCTCCCCAGCGTACACTTCTCCCCAGCGTACGCTTCTCCCCAGCGTACACTTCTCCCCACCGTACGCACCCTCCGGTCTCTGCTGCCCACCCTTCATGCAAGGGAGATTTTCTTCTGTAACTTGGGGAGGGTAAAGTATTTTTGGTAGGGGAAAGGCCAGAGGAGATAAAGGGGTTATTTGACATCCCTCCTTTTGGCTGGTCCTGTGTGAGCTGTTGTATCGCCCAAATTTGGCAGTGGGGGTTAGGTAGGGAGGACAAAGTTGGAGCTGAAGGAGACCGTTGAGGAAACCTTGCACACAAGTACAGCTGCTCTGGGGCTCAAGAGAAGATGTGCAGCTGGGGGTCAGAGGGCCCTCCCCTACTCCCCTGCTTGAAGCCCAGCCCGCTCTGGCGCCCCGGGGACTAGACGTGTTGGGAACATCTGAGACAGCCCCAGGTGTTGATGTGCCCATGGTGGATGCCAGCCACTGGGGGGGACTGAGCAGGGGAGGAAGCAGAGATGCCAGGCAGCACAGAGAGAAATTTGGACCCCTTGGGTGGTAAGAGAGGAGAGAGAAAAAGTGCTGCTCTGAGAAGAAGCTTTGCAGTTAGGGAAGGAGCGTAACCAGAGTGGAACACGTGTTTGGTTAACTGTGTTTATGTAGGAGAGACAGAAACGTGATTATAGACTGAAGAGGAGAAGCTCACAGAAAAGCCGAAGTTGAATCATTAGGAAAAAGATAATTAATGGATCAAAGACACAGTGAGGGCGGGGAAGGGATCTTGGAAGCAGAAGGGATTTTCCTTAAACAGGACAAGGGAGGACGAAGGTGGGAAGGAGGTAGAGACCCAGCGGGTAGCCTTCACCCCACCCCTGAAATGGAAGGGGAAGGTCCCTCACAGCACCCTCTGCAGGCGAGGGGCTCGAGGAAACGGAAGGTCTGAAGTGGCCGCAGTGGGGCTGGGGAGGTGCTGCACAGGACCTGGGGGCCTCAGGGCTTGAAGATGTGCCGAAGCCACCACAGCCAGCTATGAGCCTCGGCGGGGAACCCCTAGAGGGGACAACTAGCGAAATGGCCCAAGAGTCACCAGGAGGGACTGCTGAGTGTAGACATTCACCGCCCCGCCCGCCACCCATGGGGGGGGGCTGGCCTGAAAACCCCAGGGGCCCACTTCTGGCTCTGTTCCCATGATGCCATAATGATGGGATATTGGGCGAACCTGGAGACTCTTGGGGTTTCCTCTGTCTGGTTGGTGGAGCCAGTGGAAACTCATCGCCTGGCTTAGGAGTTGATGAAGGAGGGGAAAGCTGGCTAAAGACTCGCTGCAGCTCTTGGGAAGAGCAGAGTACGCTATTAATGGTACCACCCGCTGCCCCGGAGAGCAGATGTTGAAGGCAAAGCAAATCTCGCAAGGCCCATCGAGTTATTTCCCTGGGATGCAGTGTCTAGTGGCAAATGATGAAGGATTGGTGCTCGGGATATCGGGAGCCCAGCCTGACTGCCTCAGAAAACTGGGGGACTTCGCTTAGGTCATTGGCCTCCGTTTCCTCGTCTCCTCGGGGGTGTATTTGTGGTCACATCATCGGGTGAGGGAGCAACTTCATAGGAGTTGGGTCTTAGCAAATCTGAGAGCAGAAAGAGAGTCAAGAGTCGGTCAGGTTCGCATCTCTTCTCCCCCCCACCCCCCCGAATCAGCGCAGACATCCCACAGGTTTAGGAACAGGATCCGAGTGAACTGGTCCATCCAGGGCCCTCTGTCCCCCACCCCACCCCCACTCCCCAACCCTGCTGCCGTCATCAGACACAGGCAGCAGAGGTGGGGAGTCTGTCCACCCCTTGTCACACGCTGTAGTCGCTGCACCAGCTTCTTTGCTGCTGATCCCAACCTGGCTCTCCAACCGGCTCCGTGACCAGCACAGCTCGGGCTGTGCTCACCAGTTTGGCGTCTGAACCCAGAACACCACCAGAGCAGCCCCAGCTCCCTGGCGGCAGGTGGCTTGTTTTCTGCCCCTGCAGGGATCTGAGATTGATTTAGCCTGTTTCCGTGGCAGCGCTGGTTGCAGTTGCAGCATCTGCTTCCCCACGAGGCTGGGTGAGTCACGGCCGCCCACGCTAACCCGTGGCACAGCACAGTCCTGCCGGGAGCATGGATAAATCAGCAGGAGGTTGCCGGAGCGCTTTGCAGTGCCTGGTGGCTTCCTGCCCTGGGTCTCAGGCCCAGTACAAATAGTGTACTGGGCATAGGGCCATGGACTGGGCTTACCCACCCAGAAAACTGGCAGTCTCTGCCCACGAGAGCTGTTAGATCAGCTTTGACTGAATTCAGAGTGGTTTTATCTTGGCTCCAGTAGCTGCGAGGCCTTATGGGAGAAAAATGCAGGTTTTCAGACTCCAAATCCAGTGCTCTTTTTCACTACCCAACGATCAGCTCTCAAACTTGTCTTTCTCTGGCTACCTCAGCACCCAGGTTCCTTCTGGCTCTCATCCCAGGACCTTCCTTTGTGACACCCATCAGCCCTCCCCTCTGGACAGCAGTCCTCAAATTGGATTCTTTCCCAGGCCTTCTCCTCCCTGAAACTTATCTTTTCTTCATCCTTTCCTCTCTACTGAACTGGGTAATCTGGAAGAAAAAAAAAAAAAAAAAAAGAGTTCCTTCTGTATCATTAAAGCTAATAGCAGGTTATAGGGCTAATCTCAAAGGTATTGCTTTTATCCTTGACTTTGAGAGGCAGAACATCCACCTAAGACAATGGTTTCTCAAAATATATTCCCTGGGCCAGCATCAGCATCACTGGGGAGCTGGTTAGAAATGCAGATTCCCAGGCCCCACCCTAGAGTACTGCATCACAAACTCTGGGAATGAGGGTTGACAGTCTGTGTTTGAACAAGCGCTCCAGGTGATTCGAATACACTCCAGGGTTCGAGAACCCCTGGTCTAAGGAAGTGGGTCTGTGGCCGTGGGGATGGAGCGTTTTGGTCCTTACCTCTGGCTATGGTCGCGGCACAGCTGCAAGTGTCTCTGTTTTGTGTGAGCCCCGCTGGGGGGCTTGGGTAGGCAAAGACCCCAACTGCTCCAATTCTGGGGGCCTGGAGTTTTCCTCAATTACGTCCTTCCTCCAGATGGTTTGCATCAATGGAGAGAAACTGGTGTGCTTTTTTCTATGTGGAAAAGGCAGCATTACCTTACCTATCACAGAGAGGGCCTTGGGGGTAGAAGGAAACCCACCTATTGGAAATGAACGATCCAGCCATTGTGTCCGGGGCCTAGGTCCCGCAGAGCACACTTCCTAAGAGCTGAGGAATTCCAGCAGAGGGAAAAGGCACTGATAATACTTATTAATCAATGTCCATTCCTCTTCCACCTCTCAGTTCTTTTTTTTTTTAACATTTACTGATCACCTCTGTGCTTGGTCTAGTAAACGACCCCATGACCCAACTCACAGGAGAGTGAGAGCATCAGTCAGAATAGATCAGTCTATGCCAGGGTATCAAACAACCCCGCTGTCTCAGTGCCTTAACATAACAGGCTTCTTTTATAAATGCTTCTTCGCCAATGAGGGACTGCTCTGCTCTGCTCCACAGAATCTCTCAGGGGCTCAGGGTGATAGAACCCATCATCTTATAGCTGCCTTGGTCACCGCAGCAGGAAAAGAAACAGCTGGAGGGGGTCAGGCACTGCCCACGCACCCCGCCTCGCCAGCCCAGAAGGTGAATCCTGGCGCTTCTGCTGGCATTACGCTGGGCAGATTCAGTCACAGGGGCCAGGACGTGTGTGCAGAAAGACAAACGGATACAGTCACACGTTAAAAGCCGTCACCACACTGGGGAAGACCCCTCATTTAATCCTCTTTTGCTCTCTAACAAACCTTTACAGCATCAGGCATCAGGCCAGACCCTGGGAATGTGGTGACACTAGGGCTGCTGCCCTGCACAGCCTGAGGGACATCACTCCCACTGTGTTCTGTATGAATCTGCCCCCTGCAGTTGTGTGATGCAGGAGCTCTGCCTCTGTTTTTCTGGGTCTGTTCTATTTTATCATGAATATCCATTTTCCCCAGCAGAAGAAACACTCTCAAAGGGCGGGGATGGTACCTGAGTAGCTCAGCACTATCATCTTAGAGTTTAGCATGGTGCCTGGTGGACTCAGTCAATGCTGGTTAAGTGGGTGCTTGAAAATGAATAATTCTTGACTGCGTTTCCCACCGATCCCAGCCTTCAGGGAGCTTATAATCGGCCGAGTCAAGAGCTATACAAACAATTAACTGAAATATCAAAAAAAAAATCTCATGCCAGAGAGAGCAAAATACATGTCACATAAAAATCTGGGCTACGTGGCTTGGAGCACAGAAAAGCACGTGGTCACTTTGACCCAGGTGGGCTCAAGGAAGCTATCCTTGTTCTGTCGGTGAAGCACTCAGGTCCAAAGAGGTTGATGGCCCTGTCTGACACGGGGTGAGCTGCAAAGCAGTGGAAGGACCCTGTTGTATCCCTTGGTCTGGTGTTATTTTCTTCTCCCCACACTATTAACTAACAAATCGCTATATTTGCAGAGCAGTTCACAGTTTTCTGACAGCTTTCGTGTGCAGCTAAGACCTAAAATACCCCCAGGCGCCCAGCCTGAGAATTTGGTTAGCTTTTGGTGCTGCGTTCACTTCCCGTAGGGGATGTGGGATGTGTCTTTTGTTGTGAGGCTGGAACGTCTAGTTCTCCCTGCCTGGTTCTACCTCACAGCACTTTCCCCCCCACCTGCCCCACTCCCCAGCTGCCCAGGACAGCCTCGCAGAGCAGGTAGCATTTCCAAAAGGCATCTGCAGAAAGGATGCCTACCTTCCCCCGCAGGCAGGAACGCGACCCATTATTTTGAGCTCGCAAGGGAACACAATGACATAAGCTTCCCATCTGCCTCCCCAAACACTTTTGAAACGATTCCATCTCAAGTCCGTTAATTTTATGGGGACTCTAAAGACAGGGCAAAGTTAGCATTTATCATCTGGAATCTCCATCATTCAGGCTTTGTCACTCTGTGTCCTTTTCTCTCTCACCTGCCTTCCTTCCCCTCCTGCAAACCTCTCCCTGACTCGGGCCCAGCCAGGGCTCCATTCAGTCTAACAAACATTTCTTGAGTGCCAACTCTGTACAAGGCCCATGCTGGGTGTTGGAGATTCAAGGACGAGTAGGACAAAGTCAGAAGCTCAGGGAGCTTTGCTGTCAGTGGGTTTGGCCCAATCGCGACACCTTCCTAAGATACCTGCTTTCATCCTGTCCCCCCTTCTACCCTCTCCCTTTCACAGAACATGTGTCCTCCTTAGATTCTTCTGTGTGCCAAGCAGTGACCTAAGGGTTTGCATGCCTTCTTTCATTTAAGTTTTCAAATCAGGCAGATTCTATTATGTCCATTTTCCAGATAAGGACATTAAAGCTTAAGAGGTTATATAAATTGTCCAAGCTCAGACAGCTAAGAAAGGGCCCAGCTGGGATCCCTCCCAGAGGGACTGCCTTCAAGACCCACCTTCTTCCTTCTTCCATTGTAGCCACCAAAACTCGGCAGTTGGCTATCTACACTCAGAACAAAAAGAACAAAGAAATATCTAGGGCTTTAGCACTCTCTCTACCACCCCTTCCTTTTGACATTTAGGGTTTTCTTGTTGTTGTTTCTAAGTCTAGTGATTCTTTCTAAGACCAGGAACTTGGAGCTCATTGTCTCAGATTCCTGGAGTTTTAAAAACTGGATGTTTTAAACATTTCTTCACCCTCTAGAGGGTAGGAGAAGCCTTTTCTGACACCACTTGAGCACTGGTTTGGCCTCTGTCTCAGAAGTCATCTCCAGGAGTCCTGGAAACAGCCTGGATGCTGGGCTGTCTTTTCACATCCTCGGAGAGGGAGTTTCAATGGTCCAAGAAGTGGTTCACACTGTCAGTCTACTGAAAAGCTTCATTCACGACCCTCTTTCATCCTTTGATCCCCTTAGAAGAGCAGGAGATGACACAGACCCCCATGGAGGTTTCTGAAAGGTCCCATCAGGAAAATGGACAGCACCGGAGGGCCGTCTGTTGGTTGTCATGTGATTTGCATGTTGCGTGTAGTTTTCAAGCATTCCCACAAACCAGCCAAATGTCTATGGCAGGATCCACAGTATGATTTTGTTATTCTTATTCTGGTGTTTGAAGCTGGCAAGTCTTGATTTTTGTTTTTAATTGGGGTATAGTTGTTTTACAATGTTGTGTTAGATTCTACTGCACAGCAAAGTGAATCAGTCATATGTATACATATATCCCCTCTTTTTTGAATTTCCTTCCCATTTAGGTCACTACAGAGCACTAAGTAATGTTCCCTGTGCTATACAGCAGGTTCTCATTAGTTATCTATTTTATACATATTAGTGTATATATGTCGATCCCAGTCTCCCAGTTCATCCCGCCCTCCCTTTCCCCGCTTGGTGTCCATACGTTTGTTCTCTATGTCTGTGTCTCTATTTCTGCTTTGAACCACTTTTTTTTTTTTTTTTTTTTTTTGGCGGTACACGGGCCTCTCACTGTTGTGGCCTCTCCCGTTGCGGATCACAGGCTCCGGATGCACAGGCTCAGCGGCCATGGCTCACGGGCCCAGCCACTCTGCGGCATGTGGGATCCTCCTGGACTGGGGCACGCATCCGCGTCCCCGGCATTGGCAGGCGGACTCTCAACCACTGCGCCACCAGGGAAGCCCTCTATTTCTATTTTGGAAACAGGTTCATCTGTACCATTTTTCTAGATTCCACATATATGCATTAATATACGATATTTGTTTTTCTCTTTCCGACTTACTGCACTCTGTGTAAGAGCCTCTGGGTCCGTCCACGTCTCTACAAATGACCCAATAGCGTTCCTTTTTATGGCTGAGTAATATTCCATTGTGTATATGTACCACATTTTCTTTATCCATTCATCTGTCGATGGACATTGAGGTTGCTTCCATGACCTGGCTATTGTAAACAGTGCTACAATGAACATCAGGGTGCATGTGTCTTTTTGAATTATGGTTTTCTCAGGGTATATGCCCAGTAGTGGAATTGCTGGGTAATATGGTAGTTCTATTTGTAGTTTTTTAAGGAACCTTCATACTGTTCTCTGTAGTGGCTGTATGCATTTACATTCCCACCAACAGTACAAGAGGGTTCCCTTTTTTCCACACCCTCCCCAGCATTTATTGTTTGTAGATTTTTTTATTATTATTAATTTATTTTATTTTTGGCTGCATTGGGTCTTTGTTGCTGCGCTTGGGCTCTTCTCTAGTTGCGGAGAGCAGGGGCTACTCTTCATTGTAGTGTGTGGGCTTCTCATTGCAGTGGCTCTCTTGTTGTGGAGCACAGGCTCTAGGCTTGCAGGATTCAGTAGTTGTGGCATGCAGGATCAGTAGTTGTGGCTCACAGGCTCTAGAGTGCAGGCTCAGTAGTTGTGGCACACGGACTTAGTTGCTCTGCGGCATGTGGGATCTTCCCGGACCAGGGCTCGAATCTGTGTCCCCTGCATTGGCAGGCGGATTCTTAACCACTTTGCCACCAGGGAGGCCCTGTTTGTAGATTTTTTGATGATGGCCATTCTGACTGTTGTGAAGTGATACGTCATTTGCATTTCTCTAGCAATTAGCGATGTTGAGCATCTTTTCATGTGCCCCTTGGCCATCTGTATGTCTTCTTTGGAGAAATGTCTATTTAGGTCTTCTGCCCATTTTTTGATTGGGTTGCTTGTTTTTTTTGATATCAAGCTACAAGAGCTGTTTGTATATTTTGGAGATTAATCCCTTGTCCATTGCTTCATTTGCAAATATTTTCTCCCATTCTGAAGGCTGTCTTTTCATCTTGTTTATGGTTTCCTTTGCTGTGCAGAAGCTTTTAAGTTTCATTAGGTCCCATTTGTTTCCATTACTCTAGGAGATGGATCAAAAAAGATTTCTTTTTTGTACTCCCCCTCACCCAGCCACTCCAGCCTATACAAATTCCCTATGCCTCTGTGTGGAGAGGCAAGGAAAGCAGGAAAAATGTAAGAACTCCCTGGATGGTCTTTCGGGGCCACCTGCCCTCCCCGACAGTTTTGGCGCCAAATGCCTCCAGGAACACTGACTCAGTCTCATATCGCATCACCCCCACCAAAGCCTGCAAAACCCTCACACTGAGCTCGGTCTTGAAAGCAGCCTTGGATAGGTAGTGATCAAGACTCAGTTAACTGCAGCGGGAAGTGGGCAGATGTGGAGCTGAAAGTATGGCCGCTGGGGATCCAGGAAAAGGCAAGAGGTCGTGTGTTGACATAAGGAAAGTCTCTCAGCAGATAGTGAAGCTGGGGACATACATCCAGGTTCAGAATAAGGACCTCTGCCCCAAGAAGTCCAGTCCTAGAAAGACTGAGTCACTGGGGCAGGTTACAAAAGTGGGGACTCACATGGTGCAGGGGGAAGAACCATAATTAGTTTCAACAATCTGGGTGGGGATTTGTTTTCTCATCCTCACTCACTTTTATAACTGGGGCTTAATATCCGAGTCACAGAAGCAACAAGAGTAACTCAGTGCTGAGTGGCAGGACGTTGAAGTTGAGCTACTGAAATCTCTCCAGCTAAAGGCAGGCATACTGAACACATGTTTTTGTCTGTCCTGCTCCTCCCCAGCCCCCCCACCCTCTGATAGCACATGATCCACATCGTTACCTTCCCTGCACGGCTACTACAGAATCATCAGCTCTTTTATGTGACATACCCCTCCCCCTATGGCCCCAGTTGACTGGTCCAAGGGCAACATCTGACCAGGGTGACTAACCAGGGCCCTTCCCAGAGATGTTTAAACTTGGGATCCAACTCATTGAGACACCTTCTCCGTGTGACTCTCGCCCACCCTGCCAGTGCTCACCATGTGTCCCCTCTTTCTTACTCTCTGGTTCTGACTTCATATGACATATCTCCTGTAACGGATTCTCTATCCATGGACCAGCGCGTTCTCCAAATGGTTAACGTGCCATTGGGAATCTGATGTTCCTGCTGCTTTTCCATGTATGCCTTGCTGTAAAGCCAGAAATCAAGAATGATTTAGTCATTTTCTTCCTTGGGTTTCACACAGCTTCTTTCAGGGAAGTCAAAAGATTCTGACTTCATTTTGAAGTCAAAGGATTCCTTTCAACACTACAGCTCTCTGTGCAACCTCCGGAATCTTTCCTGGTATTCAGAGCTTCTGAGTGGCCCTTTTTCTACCGGATACCTGAGTCGAACCTTAGCTAATTTCAGTTAAACTCCTCAAGCTGAGAGTTAGGTGAACTTAGTAAGCTGTCTTTTTAAAGAAACAGACTGATTCTGATATAGAATCATATTTAGTTATTTTTGTGCTATCCACTTATTTCATCTAGTACATTGTAAACTTTTAGAGGAGACTTAAGTGTTAAATACCTTTGTATCCCTTGGCTCACAACCATACACTTATTAAATATTCAATAAATACAAGTTTAATACCTAACTGAATCATTCAATCACATTCTTATGTTAAATATAAAATTAATGCTTTAAGTATCATTAATCAAATAGATAATCCCACTAGGATACATTTTAAGGTATACTGTTATATATTAGAATGGTTTTATTTATTTTTTATTAAAGTATAGTTGATTTACAAGTTGTGTTAGTTTCTGGTGTACAGCAAAGTCATTCAGTTATACATACATATATACATATTCTTTTTCATATTCTTTTCCATTATGGCTTATTACAGTATTGAATACAGTTCCCTGTGCTATACAATAGGACCTTGTTGTTTATCTGTTTTATATATAGTAGTTTGTATCTGCTAATCCTAAACTCCTAATTTATCCCAGTCTTACCCCCTTTCCCCTTTAGTAACCACAAGTCTGTTCTCTATGTCTGTGAGTCTTTCTATTTTGTAAATAAGATCATTTGTGTCATATTTTAGATTCAACATGTGATATATGGTATTTGTCTTTTTCTTTCTGACTTATTTCACTTAGTATGATAATCTCTAGGTCCATCCGTGTTGCTGCAAATGGCATTATTTCATATTTTTTATGGCTGAGTAATATTCCTTTGTATATGTTTACCACATCTTCTTTATCCATTTATCTGTCGATGGGCACTTAGGTTGTCTCCATGTCTTGGCTATTGTAAATGGTGCTGCTATGAACATGGAATGCATGTATCTTTTCGAATTAGAGTTTTCTCTGGATATATTCCCAGGAGTGGGATTGCCGGATCATATGGCTAACTCAACTAAAACTATTTTTAGTTTTTTGAGGAACCTCCGTACTTTTTTCCACAGTGGGTGCACCAATCTATACTCTTACCAACAGTGTAGTAGAGTTTCCTTTTCTCCACACCCTCGCCAGCATTTGTTATTTGTAGACTTTTTAATTATGGCCATTCGGACTGGTGTGAGATAGTACCTCATTGTAGTTTTGATGTGCATTTTAGAGTGGTTTTATAATAGACCCCGATATTAATAAAATTGGGCTAAACTAACTGACACTTTCCTTTTGTGTATGGCACACCCAACTGCTAAGAGACCAGTTTCCAAATATGTGTCCTATATAAGGAAGATCTCCTGCTTTCCCCATCAAAAACTGTTTAACCCTTTGATGGAACAGGAAAATCTCACTGGCAGAGCACAAATGGAAACTGTTCAAGGGAGTTGGTGGCGGAGGGGTCACCTTGAACTGTCAGTGAGTATTTGTTCTGTCTGCCATGGGCCAGAGCTCAGTTAGAAGGAACTTATGAGAGCCTTCTCCCTGCCCCAATCCAGAAAGCAGGGGTCATGGCACCCCTGACAGACACACAAGGAGAACCCATTAGAAGTGGGCACAGAAAGGTCCTACCAGGTGGCGGGTCTGATAGGTCATGAGTGGGGACAGAGCAACCCCGTGGAGAGAAGCAGTAGCCCAAAGCCTGGGACACAGGCTTACCCCAGCTTCCCGTTTTCTTACTGCACCCAGACTTCCACACATGGCAGGCCAGGTCTCTGGTGTGAAGTCCTCATGTGGCCCCAGATTTTCTGTGTATTGAGGGAAGGCAGTCCACTCTCAGAGGAGTACAGGTATAAGAGCACAGAAATTTCTACCACCTTGTAGCCAGGAGAGGAAATTCGAAGGCCCAGGGCAGAGCAGAAATGTGTTATAAATTTACACCTTGACTCTGCTCCTCAGCTGATGACCTGGGTGAAACGCACACACACATACAGATGAACATATAGGATTCCGGTGGCTCAGTGGAAGCACAGAGGTGGAGAGAGAGCCCCTGCTCCCAACTGCCTCTCCAGGTCCCAGCTGTTCCCAAATATCCTGCATTAGAATAGGTCAGACGGCTGAGGACATCAGTTATTCTGGCCTGCCCAGTGTCCATGCCACCCTGTCTGACAGTGGCATCCTGATTTTCCTTTGGACATCCACCCTTCCCCTCCCCCGCCCCAGTCCTTGTGGCCTCATAACTCCTGCTCTAGAAGTGGACACCTGCTCCCATCCTGGCCAAACAATGGGTTCCATCCCCCTGGCCATGATGATGATTTAGGAGAAGGGCATGAGACCCAAGCCCAACCAGCCAGCCCAGGGTAGATGGCTGGAATAGGAGAAAGAGGTACCCTTTTCCCATGGGGCAAGCCCAGGGATTCTGGGTGGGGTGGGGAGGAGAGGGGTGCTGTGTGGGGTGTTGGTGCCTGAGAATAGAACAAACATGGGGAGGTCAAAGGGAGCAGCACAACCCTTATTCAACAGATTCCCAAGCCCAGAAATTCCCTGTTCTTAAGCCAGATTGAGTCAGCTCTTAATGCAACCAAGAGTCCCTTTGGTGAATACAACTGCCAATGGTCCCGGCAATTAGAAAAGGGAACAAAGGGAGGGACCATCACTGAGGTGCCAACCTGGAAGGGCTCCACTTCTGGGCCTTTTCCATTTTCACCCCTGAGAGGGGTTCACACAGAACCAATACTCCTTGAGAGGCCGCCTGCAAATCCCAACAGCTGGAGGGCCCTCAGCTCCCTCCCCACTTCCCGCCCTCTGTGTCATTGTTGAGGGAGGGGTGGGTTTCTTGTGTGTGCACTTTACCTGCAGAGCCATTTTTGGACCTTGTTTTCTATAGGCCAGAAAATGGCTGAAATTAGGAAACATTTGAAGTGGCTCTTCATCAAGCCCAGAAGAGATTTCTGCAGTTGCTATATTTAAAAGCCCAGCAGCAGGTTGTTTGGGCTTATGTCGTGCTGTTATGTAATAAACATAATGTTAAGCTTTGGAAGACTTGAACACTGGTTGGGGGGGAGGAAAACAGTAGTCTCACAATGATGTGTGCCCTGCAGATGCTTTGTAGAGGTTGGGGAGAAGCTAATATAGTTTCTACATTAAATAGTGTTAAAATAACCATGTGTACACAGCAGATTTGAATTACTGTGTAAATTCCCAAAGGAAACTAGGGGAAAAAAAGAAAGAAGAAGAAAGAAAGGAGGTTGTGTATTAATATAAGGGAAAATGTAATCAACAACCAAACAGAAGCTGGTTTTAGTAAGATAAAGGGACTCAAGAGATGTGGGCTGATCTCCTGTAGAAAGGAGATTGTATTGCTTTTTTAGGCTGTGTAACAAATTGCCGTAAACTTAGTGGCTGAAAACATCATGAATTTATTATAACAGCGTTCTGTAGATCAGAGGTCTAGTCATGGTGTGGCTAGGTTCTCTGCTCACGGTTTCATGACATGAAATCAAGGTGTCAGCCAGGCTGGGGCCTCATCTGAAGTATGGGGTCCTCTTCCAAGCTCACACAGCTGTAGGCAGAATTTAGTTACTTTTGGTTGTAGGACTGAGGGTCCCCTTTACTTTTGGCTGTTGCTGGGAATTGCTCTCAGCTCTTAGAAGCCTCCTACGTTTCCTTACCATGTGATCCCCTCCATAGGCCCTCTTACGACATAACTCTTAGCTCCTTCAAGGCCAGGAAAATCCCTCTCACATTTCCAATCTCTCTGACTTCTTCCATCTCTGACCGCTAGACCCTCTTTAAAGAGCTCACCTGTTTAAGTCAGGCTCAGTCACCTCAAGGAAGGAGATTACATGAGTATGCACACTAGGGGGTGAGAATTTTGGGAGCCATCTTAGAATTCTGTCTACCTCAGTGATCAAACTTTCGTACAGAAGCAGGGATCCAAAATACGTAATCTTAATACGCTACTGACATGGGCTAAAATGTTTATGTCCCACCAAAATTGATATGTTGAAGCCTTAACCCTCAATGTGATGATGTTCACAGAGAGGAAGCCTTTGGGAGGTGATTACGTTTATTTGAGGTCATGAGGGTGGGGGTCTCACAATGGGATTGGTGTCCTTATAAGAAGAGGAAGAGAGACCAAAGCCCTCTGTCTGCCATGTGAGGGTATAGTGAGAAGGCAGCTGTCTACAAGCCAGGACAAGGCCCTCACTGAGACCTGAACTAGCTGGCACCTTCATCTTGACTTCCAGCCTCCAGGACTGTGAGAAATAGACGTCAGTCTGTGGTATTTTGTTATAGCAGCCCAAGCTGACTAAGATGACTACAGCACCAAAGGTCCCATTCATCTACCTTCACACGAGCCTTCTGGAAAACAGGGTGTTCAAAGGCTGTGAAAACATTCAGTATCTAGAGTTTTCCAATAACTGTCCTTCTTCTCTACCTCATTTGTTTGTGCCTTTATTCATTCAATGACTGAGCTCCTATTCTCCCCTTGGCACTGTGCTTGACCCCAGGGCCATGTCTAGAGTGAGATTAGTGAGACACCTGGGGACAGATAAGATGTAAGGGGTGCCCATTTGCACAACCCTGAGAATGACTGCCCCCTGAGATTTTGCACACTAGCTTCAGAAGGGCACAAAATTTCTCCTAAAAAGCATAGTTGAGTACAATTAAAAACTGACCCCTTCTGACCTTTGATGAGTCCATAAATAAAGGTGTAGAGTCATTTATAACACTATTAAGATAAAATCTGACCCTAGTATAAACTCGGTGCTCCATTTCATTGAATCATAACTCTGATGAAACCTCCGCCACCAGGTGCTCCACCAAAATGCTTGTGCAGTTTTCTCACATCCCGGGGAGAAACCCATGTGTCCCAGGAGCATCCTCATATCCTCTTCACCTCTTGCTCAAGTTTTCCCTCTTATCGGCCATTTCGGTGCCAGCTGGGTTGCCCGTTGGGAGATTTACATGAATTTCTTTCTTTCTCCTTCCATCCACAATACGGAGCTGAGCCACTCATCAAACTCTGACTTGCCATCCTGAAAGTTGCCCAGAATTTCTCTCATCTGACTGAGAAGCCCCTGGCTCTGTTCTGAGCGCCCTGGGGGCCTTGCCGGTCCTCGGGTGCAAAGGCAGCAGAACCCTGTGACCTCAGCCCTGAAGCAGAGCCTGGGAAAGGAGACCACCCCCAATGCCTCTTGCTTGGGAGCTTTCAGGCTCTTTGGTGAACCGTCCTCTACTCACTGTTCTCTGCTCCCCCGTTGGGTGGGAAGATGAGCCCCACATGGTTACAGTCTCAGGGCTGAGAGCCCTGCCACCTCCTTGTTTAGGTTAAATTTCCTTAAGAAACCAAGAACAGCTCTGAGTTAGATCTCCTAGGGTATTTCTCTGTGCTGAGTGCTTCACCAGGAAGAAAGTTAAACAGAGTACTGAGCTGATAGCAAATACATGGGACTGATTCCCCAGCCTCAGCCATGGAAGGGACTTGAGGGGTTGCACCTTGGGGCCTCTCGTGCTGCCACAACTCAGATCTGCATCTTCTAGAATTCTTTGCACAACAGCAAAGGACTGTTGCTGTTGTGAGGACTTTCTTTACTCCCACCCTCATGCCCTGAGCAAGGCAGATGTTTACTTCCAGCACTAGAAGAAGGAGGGGGTGAGGGCAGAGATGGGGGGAATGCTAACCATAGCTAACCTAAGTCAGATCACCAGGCTGGCCGCTAGCCAGACTCTGAATCGCCCTCTGCAGATAGCATAGGCAAAAAGCTGGGTCTCTGCGCCCTGCTCTCTAGGTTAAAGTTCTGATTCAAGGCTCAGTCACTCCCCCTTTGATGCTATTATCAATCATCCCTTTGCAGAGGAGGTGACTTGTTTAGACAACAAAAGGAACTTGAGATGGATCCTTACCTAGGGGTTCTCAGAACTGAAGGAGGTTCATTAATTTCTCTCCACCTCAGTTTCTTCATTCAAAAGAGTAGGCATATTTATGCAGGATTTTTTTTTACTTAGAAATAATATATACCTGGCACAATGCTTGGAAACTGCTACCCCCTTAAGAAAGGGTTGCTACTGCTATTACTGTTATCCCTGCCTCAGGGTATGTGTTATTGATCTGAGCTGTGAGTTTGAGAGCTAAGATTGTGTGCATGGCTGACGGCAATGACAGTGCCTGACACAGGAGGTGTGCAATCAATGACTAAGTCTGGAATTTTAGCATGGGACATCAGCCCCACCAGGAAATAAGAGTCTACATGCAATTACCTGCTCTATTTCCTGGGTTGGTAGTTCTCAAATTCTTTGTGTTCTGGGCACATCTGATGGGACTGATACATTCAGACAGCTGTGAGTCAGCGGTAATTGCCACTCAATCCCTGCTATGGAAGAACGATGTCTCCCAATATCTATGAAAGCAACCACTGTGGTCCCACCATGTATTTGGATGCCCTTTGTCATTGTGGTTGGGGGGTAGAATGTTTACTGCCCTGACCTCCCCAACTAACGTACACAAGAAGAATTCTCACATATACACTTAACCACTGTATTTCTTGGCCACTGGTTTGATAAAACACACCTTCTACCTTTTCCCAGCATTTCAAGTTGTAGCCATGAGATGTTGGCCTGCAGGTCTCAGTCAGGCACTTCAATTGCCCTTGGAATTCCAGGATTTAGCTTTGCAGTCTCTATTTGTCAACAATCTCAAAGGTCCTTGACATATAGTCATTTGTAATTTTGCAAAGATGTCAATTTTTAGAAATTAGTTTATTATGGACTTCCCTGGTGGCGCAGTGGTTAAGAATCCACCTGCCAATGCAGGGGACACAGGTTTGAGCCCTGCTCTGGGCAGATCCGACATGCTGTGGAGCAACTAATTCTGTGCGCCACAACTACAGAGCCTGCGCTCTAGAGCCTGCGCGCCACAACTACTGAGCCCGCATGCCACAACTACTGAAGCCCACGTGCCTAGAGCCCATGCTCCACCACAAGAGAAGCCACTGCAATGAGAAGCCTGCGCACCACAATGAAGAGTAGCCCCTGCTCACTACAACTAGAGAAAGCCTGGTCACAGCAACGAAAACCCAACGCAGCCAAAAATGAATAAATAAATAATGTTAAAATAATTAAACTATTAAAAAAATTAGTTTATTATACAAGTAATATATGAGTGTATATATATATTGCAAAATGCTTATATAGTTGAGAAGTACACAAAACGTGTAGAAGTCTTCCTTTATTTGTATCAGTCAGAGTAGGCCACGTAACAAACACCCCCCAAATCTCAGTGGCTTATAGCAACAAATGTTTATTTCTTGTTCACACTACATGTTTATCACGAGTTGGCTACAAGCTCTGCTTATTGCCTTTTTCACACCAGAACCAAAGCTGATGGAAAAACCTAGCCTCTATCTGGAACACTGTCAATCTGGCAGAAAGAACAAGACAAGACAAATGAGGCCCTGACTTCTACAGCTTAGCACAAAAGTGATCAACATCTCTTTGGCCAAAGCAAGTCACATGGCCATTCCCAAGGGCAACAGTGTGGTGATATATCCTACAGAGAGGAGCGCAGCTGGGAAAGAAACTGGAAAGTTTGGTGAACAAGAAGACATCTCCCACTACCTCCTCCTAGGACAGCTTCCCTCCCAGAGGTAACTGCTCTCAGCACCTCAGTCCCCTTTCTTATGTATTTGCCTAAGAGTGTGTGTGTGTGTATGAATATATATGTATGCACATAAATGTAGAATATTCACATGTTGTTCTGCAGCTTGCTCTGTTCATTTAATCTACCTCAGAGACCTTTTCATATCAGTACATATAAGCCTACCCCACTCCTTCTAACAACTATATGGCATTTCATGCCATAATATATTTAAATTCTTGGTGTACTTTTGGATCTTTTCAAAATTTTTTTCTGTTACAAATAATGTGATATTTATCCTTATGCATATGTCTGTGCACATGTGTATTTCTGAATAATAGGTTTCTAGAAATTAATTGTTCAAATAGAGCATGTGTGCATTACCATTTCTAATAGATACCACCAATTTGCCTGGAAAAATGCCTCATCAGTGTACACAGACATCAGCAATATGCCTGATTTCCCAAATCCTCAACAACTCTTAATATTATTAAACTTTTTCTTTTTGTTGATCTGATAAATTTTTTAAATGGTTGTTCATTGTTTTAATGCATATAGTGCATTTTCTTGTTTGTTGGTGAGGTCGAGTGTCGTTTGTATTTGTTGCCTAATTTCACAGTTTTTTCTTTTGTGAGTTGTCTGTTTCCCTTCTCCACCCATTCTCTAGTGGTTGTTTATTCTTTCACATTTGAATATGTAGAATTATAGTTTTTCTCAATATTAATCCTTTGTACTACTGCTTGTGAATATGAGTATCTTTCATTTACCATCAGGAAACTTCCTAAAAGCCAGACACAGAGTGAAAATATTAACCAGTAGCCCCTTTTTTGCTAATCCATCACTACCAACCAGTTTCCTAAAACAAAGAGAAAGTCAGTAAACGTAACAAATTACTTAGTATGTCAGATGTAGAAAACATTGCTTCCTGTTGACCACACAGTGACTCTGACTTTTAACAGACATTTGCATGTGTGCAGCCACACAGCCTCTCAGCACCGTCAACATCTGACTCACATCCCTTTGTTGACATTCCGCCCTCTTCAAAACATCTGCATATGATTCTGAAATTCCTCCAGTTACATTTGGAAAGTAACTAAAGAATTCCTGCCCCCTCCACCATAAATATATTACTTTGTTTAAAATGTTATATTGAGTTTGGGAGATGCACAAATAAAGTTTTCTATATAAATCTAGTCCCTAAACATGTTACATTGGAGAGGTATGTATGCTTTATGAAATCTGAGTGTTGATAAAGAGGGATTCTACTGAGAAAAGATTGCTAGGGAGGCAGCTTGTGAGGTGTATCTTTATTTGCGTCCAGTTTGGCCATTTAGTTTTTAATTTTGTTTTTGGCTTTTTTTCCCCAACTTTACTGAGATATAGTTGGCATATAACGTTGTGTAGGTTTATGATGTACAATGTGATGACTCAATATGTAATATATTGAAAAATGTTCATCACAATCCGTCACCTCATGAAAATATCTTACATGTGTATGTGTGTGGTAAGAACATTTAAGATCTACTCTCTTAGCAGCTTTCAAGTGTACAATACAGTATTGTTACCTATAGTCACCATGCTGTACGTGAGGTCCACAGAGCTTATTCATCTTGTAACTGGAGTTTGTACCCTTTGATCAACATCTCCCCACATCCACATTTGCCCCGGCCATCACCGTCCCACTGTTTCTATGAGTTTGGCTTTTTAAGATCCTACATATAAGTGAGATCATCCAGTATTTGTCTTTCTCTGTCTGACTTATTTCACTTAGCATAATGCCCTCAAGGTCCACCCATGTTTTTGCAAATGGCAGGATTTCCTTCTTGTTTTTATGGCAGAAGAATATATATATATCATATTTTCTTTATGCATTCATCCCTCAAACAAACTTAGGTTATTTCCAACTCTTAGCTCTTGTGAGTAATGCTGCAGTGACTATGGGAGTGTGGATATCTCTTGGAGATAGTAATTTCATTTCACTTAAATATATACCCAGAAGTGGAATTGCTGGATTATAGGATAGTTCTAGATTTAATGTTTTGAGGAAACTTCATACTCTTTTCCACTGTTGCTGTGCCATTGTTTTTCATTTTGTTCATGGCATTTTTTTGATCGCACAGTTCGCCATTTTCATGTAATCAAATCTCAGTTATTTTTATTTAATATTTCTGGATTTGAAGTCTTGCTTTAAGAAGGCTTTTCCTAACTCAGGATTTCTTTTTGAAATTATCCTATATATACAGATATTTTTAAGTTGTTAGTTTTGTTTTTTGTTTAGCTCTTTAATCATAAGGAATTAATTATTGGATAAGATGTGAGGTGGGGTAGAGAAGGCTAGGCTACCTTTTCTCTGCCCTGAAGCAGGTAGCGTATCAACCCAATACCATTTATTGGGTATTTCCTTCTTTCTCCAACTGGTTTGAAATGTACCATGAATTAAATTCTCAGCATTAAAAAAAAGTATTCTGTATCTTAAGGCATCAGATTTTATGGTGGAGCTGGTATACAGGTGTGCAAATCTCAGGGAGCATGAGGTTAAATACAGCATCCATGGATCAACACAGGCATTCCCTGCACATTGTAATTATTCTCACAAACGTAAAAACTTTCTTATGTGTGACGAGCGATCCTGATAGCCAGACAACTGCTAATGATGCACGTCAAGGTGTTACTGACTTGGGTCCTTGGACTCTTTTTTTTTTTTCGGTACGCGGGCCTCTCACTGTTGTGGCCTCTCCCGTTGCAGAGCACAGGCTCCGGACGTGCAGGCTCAGCAGCCATGGCTCACGGGCCCAGCCGCTCCATGGCATGTGGGATCTTCTCAGACCCGGGCACGAACCCGTGTCCCCTGCATCGGCAGGCGGACTCTCAACCACTGCGCCACCAGGGAACACCAGGTCCTGGGACTCTTTAATCAATAGAAATTGATAACAGGCCAGACTAGGAATTCAGGCAAGGCTTTATTGGGAGTGAAAACAAGTAACAGGTTCCCTTGCTTGCTCTCCGAGGACGGCGGGCTGGTTCCTTAAATGGGGTGAGGGTAGGGGTGGATCTATGGGTCAAGCTGGAGGGGTGGCTTAAGTGATCTGCCCACCCCCTTGGTGCTGCTGTGTGCAGGGATCATGGGCAGTGCCCTGCTTTTGCTCCCCACACCTAAGAAATGGCATTTGGTTTGTGGCTTTTTTGTATCTTATTGCTCATCATTTGTCCCAACTGCGCATGCATGCAGTTCTTTTTAGTCCCTTATAGTTTCTTTGTATTTTGTTGCTGCAGGAGACATTAGTCCAGGTGTAAGCACTCCAGTAAAGGGTCCCAGGTGCCAGGTCCCAGCCTATCTCAAAGGGATCTAAGAAAGTGAAAGGCCATTACAAATAACTAGAGTCCTGTAGTAATAGAATTATTAAAGTTTTTAAGGGGTTGTTTTAATTTCTCAGTTATCCTTTAGTATGTTTTACGCAGGGCCTGTTTGGGTCTGACGGTGTTCAAGAATTCAAGGATTCAGTAGTTCTGGCCTGAGTCCCTGGACACATTCAGGTTCTACTGTGCCGTGAGCTTTCCTGGTTCTGGAGATTCTCCTGCAACTGGTACCACCTTGGGGGCGGGAGCGGGTGAGACTTTTCCAAGCGTTTCCATCCCACACGTTGTGTGAGAGAGAAGGCTGCCTTCTGTGAGTCCATTTCTCACCACCAGTGGCTTATCGTCCCATGGCAATCTGAGTGGCCCTTCTCCACACCTCAGAAATGCCTCATGCTGGTCTAATCAGAGGAGTTTAAAGGTGCTGGTGGGGGGAGTACAGGAGTGCAGGTAGTATTCAGAGGATGGTTGACATCATACGGCAGATGCTTTGAGCCTACTGTGTCCCAGGGGGTGGACTTAGATAATTAGCAGATGAGTTGACAATTGCCTAAAGAAAGAGAACAGAGTGCGGTAGGAAAGGGGAGTGAGTCAGAGGTCCGTCTCCTCTCTTTCTCTCCTCTCCCCCCACCACGTGCCCCACTGGCTCCTTCCTGTCCCAAGACAAACAGTTTCATCTACACCCTGATGGAAGATTAGATGGTAACTTAAAACAAGAGGGGCTTCCTGGGCTGAGGAGACAACACTGAAAGCTTCGTGATGAATTTGGAGAATGCCACAGCAGGTAAAGGAGTTGCTGGCTGCCAATCTGGGCCAGGGATCTCCTGGCCCTGGGCTGCCCCCCAGCCAGCCAGAAGGTGTCTTCTCATGTCTTTAGAGGGTTTCACCCCTGGAGCCCAAGCCCACTGTGCCCCAGCCAGGGTTTCTCAAACTCTTGCTACTCAGCCACCCCTTGAGGCTGGAAGCCTCAACACAGAACTCAGGAGAGGATGAGACATAGCCAGTCCCACTCCAGGCAAATGCGATTTCTCTGCCGTCTCCATCTTTACCTCTAACACTGAAGCAAGTTTGTGTTCTACGTCATGTATCTATGCTCGTTTTGATACAAAAGTTGTGTTTGCAATTTCATGCCTAACCTCCCCTCTCCCCTTTCCATCAAGTCCCAGTATAAAATCCAGTGCTTCTCTGTATTTCATGGGGTTCATTACAGTTGTAATTATGTTTGCCCATCATGTATTTGCTGTCTTTCCCACTAGAGTGTAAGCTCCAGGAGGGTGGTGGCCATGCCTGTCTGGCTTAGTGCATTCTCAGTGGCTGGCCAGTGCCTGTCTGTGGCCTTTAGCCTTGGTAGTTAGAGCCTTCTTACAATTAGGCACCTGTAGGTCAAGTGTCTGTTCTTCCTTTCACCAGAAGAAAGGCCTGATAACTCACAAAAGGGTCATTGTTCTTAAAGGGTCCAGGTGAGAGGAGCCAGCCGTCATTGCTGGGCCCCAGCCCTATCACAATTCCTGGCCCCTCCCAATGAAAGTGAGACAGTGACATCATCTCAGAATATATACAAAGAACAGCCTTTCTGTAAATCTCTCTATGGAGAATTACTTTAAGCTCATTCCTACTGTATTAGGTGCATAATATCATAACCCAGAGTTTCCCAGATTTAGTTCAAGGGCATAGATGATTTGGTTAGGTATAAGATTTTTAGAAATTTTCTTGTCCAAGAAGAATTTGAAGCATGTCTTGCTGATGGTAGGAAATCAACTCAGTTTGGGAGAGGAGCTGATTTTTCAAATAAGTGATTATAGATCATACCAACCTCCCTCACCTATGGGTCTAGTTCTCCCATCTCTTACATGGATTTTCTGTAACAACCCTTATCATTATCATTCTTGATATCCACAGAGCACTGTTCAAAAGATTTATTGGTTAAAAAATGCAAATTCCATAAAACAGCAAAGTGCTGGCTCCAAGTTTCACGTAAAGGTGTGCTTAAACAAATGAGTCCACATTTGAAGACAATGCTAAAGAAAAGTAGTAAGAAATCTGAATTGTGGGATAGTTATTTTTACCATAATTCCGTACATTTATTGAATATACATTGTGTCAGATATTAACTGAGTTCTTTGCATGAATTGGCTTGTTTAATTCTCACAGAAACCATTTGATATAGGGAGAATTTTATTCCCATTTCATAGATGAGGAAACTGTTACTTGGGAGGGAGTACGTAACTTTCCCAAGATCAGGCCTAGGGGGGAACTGGGCCAGAGCTCTGGTGCTGCTTTATACCGTTCTGTGGCCCATTCTCTCACCACTGGACGTGAATAAGTGTTACCGAATCAGGTCTGGCTGCTCGCCGCTCGAAAATCAATACCCGAGAAAGAGATGTTGGTAGAAAGGAAAGTTGCTTTTAATCAGAATGCTCGCAATCTGGGGAGATGGTGGACTCAGTGTCCTAGAAAAGCATCTCCAAAGATTCTGCTCGGCCACGAAAGTTTTTAAAGGGAAAAAGGGAAGTAATCTCCGTTCATCGTTGAGATAGGCGATCAGAGTCGTTGCCATCCCCCACTGCCTGCAGGCTTGTCGACTTCTTGTGATTTTTCTTTCTGTGCTATCTTGTTCACACAGTTTGTTCCGCAGGATTACTGAAGGGGAAACTAGGGAAGAGATCTGGTCATCTGACAATTACTTATTCTTCATTTCTATTTCTTTGATCTACAGAAAGAACCAACAAATTAGGCAAGGTATTGGGTGATCAAAAGATTTGAAAGGGGTGCTAGGGCCGGAGATGAGTGGAGCATGGGGGTGCCTGGTTTAAGGTTAGTGACAAGACAAAAGGATGCCTCCTGCAGAGAGCTCTTTCCTGTCAAAAGCTGCTCACACAAGCAGTAGACGTCTGTGAAAAAGAAAAAGAAAGAAACTTTCACCACTTTAAGTGCTGGTTAGCTGTGTTGCTCAATCCGGGGCCTTACAGGTTTGTTTCAGTGAACAAATTCATAATGATCCTTTGTAATGGCTCATTGGTTCATTCATTTTTTTAGGTGATGGAGAATCTGTTAAACGTTGCCTCTTCCCCCAAACCTCATTACAGTCTCACAAAAACAATGTTCATAAGTGAGTTTGGCCCATTTCTAAATTGCTTCAAGATCCAAATTTCCGTTTGACCCGCCATCAAGCAGGAAGTCCTGACTAGTGGTGCACTTTTGAACAATATGTTGACATTTAAAGTCCCTGTTTGAGTTCCTGCTCCAGGCATTATCTCATTGCATGCACTATCTCATTTTATTCTTACAGTCACCCTCTTGGTCCCATTTTTCAGACAAGGAAACTGAGGCTCAGAGTGGATGAGCCCCAGGTCACACAGCTAGTGGACTAAGGATCTAGGTTGATCGCAGGGCTGACATCACAGTCTGAGCTTTTAACCCCTATTCTTTAGTACCTTTTCAGTGAGTGCCAGGGAGTCTGGAGATAGAGGCTGTAGTAGTTCAGGAAGATTCCACGGAGGAAGTGGAAGATGAGTTGGATTTTGAGGATTGCATTGGAAATATGAGCATTGCATTGGGGAGGGAGTAAGGCAGAAAAACAAACAGAGCAGGCTCCCTTGCTTCTGTAGAGAAGGTGAGTTAGACCATTTTGTGGTTGACATTGCCAGTTAATTTTCAATTCAACACCTGCCTTGCCATTTGAACTTAATCTTATTATAGCAGATCTCTTTGCATGCCTTTTGTTTGTGCAGGTTTTACACACTGGGGGTTTTTAAGTCAATCAATGAGCATCTGTGCTGAAAGGAATTATTTTTGTGTGCATAAAAATAATTGGTCCAATTCCTCTGTGAACCAACAAGTAAAACCTATCTAATTCCTGTCTTAGAGGTAAAGAGTGATGCAGAATAGGAAGAAAAGCCTTTACCTACCTACCTCTCTTCTGTTTCTAGTCCATTCCATGATTTCCAGGAAAATGAATTTGTACTGTTTGGAGGAAAGGCTGAGGTCAGCATAACTAGCCTGAATTTAGCATACAGACAGTGTCCTTGACAGTCACGCTCAATGTGCATAAATGTGCAAGGTATTCCGATAGCAGAGAGAGAACCAGCCGAGAAAGAGATTTGAGCTTTAATTTCCCACACATGACATCCAGATATACCACTGTCCTTTCCTTAAATTCTGTTTTGTACCATCCCACCATGAGAGTGTCTCATATAAAATATTCTTTCTCAAATATCCGGACTTCATTTCCAAGTCATTTAATTTTCCCCAGGTTGTTGACTCTGTGTCCTTGTCTTTAAATCATCTACTTCTTTCACCATTTCCATCTTTCTTATCTTTTTTGCAGAAAGTAATTTTTCCAAAGACATATTTCAAGGCATAGAAGGGGGAAATTACTTCACTTTTACTTAGCATCTCCCGAAACTTTCTTTGTTTCAGGGAAAGCTGGAATCAAGTGACTTTCTCCTTTGTCTATCTGAGCAACGCAGTTTCTCCATCTCTGTATAAAGGTAAGCACCACTGGTGGCAGCCATCTAGCCATTGCTGGGTGGGACCAAACCTACTCTCAGCTCCAGAAGATAGCCCTGATTGGTCTCCGCTACTGGAAGTCCAATTGTCATGGTCACAAGGTTTGGTTCAGGGATGAGCCAGTCAGTGCAAAGCTTTGAGCTGCTGTTGGTTGATTGTGAGAGACAAACTCTCCTGTCACGCGAGAACAAGAGAGCGTGAAATTCTTCTGCAGTCACCAGGAAGTTAGCCCTAGGAGGCAACGAACATTGGGTATAAAAAAGAAGAGAGGTAGGGCTTCCCTGGTGGCGCAGTGGTTGAGCGTCCGCCTGCCAATGCCGGGGACGCGGGTTCATGCCCCGGTCCGGGAAGATCCCACATGCCGCGGAGCGGCTGGGCCCGTGAGCCATGGCCGCTGAGCCTGCGCGTCTGGAGCCTGTGCTCCGCAACGGGAGAGGCCACAACAGTGAGAGGCCCGCGTACCGCAAAAAAAAAAAAAAAGAAGAGAGGTAGAAAGAAACTGAGTCTTCACATCATTGTAGCCGTCAGTACAGTCCATTTACCTCTATGCTCCCAGTTAGCCGATAAATCCCTTCTTGTTTGTGAATTCCAATTAGGTTTTCTGTTACTTGCAGCCAAAACCCTTTTATCTGATACACCCGACTACTGGGCAGTGGAACTAAAACACAATATGACACCTCAAAATGCAGTTTATCCAGTCTAGCCATCTAACAATAGAGTACTGGATAATTAAATTGCATTCGATGATGATATATTAGCCAGGACAGACTAGGCTGTTATGAATAGAAATGACAGTCACATAACAATGGGAAACAAGTGTTCCTCGTCAGCAGCTGGCTTTCTTCTGCATGGTTTCATTGGTTTTTCAGGAACCTAGGTTCCTTCCATCTTTTGGCTCCCCCGTCGCTTAGGGCCTTGTCATCACCCTTATCAAGCTGGAGGAAGGGAAAGGAGGATGAGGTGGGCACCACTGCTTTTTAAAAGCCTTGGCCTAGGGCTTCCCCGGTGGCACAGTGGTTGAGAGTCCACCTGCCGATGCAGGGGACACGGGTTCGTGCCCTGGTCCGGGAGGATCCCACATGCTGCAGAGCGGCTGGGCCCGTGAGCCATGGCCACTGAGCCTGCGCGTCCGGAGCCTGTGCTCCGCAACGGGAGAGACCACAGCAGTGAGAGGCCCGTGTACCACAGACACACAAAAAAAAGCCTTGGCCTAGAAATGGGACAAACTCTTTACACCCTCCCTTGGCGTAAACTAGTCACATGGGCACATCTAACTGCAAAGGAACCCAGGAAGAGGAAGTGGATTTTTGGTAACTAGTTCCTAGTCTTGGCCTGGATAGAATACTTCAGGAGACTCTTAAATACATGGGAAAATGCCAACAGAGCATTGTGCATAGTATGAGCCCAGGTTTTCTAAGGTCCCAATCTCTAAGGTTCTAAGGTCCCACATAGCGTAAGCTATGTCTCTTTCTGTTCCAGCCCTGTGGCAAGGCTCTGCGTTTGTTTTTTTCCAGCCATGTTGGTACATTCATGATGTTCTCTATAGCAAACCCACCCCACCATCCCCTGATGAGCAATATGGATGTCACTGAAGTTCTTGGAGGAAGACAGAAATGTAATCAGATTCCTCCATGGATATCTGTTCTTTGCTCCAAAATTCTCTTCCCTTGTAGCACACTCACCTCACTTGTTCCTCTTCTCGGCCACATGCTTCCCTTTCGCCATCTCCAGCCCCTAAAAGCGTCCTCATTGAGCAGTTGGCTCTTGCCCTTTGTTATATGTCCACTCAGCAAAGCAAAAACCTGATATTAAGCCTAAAACCAAACAAGATATTTTTACCTCCAGCATACCCCTCAGGGAACTTAGCAGATCATTCCCTGAACAAAAAAGGTCTCTTCTTGGGGCAGGGCTAGGTGGGGAGTTGCTAAATAAGGAAATGAATTTTTGCCATAAAAATTCATTTACATAGAAAGAAAGACTGGAAGGATGTTAACAGTGTTTATCTCTAGGTAACTGGATTGCAAGTGGTTTTTTCCTCTTGCGTGTTCCTGTACTTTAATTTCTGTTTCCCGATTTTTCAAATTTTCTAAAGTACATGATGTAGTTCTTTAATCTGAAAGAAAAAAAGTAAAGGAAATTGTCTTTTGCTCAATTTTACTTATCAGTAGGGAAATGCCAATCAAAACCACAATGAGATACCACTTCATACCCATTAGGAGGGCAATTATGGAAAAAAAAAAGACAACAGAAAATAACAAGTGTTGGCAAGGATGCAGAGAAATTAGAACCCTTGTGCATGTTGGTGGCAATGTAAAATGGTGCTGCCACTCTGGAAAACAGTATGGTGGTTTCTCAAAAAATTAAATATAGGAATATCATATGATCCAGCAATTCCACTTCTGGGTTTATACCCCAAAGAACTGAAAGCAGGGGCTTGAAGAGATAATTGTACAGCCATGTTCATAGCAGCATTATTCACAATATCCAAGAGATGAAAGCAACCCACGTGTCCATCAACGAATGAATAAATGAAATGTGGCATATACGTATGATGAAATATTATTCAGCTTTAAAAGGAAGGAAATTCTGACACACGCACACGGATGAACCTTGAGGAATTATGCCAAGAGAAATAAGGAGTCACAAAAAGACAAATATTGTATAATTCCACTTATATGAGTACGTATAGTGGTCAAATTCACAGAGACAGAAAGTAATATGGTGGTTGCCAGGGCTAGGGGAAGCAGGGATGGGGTGTTAGTGTTTAATGGGTAGAGAGTTTTAGATGGGAAAGGTGAAAATGTTCTAGAGATCGATAGTGGTGATGGTTGCCCAACAATGTAAATGTACTTAATGCCAATGAACTGTACACTTAAAAATGGTTAACATGGTAAATTTTATGTTATGTGTATTTTTCATAATTTTTTTAAAAAAAGAATTTATCTTTCCATAGACAATTTTACAAGAATTTTTGACTTGGATAGCTTGTGATCTCTTTTGAAAACCAGATATTTCCCTAGTTTGGGCTTTCCACCTACACAGTATGCCTTTTTATATGAATTTGTAAAAAAGAAGAAATACTCGTTTTACCAGTATTACATAAGGCTCAGGGGTTTAATAAGATATGGCTTCTCTTCTCCAAGGATTTGCCATCTAATAAGTGGGAAAGACAGGTAAACAATTAACTACAATCCGCAGGGAAATGCAATAGTGGCCAAGTGTAGAGATACAAGCAGTGAATTCTGCCTGGGTAGTTAAAGAGGCTTTTCAGAGAAAGAGGTGTTTAAACTGGACTTGGAAAAACCCTTGCGAATTTACTAATGAAAAAGATGGGATGAACATGGAGGGCACACTGGAAAGTGACATAGAGACGGGGGACAGCACTGGGACAGGAGGAAATCAGTGACCCCAGGCTTAGGGCATCACGGGACCCTGAACACACCTGGCTGAATGCCAGCAGGGGGGCAAGCTCAGGCCTGGACGTGGCAGCGTTGTCTTTCCTGGGGAGATGACTCAGGATGTGGGCTGAACTCAGAAAGCAAAGTCCAAGCCAGCCATGTGTCAGGACCAGAGCTGAGACCTTGGCTGGCTCGGTGGTGTGATTCTGGAGGGACATGGAGCATGCTGGAGCTTCCTGTGTAAACAGGGGAATGGCTCCCTGCATGTTGGTGCCTGATTGCGTGCAGCTGTTGGTTTTGCAGTCTGACAAGGAATGGAGTAGAAGTGCTTTTCATTAACTGCAAAAGCTTATGTAACGTTTCTTGTCGGCATCTTGGACTTGGCCATTCTGCAACGCGTCTCCCCCCCGTACCCACACACATGGACTTGCGTGGGGCAGTGGAGTGCAAATGGCGCACAGCTGTACAACCAGTGCCTTGGCCCCGGCAGGGGGAGAACAGAGCGTGCTGGTGTGCTGGAAATCCGTGGGTGCTGTGTCAGTCATTCTGAGTCGTGGGATTGGTGGGGGGGAATCAGCTTGCGAGGAGGAGACAGAGGGCGTGTAGAATTACACATCTTGGACCTGGAAGGTCATCAAGATCAACTCATTCACCGGTTTATTGTCAATCGGTGTGGGTCACTCTTGTCACTGCAGCTGTCTCTGCTGTTTGAATCTTCTGCCATGTGCTGGTCCCTGCCTTCTGTTGGGCACTTCTATTTCCGGCAACCACAAAGATGGCCTTTACGGCTCCTCTCTGCATCCCCAGGCTTCCCTAAGAGGAACTTTAACCCTGCTCCCAAGGCCACAGAAGTGTCCAGGATCCATGAGCGTCCACAGCCAAGTCTCATCTGGCCACGGCAGGAGCACAAAGTATAGGGGACGGGCCATGTGGAGAATCCTACAAATGTACCCCATCTCATTTTCCAAATTCCCAGGATTCTATCACCTACTTGGGGTCAGACCTTGACTCTCTTACCCAAACAGCACCTAAACCTCTACCCTCTTCCCTTCTTGGAAGCCTCCTTAATTCCCCAGGTGGGCCTGACTCACGAAGAGCTGGAAATTCCCTGCCTGGGGTCAGGTTACCCAGGTCTGGGAACACAAAGCCCTGGCTGCCTTTCCTGGAAGGGAAAGGGGGAAATTATCTTTCCATCGTGTTCGCTGATAGGTCAGAATAGCACAAAAGATAAGCTATGATTAATTTCTCAGTATCTCACCTTGTTACACATGGATGGTCTCATTCACCTGAACACCTGGAGACAGGTGAGCTGGGCTCACTCATCTGATACCATAATGTCAAGTGGAGCCGTTGGCCCTACCACCTGGTAGTCTGTTCATGGATCTTTCTTGACTCCCCAAGATGTAACTCCTGGACACTTCCGGGTGGGCCTCTGATTGCTCCTTCATTTCCTTTAATTTACACTCACAGCTGCTCCTAGGTGACACCTCCCATCTCATCCCAGCTCTGCCTCCTGTTCACTCCTAGACATTCTCCTGCATCCTTAGGCACAAAGCCCCAGGGAACCTGATCTGATTTTAGGGCAGAGCCCCACTGATATAGCAGGACCTAACCCTAGCAAAGCAGTGACTGAGGGTTGGGAATCTAAGGTATGAACCCTCCTTACTTTCATACAATTCTAAAACTACTTTTGAACTAGGAATCCTGGCACTGCTGACCCAGAGGAGTACTGCCATTTGTGACGAGCCAGCTGTCCCCAGGCCCAGGTCAAGAAGCCCTGGGATCGAATGGCCTGAACTCCGCTAAATGGACAAGGCCCTTCTTTTCCGGAATTTGAAATGATTAAGTGGCTCAATGAAGGCACTTTGTTCACTGAAGGAAGGGCCTTGTTGGTTGGCTTTCTCTAGAGTGTTCTTTAAGGACGTTTCCCACCTTCCAGATTCTATATATTTGATTTTCCATCTTGTCTGGGTTCCTCGGAAAGCTGGAGCCTTCCCTCTGATGTCCAAATGCAGGGCATCGACAAGCTCTTTACGCTGGAAGATGTGCTAACATCGGGGCCACTCCTTAGGCATCCTTTTCCAGCCCCTCCCAACAATCTCTGAGCCTGAGCTCCACTTCACGTCTGGCGTCTGGGATGTATGTCCGCATGTTTAAAGCGTCTTCTTCTGCATGTCAGCTCCTGCCCTCCTTTCCCAGGTCTGCAAACTACGTCCTTTTACTTCCTCCTGGCTGTAGCCCCCAAAGCTGGAGGGCATGTCACCGTGGCCTGCTGCAGCAGCCTATGTGTACGAGCAGATATAGCATCCAACGATCTGATTTATGTTTTCCAGATTTACCGCATCGCTCGCATACCCAGGCCGGCTGATATTTTAGGAACGTGAATCAGAGTGTCTGGCATGGCTCCCTCTGCAGCCGAGCTCCGGCTGCAGGCATAATGAAGTTGGGAGGGGGGAAGAACTCTACTTATCGGGGAGGAAATGTGTGTCAGTAACAAGTCTGCCTGGCAACAGCACTAGGAGAGATCCCAGGCCCCAAGATCAGAGCCAGCATCTCCACACTGGTGGAGAAGCGTCACGCTGCACAATTTTCCTCCTTGGAAAATTGACTACCCTCTTTTTAAAAAAAAAAAAGGCAAATAAGTGTTTTGTACGTGCATTCTCCAAAAGATATCCCCCTAACTTGCCATCAAACAGGGAGACTGCAATAAACTGAAATGTCACCGGGCTGGGTCTGTCCACGGAGATGTTATACGTGAATAATAAGAGACGAGTTTCTGCAATGCAGTAAGAGGCAGGAAGATGAAGCCGAAAGAAACAGAGCTAACTGACTCTCTGCAACTCAGTGTAGGACTCTGCTTAGGGAGTAGGGCTCAAGACTAGGGAGGAAATATTCCTCTATTTTTTCCTAAGCTTCTTGGCATGTGCTGCTAAATATAGAGTTTCCTATTTCTCAAGGAGTCTATTCAGAATGCGGGAGAAAGTGGAACAAGGACTGATCTAGACATCTGCACATGTGGGGCTACGACAAGAGCAGTGGTTCTTTTTCACCTCTGGATGCCAATGCCTAGAGCAACAATAGACACCAGGTAGCAGCCTCATACAGGTGTGTTGAGCCAAACCTGGACCTGGCTCTCTTTGTACTTTGAGTGCCCCTGAGTGTATCTCTTTACCCTTCCAGGCATCCTTTTTACCATCTGGAGAATGAACCGATGATCTCTTAGGGATTGTCCCAGGTCCCACATTCTAGGGTCTCATGGTCAAAAGTGGTCTTACGGGCTTCTCTGGTGGCGCAGTGGTTGAGAGTCCGCCTGCCGATGCAGGGGACGTGGGTTCGTGCCCTGGTCCAGGAAGATCCCGCATGCCGCGGAGCGGCTGGGCCTGTGGACCGTGGCCGCTGGGCCTGCATGTCCGGAGCCTGTGCTTTGCGACAGGAGAGGCCACAGAAGTGAGACCCGCGTACCGCCAAAAAAAAAAAAAAAAAAAAAAAAAAAGTGGTCTTACAATTTTTAAAAAGCAGGGAATTAAAAATGTTCCCATAAGTGTTTATATCTCAAATGCCTGATCTTCAGGTTCTGCTTTATTATCACAGTGTGTGCACACAACTCTTCAGACTTGAATGTTCCCATGAATACATCATTCAGTGGTATCTGGGATACATTTACATTTTTAGCATCAGTGTAATTCTATTTGGTTTTATGCCACGGGAAGTTCAATCCTGATTCAATTACGGGGTTTCACAAAATGAGTTTTTAAAAAGGGAAGACAATGCATTGCACATGTTATAACATTGTACTTTGCATTGTTATCCAATCAGGCATGTTGGGGGTGGCTCATGCTTTGGTCCAAGAATTTAGCAATCTGTAAAGTTGAATATTTTACTATCTTATTTGGAAACATGGAATTTAAGAGCTGGAACGGACCTTCGAGGTGGGCAGGCATCACCTACTAAAATAAGGGCAGGAAACTTTGTGTACACTTTTGCATACCTCTCACCTCCTAATGTAGCTTTCATATTGTTGGCTTGAAAAACTGAACAGAAAAAGCCTTGATTGCTAAACCTGGGAACGAGGAGGGCTTTGGGAGCATCAAACAGACCAGCATGCAATCTGAGAGCGCTTCCCTTTCTATCAAAAACAGCCATAGTAAGATTGCAATTCCTGTCTGTCAGAGAAGGGGCAGAGGTAACCGTGCAGAACTGCACAGAGGGAGAATTCTTCCCAGGTAACAGCTGCAGCTGACTTTTTCCATAAAGTACACACTGAAAAGAAGCAACCCTCCGTGGAAATAGAGTTGAAGTCAACTCAGACTTAACAGGGGGAACATTGAGTCAGTTCAGCACGAATGAGGAGTTATAGCAGTTGGTTAAAACCTCTGGTCTGAGTAAGCAGACATGGTAACTGTAAAACCCAGAAGGGAAATTCAAACCAAAAAGGGTGAGAAGCAAAAGTCCTGAGATCACCCAAGTGAGGTATGAGATGAGAGGGGAAATCACGGGGACATTTTCCTAAGTCCTACTGAGGCCATGTAGTTGCAGGGAGACTCCTAGTCTTAACCAGTGAGAAGTGTAAGCTGTAATGCAGAAGGCAGGACTCACGGTCAAGCCTGAAGACGAGGGGAAGTTGAATACTGGAGACTGAAAAAAGAAGTCAAAGGCAAGCTGGAAGAATTGAGGGAAGGGAAGGGTCAAAGCAGCAAACTCAGAGCAAAGACAGTGAGTCTTGGTGGCACAGTGGTTGAGAGTCCGCCTGCTGATGCAGGGGACACAGGTTCGTGCCCCGGTCCGGGAAGATCCCACATGCCGCGGAGCGGCTGGGCCCATGAGCTATGGCCGCTGAGCCTGCGCGTCCGGAGCCTGTGCTCCGCAACGGGAGAGGCCACAACAGTGAGAGGCCCACGTAAGGCAAAAAACAAACAAACAAAAAAACAAAAAAAAAAGACAGTGAGTCTTAAATTTCTGGAGTTCTTTTATATGATGCTTGATCCATGGCTAGGGTGACCATTTAGAGGAACTACATAGAGGTTTGGACAAATAAGAGGACCCAAACTGGATCATGACAAAATTACTTCCTTTAGACAATGTCCTTAAATATTAGAAGTTAATACCAGAACCACAATCTATATGTATCTATCTTCATTTTATTTTGGCTAGAAGCAATGTTACCCCCAAACTGGGTTCATTTTTTGGTGGGTGTCAAGCCAAGAGATAAAACGGAGCAAAAGCTCAGGAGAAGACAGTATTTATTACTTGCAGCAAGTAAGGAAAACACTGGGGAAATTTTAAGCTAAGGGTACATGCATATTCTTGAAGGGGCTTGAGCAGAGGAGAATTCAGCATTGAATTGGGGCAGAGGTTGACAGAGTCCAAGCTTTAGCTGATTGAAGTCATAAGGGTCAGAAAAGGTCAATGTCATCATTTCTTAGGTCCTGACCAGACTGGGGTCGTATTAAACAGTTACCATCCTCCACCTAGGTAGGGACCTTAGTTCCTGCAGAACTCAAAGATGTGTATCAGATGGTGATGTATATCCCGTGAGGAGGAACTAGGATTCTGTTTCATTGCTGAACTATTGTTTCTTTTTTTTTTTTTTTTCGGTACGCGGGCTTCTCACTGTTGTGGCCTCTCCCGTTCCGGAGCACAGGCTCCGGACACGCAGGCTCAGCGACCATGGCTCACGGGCCCAGCCGCTCCGCGGCATGTGGGATCTTCCTGGACCGGGGCACGAACCCGCGTCCCCTGCATCGGCAGGCGGACTCTCAACCACTGCGCCACCAGGGAAGCCCTGAACTATTGTTTCTTGACTGCTTTTCATTCCTTTGTTCCCTAAAGGTCATTAATTACTGAGACCTCCTCAAGGACAAGCATTGTGGCTAGGCTCAGATCACAAAACAGCTTCTCTTATGTCAAGAAAGCCATGACTGGTTCTCTTTCTCTGGGCACCCCCAACCCCCATCTACTAACAGTAACAGAAAATCCGGCAGAAAGGAGTTTGAACCATAAGGAACATTTATTGATTGATTGATTGATTGATTGATGTTGGGGGTAGGAGTTTTTATTAATTAATTTATTTATTTTTGCTGTGTTGGGTCTTCGTTTCTGTGCGAGGGCTTTCTCTAGTTGTGGCAAGCAGGGGTCACTCTTCATCGCGGTGTGCGGGCCTCTCACTGTTGTGGCCTCTCTTGTTGCGGAGCACAGGCTCCAGACGCGCAGGCTCAGTAGTTGTGGCTCACGGGCCTAGTTGCTCCGTGGCATGTGAGATCCTCCCAGGCCAGGGCTCGAACCCATGTCCCTTGCATTAGCAGGCAGATTCTCAACCACTGTACCACCAGGGAAGCCCAAGGAACATTTATTGTCTCATAAAACAGGAAGTTAGGTGAGATAGGGCAATTCCAGGGTTCTTCCAATCAGGGTCCCCATGCCTCCTGCAAAAACCCAATTCTTTCCACCTTTCGCCTCCCCCATCCTCAAAGTGGTGTCCTCTTAGGATGGCTCTCCTCATGGCTTCTGCAGTTTTAGGTATCCATGTAGATAACAATGTTCAAGACAGGAAAAAAAGAAAGTCCCTCCCTTGTGTAACTTCTTAACAGCAAAGAATCACTTCCCAGAAGTGCTTCTCATAATTTTTCCTCACATCTTTTCAATCATAATTGCATTACACTCCCATGCAATTGCCGAAAGCAATCTTTTGGCAAGGGAAGCTAGATAAACAGACCAGCTGAGACTGATAAAAGTTCATTCTGTGGGGCCTTCCCCTGTTGCTACTTTGGTCAGATTCTTTTTTTTTTTTTTTTGCGGTACGCGGGCCTCTCACTGTTGTGGCCTCTCCCGTCGCGGAGCACAGGCTCCGGACACACAGGCTCAGCGGCCATGGCTCACGGGCCCAGCCGCTCCGCGGCATGTGGGATCCTCCCGGACCGGGGCATGAACCCGTGTCCCCTGCATCGGCAGGCGGACTCTCAACCACTGCGCCACCAGGGAAGCCCCCTGTTGCCACTTTGAATGGGATTGTTTTCTTCTCTTTCAGATATTTCATTGTTAATGTATAGAAATGCAACAGATTTTTGTATGTTGATTTTGTATCCTGTAGCTTTATTGAATTCATTTATTCTAAGAGTTTTTTGGTGGAGTCTTTGGGGTTTTCTATATACAAGATCACGTCATCTGCAGATAGAGATAACTTTATGCTATTCTTTCCAGTTTGGATGCCTTTTATTTCTTTTTCTTGTCTGATTGCTTTTGGCTAGGACTTCCAGTACTATGTTGAAAAACAATGGTGAGAGTGGTTACCCTTGTCTTGTTCCTGATTTTAGAGGAAAAGCTTTCAGCTTTTCACAGTTGAGTATGATGTTAGCTGTGGATTTTTTCATATATGACCTTTATGTTGAGGGATGTTGTTTCTATACCTCATTTGTTGAGAGCTTTTATCATGAAAGGGTGTTGAATTTTGTCAAGTGCTTTTTCTGCATCTATCGAGAGGATCATATGATTTTTATTCTATTAAAGTAGTATATAATGTTTATTGATTTGTGTATATTGAACCATCCTTGCATCCCATGGATAAATCCCACTTGATCATGATACAGGATCCTTTTAATGTGCTGTTGAATTCAGTTTACTAAAATTTTGTTGAGAATTTTTGCGTCTATATTTATCGAGGATATTGGCCTGTAGTTTTCTTTTCTTATAGTGTCCTTATCTGGTTTTGGTATCAGGGTAATGCTGGCCTCATAAAACGAATTTAGCTGTGTTCCCTCCTCTTCAGTTTTTTGGAAGAATTTGAGAAGATTGACATTAATCCTTCTGTAAATGTTTGGTAGAATTTACCAATGATCATCTGGTACTGGGCTTTTCTTTGTTGGGAGGTTTTGATTACTGATTCAATATCATTAGTCATTATTGGTCTATTCAGATTTTCTGTCTCTTCATGATTCCATGTTGGTAGGTTGTGTGTTTCTAGGAGTTTATCCATTTCTTCTAGTTATCCAGTTCGTTGATGTATAATTGTTCATAGTGACCTCTATGATCCATTATATTTTTATGGTCTCAGTTGCAATGCTTCCTCTTTCATTTATAATTTTATTTGAAACCTCTCCCTCTCTCTCTCTCTCTCTCTCTCTGTTAGTCTAGCTAAAGGTTTGTCAACTTTGTTTAACTTTTCAAAAAATCAACTCAGTTTCATTGATATTTTTTTAATTGTCTTTGTACTTTCTATTTTATTTGTGTCTGCTCTAATCTTTATTATTTCCTTCCTTATGTTAATTTTGGACTTAGTTTGTTCTCCTGTTTCTAATTTCTTGAGATGTAAAGCTAGGTTGTTTATTTAGATCTTTCTTTTTTTTAATGTAGGCATTTATTGCTAAATACTTCCCTCTTAGAACTTCTTTTGCTGAAACCCATAAGTTTTTGTATGTTGTGTTTTCATTTTTGTTTTTTTTTCTTCTTCCATAGTCTATGATTAAAAGATTATTTTAATGTTATCGACAGATAGAGAAGTGCTGAAATCACACATGAATTATCACAAAGTGAGCACACCAGTATAACCAGCACCAGGTCAAGAAATAGGACTACATCAGGACCCTCAGAAGCTCCTAGTGTGCCCTCCCAATCAGACCCCCTCCCTTCTCCCCAAGATCTCCATTCATCTCATTTCTAACACCACATGTTGTTTTTGAAGCTTACATAAATGGAACCCTACAGGATGTGTTCTTTTATGTCAAGCTTCTTCGCTCAAAATTATATCTGCCAGATTTAGTCGTGCTGGTGACTGTAGCAATAGTTTGTTCATGTTCATCGGCGTATAGAGTTCATTGCAATTATTTGCCCATTCGCTGTTGATGGGCGTTTAGGGTTTTCCAATTTGGGACTGTTACAAACAATGTTGTAATATTGCTGTGTCTTTTGGTACATATGCACTCATATATCTAGGAGTGGAATTGCTTGGTAATAGGATATACACACATTCAATTTTAATGGATAATACCACACTTTTCCAAAGCACGTATTTACATTTCTACCAGAAGTGTTTGAGGGCTCCAACAGTTCTTCAACAACACTGGTATGATCTGTCTTTTTTATTTTAGCTTTTCTGGTAGAGTCTGTAGTGGGACCCTCTTGTTTTCATTGCATTTCTCTCATGACAAGTGAGATTCAGCATTTTCCCATCTTTATTTGGATATCCCCTTTTGTGAAATGTCTGTTGATCAATCCTGCCTACTTTTCTATTGGATTGTCTCTTGTTTGCTTATAGGAGTTCCAGATATGAGCGCTTTGTCAGTTATATGTGCTGTAATAGCTTCTCCCATCCTGTGGCTTGTGTTTTCACTCCGTCATGATGTCTTCTGATGACCATGAGGATGAATGGCAATCCAGCTCAGGCTCCTTCCTGGTTTTAGTCTTATCTTCTGTTCTGTTTCTAGTCTTCCCACTTTTGCTGGAACAAACTTCATCATAAGACAGAGAACTCACCTCTTCCAATCCTGCAAGGTATAGTTTTACCTGGCTGTCAGCTATGAAAGGCAGAAAAGATCTTTTATCAGACATATTTTTCTTCTTTTTCTACTTGTAGAGGACGAACTTTGAGAGAAGCTTATCTCTTTCTCATAAAAACTCACTGAGAGCTTTAAGAAGCAGCAGACACATTCTACAGCCTGAAAAGTTCTGCTAAATAATGATTCCGTCTCAAACGGCACGTGCTCTGAGTCCCAAGAGAGAATGGGCGACAATTTAACCAGCTGCTTTGTTAAAGCATAACAAGAACAGCTAACTTAGCCAGGGACAGACAAATCCTCACTGACCTTCAATCCTACCTTGGATGGTACCTTTTAAAGTCTATCATTTGTAACACTCCACTGCTAGTTACTGATACCTATCAGGAATCATTCACAATTCAAACTAGCTTATATGAATAAAAGGGGGGTGAAGATTTATTAGGTCATGTAACTGAATAGTCCTAGTATAAAGCTGTCATAGCTGCATACAGGGGCTCCAGCAATTTCGTTTGGACCAAGTTTCTCACTATCTTTCCATTTTACTTTCCTCTGTGTTAGCATTGTGTGTCATTCTTGGGAATTTCTGGTGGTCCACTGGTTAGGACTCCATGCTTTCACTGCCAGGGGTGCTGGTTTGATCCCTGGTCAGGGAACTTAAGATCCCACAAGCCACGCAGTGCAGCTGCCACTGGAAGTGAGTGAGGAGGGCAGTATAGGCATTTCCCGTGACGTGAGAGCCTGGACTCCATTAGGCAGCAGGTGGGGAATAATCAACACACCAGGGATCAGAGCGGAGCGGACCCAAGGACAGAGGCGGCAGCTGCCTCTGCTGCCCCCACCACCACCGCCCCACCGCCGGGGCTCAGCCCAGTGACAGGCCCTGTGCCCCCACAGCCACCCCGCGGTGCCCGCCCTGTGTTTTCATTTTTGTTTGTCTCAAGATACTTTCTGATTTCCCTTTAGATTTCTTTATTGATCCAT
Organism: Grampus griseus; assembly: GCF_964374135.1. Lineage (NCBI taxonomy): Eukaryota > Metazoa > Chordata > Mammalia > Artiodactyla > Delphinidae > Grampus > Grampus griseus. Next base: position 31,012,769 of record NC_139018.1, on the reverse strand, counting down.
TTGTTGTTCAGGAGTGTGGTGTTTAATTTCCATGTATTTGTGAATTTTTCAGTTTTCTTCCTGTTATTGATTACTGGTTTCATACCATTGTGATTGGAAAAGATACTAGATATGATTTCAGTCTTCTTAAATTTGTTAAGACTTGCTTGGTGGCCCGACATATAATCTATTCTGCAGAATTTCCCATGTGCACTTAAGAAGGATGTGTGTTCTGTTGGATGGAATGTTCTGTATGTGTCTGTTAGTGCCATTCGTTGTACAATATTATTCAGGTCAGGGAAAACTGATGTTGCCATGAAACTGGAAGACATATCCAACATAGCAGTAATGAGATGTAGCCATTTCAGTGAAGAATCAGACAGACTTGGTTTTATTCTTGACTCCATTTTCTAGTTGACAGTCCTTGGGCAGTTACTTACTTTCTCTAGACCCATTTCCATTGCCACTCTTCCTTTGGCATATGAGTTCTTTCATGGGAGGCAATATTGTGAGGGATACCACAGCAATGAATGAGGCATTTTATAAGTCCCCAAAAAAGAGTGCTTGCCTAGAGGCTGTGGACAAGGAAGCAGGGGAAACAAATGTCCCCATTTTCCTCTCCTCTCACCTTCTGATCTCTGTTACTATCCCCCCACCTTGGCCAAACCCAACAAGAAGCCAAAGAGACAAGGGTGGAGAATGGATGGGGGAGGGGCAAAGGAGAATAGCCAGCAAAGTTGTTGTATGCACTTGATACATACTACCAGATGTATGCAGGTAAATGAATATTATTTTTATTTTCATAATCTTGAAGTCAAGTTTTGGAAAAGAGAAAAGTCAAATTTCCCATGTATAAGAAACAAGCTTGGGGCTTCCCTGGTTGCGCAGTGGTTGAGAGTCCGCCTGCCGATGCAGGGGACACGGGTTCGTGCCCGGGTCTGGGAAGATCCCACATGCCGCGGAGGGGCTGGGCCTGTGAGCCATGGCCACTGAGCCTGCGCGTCCGGAGCCTGTGCTCCGCAACGGGAGAGGCCACAACAGTGAGAGGCCCGTGTACTGCAAAAAAAAAAAAAAGAAAGAAACAAGCTTGGTGCCCTAGACTGTATGTTAGGGATATCATGGTTCCCGACCTTCCTGCTCCTGGCTTCTCTCATCCACAGATCAAGGCATGTTAAAAGAAAGTTAGTATCTACTGAGATTCAGCTCTTTGAGGAGAGTTGTGAAAAGTGTGTTTAGAATAGCTTTGTGATCTTCCTGCCCCTGTAAGTGCACTGTAGCCCCCCCTCTGCACAGATTGTCTCTTTGTGCCAAATGAGTTCCTCCCCTCTAACTAAACTGACCTGGCAGTATAGCCAGACACTCGATAAACACGTCTGACAGAAGCTGTGGTAATAACAACAAGGAAGGCCATCTGTCTTCAGCTGTGATGACAGCCTCAATAGTGCATGCATCTTGAATAGTTTTCTCTGAAGTGATGGTGATTCCAGCCAACCATTCAGTACAGCCACTCTCTCTTCTCTCTACCCTTCAGTGACCAGTGAGTGATGACAGGTCACTTTTCCATTCTAAACTCAAGAGCCAAACTTCTGCAGCCCATGCAGGTTTCTCCTAGCTCAGAGATGATTCAGTGTCAATGAGGGTCAATGAATTACAAGTGGGATCCGATGAGTATGGACATTTAAAGGTACACCCTTCTCACACCTCCCGTTCTCACCCACTTCACCTTTCTTCACTTCTCCCCACTGCCTCAGATTTTTGCTTCCTTATCTCCTCTTTACTCTGTGCCCCCCACCTATGGATTTAGGTAGGATGAACCACACAGTCAACCAGACTTCCCTGCCTTTGAGGGGTGGAGCACATTTCCCAGCCACAGGAGAAAACCAGCTTAGTTTCCAAAGTAGATCAGTTTTCCTCACTAATTTACCTTGAGACAGTAACTGATATGGCCTCCAGTTTTGATTACTTACGAACTTGGGTGCCATTCCTGGTTGTTTATTCCACAAATTACACTCTTCTGATGGCTTGACTCATCACACAAGGATGCCAGATACTCACCAGTTCTCTTCCAAGGGAACTAATGTGTGAATCCCTTCCCTGCTCACCCCTTACTCAACTGCCGAAGGAGCCAGAGAGAAAGTATTTTTAACTGGGTCCTGTTTTGATAAGATTTTAGGTGTTACCTTTAAAATAAACACATAAAAACCTTCCTCTTCTTCCGCTCTTCCAACTGTAGCAAAAGAAATAAAAGAAAAGCACACCTGGGGGAGGGAAGAAGATGTTCTCTCAATGGTAAGAAATGTGTCAGCAGCTACAAGTTAATTTAGAAATTTATAGATATTTCCAAAGAGGGGAAGATTTAGTACAAATTACATTTCTTGTAAAAGCAACAGTTACCTTTATTTAATGGATATGTGGAAGAACTTTTTGTCATCTGTGCCTGGAGTTATTTGCTTCAATTATCTTGGTAGATGTCAATTTCACCTTTTCCTCTTCTCTTGAAAGAGAGAACATTGTTTGTTAGAAAGGAAATCCCGTTCCCTTCTAAAGTATCAGGTGCCTGTCATGTCACTAAAGAAAAATGTCTATAAGCAGCCTCCTCTGCACGGATGGGCGTAGGATCCTTGCTCAGATAAGATGATTAGATCATTTTTTTCCAAACAACAGTCATTTATTTCTCACAGTTCTGGATTCTGGGAAGTCCAAGGTCAAAACTTTGGCAGATTCAGTATCTAGTACAGGACTTCCTCCTGGTTCATAAATGGCTGTCTTCTCTCTGAGTTCTCACACAGTGGAACAGGTTAGGGGGCAAGATGATTAGATCTTCGCATAGCATCTGAAAGGGTACAAGCTTGAGCATCATACCCTGAGAGCAGTACTTCTTAACCGAATTTGCACATTAGAACCACGTGAGTGTGTGTGTGTGCATGCGTGCGCACACATACACACTGATTTCCTGGGCATCACCCTGGAGCATCTGATTCAATTGTTCTGAGGTAGGGCCAGGTACTGGCAGGTTTTTAAAGCTCCTTAATGATTCTAACATGCATCCAGGTTGAGAATCACTGGCTCATAACTTCAAGAAGAAACCTGACCATTCCCATACCTGGCTTTGTTGCCTTATGAATTAGATAACTGTCTTCTGAAATTCAAAAGGAGATTCTTAAAACTGGTTGCCTGTCTGCAGCCAATGACAACCAGCAACGAAAGAGAAAGGAAGTGTAACACCTAAAGATAATAAGGGCCAAAGTTCTGAAAAGTCAAATATTAGAATCTGAATGCTGGGCAAACTGTGATGATGCTTCCTTCCCTCCTTCCCTGCTCCTCCCCCATGTACATGCATGCTTGCATGCATGTGCAACACACATGCGTGTGGGCACACCCACATACACACAGTGACATACTGTAGCTCTACGCACAAACTCCAGCTTTGGCCAACCTGGCACAAAGCAGTGAAGTGGCTGATGTCTCTTTGTCAAAGTGGTCTTCCTGCCCTTACTGGGCTGCAGGTGGCCTCAACTTAGTGACAAGTTGTATTCCACCTTAAGTTACTTGTTTGGAATTCCAATACATGTTCTCATAGAAATGGTGTGATCGTGGTGATAGAGTTCCTAAGTCAGCTCAGTGCAGCCTGTTAACCCGTAATACATCTGGACCTAAGCGCACAAAAAATTCTAAGGCAATCGTGGGTTTAGAGCACTAACAGCATGTGTCCACCCTGCTGGATTCCTGATATAGTGAGGTGTTCCCTGAAAGAATAATGGCAGAAGCAGGTAGACTGACATGAAATGGCAATGGTGTAGGGAAAGGGGTAGATCAAGAGCAGAACCTTGAGATCTAAGGGATAGGCTGAGGCAGCTGTGAGTGAGGTGGTATGAGATGGGGGCTGCCAGTTTAGTAGACCATTGACATTCACAAGGAGGTATTTGGAGATCTTAAAAATTCCCAAATACTTGAACAGGGAGCTGTTTATGGAGGGTCTGGCTTTCCTACAAATGACATGCCCATGGAGACTGTTCTCTGATTTTTGTGAAGATCTTGGTATACCTTGACCATGTTTTCAATTTAAACAGAAATTTTAATCCTCTCTTGATTGCCATTTTTCACAAAGGAGCAAAGTGTTGTGACCATGAATGGTGGGGACCACAGTAAACTAGAAGCAGATACTCCATCTCAACTCCAGCCAACTTTTTCCAAGATAGGCTGTTTGCCCAGTTCTCTATTTTTTTCAAGAGAGCCAGAAATATAGATATTTATATTAAATATCCTAATTTTAGACTAGAAATACTAGTTAATGCAATAAAACAGGGAAAGGGAATACAAGATATATAGATTTAGGAAAGAAGAAATAAAACCATCTGTTCACAGATGACATGATTTTCTGTGTAGAAAATCCCAAAGAATTGGAACTAATAAGCAATTATAGCAAGTTTGCAGGATACAAAATTAACATACAAAAGTCAGTTGCTTTCTTATATACTAGAAATGAACAATGGGAATTTGAAATTAGAAAAAACACCACCATTTCCATTAGCACAAAAAATTTAAATACCTAGGTACAAATATAATAAAATATGTATAAGATCTATATGAGGAAAACTGCAAAACTCTGATGAAAGAAATCGAAGTTGTAAATAAAACAGAGAGGTGGTTCATGTTCATGGCTACAAAGACTTGACATTGTTGAGATGTATGTTCTTTCCAACCTGACCTGCAGATTCAACACAATCCCAGTCAAAATTCCAGTAAGTTATTTTGTGGGCATCAATAAGCTGATTCTCAAGTTTATATGGAAAGGCAAAAGACTAGGAATAGCCAACACAATACTAAAGAAGAACAAAGTCAGAGGACTGACACAACCCAACCTCAAGACTTACTACAAAGCTACAGTAATCAAGGCAGAGTGGTATAGGTAAAAGAATAGACAAATAGTTCAATGAGACAAATTAGAGAGCACAGAAATAGACCCACATAAATATAGCCAACTGATCTCTGACAAAGGACCAAAGGCAATTCAATGGAGAAAGGATGTCTTTTCAATAAATGATGCTAGAACAACAGCACATTCACGGACAAAAAAAATTAACATAGATCCGGACCTGAGACCTTTCACAAAATTAACTCAGAATGGATCATCATAGTCCTAAGTTTAAAATATAATACTTCTAGAAGGTACCATAGGAGAAAATCCAGGTGAGCTTGGATTTGGTGATGACTTTTTTGATAAGACACCAAAAAAATACAATCCCTGAATGAAAAAGCTAATAAGTTGGGCTTCATTAAAATTTAAAACTTCTGCTCTGTGAAAGACATTGTTAGGAGAATGAAAAGACAAACCACAGACTTGGAGAAAATCTTTACGAAACACATATTTTGTGGGATTGTATCCAGAATACACAAAGAGCGCTTAAAACTCAACAATAAAGCAAACGACACAATTAAAATAGACAAAGGAACTGAACAAACACTTCACCAAAGAAGAAATGCAGATGGCAAATAACATGTGAAAAGATGCTCTACATCATGTGTCATTAGGGAACTGCAAATTAAAACAATGAGACACCACTACACATCTATTAGAATGACTAAAATACAAAGCGCTAACAGCTCCAAATGCTGGTGAGGTGGCACAGCCACAGAAAATCTCATTCATTACTGCTTTAGAAGACAGGTTAGCAGTTCCTTACAAAGCTAAACACAGTCTTACCATACAATCCATTAGTCGTGCTCCTTGTTATTTACACAAATTAGTTGAAAACTTGTGTCCACGCAAAAACCTGCACACAAATGTTTATAGCAGAGGAGATTGGTTCAAGATGGCTGAGTAGAAGGATGTGCTCTCACTCCCTCTTGTGAGAGCACCTGAATCACAACTAACTGCTGAACAATCATTGACAGGAAGACACTGGAACTCACCAAAAAAGATACCCCATATCCAAAGACAAAGGAAAAGCCACAATGAGACGGTAGGAGGGACGCAATCACAATAAAATCAAATCCCGTAACTGCTGGGTGGGTGACTCACAAACTGGAGAACACTTATACCACAAGTCCACCCACTGAAGTGAAGGTTCTGAGCCCCATGTCAGGCTTCCCAACCTGGGGGTCTGGCAACGGGAGGAGGAATTCCTAGACAATCAGACTTTGAAGGCTAGCGGGATTTGATTGCAGGATTTCGACAGGACTGGGGGAAATAGAGACTCCACTCTCAGAGGGCGCACACAAAGTAGTGTGTGCATTGGGACCCAGGGGAAGGAGCATTGACCCCATAGGACAGTGAACCAGACCTACCTGCTAGTGTTGGTGGGTCTCCTGCAGAGGCTGAGGGTGGCTGTGTCTCACCATGAGGACAAGGACACTGGCAGCAGAAGTTCTGGGAAGTACTCCTTGGCATGAGCCCTCCCAGAGTCCACCATTAACCCCACCAAAGAGCTCGGGCAGGCTCCAGTGTTGGGTCGCCGCAGTCCAAACAACCAACAGGGAGGGAACCTAACCCAACCTATCATCAGACAAGCAGATTAAAGTTTTACTGAGCTCTGTCCACCAGAGCAACAGTCAGCTCTACCCACCACCAGTCCCTCCCATCAGGAAACTTGCACAAGCCTCTTAGATAGCCTCATCCACCAGAGGGTAGGCAGCAGAAGCAAGAAGAACTAGAATCCTGTAGTCTGTGGAACAAAAACCACATTCACAGAAAGATAGACAAGATGAAAAGGCAGAGGGCTATGTACCAGATGAAGGAACAAGAAAAAACCCCAGAAAAATAACTAAATGAAGCGGAGATAGGCAACCTTCCAGAAAAAGAATTCAGAATAATGATAGTGAAGATGATCCAGGACCTCGGAAAAACAATGGAGGCAAAGATCGAGAAGATGCAAGAAATGTTTAACAAAGACCTAGAAGAATTAAAGAGCAAACAAACAGGGATAACCAATATAATAACTGAAATGAAAAATACACTAGAAGGAATCAATAGCAGAATAACTGAGATAGAAGAACGGATAAGTGACCTGGAAGACAGAATAGTGGAATTCACTGCTGCGGAACAAAATAAAGAAAAAAGAATGAAAAGAAATGAGGACAGCCTAAGAGACCTCTCGGACAATGTTAAACACACCAACATTCACATTATAGGGGTCCCAGAAGGAGAAGAAAGAGAGAAAGGACCCGAGAAAATATTTGAAGAGATTATAGTCGAAAACATCCCTAACGTGGGAAAGGAAATGGCCACCCAAGTCCAGGAAGCACAGAGAGTCCCATACAGGATAAACCCACGGAGAAACATGCCAAGACACATAGTAATCCGATTGGCAAAAATTAAAGACAAAAATTATTGAAAGAAACAAGGGAAAAATGACAAATAATGTACAAGGGAATTCCCATAAGGGTAACAGCTGATTTCTCAGCAGGAACTTTACAAACCAGAAGAGAGTGGCATGACATATTTAAAGTGATGAAAGGGAAGAACCTACAACCAAGATTACTCTACCCAGCAAGGATCTCATTCAGATTCAATGGAGAAATCAAAAGCTTTACAGACAAGCAAAAGCTAAGATAATTCAGCACCACCAAACCAGCTCTACAACACATGCTAAAGGAACTTATCTAAGTGGGAAACACAAGAGAAGAAAAGGACCTACAAAAGCAAAACCAAAACAATTAAGAAAATGGTAATAGGGACATACATATCAATAATTACCTTAAATGTGAATGGATTAAATGCTCCAACCAAAAGACACAGGCTTGCTGAATGAATACAAAAACAAGACCCATATATATGCTGTCTACGATAGACCCACTTCAGACCTCGGGACACATACAGACTGAAAGTGAGGGGATGGAAAAACATATTCCATGCAAATGGAAATCAAAAGAAAGCTGGAGTAGCAATACTCATATCAGATAAAATAGACTTTAAAATAAAGAATGTTACAAGAGACAAGGAAGGACACTACATAATGATCAAGGGATCAATCCAAGAAGAAGATATAACAGTTATAAATATATATGCACCCAACATAGGAGCTCCTCAATACATAAGGCAACTGCTAACAGTTATAAAAGAGGAAATCGTCAGTAACACAATGATAGTGGGGGACTTTAACACCTCACTTACGCCAATGGACAGACCATCCAAACAGAAAATTCATGAGGAAAACAAGCTTTAAATGACACAATAGAACAGATAGATTTAATTGATATTTATAGGATGTTCCATCCAAAAACAGCAGATTACACTTTCTTCTCAAGTGTGCATGGAACACTCTCCAGGATAGATCACATCTTGGGTCACAAATCAAGCCTCAGTAAATTTAAGAAAATTGAAATCATATCAAGCGTCTTTTCTGACCACAACACTATGAGATTAGAAATCAATTACAGGGAAAGAAACATAAAAAACACAAACACATGGAGGTTAAACAATATGTTACCTGATAACAAAGAGATCACTGAAGAAATCAAAGAGGAAATCAAAAAATACCTAGAAACAAATGACAATGAAAACACGATGATCCAAAACCTATGGGATGCAGCAAAAGCAGTTCTAAGAGGGAAGTTTATAGCAATACAATCCTACATCAAGAAACAACAAACATTGCAAATAAACAATCTAACCTTACACCTAAAGGAACTAGAGAAAGAAGAACAAACAAAACCCAAAGTTAGTACAAGGAAAGAAATCATAAAAATCTGAGCAGAAATAAATGAAATAGAAAAAAAGGAAACACTAACAAGGATCACTAAAACTAAAAGCTGGTTCTTTGAGAAGATAAACAAAATTGATAAACCCTTAGCCAGACTTACCAAGAAAAAGAGGAGAGGACTCAAATCAATAAAATTAGAAATGAAAAGGAGAAGTGACAACGGGCACTGCAGATATACAAAGCATCGTAAGAGACTACTACAAGCAACTCTGTACCAATAAAATGGACAACCTGGAAGAAATGGACAGATTTTTAGAAAGGTATAACCTTCTAAGACTGGACCAGGAAGAAGCAGAAAATATGAACAGACCAATCGCAAGTAATGAAATTGCAACTGTGATTAAAAATCTTCCAACAAACAAAAGCCCAGGACCAGATGGCTTCACAGGCGATTCTATCAAACATTTAGAGAAGAGCTAACACCCATGCTTCTCAAATTCTTCCAAAACATTGCAGAGGAAGGAACACTCCCACACTCATTCTATGAGGCCACCATCACCCTGATACCAAAACCAGACAAAGATACTACAAAAAAGAAAATAACAGACCAATATCACTGATGAATATACATGTAAAAATCCTCAACAAAATACTAGCAAACAGAATCCAACAACACATTAAAAGGATCATACACCATGATCAAGTGAGATTTATCTCAGGGATGCAAGGATTCTTCAATATACCCAAATCAATCAATGTGATACACCATATTAACAAATTGAAGAAGAAAAACCATATGATCATCTCAATAGATGCAGAGAAAGCTTTTGACAAAATTCAATACCCATTTATAATAACAACTCTCCAGAAAGTGGGCGTAGTGGGAACCTACCTCAACATAAATAGGCCACATATGACAAACCCACAGCAAACATCATTCTAAATGGTGAAAAACTGAAAGCATTTCCTCTAAGATCAGGAACAAGACAAGGATGTCCACTCTCACAACTATTATTCAACATAGTTTTGGAAGTTTTAGACACAGCAATCAGAGAAGAAAAAGAAATAAAAGGAATACAAATCGGAAAGAAGAAGTAAAACTGTCACTGTTTGCAGATGACATGATACTATACATAGAGAATCCTAAAGATGCCACCAGAAAACTACTAGAGCTAATCTATAAATTTGGTAAAGTTACAGGATACAAAATTAATGCACAGAAATCTCTTGCATTCCTATACATTAATGATGAAAAATCTGAAAGAGAAATTAAGGAAACACTCCCATTTACCATTGCAACAAAAAGAATCAAATACCTAGGAATAAACCTACCTAGGGAGACAAAAGACCTGTATGCAGAAAACTATAAGACACTGATGAAAGAAATTAAAGATGATACAAACAGATGGAGAGATATACCATGTTCTTGGATTGGAAGAATCAATATTGAGAAAATTTCTATACTACCCAAAGCAATCTACAGGTTCAATGCAATCCCTATCAAATGGCATTTTTTTACAGAACTAGAACAAAATATCTTAAAATTTGTATGGAAACACAGAAGACCCCGAATAGCCAAAGCAGTCTTGAGGGAAAAAAACGGAGCTGGAGGAATCAGACTCCCTGACTTCAGACTATAATACAAAGCTATAGTAATCAAGACTATATGGTATTGTCACAAAAACAGAAATATAGATCAATGGAAGAGGATAGAAAGCCCAGAGATAAACCCACACACTTATTGTCTACTAATCTATGCCAAAGGAGGCAAGGATATACAATGGAGAAAAGACAGTCTCTTCAATAGGTAGTGCTGGGAAGACTGGACAGCTACATGTCAAAGAATGAAATTAGAACACTCCCTAACACCATACACAAAAATAAACTCAAAATGGATTCAAGACCTAAATGTAAGGCTGGACACTATAAAACTCTTAGAGGAGGGCTTCCCTGGTGGTGCAGTGGTTGAGAGTCCACCTGCCATTGCAGGGGACACGGGTTCGTGCCCCAATCCGGGAAGATCCCACATGCCACGGAGCGGCTGGGCCCGTGAGCCATGGCCACTGAGCCTGCACATCCGGAGCCTGGCCACAACAGTGAGAGGCCCACGTACTGCAAAAAAAAAAAAAAAAAAAAACTCTTCGAGGAAAACATAGGAAGAACACTCTTTGGCATAAATCACAGAAAGACCTTTTCTGATCCACCTCCTGGAGTAATGGAAATAAAAACAAAAATTAAAAAACGGGACCTTATGAAACTTAAAAGCTTTTGCACAGCAAAGGAGACTATAAACAAGACAAAAAGACAACCCTCAGAATGGGAGAAAATATTTGCAAACAAATCAATGGACAAAGGATTAATCTCCAGAATATATAAACAGCTCATGCAGCTCAATATTAAAAAACAAACAACCCAATCCAAAAATGGGCAGAAGACCTAAATAGACATTTCTCCAAAGAAGACATACAGATGGCCATGTGGCACATGAAAAGCTGCTCAACATCACTAATTATTAGAGAAACGTAAATCTAAACTATAATGAGGTATCACCTCACACCAGTTAGAATGGGCATCATCAGAAAATCTACAAACAACAGATGCTGGAGAGGGTGTGGAGAAAAGGGAACCCTCTTGCACTGTTGGTGGAATGTAAATGGTTAGAGACACTATGGAGAACAATATGGAGGTTCCTTACAAAACCATCATTCAAAAAAGACACATGCACCCCAGTGTTCATTGCAGCACTATTTACAATAGCCAGGACATGGAAGCAACCTAAATGCCCATCGACAGACGAATGGATAAAGAAGATGTGGTACATATATACAATGGAATATTACTCAGCCATAAAACAGAATGAAATTGAGTCATTTGTAGAGACATGGATGGATCTAGAGACTGTCGTACAGAGTGAAGTAAGTCAGAAAGAGAAAAACAAATATCGTATATTAACGCATATATGTGGAACCTAGAAAAATGGTACAGATGAACCGGTTTGCAGGGCAAAAATTGAGACACAGATGTAGAGAACAAACGTATGGACACCAAGTGGGGAAAGCGGTGGGGGGTTGGGGATGTGGTGTGATGAATTGGGAGATTGGGATTGACATGTATACACTAATATATGTAAAATGGATAACTAGTAAGAACCTGCTGTATAAAAAAATAAATAAAATCAAAACAAAACAAAAAGAAATGTTTATAGCAGCTTTACTCATAATTTCTAAAACCTGGAATAACCAAGGTATCCTACAGCAGGTGAATGGATAAACAAATTGTGATCTGTCCAAACAGTGGAATATTATTCAGCACTAAAGAGAAGTGAGCTATTAAGCTAAGAAAAGACATGAAGGAACCTGAAATGCATATTGCTAAGTGAAAGAAGCTGGTCTGAAAACTCTGTACACACTGTATGATCTCAACCATATAACATTTTGGAAAAGACAAAGCTATAGAGACACAAAAGATCAGTGGTTGCCAGGGAGTTGGAAGAAGGGAGGGAGGAATGAAAAGGAGAACCATGGGGGATCTACCGGGTTATGAAACTACGCTGTATGATAGAGTGGAGGATACATGACATTATCCATTTGTCAAAACCCATAGAACTGCACAATGTAAAGAATGAACCTTAATATAAACTCAGGACTTTAATAAAAATATATCAGAATTTTAAAAAATCTTGGTAACCAATGTGTTTTTCTAAATTTGATACAAATCAACACTGAGTAGGCCGAACAAACATATCTGAGTCCAGTTACCTCTTTGAGACTCTAGGCTTTCCCCTCCTGAGTCAACAGAATTCTAAAGTGACTAGCAAACAGCAAAGCTGTGTTGAAATGTGGTGGGTGGTCAGCTGGGTATGCCCATATTCAAGTGGTTTACACTTTCACACGAGGCAGCTCTTATAAATCCAAGTCCCTGGAAGATCATAAATTATGACACATCGTTAACCTCCTAGGCCACTCATGAGTGGTCAAAACTATGGGGGAGAATAGCTTGCTATGTTAGTAATCCAAGTTAAATGCATGTTTGAAGATGAGCCATCAGGAGTAGGAGATGGGAGAGGAATTCTCCATGGGACCAAGCTGTCATTCAGTCAGAAAAGAAGAAGACAGATCTGCCTGGCCAAAAAAAAATGTATATAATTTTAAACATATATATAGTTTTAAAATAGAGTGAGGGGTAATTTTTTGAGAAGGAAGTCACTCTATCTCTAGGTAAGGTCCAAATCAGGTCACTGCAAATAAACTGAAATCATTTCACTTTCCATGCCCAATAGATGCTTTCTGCATTGATCTGCACTGGGCTGTACTCTAGGAGATTGAGAGAAAAAATGGTCAATGACATTTGCAGTTGAATAAGAGAAAACAGGTACACAAACAACTGGACTTGAAGATAAAAGTCACAGAAAAGGATTCTCTGCAAGGAGGGAGAATAGGGCATCCATTGGAGAGAATAAAAGAAAGCCTTCAAGGAAGAGGGGCATTTTGGAAGAGCCTTGAAGGATTAGTAGAATTTTTATAGAAGGAAATATAACAAGGGGACAGTCCAGATCAAGAGGGCATTTTGAGCAATGACCCAGATCAACAAGGACAAATATAAGCGATGTTGTTTGGCTGAAGTGGGGCACACACACAGGGATAATGGAAAATGTGGCTGAAGGGAGAGATTTGGATGTTAAGTGGAGAATTCTGAATGTCAGGCTAAAGCATTTGCATTTAATTCATTGGTCACTTATCAAGCATTAAGCACTAGATGGGATGCTGAAAATTTCCTTCTCTTCTCTGTCCTTGAACCTGATGGAAAATATCTTTTCTTCCCATATATATTTTTCTTTCTACTCTTGTCTTCCCCCTTTGCCATCCTTATTCTTCCCTTGCTTCTCCCCTTTCTTACTCTATTCCTGATAAATTTCAGGACTCCTTTCATCCTGCTCCTCTCCTCTAGGCAAGGAGCAATGGCTGTGGCCAAATCTAATTCCATTCTCCTTGGGCCTATTTTTAAGGACTTTTTCTGGGATGTTTCTAATATTCTAACCTAACATATGCCACTAAATAAACTGCTCTCTGATCTCTGACTTTTAAAAAATCTTTCTTAAATCCCCAAGTTAACAGCTTCATCAAGAGGTGAAAGAACTTTTCCTATGTGGTTATGAAATGACAGATAGTGTTGGTGGGCCCAAGGTAGAGTGGGTCCAATTATTTGATAGAGGGTGATAGTTAAAACAAACATTGGTAAGAAAGCAGCAGCCAGCCTTAGGTGCAGCCCTCACCAAAAGCAAACAACTTCTTAGTAGGAGTGTCATTATCCCCATTTTATTTATCCTGTAAGCATTTATTGAACATCCACTCTGTACCAATTGCTGTGTAGGTCTAAGGGATAGAATTATAAATGATGATGTTCTATGTATATTGGTCACATTCTAGCAGGAGATAAAAAGAAAACATCACAATGGTATGATGATGTCTAGAACTGTGCTTCTCAAAATTTAATGTGTATGCAAAATTACCCAAAGATCTTGTTGAAAGTGTCTTTTCATTCAGTAGGTCTGGGGTTGGGCCAGCCTGCATTTCTAACCTGAGGCAGTCAAGTGATGACCGTTCTACTGGTCCTGTACCACATTTGGAGAAGCAAAGTTGCAGAGAGGTCCCAAGCACTACAGAACCTCTGTGTTCTCTCTTGCTTACAGCTGGCCACCAAAGATTTAGAAATATTAATGGTAACATCTGAATATACATGTGTGACATAGTTTTTTGTAGCCAAACCAAAAAAACAGTAGTCACTAAAAGAACAGAAATGCAATGATACAATGTATAGCTCCAAATCCAGAAGAAGGGAAAAAAAGAAAAGTATCTTCAATTTTGTCATATTCCACAGAATTTATAAGAGAAGAAAGAAAGAAGCAAAGGAAAAAATAGCAAACTGAAAATATCAATATCAAATAAAATGATAGAAATTATTCCAAATATATCAACTAACAATAAATGTAAGTTAGTTAACTCTGCAGTAAAAATATAGAGATTAACAAATTGCTTGTTTTATTTTTCTGTGGTAAGAACACTTAACATGAGATCTACCCTCTTAAATTTTTAAGTGTATAGAACTCTTCATTTCCATCCTACCCCCACTCCCTGGTAACCACCATTCTACTCTCTGATTCTATGAGTTTGACTATTTTAGATAGCTTATGCAAGTGGAATCATTCAGTATTTGTCCTTCTGTGACTGGCTTATTTTACTTAGCATGCTATCCTCAAGGTTCATTCATGTTGTTGCATATTGCAGAATTTCTTTGTTTTTTTAAGTCTGAATAATATTCCATTGTATGTGTATGCCACATTTTCTTTATCCATTCATCTGCCTACAGACATTTAGGTTGTTTTCACATCTTGGATATTGTGTGCTACAATGAATATGGGAGTGCTAATATCTCTTCAAGATCCTGGTTTCAATTCTTTTGGATAAATATACAGAAGTGGGATTACTGGATTATATGGTAGCTCTAGTTGTAATTTTTAATTTTTTAAGCATCTCCATACTGTTCTCCATAGTGGCTGCACCATTTTGCATTCTCACCAACAGTGTACAAGGTTCCAGTTTCTCCACATCCTCCTCAACATTTCTGTCTTTTTTTTTTTTTTGATAACAGCTATCCAAACAGATATGAGATGATATCTCATTGTGGTTTTGTTTTTTGTTTGTTTGTTTTTAAATGTAGGAGGAATTGGATTTTTTTTGGCTGCGTTGGGTCTTTGTTGCTGAGCGCGGGCTTTCTGTAGTTGCGGTGAGTGGGGGATACTCTGCATTGCAGTGGGTAGGCTTTTCATTGTGGTAGCTTCTCTTGTTGCGGAGCATGGGCTTTAGGTGCGCAGGCTTCCGTAGTTGTGGCACGTGGGCTCAGTAGTTGTGGTGCACAGGCTCTAGAGTGCAGGCTCAGTAGTTGTGGTGCATGGGGTTAGTTGCTCCACAGCATGTGGGATCTTCCCAGACCAAGGATCAAACCCATGTCCCCTGCATTGGCAGGGGTATTCTTAACCACTGCACCACCAGGGAAGTCCCTGTGGTTTTGATTTGATTTCCCTGATGACTAGTGAAACTGAGCATCTTTTCATATACCTGTTGGCCATTTGTGTGTCTTCTTTGGAGAAATATTCAAGCCTTTGGTCCATTTTTAAATTAGGTTATTAGGGTTTTTTGCTATTGAATTATAAGAGTTCCTTGGATATTTGCAATTAACCCCTTTCCGATGTATGGTTTGAAAATATTTTCTCCCATTATGTAGGTTGCATTTTCACTATGTTGTTTGCTTTGCTGTGCAAAAGTTTTTTACTTTGATGTAGTCCTACTCATCTATTTTTGCTTTTGTTGCCTATGTTTTTGGTGTCATAGCCATGAAATCATTTCCAAGACCAATGTCCTGAAGTTTTTCTCCTGTGTTTTGTTCTATGAGATTTACAGTTTCGTTCTTACTTTATAAGTCTTTAATCCATTTTGAGTTGAGTTTTGCATGTGGCATAAGATAAGGGTCTAATTTCACACTTATGTATGTGTATATCCAATTTTCCCAACGTTATTTGCTAAAGATACTATCCTTTCCTCAATGTGCATTCTTGGCACCTTCATCAAAGATCATTTGACTACATGCATGGATGTATTCCTGTCCCCTTGGTTTACATGTCTGCCTTTATGCCAGTACCATATCAGTTTAATTACTGTAGCTTTGTAATATATTTTGAAATCAAAATATATTACAAAAGTGTGATGCCACCAGGCTTGTCCTTCTTTCTCAAGATTAATTTGGCTCTTTGCAGTCCTTCATGGTTCCAAATAAATTCTAGAATTATTGTTCTGTTCTGTAAAAAGTACTATTAGGATTTTGATAGGGATTGTATTGAATCTGTAGATTGCTTTTAGTAATATGAACATTTTAACTATATTTAGTCTTCCAGTCCATAAACATGGGATGTTTCAATTTGCTTGTGTCTTCTTTCATTTCTTTTAACAATGTTCTGTAGTTTTCCATGTATAAGTCTTTCACCTCCTTAGTTAAGTTTATTCCTAAGTATTTTGTTTTTGATGCTATTGTAAATGTATTGTTTTCCTAATTTCTTTCTCAGATAGTTATTGTTGGTGTAAAACCCAGGTAAACAGCTTATTAGAAACATGCCTAAACAAACTACTTCCCCCTAAAAAAGGTTTGAAATAAAGAAGTGAAAATAAATTACCATGCAAATGCCAATCAAAAGAAAGCCTATATGCAGAAACTAACACACCATTGTAAAGCAATTAGACTCCAATAAAGATGTAAAAAAAAAAAAAAAAAGAAAGCCTATATACCAATATTAATAGCAGACAAAATAGAATTTAAGAAAAAAGTGTTTAATAGGCTTTAAGAGAGATATTACCTAACAATAAAATGTCTACCAATAACAATAACAGTGAATATTTAGTTAGGGATGAAGAGGCATGATGTCTGCAACTTGCATTCAAATGGTTCATCAAAAAAAAAAGTTAATGGAGAAAAAATGTGGCAAAATGTTAATAACTTGTAAATCTAAGTAAATAGTATAGGGGTGTTCATTTTACAATTATTTCAATTCATTGTGTAAGTATTTCAGTTTTTCTACTCTGGAAATGTTTCAAAATAAAATTTTACAGAGCAAAAAGTTGGGGAAAATTAACTTGAATAACTCATGAGCTAAAGAGGAAATCAGAAGAAACTATAAAATATTTAAGATGGAAAACAAAACCATGACATGTTAAAACCTGTGGAAAACAGCTAAAGTAATATTTAGAGGGAAAATTATAGCTTTAAAGAAATTTATTAAAACAAGAAATATTTAAAATAAATAAGTAAATCCTTATGCTCAGATAGCTAAAAAAATTGAATAATAAAGTAAATCCAAAGAAAGTAATATAAAGAAAAAACTTAAGATATGAAAAAATGTTGATGATATAAAAACGAACAATTGGAGAGATTCAACAAAAACAAGAACTTTCACTCTGAAAAATTAAGAGATACAATACCTAGAAAGACAGAAGCAAAACCAAAAGAAGTTCAAATAAACAATATTAACAAAAAGGAGGATGTAATAACAGGCACAGTAACTATATTAAAAATCAATAGTACAATGATACAAATGAATGTGGCCATTAAATTGAAAAACTTAGATAAAATATGTAGTTTTTCTAGAAGAATGTGAATTACCAAAATTACCTTAAGAAGCAATTATTAAAATTAACTTAAGAAAAAGTAGAAAGTCTGTATAAACCAATACTTATTAGAGAAATTGAATCAATAATTTAAAGTACACGTAAATCCACCACCTTCAAAATACCAAATGTATTACAGGCAAGTTTTAGGAGACTTTCATGAAACCGATAATTCGTATGTTTAAAATTTTTTGCAGTGAACAGAAAAAGAAGGAAAGCTTCATTAATCTGTCACTTTGCTCCTGTGCAAATTTATTAATAAAGTCCTACCAGTAAAGTTGCTGGATCAAGGGTATATGCACTTGTAATTTTGATAATTATTACCATAAAGATCATACCAATTTATACTTCCACCAGCAGTGTATGAATGGAATGCCTGTGTTCACATATCTTTACCAACAATGTCTTCAAATTTAAAAATCTTTGCTAATCAAGTGATGAAAACGGGTATTCCATTGCAGTTTTAATTTGCACTTCTCTTACTATTAATACAGTTTCTAATAAATTTTATCTTTTCATTTGTTTAAAAGCCACATGTAACTCTTTTATGCATACTATTTATGTTCTTTGCCCCTTTCTATGTGTTTGTTTTCCTTATTGATGTGTAGAGGCTCTATATGAGATATATTTAGAGATATATCTAAATATCTTATATTTAGATATTTTATAATGTTTTTAACATGGAGAATTCAAAAACATTTACATAATTGTATTTAATAGTCTTTCTAAATTGGCTTCTATGTTTTATGTCATATATTCAAAGATTTTCACCACTCCAAGATTATTTTTTAATCCACTGGGAAATTATTATGATGTATGGATTGAGGTAGGGATCACACTTTATTTTTTTTCCCAAAGAGCTGAAAGTCCCCCCCAAGCTTATTCTATGATGTTCATAGTCATGGCCACAGATGATGAGGGTGCTCTGGCTAAGCCATAAGGGAAAATGGGGACATCTTCCTGAAAAAGACCATACCTGAGCTGAGTCTTAAGGAATATGTAGGAGTTAACGAGACAAATAATGACTGGAGAATTGAAATAATTCATTCCAGCTAAAGATTAGCATTTCAGAGAGAGAATGACTTAGAGACGAGTCTCAAGAGATGAGCAGGATGGCCTTGGATGCCACACTTAGAAATTTGAACTTTATTTTGAAAATGAAAGGATACCATTAAAGATTATTTTTTAAGAGGGAAAAGGTAACATGCTTAGATTTGCATCTCAGAAAAATTATTGTGGCAGCAACTTTGAAAATGAATTGGAATGGGGCAAACCTGAAGCCAACAGAGCCCATTTAAGTGAAAGCTGACTTTTTGTGAAAGTCACCTGACCTACATCCCTTGGTTAATAAGTGGTTGGACCAAGCATGAAACCTAAGTATCCTACTTTTAATTATTTCTTCATAGTTTAGACAAAACCAGCAGACAGTGTGCCAGGAAAGGATATAACCTGCCAATAAGTGGTTTTAAGTGTGACTATTTTAAAGCCCAAATCTAGTGTACTTGAACTCCAATAAGCTCATCTGAAGCCTGACTGTACAGTGATTTCTAAGTCAGTTCAACTATCGAATCGCATTGTTGGAGGAAGTCAAGTGGGCCCTCTCCCACCCAGGACAGGAATCTCTTCCAAAACATGCCCAACAGATGGTCTAAGAGCCCTGTGTGAACACTTTTCACCTTCAAAGAGAGCTCCCCGGCCTCCTGTTCTTCTGTTTCAGATCTAAACATAGAAAGTTCTTTCTCATGTTGAGCCAAAATTCTTCCTCCCTGTAACTTTCACCCATCAGTCAGCAAGGTCTTCTCCCTGCATCTTTTTTCCTCAAGGAGAAACTATTAGCCTTAGGAAACACTGTCATAGAGCCATCATAAAGGCTATAATGTTTATACCAATGGTTGCACAACCATGTGAACGTATGTAATGCCACAGAACTGTGCACTTAAAAATAGTTAAGATGATAGATTTTGTGTTATACGTGTTTTACCACAATTAAATTTTTTAAAGATACTAGCAATACCTGACCAGTTAAAAGGCTTTGAACTTGAAATGTTGATGACTCTTCACCATGGTACTGAATTTTTATTTTGCTTCCTTTTAACTCTCTCTTATCTCCCTCTCATAACATTTTCATGGTGTACCCCATCCCTTCTGTCTTTTAGCCAGGATCTCAGTTTATCTTTGAGAGCCAAGTCTTTCTCTCTTTGGCCCTAAATCCTGATGGTTCATTTGATCATGTGAACTTGCTTTAAAAAAAAAAAATCTAAATTAGGGTCGTTAGCTCTGTTTTTTCAGGGCAAAAATTATGATACTTTGAACTCAATAGTCCCCATGTTGCTATAACACAGCTCTAGAGGAGGAAAGATTTTTAAAAATATTTTCATTCCAAAGTGTTAAGATCTTAACAGGAGGAGCTTCATTTTTTTTTTTTTCCCGGTACGCGGGCCTCTCACTGTTGTGGCCTCTCCCGTTGCGGAGCACAGCCTCCGGACGCGCAGGCTCAGCGGCCATGGCTCACGGGCCCAGCCGCTCCGCGGCACGTGGGATCCTCCCGGACCCGGGCACGAACCCGCGTCCCCTGCAACGGCAGGCGGACTCTCAACCACTGCACCACCTGGGAAGGCCAGGAGCTTCATTTTTAAAAGAGGAATCTGAGAGAACACTCATGACCCAAGGGAACCCGTGATAATAGTGGAGTTTTTAACTGGCCCATCTTGCTAATCCATTAACCAGTTATCTGCTTGTAAAACCAGCTTCAATCATGTGACTTAAAATATTTTGATCTGCATGAGATATTTACTATAAAATTTTCTTGCCAAAGAGTGAACCTGAGTTTTTCTGTGGGGACAAAATCTGTCATGACCTCTGCTCATCCAACAGGCCAATCCCTGATGTGCTGCTGTTCCCCACGGCAGCTGGGACCTTGAGTCTGTGGGGTCACTCTGTGCCCTACCAACGTCAGCCTCACTGGCTCTGTGGCAGCTGCTTTAGTGACAGCCTCAGGAATGCTTGTTGTTTGTCATTTATAGCTATAGGTATTTTGAGTGCGATGGGATCAACTAGAAGACATCTAACATAGCAATTGACCACAATTTGAGAGAGTACATTTAAAATTTAAGACTTAGAATGACATGCAGAATGACATCAGTCTCTTCAATGTTAAACAAAGTCTTCTATGAAAAATACCAATTCTTAAGTTTGGTATAATCGTTTGACTGCTTACTCCTTTTTCAGTGTTCTTTCCCTTTTAAAAACTAATGTAAGCACCTCAGAGAGATGAATGTAATTTTCCCATAAAGACTTATATTTCCTTAATTTTTACATTCTTAGTTCATCTTGATTCTTTCCAAAACCACATTCTCCATCATACCTATATCCCTTCCCTGTAAGATCTTTGCAAGTGGTATGCTTTTAAAAAAAGTGTTTGAAAACAAATTTTGACTTCTGATAATGGCAGAGCAGCTTGGTTGGACTAACTCTCTCATAAACAATAATTATAAAACATGAACAAAATGTTTTAAAAAAACAATTTGAATACACTGGAGACCTATCAAAAGTAAACAAAGTAGAGAGCAGTCCACCATTAAAAGCAGAAAGTATACCTGTGAGATTTGCAAGTTTGCAACTTTTTACCTGAGCACACCCACAATCCACTGTCTTGGATTGTCAGGGGGGAGTTCAGGCTGGCAGCTCAGCCAGAATTAAGGGGGAAATCCTAGAACAAAATGAACTGCAGGAGGTGTGGAACCCAAAATCTATCTAAAACATCCACCCAACTTCTTGACAAGGAAGGAAGGAAGGAAGAAGGGAGGGAGGGAGGGAGAAAGGGAAAAGAAAAGAATAGAAAGAAAGGACTTCCCTGGTGGTCCAGTAGTTGGGACTTCACCTTTCAATGTCGGAGGTGCAGGTTCAATCCCTGGTTGGGGAGCTAGGATCCCACACACCTCGCGGCCAAAGGACCAAAACAGAAAACAGAAGCAATATTGTAACAAATTTAATAAAGATTTTTAAAAAATGGTCCACATCAAAAGAATATCTATAAAAAAAAAGAATAAAAAGAAAGAAGGAAGGGAAGGAAAAGGCATCAACTGGAAGCTGAAAGAACTGAGCAGAAAATTCAACTGTTGTTGAGTGCAGGAAAACATAGTTTGGAATTCGATTCTAGCCAAGTTAATAACGATTACTCTTCAAAGGAACATAGCAGAATCTAGTCTCCACATTGTACATTCCTTTATAACCAGCGTTCAATTATAAATCACTAGATATGCAAAGTAACAGGAAAATGTGACCCATACTCAGGGAAAAAAAAAAAAGGGACTCTGAGGTTATCTAGATGCTGTTGCAATAAATAGGACTAAGGCAACCACTATAAATATGTTCAAGGATTTAAGAAAAAAATAGTCACAGCAAATGAACACAATGGGATAATCACAGCAGAAATATAGAAACTATAAAAGCAGAACCAATGGAGTTTTAGAGCTGGAAAGTACAATAACTGAAATAAAAAATTCATTGGATGTTTTTAACAGCATTTTGGAGGCAGCTGAAGAAACAGTGAACATGAAGGTAGATCTTAGAGATTATTCAACCTACAGGACATAGACAAAAGTCCCACACATTTGGAAATTAATCAATACATTTATAAAAATCCATAACTTATTTCATAAGGGAAATTTGAAAATATTCTGAATAGAATTATAATGAAAATATAAGATATCAAAGTTCATACGATGCAGCTAAAGGAGTTCTCAGAGGGAATTTTACATCTTTAAATTCATATACTAGGAATGAAGAAAACGTTAAAATCAATCATCTATTCATACATTGATTAATAGATACGTAAAATGCAGTGAATCCATACAATGAAATATTATTTGGTGGCTAAAAGGAATAAAGTGCTGACACATGCTACAACATGGATGAACCTTGAAAACACGTTTAGTGAAAGAAGCCAATCACAAAAGACCACATATTGTATGATTCCATTTATAAGAAATGTCCCAAACAGGCAAATTATAAAGACAGATATTAGGTTAGTGGTTGTTTAGAGCTGAGTGCAGAAGTTAGCAAGGGGCGGGGTGACTGATAAAGGGTATAGGATTTCTTCTGGGGGTGATAAAAATACTGTAAAATGTATTTGATTTTGGTTGCACAACTTTGTGAATACACTAAGAACCGTCATACTGTACACTTTAAATGGGTGAATTGTATAGAATGTGAATTCTATCTCAGTAAAGCTGTTACCAAAAAGAATCTAAATATTCAACATAAGAAACTAGAAACAAAGTGAGCAAATTAAACCCAAAGTAAGTAAAAATTAGGAAATAAAAGATAAGAGCACAAGTCAATGTCTAGAAAAGAGATGAACAATAGAGAAAATAAAGCCAAAAGTTGGTTCTCTGAAATTAGTAAAAGTGGTAAACACCTAGCAAGACTGATAAAGAAGAAAAGAGAGAAATTTTAAATTACCTATGTCAGGAATGGGAGAGAGAAACACAAGTCCTGCAGACATTGGGTGGTTGCATGGCTGTACGTGTATATGCCAAAATTCAGTAAACTATATGCTTAAAATGGGTGAATTTGATTGTAAGCAAGTTAAACCTCAATAAAGCTGTAAAAGAAACAATCAGTGTAATCTACTTGATTAATAGAATAAAGAAGAAAAGCCATGTGATTATATCAGTTGATGACAATTCTCCAGACTTCGAGATAGAAGACTCTTACATTAGTTCTTTGCACACTGATCTAAGCATCTTTCTTGACCGTTGCTTGGTAATGATCCCCGTCCATCTCGATGATGTGAGACTGTACATCTTTCAAAGGCCATGTTATTTCTTCTCATCAAGGCACCCCATGATTTGTCATGACCATTCGCACCCTGCCTCTACCCTTTTTCTTTCTCACTTGAAAAGGCCCCGGTGAAACTCTGAAGATTTGCTTGTGCTAGCCACTTCTGTCTTAGCAGGATTCCAAGAACAGGTCATTGACTAACCGCTACTACAGTTTATTGACCTTGTTGTGACAAAACCATCCCATTCCATTCCATTCAGTGGTTTCTTTTTCCTCCTGTGGTGGTGATGTATTATAACAAAATGAAGTTCAGTGCCTGGTTCTGTGAGTGAACACATATCCAAGGAGGATCAAATAGGCAGAGACGGCCCTGTGGGAGCCTCACCTTAGACCTATGACAAAGAACAGGAAAAGCCTGAGATTTTCTTTAAAAGCATAACCAGAAGTCACAGTTAGTTCCTACTGAGTAAAGGGAAGAAAAGGTGAAAATAAGTTTCCTTTATTCCTATGTTATTCACACTGCTGAAACCATAAAAGGGAGACCTCTTTATGTGTGATTCTTGAAGGTTTTCTTATCGAATAATACTGCTTTGTGGCTTTGTGGTGTCTCAGACTTACTTTGGGTAGTATTGATTTCTACCAAGTTCTAGCCTTTGCAGTGTCAGGGCTTCTGGACAGAATCCTGAGGCAAGATAGACAAGTCTTTCCATATTTTTCCATGTAGACTAGAGACCCAGTAGGAAGAAATTGTAGGGCAGTAGAGTACAGGGTTTAAGACAATGGATTTGGTGTCAAATAAGCCTAGGTTCCAGTCTCAATTTTGCCAATGATGAAGTGACTGGCCTTGGGCAGCTGTTTAATCTTTCTGAGCCTTAGTTTCTTCATCTCTAGAATGGGTATAATAACACTACCTGCCTCATAGGGTAACTAGGAGAATCACATAAAATAATGATTTTTAAGGGCATATGATGGTATCTGACAAAGAATAAAAGAACTCATAATATTTATTTCTTCATGTTTACATATATTTTCTGCTAGGCACATTGGCACTCTAGAAGATTGCTGGAAGGAATATAAATTTGTACAGTCTTTTTGGATGGCCAGTTCTGTTAAATTTTTTAAATCTCATGGGCTTCAAGCCTGCAATTGCACTTCTAGGTGTCTATATTAGAGAACTATTCATAAGTGCATATTTAACTGAAAACTTGAATTTCGTATGCTAGTAAGCCTTATTAAACATACCTATAGATAACATTTTCCCTGGGTCCTACACTGTGCCCTTCTGAACTAATTTATTGAAGAATCATCAACAGGTTTCTCAGGCTTCCAAGAAAGTCAGCCGTAGTCTCCTGCTATTTTAGAAATAGATGTTATATAAGCCCTTAGAATTATAGATTGTACATTTTTTTTAAAGCTTAGAAATAATATGGCTTAAGCATCTCCTCTTATAGATGAGAAAAATTTAGGCCCCCAGTTACCCAACTAGCTGATGACGGAACCCAGGGCAAATTAGTGCTATTAGCAGTTTGTGTTCTCAAAATCCAACTGTGTCCTTTACATTGCCTGAGAATTCATTCTTTCTTATTGTCAGTGCAGCAGGCATAGCTAGTTGTTTACCCAATATCTCTTTTTTCCTTCCTAAAAACACTAACTACCCAGCTTCCCTTGCAGCCAGACTTAGTTCTGGCCAGTGAGATATAAATGGAAATCCACTGGGTGAGGGCTTTCAGGAAAGCCATTGTCTTCCTGATTTAAAAAGAGCAGGCTATATAGCTGGCCTGCAATTTCTTTACCCTTTTTCATGTTTCCTCCTGAAATGAAGACACGCTATCTGGAGTGTCAACTGCCATATTGTCCCTATGGTGACAGAGAAGAACTATAGAAGGAGTCTGGGCATTGGTGACATTTTGAGCCCCAGCATGAGCCTCAGACTGGCTCTTCTTGTTACTTCTTATTATGCTAGAAAAATAAGCCCCTTTTCGGTTAAGCGACTGCGGTCCTATTTTACATTCCTCTCAATTCCCAAGAAGAATAGAGGCTGTGGGGTATAAACTCTGCCATACCTAAATTCATCTTGCCTTATTCATTCTTAGAGGAGGAAGGGACCATCTTTCTTTCCAAATGTAACCATTTCCATCTCTTTCTTTCTCCTTCCATCTCCTTCTCTTTTTTGACATACCAAAATGTTTATTTTGTATTTATGAATACTATTATTGTTACTACATCTTAGTTTGGTAAAGTACTTGGAAGAACAATATTTTATTAAAGAATTTATCATAAGTTTTGTAAGCTGTGAAACACTAAGTATAGATTACTTTATTAATTTTACTTATTATAATTTTAATATTAGTTTTATCTCTGCTGCTACTATTACTATTTTTTTGTTTTTTGTTTTTTCTAACGTCTTTATTAGAGTATAATTGCTTTACAATGGTGTGTTAGTTCCTGCTTTATAACAAAGTGAATCAGCTGTACATATACATATTTCCCCATATCTCCTCCCTCTTGTGTCTCCCTCCCATCCTTCCTATCCCACCCCTCCAGGTGGCCACAAAGCACCGAGCTGATCTCCCTGTGCTATGCGGCTGCTTCCCACTAGCTATCTATTTTACGTTTGGTAGTGTGTATATGTCCATGCCACTCTCTCACTTCGTCCCAGCTTACCCTTCTCCCGCCCCGTGACCTCAAGTCCATTTTCTAAGTCTGTGCCTTTATTCCTGTCCTGCCCCTAGGTTCTTCAGAGCCTTTTTGTTTTCTTAGATTCCATATATATGTGTTAGCATAGAGTATTTGTTTTTCTCTTTCTGACTTACTTCACTCTGTATGACAGTTTCTAGGTCCATCCACCTCACTACAAATAACTCAATTTCGTTTCTTTTTCTGGCTGAGTAATATTCCATTGTACATATGTGCCACATCTTCCTTATCCATTCATCTGTTTACGGACACTTAGGTTGCTTCCATATCCTGGCTACTGTAAATAGAGCTGCAGTGAACATTGTGGCACATGACTATTTTTGAATTATGTTTTTCTCAGGATATATGCCCAGTAGTGGGATTGCTGGGTCATATGGTAGTTCTATTTGTAGTTTTTTAAGGAACCTCCATACTGTTCTCTATAGTGGCTGTATCAATTTACATTCCCACCAACAGTGCAGGAGGGTTCCCTTTTCATCACACCCTTTCCAGCATTTATTGTTTCTAGCTTTTTTGATAATGGCCATTCTGACCAGCATGAGGTGATACCTCATTTTAGTTTTGATTTGCATTTCACTAATAATTAGTGATGTTGAGCATCTTTTCATGTGCCTCTTGGCCATCTGTATGTCTTCCTTGGTGAAATGTCTATTTAGGTCTTCCGCCCATTTTTTAACTGGATTGTTTGTTTTTTTGATATTGAGCTCCATGAGCTGTTTGTATATTTTGGAGATTAATCCTTTGTCAGTTGCTTCATTTGCAAATATTTTCTCCCATTCTGAGGTTTGTCTTTTTGTCTTGTTTATGGTTTCCTTTGTGGTGGAAAAACTCTTAAGTTTAATTAAGTCCCATTTGTTTATTTTTATTTCTCTTACTCTAGGAGGTGGGTCAAAAAAGATCTTGCTGTGGTTTATGTCAAAGAGTGTTTTTCCTATGTTTTCCTCTAAAAGTTTTATAGTTTCTTGTCTTACATTTAGGTCTTTAATCCACTTTGAGTTTATTTTTGTGTATGGTGTTAGGTAGTGTTCTAATTTCATTTTTTTACATGTAGCTGTCCAGTTTTCCCAGCACCACTTATTGAAGAGGCTGTCTTTTCTCCATTGTATGTTCTTGCCTCCTTTGTCGTAAATTAGGTGCCCATACGTGTTTGGGTTTATCTCTGGGCATTCTATCCTGTACCATTGATCTATATTTCTGTTTTTGTGCCAGTACCATACTGACTTGATTACTGTAGCTTTGTGGTATTGTTTGAAGTCAGGGAGCCTGATTCCTCCAGCTCTGTTTTTCTTTCTCAAGATTGCTTTGGCTATTTGGGGTCTTTTGTGTTTCCATACGAATTTTAAGAGTTTTTGTTCTAATTCTGTGAAGAATGCCATTGGTAGTTTGATAGGGATTGCATTGAATCTGCAGATTGCTTTGGGTAGTATAGTCGTTTTCACAGTATTGATTCTTCCAATCCAAGAACATGGTATATTTCACCATCTGTTTATGTCATCTTTGATTTCTTCTATCAGTGTTTTACAGTTTTCTGAGTACAAGTCTTTCGCCTCCTTAGGCACATTTATTCCTAGGTATTTTATTCTTTTTGTTGCAATGGTAAATGGGAGTGTTTAAAAACAGCTTTTAAATTTTCCTTCAGCTTTGGCTCCCTTCCAAAATACCATTCTTTTGCTTCACTTCACATCTAAAAATCTTGGGAGAAGAGACTCCCAAAGCCTGCCCTCCTTATGGCTAAAACTGAATTACTAATGCCCTGATTCAACCAATACCTTTCACTATTCGTTCCATCTGAACTTTGTAACTTTTGACATTGTTGGCCCACCTTTCCCATCTTGGACTCTGACCTCTCTTGACTTCCTGACACCACACTCTCCCACCTCTCTGACCCCATCACTGCCCGGGCTCCTTCCCTGGCCCCTCTTTCCCTGCCTTGCTTTTGGATGCTTGTGTCCTCAGGTGTCCTGCTAGACTCTCTCTGTCCACACCTTTCTCTGGGAAGCCTCTCTCACTTACGTGGCTTCTGCTACTTGCTATTTGCTAATTGTCTACAAACTACTTACATGTCCCCTAGTTGTTTCTTTCCTGAACTTCAGATCAATATTTTTAGTCAGTTCCAACTGCTGGAACTTCAAACTCAGTATGTCCAAAGCCAAAGCCGCAATTTCCCCTGTGCCCCCACCAAACCCCCTTTCTATAAAGTGAGTAATCATACATCCAGGTATTCGAAGCAGAAACCTTAAACGTATAGTCAATTCTATTCTAAGCCTAAAAATTTGAAATAATCCTTGAAAATTTTGTTTTACAAAATTGATCAATGAAAACCACAGGGTTCACGGGGAAAATGAGCACAACACTCAAAAACTTCATCAGTGACATTTAAAAAAAAAGAGATAGAAACCTATTAAATGGTAGCATGGTCTTACACATGTTCAGTAGTTGAGAAATACATAAATAATAGAATAAATGTGGCACTTTCAAAAGACCTGAAGTTTGCTTGGGGAAGTGGGCATCCGAAGGGCTGCAGTTTGTGGGTTATTGTGAAGTGGTGGAAATCAGGCAGAAAGTTGTAACCCCAGATGTGGATAAGTGTGACTCATAACACACATGGTGAACTGAGGAAGCTGGTAAATGTCTGAGGGGCGTGTGTGTGTGTGTGTGTGTGTGTGTGTGTATGCATGTGTATCATGTATTCCTAAACTAGGTGCAGTTCACCTAGTGTTTTTTGAGGGACAGGTATGCTCAAAATGTTCCCTAATAGCTCAGTAGGGGTGGAACAAATTTGAATTCTCAAAGCAAAGACTATAGTTGAACTACTGTGTCCTGAAAAACTCCATCTTTTCACCCACACAGGCCCTTGGTCGTGAATTCCCATGCATTTTGCCCCTATTCACATCCGTTCTCTTCTCTTCACTTCTTCGCCGTCCCTGCCGCTGCGGCTCCAACCGGTATGCTCATCACCTCCCATGGCAACAGCCGCCCACGCTCTTTCCACTGCGAGGGTCCTGTCCCGCCCCCATCAGAGGCTTGGAAACTGCCACACCTGCAGGCGTATCCCTGAGCAAATATCCGCTGGCGAGGGCTTCTGTTACTTGATAAGGACATAGCCCCTGATCCCTGAGCCATTTGTTCATTTTAAGATGGGGCAGTGATAGCTTTCCAACAGAGTTGTCGTGAGGATTAAAGGAGGGAATCTGTGTAAAGCATCAACACGGCATCGGGCACATAGAAGGCATTCAGTAAGTGACTATTCTTCTTCCCCTTTCCTATTTCTCAATTTAAAAATAGGATTTTAAAATATTAAGAATACATGTAGTGACTCTACACTTTCCGTGGGATCTAGTGCGATCCTTTGAGAAGGGCTTAGAAGACCCTCTCAACCTGGATCTGCCACAGCTTTCAGCTTTGTATTTTTTATCCCCAGCCCAGCTCCCAAGTCACCTCCTTTCTGAAATCTTCCCAACTGCCTCCCTCATCCAGGAAAAAACTTTGTCTTTCCCCATGAACCCCACCATGCAATGTACATACACCTCTGATATAGCATCTCCCTAGTCCTCTGTAGTAGATGCAGTTTGCCACCTGCCAAACACCCAGAGCTCTCACCCCATTCTCCTTTGCTAACAGAGCTCAGTTTTATTCAGGTATCTACTCCTGCCCCCATGAGACTTGAGGATGGTGACCTCATTCTCAGCATTAGGAATAGAACCTAACTAGTCTGTGCCTGTCAGAGTTATCTCATTCCCTTTGCCAGTGATGAAGTTTGGGATGGGCACATGACCTGATTCTGGGAACTAAGACATGAAGGAACATCTGCTGGGAAATTTGTGAGAAGTGTCCTCTTTTCTTAAAAAAAAAAAAAAAAGATACAGGAAGAAATGGTTTTCTTTCTTCCTTTGGCTGTTGTGATATCTGATGTGATGGCTGGAACTGCTGCAGCCATATTATCTCTAGCCTGGTTTAGACACCAATGCACATAGAACAGGGCAAATTCAAGAGTATTACAGAGAAGAGGAACTAAAATTTATGTAATGTTCATGGCAACTGCCCTACCTCTGGACTATTTGATATTTGAGGCAATAAATGTCTTTATTGTTCAAGCCATTCTGAGTTAGGTTTTCTGTCACTTGTAGTGGAACACATCTTGATGAAAATTGGCATTAGAGTTATTTATGAGTCTCTCTCCCCAGTGATGTTGAGAACTCCAAAGAATGCCTTTGATTTTATACCCCCAGCACTAGGAAGCCCATGCCACTTACTGGATACTCAGCAAATTTTTGTTGGATGGACAGACGGATGGATAGATGGACAGATGAATCTTCTGGCCTCCTGCCCATTGTGCTTTCCAGTATCTGCCTCCTTCTCAAATATCCTGCTAATCCTTTTATCCTTGACATTAGATGAAATATCAAGGGGAGGTAAGGTGTTTAGTCAGGAAGCCATAAAACAGAAAGGCAGCCAAGATTGGTATCCTAGGAGTGCCTCAAGGTTAGTCAGGGTTCTTTCCAATGTCCCACAGCTGCTTTCATTCTCAACTCTGGCAAGAGCCTAGAGAAGATAAGCTATACATAGGAAGGTACCCATGCATTAAATCCAAGAAGCAAGGTCAACATTTTGTAACAAAATTGGAGCATGATGACCTGTATTCCCAAACCACTGAAGTACCAACAAGCAGTCACTGAAGCGCCTGAAACCAGGGCCAAGTTTTCTTTGCAGACAGTAGTGTGCTGTAAACTGGCTCTTTGGAAGGAAAGCTGTAATTTGTAATGTTGTCCTCATTGTGTAAATTCTCCCCCACCCCCAGAGCTGATTTCAAGTAACCAAATGCTGAGCAGCTGGCTTGCGAGTATAACCTGGCTCCAGCACACTCTACCTACAGGGCAGTGCTAGCTCTGCTCAAGAGGCAAGAGCAACATTGGCCAAGGCTCTGGAATTCCAAACCACGTGGGACTCTGATTCCCTCTCTCAGGAAGGGCACCTCCATCTACCCAGTTGCCCAAGGGCGAAAGTCATGGAGAGCTGCTTTACGGCCCCCTCTGCCCACTTCTAAACAGTGACCCCATCTGCTCTCTTCCACCTCCGAAATATCCTTCAAACCCACCTATTTAGCTCCCTCCCCTCTGCTCCTGCCAGGTCCAGGCCTTTATCTTCTCTGGCCCAGACATGGTCTCTTAATTGGTCTCCCTTCATCCATTTTCACCCTCTGAGTAAGTGTATTCTTCATATTGTGCCTGAGTCATCCTCTGAAAATGCAAATCTGATCATGTTAGTCTTTTGAGGAAAACCTTCACTGGCTCCCTGTAGCTTTAGGATTATGCCTAGTCCTTACCACTCTAGATGCAGCCCTACGTGCGTGGCCCCTCCTTTACTAGCATTAACCCACAACCCCGGCCCTGGCTTACTATGCTTCAGCCTCTTTAATGTTGTTTTGGTCCCCCCCGCCCCCCCCCCGCATGAGTCCATGCTTTTTCATGCCTAGAGTCTTTATATGTTTCTTTTCCCTTCCCTGGAAAGCTCTTCCCCTCCCCTCTTTATCTCCTCTATTCCTACTCATCCTTCTTAAGTCTCAGCTTAAAATCAATTCCTCCAGAAAGCCTTCCCTTGGATCCTCAGACTAGGTCAGATCCTCCTTTTTTAGATTCCAAAACATCCTGCATTTCTCTTTCCAGTTACCCTTTACCTGCCTTCCCCCCTGGGCCATCAGCTTTCTCACTGCTTATGGTGAGAAATGCTAGGCTCTGGAGGTAGCATTTTCCACATAGCAGCCAGAGTGGTCCTTCTAAAAGGCAAGTCAGTTTTTATCACTCCTCTGTTCAAAATTCTGAATGGCTTTGCATCTCTCTTGGTATAAGCTTCAAGGTCTGTACGAGGGCCTCTAAAGCCCTACAGGTCTGGCATCTTCGGTCACTCTTGGCCTCTCTTACTCTGCTCTAGCCACACTGGCTTCCTTGCTTTCCCTTGACTATGGCAAACATAATCCTGCCTCAGGACCTTTGCATGTGCTGTTTCTTCTGCAAGAAAACCACAAGGCTCACTCCCTCATTTTCTTCAGATCTCTGCTCAGATGTTACCTTATCAGAGAAGCCTTCATGGTCCAACCTACCTCACTCTGATATTTGTTTTCCAAAACCACCAAGGAATTCTCTGATTCTCAGTGGACACTGATTGGGTATCCTACAAATTAAATTAAGTTCTGACACTATCTACCTGGAGATAGTGTTATAATCCACAGGTTAAGAGCTCAGTCCCATAAGACGGCCTCCACTTCAGAGGCCAATCACAAGTCCAGGTTGTTGCCTGTGCTTCTAACTGACTAGCTGTAAACGGGAGATTCCTACAACTCCCTCCTCGGGTTTGATTAATTTGCTAGAGTGGCTCAAAGAAAGCAGAGAAACATTTACTTACATTTACCAGTTTATTATAAAGGATATTATAAAGGATAAAAATGAACACCAGATGAAGCAGTACATAGGGCAAGGTCTGGAAGGGTCCCAAGCATAGGAGCTTCTGTCCCCATGTAACTGGGGTGTGCAACCCTCTGGCATGTGAATGTATTCACCAACCCCCAAACTCATCAAACCTTTCTCTCTCTCTCTTTCTTTTTTTAAGTTGAAGTATAGTTGATTTGCAATGTTGTGTTAGTTTCAGGTGTACAGCAAAGTGATTCAGCTATATATATATATATATATATATATATATATCTGTATATATATGTGTGTGTGTATATATATGTGTGTATATATATACACACACACACACACATATATATATATATATATTCCTTTTCAAATTCTTTTCCCATATAGGTTATTACAAAATACTGAGTATATATATATATATATACACACACACACACACACACACACACACACACACACACACACACACACACACACATATATATATATTCCTTTTCAAATTCTTTTCCCATATAGGTTATTACAAAATACTGAGTATATTTCCCTGTGCTATACAGTAGGTCCCAAATCTCATCGTTCAAGAGTTTTTATGGAGCTTAATCTGTAGCCCCCTCCTTCCCTGTCCCAGAAGTCAGTGGTGGGGCTGAAAGTTACAACCTTCTAATCTCAGGGTCTTTCTGATGGCCACCCCCATCCTGAGAGCCTATCTAGTGGCCCCATGCTAAGTCGTCTCATTAGCATAAATTCAGGTGTGCTCAAAAGGGGCTCGTTAATGAATACAAAAGACACTCCTATCACTCAAGACATTCTGAGGGTTTTAGGAGCTTTGTGACAGGAATTGGGAACAAAGACTAAATATATTTCACGTTATACCACACCTAGCAAACCCTCATCTCATCAGTATCTCTCCCCCTTGCCTTGCTTTTTTTTCCTTCTTAGCCCTTATCACAACATGACAGATTACATACTTATTGGCTCATTTGTTTATTGCCTGTCTCTTCCCCTCTAGAAGATGAGCTCCAGGAGAGCAAGGATTTCATCTATTTTGATCACTCTGTGCCCCTGCCATCCAAAACAGCACCTGGCCTAACAGTACTTCCCTTGTAATGATGTGTTCAATTGCTGAATCCTGGAAAGTTTTGTGGAGGAAGCTCAGAATGGCTCTGGTACCCTGCTGGTTATTTTTAGTTACTTTGACCCCAGGTGATACGTTTACTTGTATTTTCTGGTAATATCCTTCCAGCATTGGTCACTCTACTTTTCCACGAATTCACCTTTGTGTGGAGAAAATAGTCTCCTGGGCCATAGTTCTAGCACTTACCATGTACAGTTAGATGCAGCTTTTGAGAAGAAAAAATAGAAGCGTTTGTGGAGACTAAAATCTCCCTGTGCTTTGGCACACTCTGAGGAAAAAGGAAAGATACTTTAATAACAAAGGTCAGAGGCACAGTTTATTTTATCCTCTGTCCGTCAGAAGAAATTACTTTTAGTTTAAAGAACAGGCCCAGGTAATTTCTATCAGTAAACAAAGGGAATTTGAAAGTGAATGGATTAACATACCCATATTTGCTCAGTACAAACCAATCAAAAGAGTTTCTTTTGTTCCTTCTTGTCTTAAGGAAAGGATAGTATCAGAGGGTAGGGGGTTTTCTGGGATTCCTTAGAAACGACTTGAAAGTGATAGATCAGATTTGGAGTGAGGGGTGGTTCATGTCCATTAGAAAGGGTGGGGGAGAGAGAGAGAGTCAGAGACAGAGAGAGAAACAGAGATGCATCTGAATTTCTAACATTGCCATGAGAAATGCCATCTCCTGGTTGGGCTAGAACTGAACCCCTGTCCTGCCACGAGGCTGACTAGATGCTTCTTGGGCCATTTCGACTGCCCTCTATCCTTGTCTAACCTTGGTGCTGCCCTGACTTGCTGCTTTGGCTGGAGAAGTTCTTTAACATACTTCAAGCTCTGTTTGTAAAGTGCAGCCTGGACCCTGTAGAGCAGGATGCTCAAGTGCACAGGCTCTAGAACTTGATGGCTTGGCTTCTAATCCTGGCTCTGTAAGGCACCAGATTCCTAAATTGGGCAAGTTATTTAACCTCTCTCACATATAAAATGAGGAAGGCATGTACCCACCACTTAAGGCTGTTATAAGGATTAAGTGATGGCTTAGTCCAGAACGGTGTCTGGACTTCCAGACTCCCTGGGCAGACTTGGGACAGACAGTGTCAGGACAGGCAGCGTCTGGATCCTGGAAGCCCTGTGTGTGTTTTTTGTCACCAACTTGTGTGTCCCTGAATGAGTTTCTTATCCAGAATCTTTACTTTCTCTGTTTACAAAATGATGGGCAACCATTGCCAGCACACCTGCTCAGAGGCTTGTCAGTATGGGGATGCATTAGTGGGAGCGGGAAAGGACCTTCCTTGGCAGGTGTGAGGAGTGACATAGAAGCTTGGCAATGGTGTTCAAGCTCGCCCTTGGCCTGACTGTTTAGTCCTAGCGTGGGGACAACGGCAGTGTTGCCACACAATGATGTCAGGAGCTAGGCACACATGTCAGAGAGGAAGATTCACAGACTACAGCTAGGATATGTACACTCTACAGAGATGAGAAGAAAAACAGAGCAAACTCCCACACATGCTGTCCTATGGCACCAATACCTATTCTCCAGCCACCTGAAAAATTTGCCTGCAGGGATGGCAATGAAAACGTGGCCTTACTCGCTGGACAAGGTCTGGAAAATGTGAATGAGGAAAAAAAGCTTACGGTTCCATCGGAAAATGCCGTGTATCTCACGAATGCAGCAGAAGCTCTGGCTGTTGTTAAATGGGAGGGGCTGGTCACAAAGCAGAGGGGAGAGCTCAGAGTCCCTCAGAGCCAGCTGTGGTCTCAGAGGGCATTCCCAAGGGAATGAGTGATGCTGGGCTGCATTCCAGGAAGACAACATCTCCGTGGGAGGAGGAAAACGAGTGCTCTGGCCTCTGCTGCTCCTTATAGCTGGTGGATTACAACCCCCTACCATGGGCACATAGTAGCTCCCTCCTGCCCCTACTATGGGCAGAGCCTATAAAGACAACAGCTGAAGCCATCATGCTACGTACTTGGGGTAGAGACCCAGATTTTAATCATTTGGAGATGGTTTAAAGACCCATAAGTAAGTGAGAGGAAAAGGACATAGAGCAAAAGTCCAGCCAAGGGGGAGAAGAGGGAAAGGATGGGGACCAAGTCTGAAGGAGACTGCACGCAATCCACAATTGGGGACACATTGTGCTGGTCACCGAGGTGGGAGAAACTCAGCCCTCCTGGAATTAGCAACTCAGGAAAGCCAAAGACACAAGTACAAAATAATGCCAGGATAGCTATAAAGCAAAAGTCAACCAGTACAATAATGAAAAACCCCAAAGAGGGATTGCATAGAAGTAAAGAATATTCTGGGGCAGTTGGTGAAGGCTGCTTAAGAAGTGAGTTCTGAGCCAGGCTGAGTTGAGAAGAGGCTGAGAGATGTACGCTGAGTCAAGGAGAGAGAAGGAAGGTTAAGGCACCATTTCAAAGGAGGCTGAGTTTTTTTTAAATTGAAATATAGTTGATTTACAATGTATTAATTTCTACTATACAGCAAAGTGATTCAGTTATACATATACATACGTCTTTTTCATATTCTTTTCCATTATGGTTTATCACAGGATATTGAATATAGTTCCCTGTGCTATACAGTAGGACCTTGTTGTTTATCTTGTTTGCATCAGCTAACCCAAAGCTCCCACTCCATCCCTCCCCCCACACCCCATGCAAAGGAGGCTGAGTTCTGCAACATGATGCACTGGAGAGACAAACTTGGATGTGAATCCCAGCAGCTTGATTTACAGCTCTGTGACTTTAGGGTTCTCTCAACTTGACTTTCCCATCATTGTAAAGTAAGCATTATAATATCTCCTTCTTGGGTAATTGTGAATAAATAAGATAATGTATATTAGAGGGCCCAGCATTGTGCTTAGCATGCAGTAGGCACTTAATATGTGGTAGTTCCCTTTCTCTTTCCAGTCTTTCATATAAACCCATTGCTCAGGCTCCAATCAGCATAAAGTCATGTTCTTTTACATCTGGTAGAGGTCATTACTTGCTCCAGAGTTATCCTGTGCTCTCAGGTTCTAAAAAGAAAGTGGCTCAAAAGAGAGTAAAAATACCAAAAATGGAATTGTGACAAAGTAATCACTGTTCTGGAACTTCCTGTTTGTCTATTTCCTCCAGCTTCTTGAGAATGGGAACCATGTGTTATATCCCCAGTGCTCAACACAGTGTCTGGCACACAGTTAAACCCTGATAAATATTTTCAAGATGAATGGAAATGGGTGAGGAAAAATGGGGAGATGGCCAAAGAATTAGATGTGATTACACAGAGAGCACTATGAGAAACTGAGTGAAAGAATAAAAAAAAAAAGCACACAAACAAGGAAGAGAAGAATGTCTTTAAGACTCGAAGAGGGGCTTCCCTGGTGGCGCAGTGGTTGGGAGTCCACCTGCCGATGCACGGGACACGGGTTCGTTCCCCGGTCCGGGAAGATCCCACATGCCGCAGAGCAGCTGGGCCCGTGAGCCATGGCCGCTAAGCCTGCGCGTCCGGAGCCTGTGCTCCGCAACGGGAGAGGCCACAACAGTGAGAGGCCTGCGTACTGCAAAAAAAAAGAAAAACTCGAAGAGGATTAGACAGATCACCACATATACATGGTAAATAATCAAAGAAAAGAGCAAGAATAGAAATGAGAGAGACAGAGAGAGAAAAAGAGAGAAATTGACAGAGTCATTCCCAACTTGTAAAAGCCATAGGGATTCTACAACGCAGAACAGCTGGGTCCCGTGTCCTGCTAAGACAATGCAATGGGCTTTTTCAGTTATAGGAGGAAGAACAAGGAAGACACAGTCCTTTTGCTTGGGGCAAGATGTGTAATTATAACAGATGACAGAGAAAACAGAGCTACTGGGTCCGGCAGTGCTCCTGCCTCCCAGGAAGAGAAGAAGCTCTTCATCCTGGAAGGGGAGCTACAGGGAGTGGTGAGCACGAACAGAAGCCAGGGGTCCAGAGCTCCGAGCATCCCAGGTGGATGTGAGTCTCTCCGTCCAAGTAAGGTATGTCATCTCAGAAGTCAGAAGGAACTTGTTGCAGATAAACTTGCTGTCCTCGTGACCTGTGACAGGCCATAAAGACCTGGAATGTTGTTTTTAAACTCAAGGGGAGCAAAGGATAAAAAACGAGATCTCAATTTAACTCAGACCAGTTGTTTCCAAATGATGGCTCTCAGATCCCTCCTGATGCCCTTTTTTAAAAAATGCAGTCTGAGGCTACAGAACTCAAACATAGAAAACTGGTCAAAGCAGAGATGCTCTGGGTGTCACAGGGAAAGAAGGCTAGGAACACCCCCATTTTGCCTCCCCCTCTTCCCCTGGAAAGGGGGCATACTCTGAGACACTCTATTGAACCCTAGAGTGAAAACCACCTCTCTAGATCAGGAAAGTTGACATTTGCTGAATAAATCATTCGTTAGCTCCTATAAAGGGAAGCAGTGAACCCTGGAGGCCAGCAAGCTAGGGTTGCCTAGGAAAGAACAAGGCCAGACCAACTTCATTTCCTTTTTCATAGGCTATTGGTGGAATGCTACAGCAGAGTTCATCAAGACTTGAGCAGCATGTATAACAGCATCTTTCATTATAGCATTACAAACAAAATGAAGTTTCTATAATGATGTCATTGGGTGGATGCAACACTATTAAGACCATTCCCAAAAGTTGTTGGTTAAAGGGTTAATGCAAACTTTGGGAGAATTTCTAATGGACTGCCAAGGGGCTCTTTTCAGTCGGCTCTTTTTTGACATTTTAATCAATAATTCTAGCAATAATTACCTTTCATTAGATGCTTAATATATTCGAGGCATGGTGTTAAGCACTTTATATTCAATCCTAAAGGCAGGTACCATTTTTATCTCCACTTCATAGGCTCAGAATGGACAATTAGTTTATTCAACATCATATAACTAGCAAGTGGAGGAGTGAGGACTATGCCTGATGGATTCCAAAAACTTTGCTATTACCCAGATGAAGACATTGGTGACACTCTTATGACATGAAACTATCAGGGATAAGTAATGAGTCAGATAATAAAATTATCATCCAAAAAGATCAGCATTTCAAAATGGTGGATCACATTTAAAATAATGAATGTAAACAGAAAGAATAACTGAAGGTCTAAAACAAAACAAACAAAAAACAACAGCAAAAAAACCCCAAACAAACCCACTACCTACCTCCAAGATAGGAGAGATATGGCTTAACAGCAGCACGTGTAAAAGAGTCTTAGAGGTTTTAATTAAAGACAGACTTGTCATGAGTAAATGGTGAAATATAGCTTCCAAAAATGTTAACACGAACTTGAGCCATATTAATAGGCTTACAGGGTCCCAAACAAAGGAAGGCCCAAGTCTGCTCAGACCTGCAGTGTACTTGCAGATATGTCATTGTCATAACTGCAGTGTTCTGTGCTGGGAAGCACATTAGAAGAGGGATGGTGATAAAAAGAAATCCAGTCAAGATGGCAAAAGATGTGGAAATGATCTGGGAATACTTATCCTAGAAAAAGTAGAGACTGGGAATAGGAGAGCCATTTGCAAATATATGAAGGGCCACTTCTCAGGTTGCTACTTGTAGCAGGAGTGTACTTTGCTCTAGCAGAGAGAACCAGCCTGTAGGGACACTCTGACTGTGTGTCTTCAATATTTATGACCAATAGAGGCCCCAGGACCTGGCCACCAGATGGAGTTTCCAATGCTAATCTTCCAAACAAGTCTTTGGAGAGTTTCAGGTAAAGATGGCAAAGAAAACTGGTTCCCAGATTAATATGCAATAATATGCAAATAATAAAACCTACCTCTCCAAACAAAACAAAAACAACCAACTAACCAATAAACATACAAAGAAGCTTCACTAACAACAACCAGACAAGGAGAAAAGTACAACTTCTTCCAGAGGGCAGACAGCAGAAGCAAGAAGAATTACAATCCTGCAGCCTGTGGAACGAAAACCACATTCACAGGAAGACAGACAAAATGAAAAGGCAGAGGACCATGTACCAGATAAAGGAACAAGGTAAAACCCCATAAAAACAACTAAATGAAGTGGAGATAGGCAACCTTCCAGAAAAAGAATTCAGAATAATGATAGTGAACATGATCCAGGACCTCAGAAATAGAATGGAGGCAAAAATTGAGAAGATACAATAAATGTTTAACAAAGATCTAGAAGAATTAAAGAACA
Source organism: Grampus griseus (assembly GCF_964374135.1). NCBI lineage: Eukaryota > Metazoa > Chordata > Mammalia > Artiodactyla > Delphinidae > Grampus > Grampus griseus. Next base: position 30,972,748 of record NC_139018.1, on the reverse strand, counting down.
AACACCTAGAAGAAATAAAGAATAAACAGAGATAAACAATACAATAACTGAAATGAAAAATACACTAGAAGGAATCAATAGCAGAATAACTGAGGCAGAAGAACGGATAAGTGACCTGGAAGACAGAATGGTGGAAATCACTGCCATGGAACAGAATAAGGAAAATGAATGAAAAGAAATGAAGATATCCTAAGAGACCTCTGGGACAACATTAAACACAACAACATTCGCATTATAGGGGTCCCAGAAGGAGAAGAGAGAGAGAAAGGACCTGAGAAAATATTGGAAGAGATTATAGTCAAAAAATTCCCTAACATGGGAAAGGAAATAGCTACCCAAGCCCAGGAAGCACAGAGAGTCACAGGCAGGAAAACCCAAAGAGAAACACACCGAGACACATAGTAATCAAACTGACAAAAATTAAAGACAAAGAAAAATTATTAAAAACAACAAGGAAAAGACGACAAATAACATACACAGGAACTCCCATAAGGGTAACAGCTGATTTCTCAGCAGAAACTCTACAAGCCAGAAGGAATTGGCATGATATTTTTAAAGTGATGGAAGGGAAGAACCTACAACCAAGATTACTCTACCCAGCAAGGATCTCATTCAGATTCGACAGAGATATCAAAAACTTTACAGACAAGCAAAAGCTAAGAGAATTCAGCACCTCCAAACCAGCTCTACAACAAATGCTAAAGGAACTTATTTAAATGGGAAGCACAAGAGAAGAAAAGGACCTACAAAAACAAACCCAAAACAATTAAGAAAATGGTAATAGGAGCATACACATCAATAATTACCTCAAATGTGAATGGATTAAATGCTCCAACAAAAGACACAGGCTTGCTGAATGGATACAAAAACAAGACCCATATATAAGCTGTGTACAAGAGACCCACTTCAGACCTAGGGACACATACAGACTGAAAGTGAGGGGGTGGAAAAAGATATTCCATGCAAATGGAAATCAAAAGAAAGTTGGAGTAACATATTCACATCAGATAAAATAGACTTTAAAATAAAGAATGTTACAAGAGACAAGGAAGGGCACTACATAATGATCAAGGGATCAATCCAAGAAGAAGATATAACAATTATAAATATATATGCACCCAACATAGGAGCACCTCAATACATAAGGTAACTGCTAACAGCTATAAAAGAGGAAATCAACAGTAACACAATAATAGTGAGTAACTTTAACACGTCACACCAATGGACAGATCATCCAGACAGAAAATTAATAAGGAAAAACAAGCTTTAAATGACACAGTAGATCAGACAGATTTAATTGATATGTATAGGACATTCCAACTGAAAAGGGCAGATTACACTTTCTTCTCAAGTGCACAGGGAACATTCTCCAGGATAGATCACATCTTGGGTCACAAATCAAGCCTAAGTAAATTTAAGAAAATTGAAATCATATCAAGCATCTTTTCCAACCACAACAATATGAGATTTGAAATAAATTACAGGGAAAAAAATGTAAAAAACACAAACACATAGAGGCTAAACAATACCTTACTAAATAACCAAGAGATCACTGAAAAATCAGGAAATAAAAAAATACCTAGAGACAAATGACAATGAGAACATGACAATCCAAAACCTATGGGATGCAGCAAAAGCAGTTCTAAGAGGGAAGTTTATAGCAATACAAGCCTACCTCAAGAAACAACAAACATCTCAAATGAACAGTCTAACCTTACACCTACAGGAACTAAAGAAAGAAGAAGAAACAAAACCCAAAGTTAGCAGAAGGAAAGAAATCAGAAAGATCAGAGCAGAAATAAATGAAATAGAAACAAAGAAAACAATAACAAAGATCAGTAAAACTAAAAGCTGGTTCTTTGAGAAGATAAACAAAATTGATAAACCTTTAGCTAGACTCATCAAGAAAAAGAGGGAGAGGACTCAATAAAATTAGAAACGAAAAGGGGAAGTTACAATGGACACTGCAGAAATACAAAGCATCCTAAGAGACTACTACAAGCCAAAAAAAAAAATTGGCAGACTACTACTCTGCCAATAAAATAGACAAGGTGGAAGAAATGGACAAATTTTTAGAAAGGTATAACCTTCCAAGACTGAACCAGGAAGAAATAGAAAATATGAACAGAGCAATCACAGGTAATGAAATTGAAACTGTGATTAAAAATCTTCCAACAAACAAAAGTCCAGGACCAGGTGGCTTCACAGGTGAATTCTATCAAACATTTAGAGAAGTACTAACACCTATCCTTCTCAAACTGTTCCAAAACATTGCAGAGGAAGGAACACTCCCAAACTCATTCTACGAAGCCACCATCACCCTAGTACCAATACCAGACAGAGATACTACAAAAAAACAATATTACAGACCAATATCACTGATGAATATAGATGCAAAAATCCTCAACAGAATACTAGCAAACAGAATCAAACAGCACATTAAAGGATCATACACCATGATCAAGTGGGATTTATCCCAGGGTTGCAATGATTCTTCAATATATGCAAATCAATCAGTGTGACACACCGTATTAACAAACTGAAGAATAAAAATCATATGATCGTCTCAATAGATGATCATAAGCAGAAAAAGCTTTTGACAAAATTCAACACCCATTTATGATAAAAACTTTCCAGAAAGTGAGCATAGAGGTAACCTACCTCAAAATAGTAAAGGCCATATATGACAAATCCACAGCAAACATCATTCTCAATGGTGAAAAGCTGAAAGCATTTCCTCTAAGATCAGGAACAAGACAAGCATGTCCACTGTCGCCACTGTATTTCAACATAGTTTTGGAAGTTTTAGCCAGAGCAGTCAGGGAAGAAAAAGAAATAAAAGGAGTACAAATCAGAAAAGAAGAAGTAAAACTGTCACTGTTTTCAGATGACATGATACTATACTTAGAGAATCCTAAAGATGCCACCAGAAAACTACTAGAACTAATCAAAGAATTTGGTAAAGTTGCAGGATACAAAATTAATGCACAGAAATCTCTTGCATTCCTATACACAAAAAATGAAAGATCAGAAACAGAAATTAAGGAAACAATCCCATTCACCATTGCAACAAAAAGAATAAAATACCTAGGAATAAACCTACCTAAGGAGGTAAAAGGCCTGTAGTCAGAAAACTATAAGACACTGATGAAAGAAATCAAAGATGACACAAACAGATGGAGAGATATATCATGTTCTTGGATTGGAAGAATCAATATTGTGAAAATGACAATACTACCCAAAGCAATCTTCAGATTCAGTGCAATCCCTATCAAATTACCAATGGCAGTTTTTACAGAACCAGAACAAAAAATCTTAAAATTTGTGTGGAGACACAAAAGACCCCAAATAGCCAAAGCAATCTTGAGGGAAAAAAACGGAGCTGGAGGAATCAGACTCCCTGACTTCAGACTATAATACAAAGCTAGAGTAATCAAGACAGTATAGTACTGGCAGAAAAACAGAAATACAGATCAATGGAACAGGATAGAAAGCTCAGAGATAAACCCACACACCTGTGGTCAACTAATCTATGCCAAAGGAGGCAAGGATACACAATGGAGAAAAGACAGTCTCTTCACTAGGTGGTGCTGGGAAAACTGGACAGCTACATGTCAAAGAATGAAATTAGAACACTCCCTAACACCATACACAAAAATACACTCAAAATGGATTAAAGACCTAAATTTAAGACCGGACACTATAAAACTCTTAGAGGAAAACATGGGAAGAAACTCTTTGATATAAACCATAGCAACATCTTTTTTGACCCATCTCCTAGAGTAATGGAAATAAAAACAAAAATAAACAAATGGGACCTAATGAAACTTAAAAGCTTTTGCACAGCAAAGGAAACCATAAACAAGACAGCCCTCAGAATGGGAGAAAATATTTGCAAACAAATCAAAGGACAAAAGATTAATCTCCAAAATATATAAGCAGTGCATGCAGCTCAATATTAAAAAAACAAGCAACCCGGGCTTCCCTGGTGGCGCAGTGGTTGAGAGTCCACCTGCCGATGCAGAGGACGCGGGTTCGTGCCCTGGTCCGGGAGGATCCCACATGCGGCGGAGCGGCTGGGCCCGTGGGCCGTGGCCACTGGGCCTGCGCGTCTGGAGCCTGTGCTCCACAATGGGAGAGACCACAGCAGTGAGAGGCCTGCATACCACAAAAAACAAAAAACAAAACAAAACAAAAAAAACAAGCAACCCAATAAAAAAATTGGGCAGAAGACCTAAATAGACATTTCTCCAACGAAGACATACAGATGGCCAAGAGGCACATGAAAAGCTGCTCAACATCACTAATTATTAGTGAAATGCAAATCAAAACTAAAATGAGGTATCACCTCACACCGGTTAGAATGGGCATCATCAGAAAATCTACAAACAGTAAATGCTGGAGAGGGTGTGGAGAAAAGGGAACCCTCTTGCAGTGTTGGTGGAAATGTAAATTGATACAGCCACTATGGAGAACAGTATGGAGGTTCCTTAAAAAACTAAAAGTAGAATTACCATATCACCCGAGAATCCCACTATTGGACATATGCCCAGAGAAAACCATAAATCAAAAAGGTACATGCACCCCAATGTTCATTGCAGCACTGTTTACAATAACCAGGTCATGGAAACATCCTAAATGCCCATCGACAGACGAATGGGTAAAGAAGACGTAGTACTTATATACAATGGAATATTTACTCAGCCGTAAAAAGGGACGAAATTGGGTCATTTGTAGAGACGTGGAGGGACCTAGAGGCTGTCATATAGAGTGAAGTAAGTCAGAAAGAGAAAAACAAATATCATATATTAACACATATATGTGGAATCTACAAAAATGGTACAGATGAACCAGTTTGCAAGGCAGAAATAGAGACACAGATGTAGAGAACAAACGTATGGATACCAAGGGGAGAAAGTGTGGTGGGGGTTGGGGGGATGAATTGGGAGATTGGGATTGACATATATACACTAATATGTATAAAATAGATAACTAATAAGAACCTGCTGTATAAAAAATAAATAAATTTAAAAATTAAAAAAATGTTTTAAAAGTACAACTTCTTGCCAGACATTTTTTAAAGACTTATGAAATCCAGTTAGACAGGGGATGAATAGGTAAACTGTAGTAAACACAAACAAACAAACAAAAAACCCTGCACAGGGATTTCCCTGGTGGCGCAGTGGTTAAGAATCCGCCTGCCAATGCAGGGGACACGGATTCAAGCCCTGGTCTAGGAAGATCCCACATGCCGCAGAGCAGCTAAGCCCGTGCACCACGACTACTGAAGCCCAAGCACCTAGAGCCCGTGCTCTGCAACAAGAGAAGCCAATGCAATGAGAAGCCCGCACACAGCAACAAAGAGTAGCCCCGCTCACCGCAACTAGAGAAAGCCTGCGTGCAGCAACGAAGACCCAACACAACCAAATATATAAATAAAATAAATAAATAATTTTTTTTTTTTTTTTTGCTGTACGCGAGCCTCTCACTGCTGTGGCCTCTCCCGTTGCGGAGCACAGGCTCCGGACGCGCAGGCTCAGCGGCCATGGCTCACGGGCCCAGCCGCTCCGCGGCATGTGGGATCTTCCTGGACTGGGGCACGAACCCGTGTCCCCTGCATCGGCAGGCGGACCCCCAACCACTGCGCCACCAGGGAAGCCCAATAAATTCTTTTAAAAAACAAAAAACCCTGCCCAACACTCAATGCTAGGTGACAATAGAAGAACGTTTACCATCTGCTCAGAGAAAAGTTTTGTGACCTAACAATTTATCCAGTTTATCCTTTAAGAGTAAAGTAAATAGGCACATAGTCTCAAGCATGCAAGAGCTCGGTGTTTATTACTAGGGGTCCTTCTTGAATAAATTACTTATTGATAAAGTTGAAATGCAAGGCCCTAGGAGAGGAATCAAAATAGGGAAGTCAAAAAAGGAAAACGAATCAGAAATTAGCATTGAATCCTATGGGATTTATGCTATACATGTCGATGTAAATGTTAAAACCTTGACAAGGTAAATTTAATATAATCAAACTTCAGTTGTATTCAGAGGGGCACTGGGAACAAGCTATGAGTGTATACCAGGAAGTCAAAATATCTTGTCTAAAATTAAAACAGTTGTTTAAAGGCACTTTAACCTGTTGACTTTTGTTTTGTTTTCAATAATATTTTCATCTTAGTTGTAGGGGGCTCTTTGAGGAAGCAATATCTTGAGTGGTGAAGGTAACATGTATCTGAAGTTTGGTGCTTTCCTCTTTTCACTTCAAGTTCATTTATTTTCTTTTTTCCTTTTTTTTGAGTAATGTTAAATTTAATACTTTCCTAAAAATAGCGTGGATAGTATGGTAGATGCAATATTTAACATCTCTTCAGTTTCAGTCTACTGTGTCTTCCTGTTCTTCTGGGGCTTGGATGATACAAGTGGATCTGTATTTCCACACTCTTGCAGCTCCTGTTCCAATAGAATTTAGCAGCCACCAATCAGATGCACTTCTCTGAGATGAATTCAGCACAGAGTTCAGTGAGGGTAAGGTGGTGGCATTGGAGCTTCAGCAGTTACATCATGGCTCTGGAGCCCACAATTCCTTTGGGGCTTCTGACTCCTGTGTTGCAGCTAAGGCAACCCCGTGGTTCCTGAGCCACCACTGAGAACTAAGATGGTGACTTCCTTGTGGCCAGATCACCTTCGGGTGGTATATTAATTTCCTGTGGCTCCTGTAACAAATTACCACAAACTTGGTGGCTTAAAACAACAGAAAATTATTGTACTGTAGTTCTGGAAGCCCAGAGATCGAAGTTAGTATCACTGGGCTGAAACTGAGGTGCCAGCAGGGCCAGACTCCCTCAAGAGGCTCTAGGGAGAAATCTTCCTTGCTTCTTCCGTCTTCTGCTGGCTGCCGGCATTCCTTGGCTTGTGGCCACATCACTCTAATCTCTGCCTCTATCTTCAGTTGCCTTCTCCATTTTTGTCTGTGTTAAGTCTCCCTCTCCTCCCTCTTATAAGGATTCATTCACTTGTATCCATGCCTTTAGGGTCCACCCCGATAATCCAGGATAATCCTACCATGATAATCATCTCCTCAGTTTAATCACATCTGCAGAGACCCTGTTTCCCCATAAGGTAATATTGACAGGTTCCAGGGATTGGGACATGGATATATTTTAGGGCTTTTAGTATATACCATGAATGGCATGATCGTGGAGCCTGAATTTGGGGCAGTATCTTACTGGTTCTCCAGATTCCTGATTGTGGCAGAAGCAGACACTGCCTGACACACTAGTTCTAAAGCATTGTTCTGGAGATTATACCTAGATGCCCAAGCCTGAAGCCTGATGCCTGGGTCCTTCCTGAATTCTGTTTGCACACAACTCCCTGTCTGCTTAAACTACAAGAGCTTTCTGTTACCTGCAACTGCGTCCTAATGGATACATACAAACATGGTCACATGTTGGTACAACTGTTTATATTTAGCTCTGTATACTTTTTATCTGTGCATCTATATAGCTGAGCTGCATATTCACTATACTCCTATGTACAAAGAAAAGACACCACTTTGTGTTAAATAAATGCCCTGGTATTGGTTGGAAGCTTCTTCAGCTATGTTGTGGTGGATGGAATACAAAGAAGGAGGGATTGACATTTTACTCCGATCTGGTAAACTTAATACAATGAAGTGGTTTAAGGAGTTCATTGCGGTAAATTCTCGGTCTCTCAGATTCTCCTTGCTCTTCTCCAAGGTGGAGTCTGTGGAGTTTATGGCCTCATGGAGTCATCAGGGAGGGAAAGACAAAGTCCTCAAATCCACGCTCAACCCTCTGATCACCAGTGATCTCTGCTTTGCACTGGCAGTTGTAGGCTCTTTCCTGGACTGTGGCTTCTGAGGCACCCACCGCTGGCGTTTATGGCGCTGGCCTGTCGCCTCTGGTCTTGAAGTCCCACACGAGCAGGCTTCTGCCTGTCCACTGACCTTGCCAGCTCCTCTGCATTCCTGCCCTCAGTCATGCAGGAACTTCTGGGACGCTTGCAGGCCACACCAAGCCATGGGGGATAAAGAGCAAGACCTCAGGTTGAACTATCCTCCTGAGCCCCACAAAAGTTGCTGCACTATCGCCCTGTGCCCTATCGGAGGCGGGGGCATGCAGTGCCGCTCCAGAGATTGACAACCTCCTTGTAGGATGGGTGGGGAAGCCCTCCAGTTCTTTGACTTCGGTTAGCTATGTGGATGTTTTAAGATTCCCTCTGTGCATACAAGTTTGGTTCTAAGGCAGGTTGAAAACCAGAACTTTGTGTCTGACCTTCTCCATCTCTGTCTGACCCTTCTTCTCCTACAATTCCTGGAGTGAGAATTGGGCAGGTTTGGGGGTTTCTGTTTCATCTGTAGCACATCTGTCTTCTGATATGCTGTTCCTAGGGTAGCCAGCCTCATGACATGACCATCACACACTGGAGAGAGGGCCCCTGTATACCAGAGAAGAAGCTCTATGATCTAGTACTGATGTTAAAGGGGGAGATGACATAGCTTAAAAATCCTTTTCTCTCTTGATTGCATCTGGCTTTCCTGAATATTTTCTTGTTTGAAATCAAGAGGTCAAGGAAGTTAGCTGTGATCCATGCTCCCTGTTCCAGGCCATACTTGTTCTTCCCCAGTAACAATAAGCCTTGTAACTCAACAACTCAACTCTGATGAGAGAAGGCTGCTGGAGAACCAATTCAGAAGGAAATTAGAATGGATCAGTTTCATATTTAAAAATATTAGCTGTTAATCTGTGCATTAAGTTATGTCTAGAATGATATCCACTAAATTTTCATCAAGGTTATTTTTGGATTCAAGCAATTGGTAATTATTCTTTGTACTTCCAGTTATTGCTTGGATTTTTAAAAATAAGCAGTAAGTCTAATAAAAATGTCCTTAAAAATTGGGTTTGAATCCTTTTTCTGCAACTCCCTTTTTTTTCCTTTATCAAGAACTAGCATCATATAGAACCTCCATAATTCAAGAGTCACTAATTCATTAATTGATTGGGCATCTACTGCGCTCCAGGTCATATGTTAGGCATTAAAAATTAAATAAATAAAAGTCATGTTGACCTTTTAGGAAACCACAATTTAGAGAAGAATACTAAGCACACAACTCGAACACGTTCTGATACGTATGATGACACCATTTCCTGACTTAACGTCATGAAGAACTGACTCAATTTCACAACACATTCCATTAAACAACCACATATGAGCCAAGCCCTAGGCAAGTGCTGGGGACAGAAACACGTCATTTCATCTGGAGAGCTTTTCACCAAGAGGTCTCAGGGCTTTCAAGTTTCGCCCGAAAGTCTGCAGGACAGAGTTCACAGGCTGGAACTCTCTTCCCCTTCAACCTCCAGCCAGTTGGTCTACCTGCAGGAAGCAAGAGCTGTTCTAAGAAGTCAGAAGTGACAGGTTCTGTGTTACGGATCAAAGAAAACACAGGTGCCAGGATGGGCAGCTGCATATATCCTGGTCGGGTCTCGCCAGCCACCAGGGAGGCAGTGACTAAGGCTGAGAGTCAGAGTTCTGCTCTGTCCCACACAGGAGGACTCTCTTCAAACCCGGTCTCCACGTTGAGCTGACTCACTAACTTCCTTCTCCTATGGTGTCAAAGGACCGTGTCTCTCTCCCAACTGCAGTGCTGAGCTAACGGAGAGAGCGCTTGTTTCAAGGTAGATTGTGGGAAACTGGGTTCACTTCTCCTTTCTGTTTCTAGGTATGTCACCGACTTGCTGAGTCATATTTGGCAGGCTCAGAACCTCTCTTTTCTCCTGTTTTTTCCATCTAGATAATATGGTTTATAAAGAGCTCTAGGCATTTTGTTTCAAAAAAGGTATACGGGTCTTCCCTGGTGGCGCAGTGGTTGAGAGTCCGCCTGCCGATGCAGGGGACACGGGTTCGTGCCCCGGTCCGGGAAGATCCCACATGCTGCGGAGCGGCTGGGCCTGTGAGCCATGGCCGCTGAGCCTGCGCGTCCGGAGCCTGTGCTCCGCAACGGGAGAGGCCACAACAGTGAGAGGCCCGCATACCGAAAAAAAAAAAAAAAAAAAGGTATACGCCTGTACAAATAATAGTGGTGTTTACCAAAAGGCTTTTTTCTGTACATAGTTCAATTAAAATATGATCTTACTGCAGTAAAAATATTTGTGTCTATTTTATTCTTCACTGGCATGAAAGCTCTTTGAAAACATGTGTTTACATATTTCTATTCCAACACTTGGGCATAGTACAGTATAACGAAGCTGGTATTCTCTGCCTGGTCCTTGAACCCAGTGGGAAATCCATACATGCTGACAAGCAGCCTGGAAGTGTCGTGAAGTTTTGTGATGCATTTCGGCATCTTTTGAGATGTAAGTGTATAGCTTTCATCTGATTTTCGATGGTGTGAGCCAAAAACCAGAAAGAAAAACAACAACAAACAAAAACAGTTAAAAACCATAAAAGAGGCTCTTAATATCTATTTATTGAATGAATGTGCAGCTGCAACTCTTCTCTCTCAACATTATCAATTAATTCTGGTCATTCCTCAGAAGTGCCAGAGTTCTGGTGGAACCTACACCGTTTCACAATATCTGCATTGTCCATTTAATACCAAATGCAAAGGGATAAAATAGAGAGAAAAGAAAAAGGTGAACACCATGACCATCTTGCTGACACTGAAGTAGCAAGGGATAGGAAGACTGTCACTTAATACTATACTCTCACCCCAGCTCAATGGCAATGTGCTCAGGTTATCTATTTAATTCACAGCAATCAAACTACTGTAAAACCCTCAACACAGTGTCTTACAAAGTGAAAATACTGCATAAATGTTTGATGGTAGCAAGAAGGAAGCAAGATGAAATAAAAATAAGATACTGTAAAGATATCACCATAAAAGTTTTGCTAGAATTTAATTTTGTCATAAATATTTTAAGAATATTTGGGGGCTTGGGTTATAAATGTGATTTCTAAATTTATACTCCTGTAAAGTTTTTTTTAAAACAAATGTATTGAAGAGAGCAACCAAAAGTATAGTCGATGTTTCTAATTTTATGTGGCTTTATTTGTAGCTTTAAAAAATCCGCTTTTCCCCAATAGACCAAAAGTGCCTTGAGGTTGGACCCATGTTTTTTGTTTATGTGTTCCTTTCTTGTTCCCAACATTTTATACTGAGCACAGGGTTCAGTATACTGAACTTTCATTGATGCTTTAGAAGTATTATTGATAAAGATGAATGAGAAGTATCTAGTTATGAATAAGTTATCAAATGTCTCTCATATATGAGATTGTTCCATTTTTCACTGATTTATCTAATTTCTGTAGTAGGGTACATGACAGCCTATGTTGAGTCATGAATTAGAATATAGACTATGCAATATACAAGACATATATGTCACACCTACTTTCTGGTTTTGGAACGTGAGGAAATCACTCAATTGGACTGTGAAGATTGGAAGTCTATGTTATTTGTTTAATCTTGCACAATTTTAATTTTTTAACCTTATTATTGTAAAATAAAATACAGATACAAAAAAGCCACCTGAAACAAATATATAGCCTAAAGAATTATTATATGGCTAACATTCTTTTTCTTAAGTATTTATTTATTTGTTTGGCTGCGCCGGGTCTTAGTTGCATCATGCGGGACCTTCACTGCCACCTGTGAGATCTTCGTTGCAGCATGTGGAATATTTAGTTGCAGCATGCAGTATCTTCAGTTGTGGTATGCGTGATCTTTTAGTAGCGGCGTGTGGGCTCTTAGTTGCAGCATGCAGGATCTAGTTTGCTGACCAGAGATCAAACCCGGGCCCCCTGCATTGGGAGCGTGGAGTCTTAACCACTTGACGACTAGGGAAGTCCCTACATGGCTAACATTGTTATAACCAACACCAAAGTCAAGAAATAGAACTTGACCAGCCACCCCAGAAACCCTTCCATGTATCCTGTTGCAATTACAGTTCCCTTCATTCTTTCTCACTCTCCTATCCCAAGTAACCACTGTCCTGATTTTTATAGCAGTGGTTCTCCAAGAGTGGTCCCTGGACCAGCAGTTTCATCACTGCCTGGGAATTTGATAGAAATGCAAATGCTTGGGCTCCATCAGACCTACTAAATCAGAAACTGTGGAGGTGGAGCCCAGCAGTCTGTTTTTCTGAGAAATCTTCCAAGTGATTCTGATGTGTTTTTAAAGTTTGAATTCAGCAGGGTAGCAGGATACAAGATTAACATACAGAAATGTGTTGCATTTCTTTACAGTAACAGTGAAATATCACAAAAGAAATGTAAAAAAAAAACTCCCTTTTAAAATTGCATCAAAAAAAATACTTAGGAATAAACCTGACCAAGGAGGTGAAGACTTATATTCTGAAAACTGTAAAACATTAACAAAGGAAATTGAAGACGATTCAAAGAAATAGAAAGATATCCCATGCTCTTGGATTGGAAGAATTCATATTGTTAAAATGGCTATACTACACAAAGCAATCTACATATTTAATGTGATCCCTATCAAATAACCCATGACTTTCTTCACAGAACTAGAACAAATAATCCTAAAATTTATATGGAACCATAAAAATACCAGAATTGCCAAAGCAATCCTGAGGAAAAAGAACAATGCAGGAGGCATAACCCTCCCAGACTTCAGACAATACTACAAAGCTATAGTAATCAAAACAGCTTGGTATTGGCACAAAAAGAGACATGTGAATCAGTGGAACAGAATAGAGAGCCCAGAAATAAATCCACACCCTTACTGTCAGTTAATCTTCAACAAAGGAGGAAAGAATATACAATGGAAAAAGACAGTCTCTTCAGCAAGTGGTGTTGGGAAAGTTGGACAGCCACATGTAAATCAATAAAGTTAGAACAAACCCTCACACCATACACAAAAGTAAACTCAAAATAGCTTAAAGACTTAAATATAAGATGTGACACCATAAAACTCTTAGAAGAGAACATAGGTAAAACATTCTCTGACATAAATCGTACAAATGTTTTCTTAGGTCAGTCTCCCAAAGCAATACAAATCAAAGCAAAAATAAACAAATGGGACCTAATCAAACTTACAAGCTTCTGTACAGCAAAGGAAACCACAAACAAAATGAAAAGACAACCTACAGAGTGGAAGAAAATATCTACAAACAATGAGACACACAAGGGCTTAATTTCCAAAATATACAAACAGCTCATACAAGTCAACAACAACAACAAAACAAATAGCCCAATCAAAAAATGGGCAGAAGACCTACATAGACATTTCTCCAGAGAAGACATCCAGATGGCTAACAAACCCATGAAAAGATGTTCATCATCATTAGAGAAATGCAAATCAAAACTACAGTGAGGTACCACCTCACACCGGTCAGAATGGCCATCAGTAAAGTCTACAAATGGGAATTCCCTGGCGGTCCAGTGGTTAGGACTCTGTGTTTCCACTGCCCAGGGCCGGGTTTGATCCCTGGTCAGGGAAGTAAGATCTCATATGCTGCGTGGCACAGGCAAATAAATAAATAAATAAAAATAAGAACTTAGTACCAAAAAAAAAATTTTTTTTTTAAAGTCTACAAATAATGAATGCTGGAGAGAGTGTGGTGAAAAGGGAACCCTCCTACATTGTTGATGGGAATGTAAACTGGTGCAGCCACTATGAAAAACAGTATGGAGCTTCCTCAAAAAACTAAAAATAGAGTTGCCATATGATCCAGCAATCCCACTCCTGGGCATATATTTGGAGAAAACCATAATTCGAAAGATACATGCACCCCTATGTTCATAGCGGCACTATTCACAATAACTAAGACATGGTAGCAACCTAAATGTCCATCAACAGATGAATGGATAAAGAAGATGTGGTACATATATACAATGGACTACTACTCAGCCATAAAAAAGAATGAAATAATGCCATTTGCAGCAACATGGATGGACCTAGAGATTATCATACTAAGTGAAGTAAGTCAGAAAGAGAAAGACAAATACCATATGACATCACTTATATGTGGAATCTAAAATATGACACAAATGAACTTATGTATGAAACAGAAACAGGCTCACAGATGTAGAGAACAGACTCATGGGGGAGGGATGGATTGGGAGTTTGGGATTAGCAGATGCAAACTATTATATATAGAATGGATAAGCAACAAGGTCCTATTGTATAGCACAGGGAACTATGTTCAATATCCTGTGATAAACCATAATGGAAAAGGATATGAAAAAGAACATTTACATATATATTTACATATATATATATACATATGTATATATATATATGACTGAATCATTTTGCTGTACAGCAGAAATTAACACAACATTGTAAACCAACTATACTTTAATAAAATAAAATTTTTTTAAAAGTTTGAGAACCACTGCTTTATAGTAATCTCTTCCTTGTTTCTCTTTATAGTTTTATCACCAAAACATGCATCCCTAATACTGTCCTTTATTCTTACCCATTTTTAAGATTTAATATGTTTTTTACATCTCTTTTAATCTAAGTGTTTCCCCATCAGCCCTTTCTTTTCCTTACAATTTTTGTGTTAAATAACTCAGGCTATCTGACCTGTAAATTTTCCCATGGTTTGGACTTTGCTGATGGAATACATGAATTTGAATTTGAATACATGGATTTTCTGATGAATACATGAATATTCACGGTGCAGTGCAACATATTCTTCTGTCTTCTGTATTTCCTGCAAATTGGCAGCTGGATCCAGAAGCTTAATTGGGATCAGTTTGATCTCATTGGCAAGCCTATAGGTGGTGTTCTGTTCTTTCATCAGGAGATACATAAAGTCTGGTTGTCCCTCCTTTTGTGATGTTAGAAGGTGATGATAATGTCTAGATCCATTAATTTATTATGGGCTGAAAAATGGTGATGTATGAATTCTATCATTTCATTTTTGTTATTAGCTAGAATACTTTTACAGAGATGTTTCCTTCATCTATTAATCTGATAGTACAGTTTATATAGAAAAGGCAATAAATGTTTATTTATTTATTTATTTATTGGCTGTGTTGGGTGTTGCTGCGTGTGGGCTTTCTCTAGTTGTGGTGAGCAGGGGCTACTCTTCGTTGCGGTGCACAGGCTTCTCACTGCAGTGGCTTCTCTTGTTGCAGAGCACGGGCTCTAGACACACAGGCTTCGGTAGTTGTGGAGCACGGGCTTAGTTGCTCTGCGGCATGTGGGATTTTCCTGGACCAGGGCTTGAACCCATGTCCCCTGCATTGGCAGGCAGATTCTTAACCACTGTGCCACAGGGAGGCCCCAGCAATAAATGTTTGCTTCTTTCCCATTTTTTTAAACCAGGTTTGAAGATAGTAAATTAGTTACCCATTATCCTCCAAAGGTGACCAGTTATTTTTTTACTATCATTATGACTCATGGATTTACACATATTTGATATGTTTCAATCCATCACTAGTATGATCATTTTTGAAGCTCAAACTATTCCATCTTGGGCCAGTGGGAGTCACTTTAAATTGACTCCTGAGTCCTTCTGTGAGGACTCTAATAGTCTTTTGTAGCTTCCTTGCTATCTGGAATAATAAGATGTTCCAGATCCATTTTGTGCCATTCTTACCCTGGACCTGAAATCACTTTTTAAGAAGCCCTGGCTACTTTTAGAGTAAAATGGTGTTTCACAACCACAATCTGAGCACTAGAGGAACCCACTAGGGTGAGACATTGTTTTTAGGCCTTTTCAGTAAAGGAGAATGTTATAAAATATGTGTGTGTGTTTATGTGTGTGTGAGTTAGTTATCTAGTGCTGTGTAACAAATTACCCCCAAACACAGATGCTTAAAACAATAAATATTTCTTATCTCAAATAGTTTCTGTGGGTCTGGAATCCAAGACAGGCTCATCTGGGTGACTTAGGGTCTCTTATGAGGTTACAGTCAAGATGTTGGCCAGGTCTGCAGTCACCTGAAGGCTTGACTAGACTAGAAGATCCGCTTCCAAGGTAGAGCATCGCAAACCTGGCAATTTGGTGCTGCCTATTGGCAGGAGGTCCAACTGCTCACCACATGGTCCTCTCAAGGGGCTGCTTAAATGTTTTCAAGACATGGCAGCTGGCTTCCCCTAGAGCAAGTGATCTAAGAGAATGAAGCAGAACCCACTACGTCTTTTATGATCTAGCCTTGGAAGTCACATTCTGTCATCCCAAGTGATCTTCCTAGTTACACAGGAAGGGTCAGCAGAGGGGAGGGGATGACAGAAGGTCACGAACATCCAGAGGACAGAATCACTGGGGACCATCCTGGAGGATGGTTGATATATGAAGATAAAATAACTCACACACATTACTACTGATACTTCCATTTCACATGTAAGACTCAGGGTTTTTATTTACTTATGCTATATTATATTGCCTTTCTTTCATACTGAGAATCCTATCAACTAGAGTTATCTCATAATTACCCATTTGTTCTTAGGTTAGTTCAGGTCTTTCAAGTGGCAAACACCAAGATGGGATTAGACATGCAAAAGATTTTGGAGAGGAAAAGCCTGGAAAGGGTGAATGGGAGGAAACAAGAGTAGTAGGGACAGTCTGCAGACTACAATGCAAGTCTAAGACCTGGGAAAGTGACTGGGGGAAGAAGGAGGATGGGTAGGAAGAGGCCCAGGTTACAGCCCAATTCTAGGAAAGTTTGGGCCAGGCAGATGGGGAGCCCTTAAGCCAAAATGTGAGTTGGAGTCCTGCATCCAGCAGGAATAGGCCTGCACTAATGTACCCCGCCCCGCCCCCCTCAGTGCTCATTCATCCGTTGGGAGGAGGGGGCATGGTAATGGGAGATCCAGAG
Source organism: Grampus griseus (assembly GCF_964374135.1). Classification (NCBI taxonomy): domain Eukaryota; kingdom Metazoa; phylum Chordata; class Mammalia; order Artiodactyla; family Delphinidae; genus Grampus; species Grampus griseus. The sequence goes on along the minus strand of NC_139018.1, from coordinate 30,955,939 downwards.
GGTGGAAGTTGGGGCTGTCAGTCAACTACCCTCCAGGAAGCTGAAGATCTGAAAAAGTGGCTCATTTTCATGGATGCTATGGTTTCATCCCACCTTGTACACAACAGACTCAGAATAACGATACCAATACTCTCACCACTAATACGATCACTGAAAAGAGTTAAAATGTTTTAGTATATGCTCATTCCAAAATCCCTCTTATAAAAATACTTCTGTGTTTATGATTCAGAATATAGTCATTGCATACTGTATTCTCTCCTTTCAACCCTCATTTAAGATGTTTATATTTTTACAAATCCTTCCACCAGGATTTGTAAAGTTACACACATCCTCTCCCTTTACAATCTCCTCTGTCCTTAACCATAATCAGCAAAACTAAACCTGACTTCAGTGTATCCTTTCGTATTTGACAAAGGATCTGAAATTCTGACTGTAGCACAGTCTGGTTACTTAGACTGCTCTAAGTAAAATGTAATAGGTCTATGACATTTGCTCACACATGTGACCTCAAAGCCCAAACTGGATAAATCCAGAGCTGATCTGATGGCTCAATAGGTAGATGCCTGACCTGCACCCATTCCCATGCTGGAGTAACTCACATCCCCAGGGCCAAAGCAGGAATGCAAAGCTACATGAATTTTTTAGCTAAAACATGTGATCTTGAGGAGGATGTGCCTTTGAACAGGCTCCTTCCAGGACCCTTAGATATCAGAAGAGTATGGGGTTGAGGCAGAGTGTGGGTTCAACCCTTCTGCTGTTAGAGGTACTTCAGTTGAAAAGTTTGAGAAGCATTGTTCTATATATAGCTCAGGTATTAGGGGGGATCTTTCAGCTTTGTAACATAAATAACAATAAGTGAAGAGTCATAAAGAAGCTGGTGCAGCAGAGCAATTATTCTGGGAGCACAGGTTTTAGTTTGGGTGTCATGTCTTCCCTCCCCTTTCTTATTCATGGCCCCAGAATTTTCACAATTCAAAATGGCTTTGTAAATCAGTTAAGTACACAGAGACAAATCCAGGGAAACTCACATCCGTGAGAAGGATCCCATGAGAAAACCATAATTCAAAAAGAGTCATGTACCAAAATGTTCATTGCAGCTCTATTTACAATAGCCAGGAGATGGAAGCAACCTAAGTGTCCATCATCAGATGAATGGATAAAGAAGATGTGGCACATATATACAATGGAATATTACTCAGCCATAAAAAGAAACGAAATTGAGTTATTTGTAGTGAGGTGGATGGACCTGGAGTCTGTCATACAGAGTGAAGTAAGTCAGAAAGAGAAAGACAAATACCGTATGCTAACACATATATATGGAATTTAAGAAAAAAAAAATGTCATGAAGAACCTAGGGGTAAGACAGGAATAAAGACACAGACCTACTAGAGAATGGACTTGAGGATATGGGGAGGGGGAAGGGTAAGCTGTGACAAAGTGAGAGAGTGGCATGGACATATATACACTACCAAACGTAAGGTAGATAGCTAGTGGGAAGCAGCCGCATAGCACAGGCAGATCAGCTCGGTGGTTTGTGACCACCTAGAGGGGTGGGATAGGGAGAGTGGGAGGGAGATGCAAGAGGGAGGAGATATGGGAACATATGTATAACTGATTCACTTTGTTATAAAGCAGAAACTAACACACCATTGTAAAGCAATTATACTCCAATAAAGATGTAAAAACAAACAAACAACAACAACAAAATAATATACAATTTTAAAATTTCCTGTGGTTTTTTTTTTTTTTTTTTTTTTTTTTTTTGCAGTACACGGGCCTCTCACTGTTGTGGCCTCTCCTGTTGCGGAGCACAGGCTCCGGACGCACAGGCTCCGCAGGCATGGCTCACAGGCCCAGCCGCTCCGCGGCATGTGGGATCTTCCTGGACTGGGGCACAAACCCGCGTCCCCTGCATCGGCAGGCAGACTCTCAACCACTGCGCCACTGCCCTCCCCGTGTTTTTTTTGTTTTTTTTTTTAACATCTTTATTGGGGTATAATTGCTTTACAATGGTGTGTTAGTTTCTGCTTTATAACAAAGTGAATCAGTTATACATATACATATGTTCTCATATCTCCCCGTGTTTTAAGAACGAGAACTGAAGCAGAGTAAAAAGGATTCAAATCTGAAAAAAAAAAAAAAAAAGATTCCCAAGATGAGAGCTCCCTGTGAGAAACTGCCATTGAACTTTTTGATAGTTCACCCTTGGATGAAAGTGTGGAAGAGTCACAGACGATCTCTTTGGCCTTCAGTATGAGAACTACTGCTTCACGTTTTTCTCTCATTTCCTTGATCTTTACGAAAAATTGAATGAGGTTGGCCTTCCAGATGCTGGTGGTCTGGTCCAGTGTGCTCGCTAGGCTGCCGTGGAGTCCACTGTGGGGATTCTTGCTGGGTAAGGCAGCTGCCCCCTGGCATGAGGGCAGAAACTCCCCAGGCAGAGAAATTCACATCCAGGGCAACCATGCCCACTCCTGCTACCTTTGTTTTAAGAAGAAGGATTAAAAAATAAATGGGCTGTGGCTTTGCCTCCTGATTTGTCCTCTGGGCTAAATTCTTCCCACTCAAACCAAACCCCTCCTACCTGCCAAGAAAAAAAAAAAAAAAAATTCAGACTTATAAACTGGAATATGGAGTGATTCTTGTCATTACAAGAAGATTTTTCATTTTCAAGGAGAGCATTTGCCAGTAGATTCCTTCAAATAACCAATTCCCCTGGCATGTTTAAAAGGAGATATGATTGACAATGGCATGACGTATGTGGAGCTCTTGGGCTACACATCCCATACATGTCATCGTGGTGGCCTTGCCACACAAGAGCGATGGAGATCCAGGCGACTCAAGGTTGCATTAAAATAGCATTTCTAGAATCACAGTGGAGAGGAGGAATCTTTGAATACACATTGTCTGACTCAAATGTTATGAAACCGGGTTTTGTCCTTGTCCTTGCCCCTTCAGCCAACCCTTCTTTAATTCAGTTCTGCCTGCAGTTGCAGTCGACCGTAGGAGTTAAAGAGTATAAGCCTTGGAGGTTGACTGCCTGGATTTGAGTCCCAGCTGTGCCCCTAACTCTTTCTGTGACCTCGGGAAAGTTATTTAGCCTCTGTTTTCTCATCTGAAAAATGGTTCACATCAGGATTAAGTGTGATAGTATATTAAATATAATAATATATATAAAACCCGATCTGCCTGGCACATACTAAGTTATTAAGTCCTGTTAATAACTGTTAGATGAGCAGAATGCCATTTCCTCAAACTCAGCAAATAAGACAGGTGTCGTGTTCTGTTCTGATTACATGATCCATGAACCAAGAGAGGGCTGAATATGCAGATTCTCCTGACTTTGAATGAGCACTGGGAGAACAATTCTCTGTTGGTTAGACGACACTCCAAACGGCACTATCTTCAGCTAATATCTCCTTAAGTTTCAAGCGATCAGTATGAAGCAACTCATCCAGCACATCAATGTCTGCAGGGCACAAAGGGCTGTTAACCCCTCCAAGTGACTTTATGGAGGTGTATGTTAATTAAAATTAGAAAATCTTCAAGTGATATATCAAGACTCTTCTATGATTAAGACAGTTGGAAACAATTGTCGTTCTTTAGATGTCCTGGGTAAAATGATTTATGTTATAACCTATAGAAGCCATTCTCAAAGAGTGGTCCCTAGATCCGCACCATCAACATCAACTGGGAACTTGTTAGAAATGCACATTTTGGGGCCCCATCCCAGGCTTATTAAAACACAGCCGCCTGTGGTTTAACAAGCCCTCAGGTGACACTGATCTATAGCATGGATGGCACATAGATCCGTGCTTCCCACTGCACTCTACCTCCTCCCTATCTCTGACAGATACCGTTAATGAAACTGAGCATTTCTTTTTTTTACAAGATTCTTTTTTTAATATTAATTAATTGATTGATTGATTTTTATTTATTTGGTTGTGCCGAGTCATTTGTGGCAGGCGGGCTCCTTAGTTGTGGCTCCAGGGCTCCTTAGTTGTGGCACCAGGTCTCCTTAGTTGCGACTCGCAGTCTCCTTAGTTGTGGTAGGCAAACTTAGTTGCGGCATGCATGTGGGACCTAGTTCCCTGACCAGGGATCAAACCTGGACCCCCGGCATTGGGAGAGTGGAGTCTTATCCACTGTACCACCAGGGAAGTCCCAACTGAGCATCTTTCCCACTGAGTCTGGATGAAATCGTAGAACCCTTTTCAATAGTGTCCACAGTCACTACAAATCAATCCAAGTTGGCATGGCTGGTCAGGGGATGGTACTCTGAGGTCTCAATTAAGCATTCTTTCTTTATTTTTTTTCTTTTTCTCTTCTTTTATTTTTTTTTTTATTTAGCCATGCCATGTGGCATGTGGGATCTTAGTTCCCCTACCAGGGATCAAAATTGTGCCCCTTGTGTTGGAAGTGTGGAGTGTTAACCACTGGACCAGGGAAGTCCAAGCATTCTTTCAATTACTTGAATTTCCCTGAAGGAAAATTGTGCCTCTACCTTAAGAGGTCAGGAGACCCTCAGGACACCAAGAAAGTACTTGGTGAACTTTCATAATCAACTCTCCTCCCTGACATATGCATGCTCAGTAACCACGGCATATGAAATTTCCCCCAGTTAGCAACACAGGCACAATGTCTGTAGCACAACCTCCTCTTGATGTAATTGCCATTGAAATCGTTTCAGATGGAACTTCCCTAGTGGCTCAATAGTTAAGAATCCGCCTGCCAATGCAGAGGACACGGGTTTGAACCCTGGTCCAGGGAGATCCCACATGCTGCAGAGCAACTAAGCCTGTGTGCCACAACTACTGAGCCCGCGCACCTAGAGCCCGTGGTCCGCAACAAGAGAAGCCACCGCAATGAATAGCCCACGCACCGCAACAAAGAGTAGCCCCCGTTCACTGCAACTAGAAAAACCCCACGTGCAGGAACAAAGACCCAACACAACCAAAAGTAAATAAAATTTATTAAGAAAAAAATCCTTTCAGGGCTTCCCTCGTGGTGCAGTGGTTGAGAGTCCACCTGCCAATGCAGGGGACACGGGTTCATGCCCCAGTCCGGGAAGTCTCTCCCAGTGAGAAGCCCACGTATAGCAAAAAAAAAAAAAACTCCTTTCAGACCATGTTAAATGTCCAACTGACATAGTATGAAAGTCACATGCTATCTACTTATTTATCTGTATCTAATTATTCTAATATGCTGCATTTCATGGGAAATAGATCACAACAAATTTGTATACTGTGACCTGATTAGCTTCGATCCCTTTGGATTGCCGCCATCCCACCTTAAAAAACCCTATCTTTTGAAAAAAGACTTTGAGATGGTTTTCAATAAGATATATATATGATAAACCAATTAGAGAAAAAAATAGAAAATCAAAAGCGTTGCAGAATTTCAGGGCTGCACATGTACTAGGACTCTAGTATAATTGGTTATTGTGGTTAAGCTTATTCTTGGCTCTGAGCTATAGAGCAATATGGTACTTGAAATAATTCTCATTATCTGGGTAAAACAAAGTATTTCCACTCTTCAGAGACACTCTCCTGGAATATAAGCATCTGGATTCATACATGATGTCACCCTATTTGCTACCCTGTTATTCTTTAAGACTTCCGACTTTCTCTTTTTACTTCTTTAAGGTAAATCTGAAAGCTTAGTCATCAACATTCAGTGTAGACTGGCCATACAGCACAAGATCAACCCATATTAAGATTTGTCCTGTTTTATCATTGTCTGTTGTTGTGGAATTATGGCATTATTCAGTGTATGAAACGTCCAGAAGTTTCCTTTTTAAAAACGGAACTTCATTTATCTTTGACCAGATTGCCTAATAAATATGAAGTTAACTTGCTACAAATCTTCATTGAATGAGGTTATTTCCTTAATAGCATTTAGTAACAGCCGTTGACATCCTGAGAATTTAAATGTTCAAAGCAGTTCAACATGAAGTTTTTTAGCAATCTGTTATGTGTCATAAATGGTGTGGCTCGAGCTTCAAGGCATGATGGGGGTTCCCAGCTAGGAAGAGGATTTGAGCTAAAGTCAGCCAAGACCAAAACCCAATCCAGGTCCAAGTCCGAAATCAAGAAGTCTGATTCGGAAAGGTAGAATGGGGCGTGATGCAGACCTTCATCGGTAACAAACAGCACTAGTTCTTAGAGGTCAAGTTTGAGTCCGAGACCAGGACATCTGTTCAGATCGCTGGAAGTTATAACTGGTACAAGGTTCAGAGAGATTAGCAGGAATTAGCTGAGTTCATGGCTTCTATTCATAGCTGGACTTCAGTTCTAGCAGGAAACTGAAATGGATACTAGCAAGGTAGGGAGGAAGGCTGTAGCTGGATGTATATATTGCTGCCCATAGACTAATTGCATCCCCAAGCAAATTAGACATTGGATATAGGGCCATAGATGACTTTCATGCTCTACCATGGCAGACACGGTTACATGCCTCTCTGGTATCCAGGACCTTCTTCCTCCTTCTTCTTTGTTCTGGGCAGATGTACCCAGCCCAAGGCAATGGATTATGAAAGGTCTAAGAAGCTAGTTGTAGCAGTCATGTCCCCTGGCTTCCTAGACTCCCTTGCAGCAGTAAGTGCCTCGTGACCCAGTCGTAACCAATGAGACAGAGGGGGAATTTGTTTAAGATGCTGTTGGAAAAACTTTAGTTTTTCTTTTTAAAGGAACAGAATTGGCACAGCCCTTCTTTCTGACTTGCCTGCAACTTGTTAACCCGGAAGAGAAGGTAAAGAGAATCATAGGGAGGAGGTCAGCCCTGCCATCACTGAGCCAATAAACTAATGCCAGCAGCCATTCTTGTCCAGACTGCTGTGATGTAAGAATTACAAACCTCTTTGTTCAAGCTGTTGATAGATATTCTATTATTCACAGTGGGGAGCATTCCTAACGGATACCCCACTCACTATGACGATGGAAATCTTAACCACTGTCACGTTCAGAGACTGGAGCTGAGCATGCATGTGGCAGAAGATGGAAACAGACATGGTACACGGTGCTTAGGGTTCAGGGCCATGGAAAGGGAAAAGGCAGTGATTCTGGTTTAAGAGCCTCATACTTTTGTTTGGGAAACCAAACTTGTGACATGGTCTGATCAGATCCCATCTGAAATATCTGCTCTAGTTCCGAAGACTGTTTTTTAAGATGGACATTATCTAAGGTTAGCCTAGGATAGTCAAGACGTTGGAAAACATGCCATGAAAAGAAAGGTTGAAATAAGAGAATTCTAGCAACGAGGATGTTGATAAATGGAAGGTGTTGTTGCATTAGGTAGAGCATTGTATGTACTTCACCTTTGCTATACTAGGCAGCAATCTTGTGGTCTCTAGACTCAGTCATAGCTAGTCCCAACCTGGGTTCCAGCCCCTGTTAGCCACATGGTCTTGACAAAGCTGTTAAAGCTCACTATCTCTCTAATGTAAAACTTGGTGACTGTAGGTGATAATGCTGTATTATATAATTGAAATTTGCTGAGAACTTAAATGCTCTCACAAAAACGAAAAAACAAACCCCCACTACCTCATACCTCAAAACCTCAATATCCTCATCCTTAAAATGGAGACAATAATGGAATCAAGCTGATGGAAATGTGTGAAAAATAAATGAAATAGTCCCTGTAATACGCTTAACTCAATGCCTGGAACACAGTAAATATTCAATAAATGTTACTGGTATTATTTTGTGAAGTAATAAAGTACATGGACTCTGGAGTCAGAATACCTGGATTTAAACCCTAAATTCATCATTTGCTGGCCATATAACCTCGAGTCCATCTGTTTCCTCACCTGTAAAATGGGGATAATGATAGCACCACCATCAAAGGATAATTATGAGTATTAAATAGTGGAAGTGAAGCTTTTGGCACAGTTAAGTGCCCGATAAATGTTGGCTTTTATTATTATTATTAGCTAGACCTTGAGCAATATAAAAACTTGATCGAATTCTTCTCAAAATGCTTATTATTTTAGTTTCTAAAAACTGAGAGATGGGGATATATGTATAGCTGATTTACTTTGTTATAAAGCAGAACCTAACACACCATTGTAAAGCAATTATACTCTAATAAAGGCGTTAAAAAAAAACTGAGAGAATTCAAAAATGATGTATGTGCAAGAGGAGATCAGGGAGGGAAATAATCAGCTGAGGCTGGAAAGGTTAGGGGGAACGTGGTGGAGGAAGTAGGATTTCAGGTGATGGGTAGAATGGATGTGGGGGGAATGGAGAGAGGACAGGGGATTACCAGTATCTTTCATTATCAGGAGGCTACTTTATGTCTGTCATTTATTTTTCCTTCTCCTGGAATAAACTGAGTATTTTAATAATGTGATTTAGAAAAACACAGCGTGTGAAATAGTTTATTCCTTATTTCATAACTGCTCATCTAAGCACTTTCAGTGATATTTTTTAAGTCATTGTTCAACACACAGTTCAGATCATGTCTAAACCAAGAAACATATAAGAACAAGAAGTCAAAGAGAGCACAGGGATAGGTACCTAACCAGTAGGCATTTGATCCCGTGTGTAAATGATGTTTAACAGTGATGACAACAAAGATATATGAAGCATACAGGTGCTCTTCTTTTTTCTGTGAAGTATGGATTATACCTTTGGAAAGGAATCTATCAAGAGTTCTTTGAACCCAACAAAGAAATTTCTATTTCTAGAATAAGGAATACTGGCTGCAAAGGCTTTGGCAGAGGACTCGAGTGCTTCCTGTCTTGGCCACGCGTATCTTGCTAGCCTTATCTCCCAACTTCCTTCAAACACCCATAGAAGCCAGAATGGGCTAGTGTCCTCGAGGCCTCCCGAGTGTGTCCTGGTCCCATGCTTTGCTCATTAGCAGCCAATGCCGGCCCTTGAGTAGGTGCCACCGGCTGGAACCACACCCATTTTTTCCATGTGCTGTTTTGCCAGCCTGGAATCCTTTTCTTGGACATCTCTATCTAGCTAAAGCTTATAAACCCTGTAAGAGGCCTTTTCCCTCCGTAAGAATCCTCATTGATTTCTCTCCTTTCTAAACAACAGCGTTTATCATCTATATCACGGTTGGGAACATGTGCCTTCCAAATACTGAGCTGCTAAAGCCACTCCTCTGGTCCCAAATACCTTCTCATGTTCTCCTTTCTCTTTTCCATACCAGCCAGACATACCAGGTAAGAGCAACGTGGGCAAAGCCCACAGGCCCCAAAGAACCTGGCATTAAGGTTTGTGGGTTAGTGACTTGATGGTTGTGTCCCGTAGAAACATCCCTAAAAAGCAGAAGATAAACCAGTTTCTCCGTGGTTAGAATCTTAACCATATTTTTGCTTCATGAACACAATGTCCTATTACAGTGTGACCTTCTTTTCCTGCTCTTGCTAGAAATCTCAAACCTTAACAAACTGTGACATATCAGTCTATTAAGTTAAGTGGCTTCATGCCTAACAGGTCTGCTTCAGGGCGAGGCAGCCTCCTAGCTGCAAAGCTGCTGAACTAGAAACATTATCTTCCCTCTTTCCCCTAGAAGACGATGCATGATTGCTCTGCCTTTCCTTTATGATCCTAACACGCTGTTACAAGGGGAAGCCTTCTCTGATTTGTGATTGACAGGTTTGCGCAAGGTGATAACTGGCCTAACTGCTTGCCTTACAGCTGAGAACGGAAGTTGTCTGGAATTTATCCCACTATCACTGAGCTCAGACTCCAATTTCTTCTTAGCACGCACAAGATCTGTTCCTCAGAGAAGTTGTCTCTGCCATTTATTTCCCCCTCTAACACTTCAAGCTTCAGCTCCACATCACAATTTATTTGTATGCCAGGAGTTGTTAGATAAACAGACATTTGAATTACGGGCAACTGGAGATGATTAGACAGTGGATCTTTCTCTCTTTTTCTTTTTAAATTATCTCCTTCTAAAACGGATTCCTGGTTTCACTCTCTTGGAGAGTTCCTGAAAGGCTGTGAGGAGGAGCTATACAGCACAGCTTCTTCTCCTCTAGGCTGTGGGCTTATCAATGGCAGGGAGTGTGTTAACTTTCCTCCATACATGCAGAGTCTTACACTGGGCCTGGGCCTTACTACATGCTCTACAAATGTTTGGTGCATAACCTCTGAGATGGATTAAAGATGTCACTTACTATTCCTCTCTCTTACTGAATAGGCAAATATTGTAATTTCTTGACCAATAGAATATGGCAGAAGTGATGTCATGCCAATTCCAGGCCTAGACCTTAAGGGACTGGTGGTTTCCATTTCCTGTCCCTCAACACTCGGAAAGCCCTGCCGGGTAAGTCCAACCACCCTGAGACAGCTTTGGTGAAGAAGCCAGTTGGCAGTCCCAGCGAAGTTCAGCCTTCCCCTCCTCTCCCCACCGAGATGCAGACCTGTGAGTGAAGGCTCCAGACTACCTGCTGGGTACCACTTACAACAGAGAATTGCCTGGCTGGGCTCTCCCAGAATTCCCTAACCCACAAAATTGTGACATACTTAAAAAATGGTTGTTTTAAGCCTTTAAGTTTTAGGATAATTTGTTACACAATAATAACCAGAACAGAATCCTTGGGGAGACTCCACATATATTATTCAGCACCCTAGAGATCAACTTGTATCCTTATAGCTATCATTCACCTCGCTAGAGCAGGGTGGTACACATGTGAGAAGAGTAGGGCTGATTCACTCCAGCTAGTTATGGCCCAATAAATGTTGTTTCTCATCTTGTGTGCTGCTGGGCAGTGTAGACCAGAGAACCAGACCAACCTCAGGACACAGAGATTTCAAATAGGATTATATCTGGCACTTGGAACCCAAGAGGACTGAGTCATCCTAGTTTTTTCTTGTGAGTATTGGAAGAGTTAACCACTGAATAGAAATAACGTTTCTAATAGAATGGGATAAGATGGAAATTAGACAGAAGACCCAGACTATTCATGGTGATGATGGAGTGAGAACCACTGGACTAAATGAACATAATGACACAGGGCAGATGCCTTTTCTTTCTCATCCTAATGGTAGGTCCAGAGAAATATGGTTGCAAATATCGACTGGGGGTGGGAGGAAGAATGAGAGAAATTCGAGCAGAGAACAAGAGGATCTAATCATTGTGTGTATTCTTGGAATTTCTGGTTCAAGCGACTGGAAAGCATCTTAACAACATTTAAAATTTTTCTGAAAACAACTGAAGGAAACAACTCAAGAATAAAATAATGACAAGATAATTGCTTAATAAGAAAACCCTGGGGCAGGGTATTAAGAAACTTCCATTTCAGTCCCAACACCTTGCAAATGATTCGACTTTTTTTTTTAATTAAATGTTTTTAAATTTTTATTTATTTATTTATTTTTGGCCGTGTTGGGTGTTCGTTGCTGCGTGCTTTCCCTAGTTGCGGTGAGCAGGGGCTACTCTTCATTGCGGTGCATGGGCTTCTCATTGCTGTGGCTTCTCTTGTTGCGGAGCGTGGGCTCTAGGCGCGCTGGCTTCAGTAGTTGTGGCTCACGGGCTCAGTAGTTGTGGCTTACAGGCGCTAGAGCGCAGGCTCAGTAGTTGTGGTGCACGGGCTTAGCTGCTCCGCGGCATGTGGGATCTTCCCGAACCAAGGCTTGAACCCATGTCTGCTGCATTGGCTGGCGGATTCTTAACCACTGCGCCACCAGGGAGGCCCTTGACTTCTTCTTAACTCTGTTTTCTTGTAAAATGATACCTTAATGGAAATTATGTGGGTTGAATTGCAGGAGAGGAGATTAAGAAGTGGCTTAGAAAGAAAAAGAAATAATGTAGGATTAAGATCTATACCTACCAACTCTTGAGAAGTTTGGAATAGAAACTCTTCAAACAAACAGCCTCTTTAAAAAAAATTAAGATAAATCACTCTTTTACTATTATATAAAATCTGATTATTAAATTTATATAAACAATTAACTGTGGGGACTTCCCTGGTGGTCCAGCGGTTAAGATTCCGTGCCTCCACAGCAGGGGGCACAGGTTCGATTCCTGGTCAGGAAACTAAGATCCTGCATGCTACACAGCACAGCACCCCCCAAAAAAACCAAAACTGTGGTTAGATAATGAAAAGCAGTAAATGAACCAGAGAGGCATATAAACAGCAACATTGTCTAAGAAGAATTCAACAGCTAGACTCTTTCTGCTGTGTCTTGGGCTGGGTGTAATCCCCCTACAATGAGATGAAGGCCAAGCCAGCTGCCCTTCTGGGGTTTGGGGACACAAAGGAGCCCCAGGAAGTGGTCACAGTGGCACTGGCTAAAAGCAGCTCTCCTGGGCTGATAGCTGCTGTCACTGAGTGAAGATTCTTAAGTACATCCTCAACAGGAGAAGCCGTATCTTTTGCCTCGCAGGCAATGCCAGTGGAGACAGCAGTGTGTCTCAGAGTGTGCTCTGTAGCCTCTTAGGGTGCTAAGTATGTGGAATCCTGGGAGCCACCCAGACCAGCTAAATCAGAACCTCTGAGCTGGGGGCCTGGGAATCTGCATTTAGCAGGCACGCTGGGGGCTTTCCCTGTGCATCCCACAGTTTCAGGTCTGCTGCTCTGCAGTCCCTTGCACGTGACTATTCCCAGATACTCCACGTGTGCTCCAGCCTCAGTTCCTTTGTTTGCTGTTCTCCCTCCAGGAACGCCCCACCCCCTCTACTTCTTCACCACATGGGCCAAGATCCACTGGCTTCGTGGAGCCATCCCCAGCTTCTTGATCTCTTTTCCATAAACTTTAATTATGCTACTTAATCCTGCCTTATCCTATTTTGTAAGCTCTTTGATATGGATAGCAAATCCCCCTTCATGGCCTAATTCCATTAATTCCTGCCCAAGGCAGAAAGATCCCACCTCAAATGGTTCCCCTTTCTGGCAAGACCTGTCTCCCAGCCATCTTTTATTTTGAGGAAGTGTTATTACTTCTCATCTTCCAAGACAGAAGGAAAGGTGGGCCTACAGGCCACCCCCACCATTGTATTGGGTTTCAGTGATTGGACCTCAAGAAGCACAAGACTTCTTCCACCACTATTGATTGTTTTGGGGGTATTTTCTCCTACATTATCCTCCTCAGCTTCAAAATCAATTTAAACTGAAGACTTAATGTTTCTGTTTTCTCCCAAGTACGTACTAATTTCCTTAAGGGCTGATACCTAGACTTATACTTCTTACATAACTCTTCCATCCTACACGTTTATTGTTGCCTGCAGGACCTCTTCTATGGGAACTGCCACTTCCACAGCTATGCCATGGTTCCTTTATGCCCTTTTGTGTAACATGGCCCTGGGCTCCTGGTCACAGCTGATTGGGCTAGAGGCAGGCACCTGATCCAAAGCTGGGTTAGCCAGGGTTTGTTTTGTTTTGTTTTGTTTTGTTTTTGTGGTACGCAGGCCTTTCACCACTGCGGCCTCTCCCTCCGCAGAGCACAGGCTCCGGACGCACAGGCTCAGCGGCCATGGCTCACAGGCCCAGCCGCTCCGCGGCATGTGGGATCCTTCGGGAACGGGGCATGAACCCACGTCCCCTGCATCGGCAGGCGGACCCTCAACCACTGCGCCACCAGGGAAGCCCGGTTAGCCAGGTATTTTGTAAACTTTTCTCTTAGGGAATTTTGTAAACTTGGGAGATATTTGAATTCTGAATGAACCCAGAAGGTATTTTCCCCATGTGGACAAAAAAGTCGAGGAACCAACCTACAGAAAGAGAGAAGGATGCTATAGAGGCAGATGCAGAGGGAGAAGCATGTGAGTGATGGAGAGAACTCAGATGGTACTGTACAGTTGACTCCTGAACAAGGCGAAGGTTAAGGGTGCAGAGTAGTTGAAAATTCAAGAATAATTTATAGTCACCCCTTGGTATCTGTAGTTGCTTCTTAGCCTCAGATTCAGCCAAACACGGATTGTGTCGTACTGTAGTATTTACTACCGAAAAAAATCCAAGTGGATCCCTGCAGTTCAAACCTGTGTTGTTCAAGGGTCAAGGGCCTACCCCTGGGTATCTTGGAATCAGAATTTTCGGAATAAAGTCCCTGTTTCATTCCAGCTAGTTCTGGAGGCTACGAGGAAGTCTGGAAAGAAAAAAAGGGCAAAAGGGGTTTGTGGATGGCTTTTAGGTAGCCAAGCCACGGGGTCTAACAAAATGTGTATTATCTCATTTAATGCCCCAAACAATGACGTGGTTTTTAAAAAAATCCATTATTATTACTATTCCTGTTTTAAAGGTAAGAAAATCAAGGCTTAAAGAGGTCAAGTAACTTATCCCAAAGCCACTTGACTACTAAGGGCAGAGGTGGAGGTGGGATGGAGGCCAGGTCCTTCTGTCTCCACCACACTGAACTGCCTTCAGGTGAGGACCAGTGGGTGTGATACTTTCATTCTTTCTCCCATAGTATCAGTCTGGACTAGGGAGATTTGAATGAATTCTACAAGTCAACCCTGCATCTTTGAGTTGTCCCCAGCTACTTGGCAGGGACTGTGATTTGTGCTGCCCTCTAGAGGAAGTATGGAGCAACGAACTCGTAACTGCGCAGCATCCCTAGGAGCCGGAGCTGATTGTCCTGAGAGGTGGAAGCAGCTGGGGGCAGCAGTCCTGAGAGCTCCACTGCCAGCCAGAGCAGCTCACATGGGCAACCCGCACCACAGGCAACGATGAAGGTCCACTCTAGCAGTGCCAACCACAGCCACCATGAGAGCACAGCAGGAGGTGCCTTTGAGAAGAGTCCATCCTACCAGCATAAGTTAGGGTTGCCCTTGATATCTGAGATGGGCTTGTGCAATGGGGGTGAGGGGAAGGGGCAGGAGAGGTGAGGGGAAGGTAGAGACCATGTTTAAAAGGGCAAAACCAGTGGGAATGGAGGGAGGTTCAGGAAACATTTTCTTTTCCAGGAACAAAAGCTTCTTGACCAGGAGCATAGAGACCTCTGAAAGAGGGTAATGCCTCAACACATAAGTGTTTAGTCAAAAGGGATGGGCCCTTGGCCTTCTCCTTTTGCATTTAAAGAAACAGAAGTCCAGGAAAATTAAATAATATTAGAGTTGAGTTTGAGTCCAGAAATCCACACCAGAATCCAAGGTCTAGTAGATCTTCCTCCACTTCACAGGGTGATCATTTCTCTGTGTATCTACAGAATAAATTTAAAAATTACATGTATTGGGGCTTCCCTGGTGGTGCAGTGGTTGAGAGTCCGCCTGCCGATGCAAGGGACACGGGTTCGTGCCCCGGTCTGGGAGGATCCAACATGCCGTGGAGCGGCAGGGCCTGTGAGCCATGGCCGCTGAGCCTGCGCGTCCGGAGCCTGTTGCTCCGCAACGGGAGAGACCACAGCAGTGAGAGTCCTGCGTACCGCAAAAAAAAGAAAAAAAAAAAAAGAAAAAAAATTACATGTATTGTCCTCAGCCACTTCTCATACCTGAGTAAATGTACTCATCACTACCCCCCAAGTAGAAAGAATCAGTAATACGGAAAGAAACTTTTAAAAGTTTCATCTCTAAAAAACAATTTAGGATATTCAGGGTGAGTGCTGAGCTGTTTTAAGGTCCTGAATATACTTGAACCATCAGCATTATTCATTCTTACTTCTTTGCTCTTCAATAAAGGCTAGGATGGCTTTAACGATCCAGCTGTGCTCCTTGGTATGCCCACCGAAGGACACCCTCGTTACATATGTTCCCTGCCCTCAGGAACACGCCAGGTGTGATTTCTCTTGCAGAATCTTGCTGCGCTCTCCTTGGATGCCTTGAGGCAGCTGCAAACTCAAGTGCCCCTGCAGTTCCTGGGTCCTTGTGAATGTCGCCTCAGCTCTGGCTGGCAAGGGAACAAGCCAGATGGTTCTAGGAGGCCTCAGCCCACAACTTCCAAGTCACGAGCAAGTCTCTTTTCATTTCTAGGGATTTTAAAAAGACAAGGGAGTGGAGAGAGACCTTTTAATTTTCCCCACCTTCTTTCCCTGACACATCCTCGACCATAAAATCTGATGAAAGGAATAAAGAGACAAGGGTGAGTGGAAGGAAATTTCCACCTCCTCAGAGAATATTCAAGTTGTTTAAAAGGGCAAAGAGCTCCCTGAAAGGAAATACTATTGAAGGGATGAATAAAAATATTTGAAATGATCCAAAGATGATTTCTTTTAAAAATGACTGCTGGAGTAACGTGCTGATGCCTACATGGGAAAGGATCAAAAGGATGGGTGAACCAGGACTTTCAGTCCTCCTGGAATTTTTATGGAGCCCATGTTAATAAGAAAGTCATCAGAAAGCCAGGAATAGCTTGAACAGCTCAATGGAGTATGTTTCAAAAGAAGATACCTATGAGAAGGACAAGAAAATCTGTGATGGTGCTTTCAATTAAAACGTTATTTAATGTGACGTATCAGCAGCTATAGGCTACTGCCTCTCACATTTATAACTCTAGTTCTGACCTTTTCTCTGACCCGTGGATTTCTAAATATCATGCTTTAAGTGTTGTATAACCTCTTAGGTGCAAATTTGAATATGTCTCTGCCTTCTGAAAATCCTTCAGTGGCTCCTTATTGCCTACAGAATAAAGCCCGAGCTCCCGAATGTATCACCCAAAGCCCCTTGTGACTGGTCTTCATTCTCTCTAGCTGACGTTGGTGCCTAAACCCTGGATTGTCTCCCTGCCCCAGGCCCCCATATCTTCATGGCTTCAGAAGCGCAAGGAGGCTTCCTAGTAGCAACATGCTTTCTACCCTTTCTAAGATCAGGTAAAGCCAGTTAGCGATTTGGCCACTCCATCAGGATGGAGCCCTAATTCTCCTTTGCTATTAAACTTTGTTCATTTATTCCACAAACCTTTATTGAGTGCCTTGCTTGTGTTAGGAATTATGCTAGAAAGTGGAGATCTAAGAGGAAACAAGACACATGTCATGCCTAAGAGTTTATATACTGAGAAAACTATGTTTATTAGTTTCCTATGACTGCTATACCAAATTACCACAAATGTAGTGGCTTAAAACAGCACAAATCTATTGTCTTGCTGTTATAGAGGTCAGAAGTCCAAAGTGGGTTTCACTGGGCTAAAATCAAGAAGTCAGCAGGGGGCCTTCCCTGGTGGCGCAGTGGTTAAGAATCTGCCTGCCAATGCAGGAGACATGGGTTCGAGCCCTGGTCCAGGAAGATCCCGCATGCTGCGGAACAATTAAGCAGCAACAATTACGCAGCAACTACTGAGCCTGCGATCTAGAGCCTTCGAGCCACAGCTACTGAAGCCCGCCTGCCTAGAGCCTGTGCTCCTCAACAAGAGAAGCCACTGCAGTGAGAAGCCTGTGCACCACAACAAAGAGTAGCCCCCGCTCACCACAACTAGAGAAAGCCTGCACACAGCAGCGAAGACCCAACACAGCCAAAAATAAATAAATAAATTAATAAGTCAGTAGGGCTGTAATCCTTCTGCAGGCTCTAGGGGAGAATCCATTTCCCTTGCCCTTTCTTGCTTCTGGAGGCCACCTACATTGCTTGGCTCATGGCCCCTTCCTCCAGTGTGAAGCATTTCAACTCTCTCTCTGACTCTGCTTCCAGGGTCAGTCCTCCTTCTCTAACTCTAACTCTGACACTTCTACCTCCCTTTTTTTTTTTTTTTTTTTGCGGTACGCGGGCCTCTCACTGTTGTGGCCTCTCCTGTTGCGGAGCACAGGCTCCAGACGCGCAGGCTCAGCGGCCATGGCTCACAGGCCCAGCCGCTCCGCGACATGTGGGATCCTCCCGGACCGGGGCACGAACCCGCGTCCCCTGCATCGGCAGGTGGACTCCCAACCACTGCGCCACTAGGGAAGCCCTACCTCCCTTTTATGATTGCATTAGGCCTACTTGGATAATTTCAGGATAATCTCCCCATCGCAAGATCTTGAATTTAATCACATCTGTAAAGTAACTTTTGCCATGTAAGGTAACATAGGCACAGGTTCCAGGCATTCAGACCTGGAGAGCTAGTCTGCCTACCACACTCTGCTAGCCCTTTTACTTTGTCTTTAAAACAGCACTCTGCTCATTCGGCAAGCATGCATCGAGTGTCCACTATGTGTCAGGCACTGTTCTAGGTGCTGGAAATGCAGCAGTAATAAAGCAGACACTCTAGGTGAGAGGTAGACAGTAAACCGGCCAACAGGTAAACACTATGTCTGGGGGTGATAAGGACTCCAAAGAAGAATAAAGTTGGGTGACGTGCCTGGGGAGTATGAGGTTGGGGGGGTTGCTATTTCATAAAGGGTGACTGTAATAATCAAGGTCCAGTTAGGAGAATAGAAACCAGTGTTGGTAATTCAAAAAGAGGGAATTTAACACCGGGAAACTCTTACATAGGTGATGGAAGGGTTGAGAAGCTAACCAGGATGATGAAGCAACCCAGAGATTCTTAACACTAGAAAGTTGCTATCACCCTTAGCCTAAAGATATTACCAGAGCCTGGGGAAGGTTCTTACCCAATACAACCTGGGGCCAAAGAGGAGACGTATCTGCTGCTAAGACACTGCCTGAGGCACACAGAGAGGAGGAGAGAGGTCTGCCCCTTTATCTGGCCACATTCCTCTCCTGCTTCTCAGTGGCTGAACCCACCCAGCTAGAGGCACCAGACAAGGAAGCCTGGGAAACACAACCCATGGGGGGGTCCACTCCCAGTAAGATATCACAGGAGGAAAGACAGCAGGCAAGAGCAAGACAACAAATGACCAACACGGTTGCCTTGGAACAGACACCTCAAGGAACTCAGAGAGTGAGTCATGTAGACACTTGGGGAAACAGTTTTCCAGGCAGAGGGAACAGCAAAAGCAAGGCCTGGAGGCAGGAGAGTGCCTTGTGAATTCAAAGAACAGAGAGATGCAGATATGGCTGGGAAGGAGAGAGGGAGGGTGGGAGGAAGGAGATGAGGCCAGAGCTCCAGACGAAAGTCAGAGAATGAACAGCTTTCCAGGCCAGAATGGGGACTTTGGCTTTTTCTCTGAGTGTGATGAGAAGGCCTGGAAGACTTTTGAGCAGAGAAGTGACCTGATCTAAGTTGCTTATGCTCCACACTCTGGTTCTGTGTGTAGAATAAAATATTGAGGGAAAGGGCTGGAATCAGGAGACCAGATAGGGAAACTCTTGTGATAATCCAAGTGAGAAACGGCTTGAATCAGAGAGGGAGAGTCGTGGTGGGTAGAAAATGACTGCATTCTGCACGTATTTTGAAGGAAGAGCCAACAGAATTCATTGCTGGTCTGATGTGTGATCTGAGAGACACAGAAGAATCAAGGACAACTCTAAGACGTTTGCTCTAAACAAAAACCTCTGAATCTCTGGAAGGGTACCCTTAACTGAGGTAGTGAAAACTGCAGGAGGGCACTGGTTTGAGAGGATTTTCTGGAGCTTTCCAGTTTTAGACATATGAAGTTGGAGATACCAACTACACAACCAGTTGGAAATGTTGAGTCAGAGATGGATGTGTAAGTCTGGAGTTTGGGGAGGCATCTGGACTGGAGATGTACATTTGGGAGTTGTCAGTATATGGATGGCATTTAAGCTATAGGACCGGTGAGACTGCCATGGACTAATAGGAGACCACAAAGAGAAGGTGTCTAAGGACTGAGTTCTGGGGACTTCTATGTTTAGAGATTCGATACGGAGAAGGCCAGAAGGGTAGGAAAAGAATCAAGACAAAAACTCTTTTTTTTCTTAAACTTAAATTTAGTTATTTATTTATTATGTAGAAAAGACAATTTTTAAACAATTTTATTGGCGCATAGTTGATTTACAATGTTGTGTTAATTTTTGGTGTACAGCAAAGTGATTCAGTTATACATACACATGTATTCATTCTTTTCCAGATTCTTTACCCATATAGGTTATTAAGAATACTGAGTAGAGTTCCCTGTGCTATATAGTAGGTCCTTGCTGGTTATCTAGTTTATATATAGTAGTGTGTGTATGTTAATCCCAAGCTCCAAATTTACCCTTTCCCCCCACCCCACGTTATTTATTTTTTAAATTTAAGTATAGTTGATTTACAATGTTGTGTTAGTTTCAGGTGTACAGCAAAGTGATTCGGTTATATGTACATATAGTGGGTTGGCCAAAAAGTTCGTTCGGGTTTTTCTGTACGCTCTTACTCCAGTGAACTTTTTGGCCAACCAAATATAAGTATATGTATGTATATATACATATTCTTTTTCAGATTCTTTTCCCATATGGGTTATTACAGAATACTGAGTAGAGCTCCCTGTGCTATACAGTAAGTCCTTGCTGTTTATCTATTTTATATATAGTAGTGGGTATAGGTTACTCAAGACAGACTCTTAATCCAGAAGCTATGTGAAGAAATTGTTTCAAGGATAAGAGTGATCAACCTCTCCCCAGTGGCTGAGAAGTTGGGTGAGGTGAGGATAGGAATTGCCTACTGGATTTAGCAATGAGGCAGTCACTAGGGACTCTGAGAAGACCTGTTTCTTCTGGAGTGGTGGGCGAGAATGGCTGCTCAGAGAGGATTCAAGACAATGGAAGGGGAGGAATTGAAGATAGCAAGTGTGGAAAAACCTTTTGAAGAATCCAGTGGCGAACTGAAACAGAGGGAGATATGGAATCTATGAAATGTTTGATTTTTTACCAAGCAGATATTAGAGCATGCTTGTAAGCACTCAGAAACAATTCCAATAGAAAGGGAAATTTTCCTGATGCAAGAGAGACGTGACAGTTGCTGAATCAATGTCCTGGAGTCAGAGGGGATGGGACGGGTACACAGGTGGAGAGGTTAATCTTGGCTAAGAGCACTGAGAGTTTATCCTAAGTGCCAGGAGGACAGAAGAGTACATGCAGACAGATGCAGGTGGGTTAGTAGATAGAGACGTAGGGATGGAGTGTGTGCTACGTTCTCTTCTGGTTGCCTCTATTTTACCAATGAAAGATGCATGGCGGTTATCTGTGAGTAATAAGCAGGAGGTTTGATGGAGGAGGAGAAGGTATGAAATAGTCCTTTAGAAGAGTGGGAGGGTGGACAGGAAGTGTAGTAGCTTTGCTGAGGAATGTTCGTTGATTATACAGTAGTTGATGTTTTAAACATGTAATAAATAATGTAAATGGGAGAATGAGGTGTTCTAAGAAATCTAGTATTCAGGTCAATAGAATTATATCACCTAGGGCTGAAACAATAAAATCCTAAAAGTGAAACAGCACTGGATATAATTTAATCTTGGATGATTTGAGGAGCACTTTGGTCCTTCTTTATGGTTGAGTCATTTCTCTGAATATTAGTTAGTAATGCCCTATAGCTGTATAGCCAATAACAGGAAGTTCTGAACTGATGATAACAGGCTGGGTAGACCAGATTTTAACTGTAAAACATGCAAATGTGAATCGATGTTTATCATATTAATAAAAACATATATTTTCCTTGCTTGGTAGGCCTTTGTGTCAAAATTCATTCCATATTTGATATGTTAGGGTGCATTGTTGAGTAGAAGCGAATAACCAGAGGAAGGTGAATTCAACTGAGCTTTAACAAACTGAGAAGTTAATAGGGAGGGAGCTCGTATCAGAGAAAAGGTTACATGTCCCTTGAGCGTGTCGGGGAGGGGGCTGGGCAGAAGTGGATAGACAGCCAACAGATGGAGTGGGCAGGAAGTGGCTGAGATCTAATCTGTGCTTGACAAACTCTCTAGTCTCACTTTCCCTCTTCTGCTGCTCCTTGTCTGCTATTTTGAAACCCCCGGAAGGTCAGGGAAGATGCAGACAGAGTGCCTTGACCCAGAGAACCAGGTAGTTGAAACCTCAGCTTTGGTGAATTTTGCCTTTTATTTCCTTCAGACATACTGCTGAAAGTTCTGCCACCAATGAGGGGTAAATAGTAGCCTAGGGTCTTGAAAGAGCAGTTTTAGAACCCTAGGACAGTCTTTACTCTTCCACTATGCCTGAAGGTTAGGGAAATTATCTTTGTAATTTGAGGCCAATACCCATCTCTTGAGCCTCATAAGAAACACTGAAAAAAGTTAATAGATTTGGCTAGCACTTGGGTCAGTTTTTTCAAATGTATCAAATGGCTATCTGGGAGTCATAAAACAGGTGGTTCTGAAATTGTACTGGGTTGGTGGATACAGATTGGCAGCCATCCTTTAAGGGCAAAACTATGTTAAAAGCCGAGCCAGGGCAAATGAACAAGTGATTTACAATAGTGTGCTATGTTATGAAAGGTAGCTCCTGAAAACAGATCAACAGGATTGATGGTGATGCTCCAATGTGTTTCTTTGTAAAACTTTGATACTAAAAATACCAGTCTGTGAATTTAAGACTCACCCTTCTTCTCCTCCTTCCTTCCTTCCTTCCTCCCTCCCTTCCTTCCTTCGTTTCTTCCTTCTTCCCTTCCTTCCCTCCCTCCTTCCTTCTTATAGTTATTTTGGTGGGGGTGTGGATGTATTTAGTTTGGGTCTTTGAGTTAGCATATTTATTAAATAACAAGAAATCTGTTTTGAGTTAGTGTAAAAGTAAATAACAATGGATTCCCTTTGAAATTACTGTAACATGGTCAATTTTTAAAAATTAATTAATTAATTAATTTTTGGCTGCGTTGGGTCTTCATTGCTTCATGCTGGCTTTCCCTAGCTGCGGTGAGTGGGGGCTACTGTTCATGGGGTGGCTTCTCTTGTTGCAGAGCACGGGCTCTAGGCACTCAGGCTTCAGTAGTTGTGGCATGTGGGCTCAGTAGTTGTGGCTCGCGGGCTCTAGAGCACAGGCTAGTAGTTGTGGCTCACAGGCTTAGCTGCTCCGCGGCATGTGGGATCTTCCCAGACCAGGGATCGAACCCGTGTCACCTGCATTGGCAGGCGGATTCTCAACGACTGCGCCACCAGGGAAGTCCCTGTTGTTTTTACAGTTGAGACAAGAGAACTTGAAAAGCAACTTGTCAACATGTAGCTGAACTTTGTGAAACTGACCTACTGTAAAATGAAACATTTAAAAAATTCTGTTTGATGTAAAAGGAAAATATCTGTTATTTACTGGAAATTTGTATAGGTCTAAGAGCCACAGAATTTTAAAGCTATAATGACCTAACATGTGGGCTACCCCTCATTTTAGAGATGAAGAATCAGAAAGATTAAATAACTTCTCAAGGAGACTCAATTATTAGCAACACAGAAAAACTCAAGCCGTAGTTTCCTGACTTTGTCTAGTGTTTTTTATCACTGTATCACTATATCACTAGGTTTCTAACATAAAAACTTTCACCGACATGACATTTAAGCTTGCATGTAACCTAAAAGAATCTTTATGTACTTTTTGGGTTTCTAGTTCCAAGGGATTGATTTAAAAAATGGTTTCCCCGTATTTATGTAAATAGAGATGGAATTTAAAAATAATTGAGATATAATTCACATATCATGGAATCTATTATTATTATTATTTTTTTCGGTACGCGGGCCTCTCACTGTTGTGGCCTCTCCCGTTGCGGAGCACAGGCTCCGGACGCGCAGGCTCCGCGGCATGTGGGATCTTCCCGGACCGGGGCACGAACCCGTGTCCCCTGCATCGGCAGGCGGACTCTCAACCACTGCGCCACCAGGGAAGCCCCACGGAATCTATTTTTACTCATTCATTTTGACATCGAAAGTTTAAGCTTAACTTCTATTAACAGTATCCATTTTATTTAGGCAGTGAGTATATAAAACCCCCAAAGAAAAGTTTCTACAATCAAAAGAAGAAACAGGGGATGAGAAAATGTCATCTTCATTCTCAACAGCATTTTGGAGTAGGTAGGATGGTATCTGAAGAAGCTTAATGATTACCTGGTCCCCCATGGTGAATAGGGTTTTTATGACACAAAGATGGAGAAAGAGAAAGGAGGGATTGTAACTCTTGAAAAATAGGTAATTCTGTGTGAACAGAAATGGAAGGATAGTTTAGCAAAGTCAAAAGCCAAACTGTGGAGCAGAAATTCATAGTCTAAGCATAAGTACTTTCCAGGGTAGGGTGAAAGTACTGAGGACACGTACAGCTTGTGGCGTTCATTTCCCACCATAGACATTAAGTAAATACCTACTATGTACCAAGCCTGTGGAAGCGCTGAGAATACACAGATGGATAAGGCAGGTCCTCAAGGAGCTCAGTCTGGTGGTGGCGGTGGTGATGGGGGGGGGGGGCGGAGAGGAGAGAGGGAGCGTACGGAGTGGGTGAGGGGTGGGGGATGAAATTAGACAGGAAGGTCGAAAAACTGAATATATGGTAGGAAATTGGGGGTTCAGATATGTGCTGACTTCTATGGCAGAAATCTGTCCCAGAATCTCTTAAATAATTAGCCTCATTTGCCAGATTTAGCCAGATATCATGACGCTGGTCTTCTCCAGATGCCCTCTCAAATAGGTTCTAGCTTCTAGCCCTTGCTTTCCCCACCATTAGGGCGTCGGGCAAGGGAGGGGGCAGGTTGCAAACGACACCCACGTTTGCTGCTTGGGCTCTCTGCAGGAGACAGGAATCCAGGGCTTTGCCGTCGTCATAGCAACTAGGAGTTCCGCGGTCCCCCACCTTCCTCTAATTCCTTCCACTTCCCCCGCCGTCTGGGCTGAGCTGCCTCTTCTCTCGCGAGATTTGAGCGCAGAGCTGAGCTGCACAGCGGTGATCTCACCCGAGAGTTGGGGAGGGAGTGAAGGAGGGGAAGGAATGGGGCGGGGAGGGGAAGGGCGAGGGAGGCGCCGCCACCGCCGGCAACTTTGTGAGCGAGTTCACTGTGTGCGTGAGCGAGTGAGCAAAAAGTCAGAGCGGCGCTGAGTCTCCGGGAGGAGGGTCCCCGGGGAGGGCCAGGTCTGGGCTTCAGAGGCCGGCCCCCGCCAGCCACTCCACCCTCTCCTGCTTCCGTGGCTCCCTCCCCATTTCCTCCCCCCACCAATCCTCCCGGGCCTTCCCGCCCCCTCTGCAGTTACCTGTCCCCTCCCCCACTCGGCACGCACCTCCCCTTTCCCCTGCGTCTACTTCGGACTTTGGCCGCGGCCGCTCAGTCACTCCGCGTTCGCTTCCCGCGCCGGCCGCCCCCTCAGCTTTTTCTCTTGGAGGCAGGCGGGTGGGATGGGGAGCGCTGAGCCTCGGAGGCGGCGCGAGTGGGGACCCGAGCGCCCAGACAATAGTTGATGCCCGGGGACTGGGGCACCTCCGCCCCCACTCCGCCGGGAGCGCGGCCCCAGCCGGCTGCTCTCCAGCCTGCATTCCGCGTCCCCTTCGGAGCCAGGCTCGGGAGTTGGGCTGATTCCGCCCCCGCCTCCCCCGGGTCCCCCTCCGCTCGGCGCCCGCCCCTGCCTCGCCGCCTGCCGTTCTCCGCAGAGCAGGCGGCGAGTGAGCGCGCGCCGACCGTCTGTAAGGTTTCTTTTTTACCCCAGGGAGAGCGCGCGGCGGACGCGCCCCGGACGTGCGGCGGCACCGGGAGGCCGGGCCGAGCGGTAAGTGGCTCCCGCGCCCCGGGTCCGGGCAGGGGAGCGGGGGTGCAAGACTGTTGACAGCCCGCACCCCATTTCTGGCCGGGGCTCGGGTCCAGGGCACGGAGCAGGACGCCGAGAGGCCGGTCAAAGTTTTATTTCCGATTTGGTGGCGTGCTGATAGCGCAGCCCGGCGGGGGGCGAGTCCGAGCTGCACTGCGCCCGGCGCGCGCGGGCGCGCGCACCTCGGAATCCGAATCTGCACAACTCTCCGCCAGGCGTCTGCGAGAGAGGCCAGGAGACCCGCGACCCCTTGGGGTGGCTGCGCCCACCAGGCTGCTCTCGTCTCCACCGGGAGACTCTTCCAGTTCAGTCACCTGGGTGAGCGCTTTGCAGGCTATGCCGGAGGGACAGGCCGAGAGGTTTGATCGTGAGAAAGGGGGAAGAGCAGCTCGTTGCCCGCGGGTGGTTCGTTTCTCTCCCGGGGTCTGGGGGAAGTGAAAGCCGGAGCTGCTCAAACCTGCTTTTCTTGGAGTAAGTAAACCACAAGAGGGGTGGGAAGGCGAGAAGGTACTGCAAAAAAGAAGTTTTTCTCCTTCGCCCCATCTGTTTCCAACTCTATCCTGACCTTAAAGGGTATTTGCCAAGCTCCCTATCGCTCCACGGCATTTCTAGGTGGACAAGTAATCTTGTTGGACAGGTTGAAATTTCATTGGGTTCACCGTTTGGAAAACATAGGCAAGGGAAATGGCTCACTTTCAAGGAAGATGTTTGAGTTGTTGATGCTTGTTTTGAAGAGAAGCTTTGGGGACTGATGGATCCTAGACTGCATTTACCTTACAGATCTTATTTATTATGACGGGTATTTTAGAGGCAGCACTTACTGAAATTCTTACTACCTGCTAAACGATTACATTTCTAAACTGGGAGCCAGTGACGCGATGCAAATTTTAGAGTAAAGGTGTTGACTTTAATCAGGTTCCAGGTCTATCTGGATGGACTGGGGTTGGCGTTTCCTCTGTAAAGCAAACCTTTCATGTTGAAACTCTGACTCAGACTCTTAAAGACATTGTTTTTATACTGGTACTCTGTGGGAGTTAAGTGTCAACTTTCTCTCGTTTTCTCATATGGAATATTCATCCAAGGCAAAGATTCTCTGACTTAATCTTTTGGAAAAGTACAAGATGAAGTCCTATACAATCATTCTCTGCACCCAGTTTAGTAACAGTATTTTCTCTAAAATCCTGATTTAATGACCTTCACCTTCCCCCTTCATTTTTTGAAAGCTGCAATTAAGCCACCTTTACCAGGATGAAAAAAAAAAAAGCCGATGGAAATAATATAGAACAGTAGAAACAGCAGTAGTCTCAGATAAAAGGTTTTCATAAAGAAGTTTATGGTCACTGAAGTGTCTGACTACTAGATGACATACCAGTTATTAACGAGAATATTAAAACTTTTTTCCTATGGAATAAATTATACTCAGGCATTAGCAATTAACAGTGCATTCAAAATGATTTGGGTGATGATTTGCACGTAAATGGCTAGGGGCAAAATAAGAGATTTTGCCAGATGAATGGTATTATGTGGCTGACAACTTATTTTCTTATCTCTTTATGCTTAAGTAAAGGAGTCCTGAAGTTGACTGTAGCATTAGATTTCTCTAGTTGACTGAGAGAACAAGTTTGGCAAGTGGCTCAAGACAGTCAGTAGGTGTTGCTGTTAGCTTCTCTGCGGTTCCTGGTATTGCTCCTTGAGTTTGAAATTGCAGTTCTGGTGCAGTGAACTTTTTAGAGCTGAAGTGTCAGTATTAGTTGTGAGTTCATCGTAGGATTCTGTGACAAGGTTGACTTGAACTCCTGGTAATAATTGCAGTAATAATTGCAAAGCAGCTCGCTGAAATTTTATATGACTTTCTTACATACTTTTCCTGACTTTCTTAACTTTGCTTTTGCATTGAATTAGGTGTGTAATTTTGGTGTAGGTCTCCCCACCCCCACCCGCCAGCCCATCTTGATTTTTTTAACAACTTTTAAAGTACACCTTCTAGTAATTTTATTTTTAAAATTTTTTTATTTTTTAAAATTTATTTATTTATTTATTGGCTGCATTGGGTCTCCGTTGCTGTGCGCGGGCTTTCTCTAGTTGCAGTGAGCGGGGGCTACTCTTTGTTGCGGTGCGCGGGCTTCTCATTGCAGTGGCTTCTCTTGTTGTGGAGCACGGGCTCTAGGCGCGCGGGCTTCAGTAGTTGTGGCTTGCGGGCTCTAGAGCGCAGGCTCAGTAGTTGTGGCACATGGGCTTAGTTGCTCCGCGGCATGTGGGATCTTCCCGGACCAGGGCTCAGAACCCGTGTCCCCAGCATTGGCAGGCGGATTCTTAATCACTGTGCCACCAGGGAAGTCCTTCTAGTAACTTTATTGAAGTCATGATTTTGCTTGAGATGAGCGATTCTGTAAACTTTGGAGGATCTTGGTTGACTATGAGTTGGGACGTGTGTCCGTTCTATCTTACTTTTGCAGTTTGAGTTTTTCAATACATGGCTGTTTTCTATCTCTTTGAGCTGTGAAACAGGAGCATGAGAAGAGGCAGAACAGTGTAAGAGTATGGATTCTTTGACTCTTTCCAGTTTAGGGGAAGGTATGTAGTGATTGATAACATGGTTATGTGCTTCTACTGGTCTTCACTGTCCTGCTGTCATTTCTGTTGGTCCACTTCAGTGTGCATATGAAGTGTGCCTAGCCTGAAGATTTTCAGGTGACGTGGCAGATTTGAGCCTTTTGATTCACTGACCGAACTGGACTTTCTCTAAGGAAGACAAATAGACTCATCCCCCACATATAGAGCTAGTGCTCTGTTATAGAATGCTTCTTTCTTCCTTTGGACTGAGATTGCAGAAGTTCATATCTCAAATTCAGAAAAAAAATTTTCCTTCATAATGTCACCATGTTCCTAATCTTTTGAGATTTGTATTAAGTCAAAAGGTAGTTATTGAGTGCCTCTGTCTGGCAGGCATGCTGTTGAGTTCTGTGGTTCTAGTGGTGGGTAAAAGTGTGTTGCTTGCCTCAAGGAACATACAGTGCAATGGGGCCGTTTGCAGTGACCTTCCCTGGTTTGGTGTTCTGATACGCTGAA
Organism: Grampus griseus; assembly: GCF_964374135.1. NCBI lineage: Eukaryota > Metazoa > Chordata > Mammalia > Artiodactyla > Delphinidae > Grampus > Grampus griseus. The sequence continues at coordinate 30,927,449 of NC_139018.1, read as the reverse complement.
GCCCCCATAAAAGTTTTGCAGAGCAGGCAATTATTTGAGTTGTAACTTATTTAAATTAATTTTTTTATTTATAATAAATTTAAATAAATTTATTTTAGGCTGCATTGGGTCTTTGCTGCGTGCGGGCGTTCTCTAGTTGCGGCAAGCGGGCCACTCTTCATTGTGGTGCACGGGCTTCTCATTGGGGTGGCTCCTCTTGTTGAGGAGCACGGGTTCTAGGCGTGCGAGCTTCAGTAGTTGTGGCATGTGGGCTGAGTAGTTGTGGCTCGTGGGCTCTGTAGTTGTGGCTCGTGGACTCTAGAGTGCAGGCTCAGTAGTTATGGCGCACGGGCTTAGTTGCTCCACGGCACGTGGGGTCTTCCTGGACTAGGACTCGAACCCGTGTCCCTTCATTGGCAGGCGGATTCTGAACCACTGCACCGCCAGGGAAGTCCTAAGTTAATTTTTTAAATAATGGGGCCCAGTATTTGTCCTCAGAAGGCCTGGGTTTCAAATTTTCCAGCTATGGGATCTTAAAAAGTAATCGAACCTCTTCCTGAACTTTCTGAAACAGCGTCTTTTTTCGCAGCAGTGGGCACAATGCTTGCTTCACTGCTTTGCTGCAAAAATTATTGAGAATATATGTACGAAAGTAATTTGTAAACCATAGTCTTACTTGCAATTGCATTTTCTTGCTTCCTGATGAACAGATTCATAGATTGTTGGGTTTAGGAGGGATTTTGAGTATAAATCATTTCACCCTTCTTCCCCATTTTACAGATGAGGAAACTGAAGCCCAGAAAGTTGAAGTGATTTTTTTAAAGGGCGTAGGAGAACTAGTCAGTGATCATGCAGTGATTGGAAGGCATGTTTTCAGATTTAACTGTACTCTTTTGCTTCCTGGTTTTTTTTTCCCCCCTACCTTAGAGTCTTAGGTTAAAATTTATTTACTGCTCTTTCCCCCCACTCAAGTGTTCAGTATTTATTACATGTCTAAAATGAGAAGAAGAAAAACTTAATGAAACAAAATGTACGTGAAGGTTGAAAAGCCATGAAAACCACACGGATGTAGTGTTTGGTAACTCAGGTTTAGAGTTACTCAAATTACAAAGTTATAGCAAAAGAAATTGAGTTAGTTAAAGTATTTACATGGTAGAGCCTGTAGGTTGTTTTTTTTTTTTAAAGGAATCTTGGTTAACTCAGAGCGTGATATACTTAGATGTTCTTTAGAGAAGCCAGACTTAATTTGTTGTAGTTGACCACCTTTTTTTTCTCTTCTTAAACTCATTTTTCATTTGTAAAAGAAAATGGTATGCCTCCCTTATTTTTGGAACAGTGGCTTCATGTATGGGTTACTGGGGGCAGGGGTAGGAGCTAGGGAGGATCTGTTAGCTGGAGGTATAATTGCACATAAAACAGGACAGTGTTGTAGGAGCTTCCTGTTGAAAACGTGAGTGATTTCTATAGCATCACCCAACTTCCGCTGGGGTAATCTGAGCCAGGAGAGAAGAAACATCCCTGCCCCTTGGGTGACTGCCCTTTAGATGAGGGACTCTCCCTTTCCCGAGGAGGGTAAAGCATTATGTTATTCCTTCAGCACTCACACAAAAAAATCTGTGTCTGTTCCACATACAGTGCTATTTAAAATAGGGGTTTTCTACTATCCCTTTAGATCGACAGTCCAACTTTATATCCATTGCGCTTTTACTGGTTTGGTGTGGGAAATAAATTGGCCTCATTGGATTTTTGTTTTTAGTTTTCTGCTGTGCTTAGCTAATAAAGAAGAAAAAAGCCAAACAAAGCCCGCACACTTTGATGGCCCTTTGTTTTCCAAAGGTTTAATACAAATTAAGTTACTTATCCTCAGATGAGAGCTCATTTTTTCTTTTGGTGGGTTTCTGATGAGCTGTGGAGCGAGTCATAGAAACGTGGGAAAGAGCCCCTTTTCTTTGGATCTCTTAAAGGCAGGTGATTTGAGTGAGGGTTAGAATAGCACGAGTGTGACTGGGTTTGTGATCAAGTGGGTAAGAAAATCCACTGGGTGTATCTTTTGAGGGTAAGGACTGGTCCACATCCATTTTCTCCTTTTATTCTGGCCTGGGAGGAGTGAGGTAACCCCAGTTGCAAAGGTAACATGAAAACTTTCTTGAAAATCTAGAGAGATGACACCACAGTGACACAGAGGAATGTCAGGGGCTTCTTTCATTGGACGTTAGTCAACAGTAGTGCATTGGGGGTGTGCCACAGAGGCAGGCGAAGCTGTTTCTCTTGGCCTCAGGAGGTCTGGGATGAGAATTTTCAGCCTGTAGATTTCTAATTTGTTACTTGTCATGTTGCACTAAGTTCCCCCTCTAATTAGGATTGTAGTATGCCTAACTTTAAATTGTGGGAAGCGGGCAATTACATAATGTTAGATTTCCCTGTTTTTTCAATTATGGAGAGGCACGAGGAGAATGTATGTGTGCTGGAGAACGTTGGCCTGCAGAGGGAGGGTTACTGATGTGTACACATACAGGGGTCACTCAGAGGCAACTTGAGCCAACTGGCCATCCAACCGTGGCGGCCGCTGGATTCCTTTATTCCTCTCTCCTCCTCCAAAGCAGGTCTTAGGTTAAAAATGAATTTCGCAGACACCAGAGTGAATTTTGGTTATTCCTCTTTTCTCTTTCTGTTTTTTGCAGGAAGCCTTTTACCAAAGCTACAAGTATAGTCATTGGTAGTTTTTTTGTGGCTTAATGTCTTGCTTCCTTTTAGAATGAGTTCCAAACTTCTCGGAATAAAGCTATTTAGAAGTAAAAAGCAAAGGACCATGTGCTGAATGACCACGTTCCTATAATCGAGACTTGACTATGATCAATATCATTTACATTGGCTTTTATATTATGTTTTTCTAATTCATTTTTTTCATATTCTCAATTATTTGCCTAGATAGGGATTCTAGTTTGATATAGTCTAAGCTCCTTGCATTTCCTTTAACATCTTAGTTCTCAGAATTGATTGACTATTTGTTTTTACAAGTTTCTTTTCATTTCTTGATGCTTTCAGCAAAGCAACTGTGATAACTGAACTGTGGTATCTCATGCCTTCAAGAAGAGAGGGTACTTATAAGGAGATACCTATAGGATATATAATTATACATTAATAGAATGTTCTAAAATTTTCACCCAGTTTGACTAACTTTTATTCCTTGCTTCACTTGTACATAGTTAGGGAAAAAAATGGAAAGAAGTATTTTCCCATATTTTTGCAAGAAATATAAGTATGTGACTTTTGGGAACCATATTGCCTTTTCTTTCAAAGACTTAGAAAACAAGTGTTCTTACTCTTGAAATGAGGGTTAGTGTGTAGTTGATTTAACTCCTCCCTTTTCCCTAACCATACTTCTGGCTGCCCCAGCGAAGACCTCAGAAGCTTCTGCCAATATATTTTGTCAGAGTCTAACTTCTGAGTAGCTGGAATTTCATGTGTAAAGAGAGGGTGCTCTGTGTGTATATATGTTTGGGGTGGGGTTTGACTCCTGGCTCAGAATGTGCCCTTGGGAAACCTGTTAGGAGGCTTGAGACTGAATGTGGTTCCTGACCCTCATCTCTTTTCCAGTTTGAGAAATGCCTGTGATTCTTCCAAGAGTCTCAGTGTTACTTTTTTTTTTTTTTTAAATTGGCATCTTAGTACTGATCGTTTGTAATAGGAAATGAGGTGTAATAATTGCATGACAATAATGTTTCAGTAGATACATAATAGGTTATGGAGAACTATAGGATTCACAGAAAAGGCCTATTAAAAGTTAGAGCCTCAGCCTAATAATTGCTTTCAGTCGGATTGTTCTGAAGGTCATTTTCAAGGGAGCACTTTAAAATAGTGGTTTTCAGCGGGTTGGGCCAGGTGTGTGTTTGGGGGAGGGTGGAGGACCTCAGTGAACTCTGGGGTATTACTCTGGGTAGATGGGTTGGGTGGTTTGAAGAAACTCAATAGGTGATTCTGTTATGCTTCTCTCCCACCCAGTTGAGAACACAATGGCTTTTATGTCATTTTTGGATTTATGCTTGACAGTAAGGTAAAGGGAGGGCCTTCGATCACGTGTACAGTTCCCTTGATTAAAAAAGACAACTTGGAAGAAATTTGGAAATGACTGCCAGCAGGTAAAAGGGTCAGGCTGCTTCGACTCCGGCAGTGGAGGTAGAACGAGTAAATCCAACTTGGTGTTTGCACTTACTTTTTTTATTGGGATAAAAAACACATAGTGTAAAATTTACCATCTTAACCATTTTAAGTATACAGTTTAGTTGTGTTAAGTATATTCATATTGTTGTGAAACAGAAGTCCAGACTCTTTTCATCTTGCAAATTGGAAACTCTACCCATTAAACAACTTCTCCTTTCCCCTCTCCCCATCCCTGGGACTCACCATTCTACTTTCTGTTTGTATGAATTTGACCTCTTTAGATACAGCATATAAGTGGAATCATGTAGTATTTGTCTTTTTGTGACTGGCTTATTCCATTTAGCATAGTGTCCTCAAGGTTCATACATGTTGGCATGTGGTAGGATTTTCTTCCCTTTTAAGACTGAATAATATTACATTGTATGTCTGTATCCCATTTTATTTATCCATTCATCCATAGATGGACATTTGGGTTGCTTCTACCTCTTGGCTATTGTGGATAGTGTGGCTATGAACATGGGTTTTCACATAGCTCTTTGAGACCCTGCTGTCAATTCCTTTGGATATATACTCAAAGGTGGGATTTCTGTATCGTATGGTAGCTCTATTTTTACGTTTTTTGAGTAACCTCCATTCTGTTTTTCATAGAGGTTATACCCCACCAGCAGTGTACCAGTGTTATTCCTCATCCTTGCTAACACTTGTTATTTTGTTTCTTTGATAGTGCCATTTAATGGGTGTGAGGTAATATCTCATTGTGGTTCTGATTTTCATTTCTCCGTTGATAAGTTATATTGAGCATCTTTCATATGCTTGTTGGCCGTTTGCATATCATCTTTGGAGAAGTGTCTTTTCAAGTCTGCTCATTTTTTGATCAGGTTATTTGATTTTTTGTTGTTGAGTTGTAGGAGTTCTTTATATATTCTGGATATTAACACCTTATCAGATGCATGATTTGCACATATTTTCTCCCATTTTGTATGTTTTCTTTTTGCTCTTTTGTGTCCTTTGATGCATGAAAGTTTTAAATTTTGATGTAATCCCATTTGTCTATTTTTGCTTTTGTTGCCTGTGCTTTTAGCGTCATATGCAAGAAATCATTGCCAAGTCCAGTGTCATGAAGCTTTCTGTGTTTTCTTCTAGAAGTTTTATAGTTTTAGTTCTTACATTTAGGTCTTTAATCCATTTTGAGTTAATTTTTGTCTGTGGTGGAAGACGAGGATCCAGCTTCATTCTTTTGTGTGCGGGTATCCAGTTTTCTCAGCCCCATTCATTGAAGAGACTGTGCCTTCCCCTTTCAGTGGTCTTGGCATCCTTGTTGAAGACCAGCTGGCCATATACATGATGGTTTATTTCTGGGCTTTCTGTTCTAGTCCATTGATCTGTTTGTCTGTCTTTATGCCAGTACCACCTTTAGCTTTTTAGATTACTTTAGCTTTGTAATACATTTTGAAATCAGGAAGTTTGAGTGACATTTATTTTTAACTTATGCTATTGTAGGTGCTGAGAAATAGAGAAGTAATAGATTAACAATTGAGAAAACAATTCAAAGAATTTTTCATTTTTTGGAGGGGACTAGACCCACTTAAAGAATGAAATAAGGTGATTTATTTACTTATGTATTTTAAAATTTATTTATTTATTTATTTTTGGCTGCGTTGTGTCTTCGTTGCTGTGCGAGGGCTTTCTCTAGTTGCGGCGAGCGGGGGCCACTCTTCATCGCGGTGCATGGGCCTCTCACTGTCGTGGCCTCTGTTGTTGCAGAGCACAAGCTCCGGATGCGCAGGCTCAGTAGTTGTGGCTCACGGGCCTAGTTGCTCTGCAGCATGTGGGATCTTCCCAGACCAGGGCTTGAACCCGTGTCCCCTGCATTAGCAGGCAGATTCTCAGCCACTGCGCCATCAGGGAAACCCCCACAAGGTGATTTAAATGGCAGAATGTATGTGAGGCTGTCAATCGGCAACTAGTATAGTAAGAGCTATAGTCTAGCACTTCATTGGATATTGAATCCAATGGCTTGCAAAAGCTTCAAAAAGGTGATGAGGGCTTCCCTGGTAGCGCAGTGGTTGAGAGTCCGCCTGCCGATGCAGGGGACACGGGTTCGTGCCCGGGTCCGGGAGGATCCCACGTGCCGCGGAGCGGCTGGGCCCGTGAGCCATGGCCGCTGAGCATACGCGTCCGGAGCCTGTGCTCCGCAACGGGAGAGGCTACAGCAGTGAGAGGCCCTTGTACCGCAAAAAAAAAAAAAAAAAGGTGATAGGCCTTGAATTGGTCTTGAAGATTGGATGTGTACCTCAATGGGTATAAATACCTCAAACCATCTGTGTCAGTTCTATCACTGCACTAAAAAGGGGTCTTTAATGAAAGCCTCTGATAATAATCTCAAGATTTTAAATGGGGATCAGTTATTATAAGACCCGTCACTATTTTTTTTTTCTTGACACTCTATTGTCTTCCCCATTCCAATCCAGTAGTTGCTGATTTGCCATTTCTGCTCATTGAATAGCAGTGGACCACGTACAGAGTTAGAATACTTAGACACAGTATCGTTTTATTTTCTAGGATGTGCAAAGAACACAAAATTCACCGGGCTGGGTTGTATAGGATGAGTTGAAGGATAGAGATTGAACCCAGAACAGCAAACTCAGTGGCTGCTTTAGTAAGTAATTTAGGCTACTTAAGACATACTTTCTCACCTTCTTAATGAAACTATAAGGATATTTTGGTTGGGTGTATTACTTGAGGGTACAATTGGTAGAATTTCTATGGAGGAAAAATATAGTATGCTTGCATATAGTAGGCCTGTAGTAAAGCGTTGTTTAGTGGTGACCAAATGAATTTAAGTCTACATGGGTGGGTCCATAAGGAGTAATTTACTCATTTATTTCATAAGTATTTATTGACTCTCACTCTATGCCAGGGGCTAGTGGCTGCTTCAAGTGGAAAAGGATGCATGGCTCCTGCCCTCATGTGGCTGCCATTCTTTTAGTGGTTGATGTGGTCCTTCTCAGTGTTCCAGTCCGCACAGCTGGTTGGATTTTTCTTTTTTTTGCCAAAGGCCACCTGTTTTATTTTTGGTGCAAAACAATTGTAGTTGTTTATTATGAAAATAGTTCTACATTAAATATTCTTTGTGTGGAGGAAGAAAGAAACACTAGACAATTCTGCCTTTTGGTTTCCAAGGAGACCTGTCTTGGCTAAATTTACTTTATCAAGTGCTTTTCTAAGTAACAGAACTGAAGGAAACTGGCTTTAATGAATTTTGCTTAATGTTTTCCTGAGGACCCAGATATGGTTTTCAAATCTTCGTTTCCTCTACTTCCAAGCCCTCTCCAAGAGCATCTAAACACCTAGTTTTGGCCGATCCTGGATTTTTCCATTAATCGTGAGATCTTAAAAGTCATACACCCCTTTCGGATTGTCATTGATTTGTTCATTCATTTAACAGGTCTTCATTGTTCACTTATTATATACCAGGTAACCTTATCATTTGTAATAGGAAGGTTGAGGGTTGAATTCAGTTTCCTTTAAGGCCAACTGTTAAAATTCTGTGAATTTATTATTATGGTTTAGTGAGATTTAGGGCTTTTTTTTGCAGATAGTAGAAGTGTTTTTGAAAGAGCTTAAAAAAAGAGAAATTTAGAGTTTTTGTTTTTAACTCAAACATTTTAGTGGGAAAATTCCTCATTGGTGGATAATTTTAGTATTAATTTCACTCTGATCTGAAAATAATCAACATTTTAACTCAGCTGAAAGTCTTTCCTTGTAATTTTGGCAGGAGACAGTTTTAAAGCTAGCCTTTCTGATGTTACTTGTAGCACGCTAGAAACTTAATTCCTGTTTCAGATGATTGGTGTAGTGCCAGCGTGTAGAGATTTAGAAATGCTTAGCACCTCTTCTCCTAGGTGCTCAGTTCTTGTCTTTTAGAGCCCTTGTCATTTATGTGTGAGGCGGTCTTGAGGTATGGTGACATCATGTCACACGGAAGATCTGCGTACCAGTGCTGTGATAATAAGCTGGCATGCTGCCAAATCCGTAATACTCAGATAACCTAGTGTGAGATTTCATGGCTTTTTTCTTTTTTTAATCTTTATTTATTTATTTGGCTGCGCCGGGTCTTCGTTGTGGCATGGGGGCTCACAGTTGCAGCATGCATGTGGGATCTGGTACCCCGACCAGGGATCAAACCCGGGCCCCTGCATTGGGAGCTTGGAGTCTTAGCCACTGGACCACCAGGGCAGTCCCTTCATGGCTTTATAAAATGATATTTTTATTTTAATTTGTTGTTAGAAATTTGACATAGTATTGATTATGTGTTATAAGGTTCAGTTACGCAGAGTAAAATTTAAGAATTTTCTCTCATGTGGATTGTTGGCTGTTATAAATCTGGTCTCCTGTTACCAAAAGAACATTGGAAGATTTGTGTAGCCCTGGCTCTGTGACTGTGGCCATTTTTCCTTCACTTACTAATCAGCAATATTCAGTAAACACCTTCTAGATGGGTGGCAGATACTGTTCTCATCCTGGATATACAGCAGTGAACAACTCTGAGTGATAAGGGAAGCCACTGGAGGGTTTTGTACAAAGGGTTTTGATCTGACATATTTGAGAATAGAATGAGGGTTTGGTGTGACATATTTTTAAAGGACAGAACTCCATTGTGTGGAGAATAGAACTCCATTGTGGGGGCAGAGGTGGAGGCAGGGAGATATTAAGGGTTCTAGCAATAACCTAGGTGGGATATGATGATAGCAGTGGTGGAGGAGATGAGAAGTGCCTGGATTCTGGACTCATCTCAAGTGAGGCTAACATGACTCACAGAAGGGTGAGTGATACGCAGTGAAAGAAAGAGTGGAGTTAAGGGGAACACCAAGGTGTTTGGCCTGAGCAACTGGAATACTGGTGGTGCCAGGTGTTGAAATGGGGAAGGCTGGAGGACCGGGTTTGGGTGGAGAATTGAGCTGATGGGTACATGTTGGGTGTGAGGTATCCGCGGGTGAGGTCAGTTGGCAGCTAGGCAGGTCCGCTAATCCTCACGAGCTTCAGTTTCCTCATCTGTGTGAGATGGGGAAAGTGTTTGCGCTTCTCAGAATTCTTGAGATCAAATGAGAGAAAAAAAGTTCCAACTTCTAAAGTAATGTCCCGTTGTGGTGGTATTGTTTCTGGAAAGTAGACTGGTTTCCATCTTACATACTCTGTGGGACTGCTTAACTCATAGGCCAGAATGTATTGTGGAAAGTTGGCATTTTCCCTCCAAAGGCTGGTTTTCTCTCTGGATAGATGGAAAAGCTTTCTCTTTGATGCATTCTGTGATTCCTGAGCAGCTTTTGGGAGAACTTGGTATTTTGGTTCCCTCTGGGGTGTCAGAGGGCTTCACTTTGTGTGGAGCCATGGGGGCAGTACATGGTGTGTGGTACCAGACTCGCCCCTTAATAAACATGGCTTCAGGCCAGAGTGATTTTATTTACGTGGGAGGATGTTGTAGTAGGAAAAACCCTGGCTCTTTCCTTTCTCAAAGTGTCTATTATTTTATGCTTTCCATAACTTGGATCAGTTAACAAATAGGGTCTAATAGACCATATTTATTAGGGAGACCATTCTCCTTGTTTCCTAATTCAGAATGCCTATTTACATATTCCTAGGTTTTTTGTTGCTTAAAATTTTCTTCTGGGCAGGTGAAATATGCTGAATATATATTTGAATCCACTGAATTAAAATTCATTTAAGATTCAAGTAAAAGTGTTGACAGCATCAGTCATATTTCAATCAGTGATATTTTGAAGTTATTACACGTCTTTCCTTGGAGGTAGTAGCAAATGGTTGTATCTTTGAAATGCAGTATTTGCTGATAATTGATACCTTCTCAACAGTTAGATGTTTCTTTAGGAACATCTTCAGTCAAGAGATAGGATGGTGGTTCTTGGTTCTTCGGATCCATAAGGCAGTTTGAACAGAAACACTACTGCTCTTTCTTCACTGCCCTCCTGGTTTCATCCTTGGTTCACAAGATTCAGTTGGCATCGGCGGTGTGTGTTCATTGCAGGTTGTGTGATGCAGAAAGAGAAGGTAAAGCCATTTTAAAAGGGTGCCTTTGAGAGCCCGACACATGTAGCGAATGCAATGTTTGATGAATAACTGACCACCTTCTGGGTGTTCAGTGGAAAGAGCAGTAATGGCTTTAACACTGAAGCAAGGCGTCGGGGGAACAGGGACTATGTTTTTCAGTAGATATTGTGGAGGAGAAATTGCTTGGGTAGTTCTCTGGTATCTTTCAAGTAAGAGGCCATCTCTTTATGTTAGGGCTTTTCTCAGGTCCTCAGATTTATAAAATAAGTTGACCCATCTGCTCAGTAATTGTTAAGTTACATAATCTTTTTGCTTTTCATTGAATCGGCTTACTATACGTTATTTTATTTCAGCTTCTAAGAAACTGAACTATAGGTATTCAGTACAGTATCACTTGACATAATTGTCTGATAAAACCCTAAGTCTTTGTCTTTCCTTTTGAAGTACGTTTTAGAAAACTTACATCAATTGTATGAAATAATTTGAAAGGTATCTATATATTTAATTCTGTATCTTTTCCATGCCTAATTTTTTTCCCCTAGGAGGAATACGACTTATTAGACTTCCTAAAATCTTTTAGGATTTCCAAATTGCCTAATGACTTTTGATTTGAACTCTAGTCTAATAATCATTTTTACTGGGGAGATAATCTCTAAGCTTCTGAAGTCATAGTACCCATTTATTGCACTCCTAAGGTTTTTTTTTAATAACCTCTATTGAGTTTTAATTCACTTACTGTACAGTTTTCCCACTTGAAGTGTATAGGTCAGTAGTTCATAGAGTAGTGTAACCAGCACCATAAACAATTTTAGAATATCTTCATCACCCCAAAAGAAGCTCCAGCCCATTTACAGTCACTCCCCACTTCTCCCCAATCCCACCCCACTTCTCCCCAATCCCACCCCACTTCCCTGCGCCCAGCCCTAGGCCGCCACTAACCTACTGTCCATCTTTATAGATTTGCCTCTTCTGGACGTTTCCTATAAATGGGAACATACGATATGTGTTCTCTTGTGCCTGGCTCATTTCACCGAGCCCTATCAAAGCACTTTAACTTTGGTGGTGATGTTACATATTTCAGAGTCAAAAGCAGACGTTCCCTGTCTGCTGACACACAAACTACAGCCTGTGCTGGGACCAGAGAAAATAGCAAAACCACCTGTTGCCGGGTGCGTTTGTAGAACCGGGAGTGAACTTTGAAGCTTTTGTAACTAAAGCCTCCCTGGCACTAATCCACCAGTGCACTCGCTACTCTCCATTGCATGGTTGCTTGACTCTCTCTGCCTGACCACTGCCTGCTTCTTCTTTGACCATTTCAGACACCTCTGAGAAGTCATCTCTGATTCTTGCCTTTCTTTTACCTTGGGTCTGGTCCAGGAGTAAGCCTTGCCTTTTTCTCTTCCTTTTGAATTGACCGTTTTCAACTTGTCCTCTTTGTTTTATGACCACCGTCTGATACAGACCCTTGACCTTCACACCTGGGTGGCTGGAGCAGCTCCTTTCTGACCAGCTTGACTCTTGCTGCCCCAGGCTCCGGGCGTCTTGCCTGATTATTCTTTCTGATGGATCGTTTAGGTACGTGTGCCACCTGGAGGAATTTAAGTGGTTCCAGCACATCAAAACGTGCGCTTTCCTGCCTGCTTTGTGACCTTTCTCTTGGGTCTCTCCTTTCCTGTTCATCTGATATCTTTGGCCTCCCCAGGACTGTAGGACTGTGTTTCTGCCTTCATGTGCAAGGCCTCTGTTCTCTCCTCTTCCCAACTATTTCTGACGTCCTTTGAGCCTTTGTTCATTTTCGATTTTAGTTCCATTCAATTCAAAACATAGGTGAAATCAGTATACTTAGTTCTTTCTCTCTCTTATCCCCCTCCCTGCGTATCTTGCTCTTCACCATTATTTTGTCTCCCTTGTCCCTGCTGAGGCAATTCCAGCCCCTGAACTCTAGTTTTATCTGTAACTTTCTCAACCTTCAAGGCTCACCTCCTTCATTGCTGTCTTTCTGGTTGCTGTAACTCACCTCGATTTCTCCCTTGTTTGGAATGCTGGTGTACTGTATTGTATACTTAAAGAGCTTACAGCTTAATAATTAATGCCTAATTCATCAAGGATGTTTAACCTGGAGACGACTCAGAAGGAACGTCATCCCTTGTCACAGAAATTGAAAATCAGTCATAGGGAAGTCATCAGTCATAAATTGCATTAGGCAATTTGGAAATCCTTTGTTTTCTCAGACCCCACAGGGTAGAACAATGAGGAAATACAGGTGTTTGAATGAGCATCAGAAAGGACTTTTTTAGAGCTGCATGCAGGTGTGCCAGGCTATGTTCTGTTGCCCATCCCCATGCATTTAGGACCGGGTCATTGTAAAGGCCATTCATACATACAGTTCACGGGGGCTCAGTGAGATGCATGGTTCTCAGTCTCCCTGGAGTATCAGAATCACCTGGGCAGCATTTTAAGTACTCAGATTCTCAGTCTTTGGAAAGTTCAGATTGAGTAGTGAAGCCAGGCTTGGAAACTTTTGAGTTAGATAACACTTTTAGGCCCAAGATCCAATGAATGTCGCATTTGTTTGCCAAATTTTTATTGAATGCGTGCATCGTGTGGCAGTGTAAAATTGTGGGTTTTGCTTTCGTAGGACCTCGAGTCAAGGAGGGCATGCAGACAGACCGTGAAACGCCCTGTGATTTCTCCTCAGGCAGATGTAGATTCTTTGAGGATAGGAACCATTTCTCATTTTGTTTATTTGACCCAGAGGGATGGGCGCATTGACATTCATTCTTGTGTGGTAAACTGATTAACCTGCTGTTTACTGATTTACTCCCCGTCGGAAGGCTTGTTACTGTGTTCTTTAACCAGTCGTTTTCATGCAGCTTAACTTCTCGGTTGAAAAGGAACAACTGTATTCCCAATTGCATCATGACAGGTTCATCCTTTTGATTTTGTTGCTTTCTAGTAATAAAATTTACATTGGCTACCATTTACTGAGGACCCACTGTGCCAGGCACTTCGTGTCACATTAGTGCTAATCTTTATAATAAGCCTGCAAGATAGATATTAGGACTCTGAGTGGGAGCCAAGATGTTGAGTTCTTGTTATAGAATTTCTTCTTATACATATTTACAGACATTGCAATAGCCACTGAGCTGACGAATTGTCTAGTACAGTCTTCCGTTGGGACCAGATGGTTGAAATCATGGTTTGGCTGTATGCATAGGATGTGTTTTCTTGTTGGAATGCTAGAAAGCCTGTCTACATATAATAGGGTTGCTATGACCATCACCCTTAAACACTATACCATGCTGATGATGGAAGCTCCCCACCCATTTCTCCAGTGAAAGCCTAGTTTTGCTGGTGTAATTTTTGAGCGTGGTGGCTGTGTTGTACCACGGTGGAGAGTCAGGGACAGTTCTTTGTATCTTAAGCGATGATCTGGATTTCCCAGAGCTGGCATGTGACCCATTTGGTGGTCTCTTTCCCTGTATCTGTTGTAGGACTTTGGCCTGTCAACGTGACCTCCACCAGGGCTCCGTTAACAATGGTCATAAATACCTTCCGCTGAACTTCACCCATGCGTTGGTTTTATGGTAGGTTCTTTACTTATACCATCTCATTTTTATCCTTATGGAATTTCTGTGAGGTAGGTGTTATCAGTATTTAACAGATGATGAAGCTGGAGCTTGGAAAGGTTCAGTAACTTGTGTTGTTTTGAGACTCTATTTACACTTTTCCAGGGGACTCAGGCATGGTTTACACAGGAGTTAACTTCATTTCTTTCTATTTCTCTTACTTCCTCCTGTTGCTTCACCAAGAAAACTTGGGTGGTGCATGAGTGAACTTGTAGGAGTTGAAGAAGACTGAGTATGTCTGATCTCTATCCAAATTTTTGGATAATGTATTTTTCTCCCTTCCAGTGGAGTCAAAATAATAGTTGTCATTGAATGTTCTCTTTGGTCAGTTTTCTGAGATGTGGGAAACAACCTCACGAGGGGCTCCTACCTGCCAGAGAAGTTCCAGGCTCAGGGTTCCTACTATGTCTAGTACAAATAGCTAGAGGAAATGTAAATATTTATAATTGTGGTGAAATCAATAGAAATCTGCACAGAGTTTGGAATAACCACAGAATTTTTTTTTTCTAGTAAGAACACTTTCATTTTACTTCCCAACTGAAGGCATGACCAAAAAACATGAGAAATGTATTTTCTGAGTGAAATGCTTACTTTCTCATCTTGCAGCATGAATTCTGCTGTGAAGTTATCATCTTGTCATTGATTTCTGCCTGTCGCCCTAAAATTATCGTGCTGTCATCATGTCAGCATCTGCACTGTTTTGAAATAAGTGTCTTTTAAGAGGTCGGAGGCATGTTAGAAATATATAGATTTTTAAAGAGAGGTTAATGGAACTGAAGTTAATTGCAAATACAAGAAACAGGTGTAAGATTAGTCCTGGCAATCAAGTGTGCTTCTAGGAAACACACATTCAATTGATCAAACAGAATTGAAGTCACTAGTAAAAGTTAATTAGTTAACTTAGGTCATGGTGAAAAGGGGGAACATTTTTACTGCCCTGATTTTTCTGTTGAGTTGTGGGCTTTGTATGTTTATTGGATCCAGCATACCGTTCTTTAAACTTTTGTTCAGGTCATTCCTCCAAACCAAATATTTGAGACTTCTCTTTCACGTTAAATCAACCCTCTAGAGTTTGCTTTAGTATTTAGGCTTATTTAACCTTAAGGACAAAGATTAATTTTAAAGTGTGTTGTTGGGATTTCCCTGGCGGTCCAGTGGTTGGGACTTTGCCTTCCACTGCACGGGGTGCGGGTTCGATCCCTGGTGGGGCAGCTGGGATCCCACATGCCTCTCGGCCAAAACACCAAAACAAAAAACAGAAGCAATATTGTAACAAATTCAATAAAGACTTAAAAAAAAATGGCCCACATCAAAAAAAAAATCTTAAAAAAAAATTAGATAAGTTCTATCTAAAAAAAAAAATAATAAAGTGTGTTGTTGAATTTTGGTGGCTGACCAGGGCCACGACGTGCCATCTCACTAGGGCACAGAGCCCCGAGGTTATTTAATGAGCTCAGTTTGGGGTGTCCTCATTCATAGCAAGATGCACGAGGATCTTGCATCTGTCACCATCCTGGTCTTGCTTGACCACTGCAGCAGTGAATCACCTTGAGTAGTTCACCTTGTCTGCAGGTTGCAGACTTTTCATGTTTAACTGCATTGACTGTTTGAAAGCTACCTTGTAAATAATGATACACAACTGCAATAATCCGAGTCCACTAAGGACATGCCAACATTCACACCTTGGTCTGCCCACCATCAGCCGGCAAAGTCCATTTCTAAATATTACCCGAACATTCATCATTCACTCCACAGCTATCGACTGAGCTGTTTTGTGCCAGGCACCTGCTGTGCATCAGATACTGTGCTGAGTGTTTGGGTTTTTCAAAAAAATTTATTTTTGGCTGCATTGGGTCTTGTTGTGGTGCACGGGCTTCTCATTGCGGTGGCTTCTCGTGTTGCGGAGCATGGGCTCTAGGTGCGTGGGCTTCAGTAGTTGCGGCATGTGGCCTTAGTAGTTGTAGCTCGTGGGCTCTAGAGCGCGGGCTCAGTAGTTGTGGCACACAGGCTTAGTTACTCCCCGGCATGTGGGATCTTCCCGGACCAGGGCTCGAACCCGTGTCCCCTGCCTTGGCAGGCGGATTCTTAACCACTGCACCACCAGGGAAGTCCCCTGTGCTGAGTGTTGTGCAGATAATTTAGCAGTCCTGTTCTCAAGACGCTGCCAGCTTGTTGGGGAACTCAGGAAGAATAAAAGAAAATGACCAGCAGGAGACTAAGGAAATCATTTCAATATAGAGTCTTTCTTTTTTATTATGAAAGCATTGCATAAGGCTTTGTGGAAAATTGGGAAACTACAAGAAAGTTTGAAGAAAAAAGTCATCCACCATTCTATCACCCAGGGGTAACCACCATTGTTTTCATGTTCCCTGTCTTTTAAAAATGGCTTCTAAAAACAAGCAAAACAGAGATCTGTCCAGTAAAAGAGGGCTTTCAGGTGCAGTTTGATGGGGAGAAGGAAAAGAGGCCCTGGGAAAAGTGCAGCGTTTCTATCGCTGGGGCTGTGACGTGGAGCACAGAAGCCTTAGGGAGGGGTGTTTGGGATTCCTCAGGAAGGAGGCACTGGGAGCAAAACCAGAGCTGCTTTGACCGTAGATTTCTCTCTGAATAGTTTCCGGGTACAAGTGTGGTGGGTTCTGACGGTTTGTAGGGCGGTAGTTGGCATCCCAGATGCTTTTCTCAGGCACTGATTTCACTTTAATCTATTCTACGGGAGTAAGGCAGAGCCTGCCCTCCAGGACAGGGTGTGAGGGATGACATACAAATTACATTGTGTCCACTGCTTGCCCAGGGTTTAAGTCTGGGAGAGTTCATAGCAGGAGAAGCAAGGAAAGAAACAGTGTTATTTTTCAGGGTCATTTATGTACTAGCACTTGTTTTGATATATTGTCTCATTTAATTTCCATCGCCAATGTTTGAGGAAGGAGTTTTCCTCATTTTTTATAGTTGAGATTTAGAAAATGGAGTCAGAGGCTAAGGTGCTGGCCTGTGTTACACAGTGTTTCATAGTAAGTGGTAGGGGCGCATTACAGGCTTTGGCACTGGAGACCTGGGTTCCATCCTACCAGTGTGACCTCAGGTAATTTCTCAACCTCTTTCTTACTGTTTAAAAAGGGGACAGTGCTGATGCTTAACTCACAAGGTTATTGTCAAGATGAGATGAGACAATGTATGTAACGTCCTTCTCAGAGGTGGGATTTAGTACCGATAGGTGGGAGCACTTAGGATGGCAGTGGGGTGGCAGCACGCACAGTGCCTGGCACATAATAGATGTCCAGGAGATGCCAATCACCCGTCCTTCCTTCTTAACAAGCCCTCCCAGCTTTTCAGTTTTCCTAGTATCTTTCCCTCGGATTTTTAAAGACGCTGATGGAGAGATACATTTCACTCGCGTTGTAAGGGTGGGTTCTTGGATCTATAAAATCAATTTCATCTGCATTACACAGGAAAATCCCATCTCATCAGTAGCTGTCTTTGAAAGGTCATCCTGAACATTTCCCCCTGGGTATCAGGTGAGGAGAGGTTAGGGGTAGGAAAGCTAAGAGCTCAGATGGAGGAAAGGGGAGTGGACAGAGGAAGGAATCAACTTGGGTATTTTCTCAGCTTAATTTGCTACCTGCCAGCTTCAACAAGGACTGTACTATAGCCAGGTGTGGCTGGGATTTGTAACAGTGAGCTGAGGTTAAGAGGGCAGGACAGGAACTTGTGTGGGACACATTTGGTTCTCCTTGCATACTCATGCTTCTTCATTTACATGTTCAATCAACAAACAGTTTGTTGAAACTGTCCTGTGTTCAGGGCACTCTCAGTCCTTGGGATTCAAAGGGAGCATCTGTTTTCATGAGCGCAAGCCAGGTTGACAGATGAGTAACAGAAAATTACAAGTCAAGTTTTAAGTGCCAGGGTAGAGGGAAGCTGGGGGAGCTTTGTCAAAATACCTTAAAATTATTTTTCTGTGTTTGCTTCTTCTGTTAAACCTTGAAGGCCAGGGCTGTGTCTTTTGTGATTTTGCAATCCCAGAACCTAATCTGAAATGCATCCCTGGATAAATATGTGTAAGTTCAAAGCTGGCACAGGGATAAAATAGTTTATAAATGGTGTGTTTCAACTATCTGTATATTCGTGGAAATCTCAACCCTATAAATGGAGACATCTGGTAAGTTCTTGACTTATTGGTAGTTCTTTTCTTAGAAGGCAGAAGATAGAAATTGTGACTAACTGATTCATACCGAGAACTTTGGGTGAAAGTGGCTATTTCGTCTTGGGGTTTTGCCGTGATGGAAGAGAATCTTTTGGCCTAGATTTTTAGGAAGAGATTTCACAAAGTTCAGAGAACAGATAATGTACCTCCACGGCCAGCAGAACTATAAAAAGGAGTGTGGTTTCATCCAGATGGGTAGGGAGCTCCAAGAAACAAAAGTTGTGATTGTAGGATTTCAAATCCCGCTGATAAGGAAAAATGAGGCCCGCTTCTGAAGAACTCATCACAGCTGTTAAAGGCCATTGCAGAAAAAAGGAGATTTTAAAAAATAACAGCTTTATTGATATATAATTCACATATCATATAATTAGCCCATTTAAAGTATACGATTCAATGGTTTTTAGTGTATTATTTACAGCTGTGTGCAACCTTCACCACAATTTTAGAACATTTTCATCACCTCAAAAAGAAACCTCATGCCCTTTAGCTCTCACCCCTCCCGTCCCCCCAGACCTAAGCAACCACTAATCTACTTTGTTTCTACAGATCTGCCTATTTTGCATATTTTATATAAATGGAATCATATATATGGTCTTTTGTGACTGACTTCTTTCACTTACCATAATGTTTTCAAGGTTCATCCACATTGTAGCATGAATCAGTACTTTATTTTTATTGCTGAGTAATATTCCATTGTATGGATATATAACACTTTATCCATCAGTTGATGGACATTTGGGTTGTTTCACTTTCTGGGTATTAAGAATAATGCTGCTATTCATGTGTAAGCTGTTGTGTGCACATGTGTTTTCATTTCTTTTGGGTCTATACCTAGGAGTGGAATTTCTGGTCATATGGTAACTGTATGTTTAACCTTTTGAGGAATTGCCTGACTGTTTTCCAAAGTAGCTGTACCCTTTTACATTCCCACCAGCAGTGTAGGAAGGTTCCAGTTTGCCCACAGCCTTGCCAACACTTGTGTCTGTACTGTTTGGCTTTTTTTTTTTTTTAAACCCCACATTTGTTTATTTATTTATGGCTGTGTTGGGTCTTCATTTCTGTGCGAGGGCTTTCTCTAGTTGCGGCGAGCGGTGGCCACTCTTCATCGCGGTGCGTGGGCCTCTCACTGTCGCGGCCTCTCGTTGCAGAGCACAGGCTCCAGATGCGCAGGCTCAGTAGTTGTGGCTCACAGGCCTAGTTGCTCCGCAGCATGTGGGATCTTCCCAGACCAGGGCTCGAACCCTTGTCCCCTGCATTAGCAGGCAGATTCTCAACCACTGCGCCACCAGGGAAGCCCTGTTTGGCTTTTTTATTTTGGTGATCCTAATGGGTGTGCAGTGGTATCTCACTGTGGATTTGACTTACATTTCTTTAATAACATGATGTTGAGAATCATTCATGTTTTTATTGGTCATTTGTATATCTTCTTTGGAGAAATGTCTATTCAGATCCTTGACGCATTTTATAATTGAGTTGTCCTTTTATTATTGAGTTGTAAGAGTTCTGTATATACTCTAGACACACATCCTCTGTCAGATATATGATTTGCAAAATTTTTCTCCTACTCTGCGGTCTGTCTTTTTACTTTCATAGGAAGCCAGGTTTTAAGCAGTGTATAAAAGAAAAAAGGGCACATAATAAGCATGAAAACAAAATAGCCTGAATGGCTACAAGTGTTTTAGAAAGGTTATAACTAAGATGATCTGTGGCTTGTAGGAAAAATTTTAAAATTACCACAATGATTTAAAAAAGCTTTTTGGAAGTAGAATACACATCAAATGCACAGATCGTAAAGATACAGGTCAATAAGTTATCAGAAAATGAATACACGTGTGTAACTACTATGCAGGGTCAAGAAAGAGCATTACCAGACCCCCAGAAGCTTTCTCATATGTCTTTGCAATCACTAGCCCTCTTTCTTCCTCAAAGGTAATTGCTCTTTTGACTTCTAACACCAGAGATTGGTTTTTACATATTTTTGAAATTTGTACAAATGACATCATACAGTATGTTTTCATACGTACTGGGTTTCTTTTGCTTAACATGTAAAATTTATCCATATGTTGCTTGTAGCTGTAGTTCATTGCTCTATAGTTTTCAATTATATGAATGTACAACTATATATTCTATTTTTTTATTGAGGTATAGTTGATTTACAAGGTTGTGTTAGTTTCAGGTGTACAGCAAAGTAATTCAGTTATACACACACACACACACACACACACACACACACACACATACATATTGTTTTTCAGATTCTTTTCTAACGTAGGTTATTACACGATATTGAGTATAGTTCCCTGTGCTATGCAGTAGGTCCTTGTTGTTTATCTATTTTATATTTTGTTTATGGTTTCTGTACTTCCACATACATATTGGGATTGGGATTCCAGTTCCCATAGGGTCCTGGCATTCCTGGTGCTGGGGGCACAAAGGTTAGTGTCAGGTTCCCAGTTTAGATGATCAGCTTGAAGGAAGTATTCTTAGTGCATTTCTTTGCCTATATATATATCTTTAAATTAACTTTTTATTGAAGTATAGTTCATTTATAATGTTGTGTTAGTTTCAGATGTACAGCAAAGTGATTCAGCCATATCTAGCTAGCTAATTAGATAGGTAGATAAAGATATCTACCTGTATATATGTTCTTTTTCAGATTCTTTTCCATTGTAGGTTATTACAAGGTAGTGCATATAGTTCCCTGTGCTATACAGTAGGTTCTTCTTGTTTAATCTATGTTATATACAGTAGTGTATATATGTTAATCCTAAATTTCACCCCCTTTCCCCTTTGGTAACCATAAGTTTATGTCTGTGAGTCTGTTTCTGTTTTGTAAATAAGTTCATTTGTATCATTTTTTTAGATTCCACACGTAAGTTATGGCATAAGATATTTGTCTTTCTCTGTCTGACTTACTGCATTTAGTATGATCATCTCTAGGTCCATCCATGTTGCTGCAGATTTTGCGCATATTCTTTGAATGGCTCAATTGTGGGAGAAACAGACTGATAAGCAAGTAATTGCCAGATATAGGCAGAGTGCCTGTAAAGCTGGTTGTGACATGCTTTGTGACGCTAGGTTGGAGAGTGAGGAAGAAGACTTCTTTGCGGAGGTGGTGTTGCTTCTCACATCTGCACAGACTAAGGGGAAGTGGATAGGTTGGGGAGGGCAGGTAGGTGCTGGGGCTTGGGTGTAAGAACATTTCTACTCTACACAGTAAAATGATTATGAAAAAGCTTCCTAGAAGTGGGAAGATGTTGCCACTGTTTGGCCTCATAGTGGAAAGCTTTGCATATCATGCTGAGGAGTTGGGACTTTATCTTACAGGTAGGAGGAGCTCTGGAAGGATTTTAAATATCCAGGAAGCGGAATGGTCAGATTTGCATTTAAAACATGTGCTGATACATAATGTGGAAAATAAAAAATACTAATCTGAACTTAGGGAAACAGGAAATTCTTAGAAGAGTGAAGGTAGGGATTACCTGGACCAGAAGGCCAAGAAAAGTAACAGATTTTAGAGGGATTTAGGAGAGACTAAAACAGGTCATTCTGTGCTAATCTTGTTTTCTTTTTAAAATAGATTTCAAGAAGGTTCGATAGGTATTAGTCAAGGGACTGCTATCTTTTGATTTCAACAGAGTGTTTAGTTTAACAAAATGCTGTCCTTATGAAGAAGATGGAAAATACTGAGTGGGTATTTGGTGGGTTTGAAGCTCGTTGGATAAGTAGACTTAAAAAATGGTAGGTTTAGTGGATTTGCATCAGCTGGGAGGGAAGCTTTTCCTCCTGTGCTATTGGACTCTGTACTTGACTTCTGTTAGTTACAACTTTCATCTTTGACTGAAATGGTTTTCTTGTTGACAAATTTACTTGTGAAGTAAAATTAGAAAGGTAAGGTAATGTGGTAGTTGACAGAATCAAGGTTTTAAAGTATGCATGTTCAAAGAAGTGAAATTGCTGGGAGGAGGGTAGAAATTTTATCTTTTAATGTTTCAAGCACAATATACATAAGTATATAAACAGATATACAGTGTAAGTACATAGACATATACAGTGTATCTGTGGTATTAAAGTTTCATGGAGAATTATTAAGAAAAATGTCTAAAAAGTCTCTTTTGGGAATGATAGTGAAAAAAGGTTGAGAAACAACACTGCTTTAAAAAGCACTTGAGGTTTGGAATGGTGAGCAAAATCTTACAGTGATGGATGGGTAGATGAAAGAGCTTGCAGTTTTTAGAGAATCATTGTTTATAACTGTGATAACATCTGTGCCAAATTAATACAATGCAATCTCTTATTTTACTTTTGGTATTGGGGAGAAAGGCAGATACCAAAAAAAATCTTACAGCAAGGTAGAGATACAAGAAAATTTCTACATTTAGGATCCAAAACCAAAGACCTCGCTAGAGGATGGGAATATTTCTTGATTTATATGTTTATGTGAAGGGAGAAAAATTAGAGTTAAGTTTCTTTGTTAATTTTATTTGACCCTAAACTCAGTATAAGTTGAGTCCACAGGGTAGATATGATAAGAGAATAGTTAATGCCAGCCTTATGCTTCATTTGTAAAAAACAGATGTTATGAGTTCAGAGTGTTCTGTTATACTCCAGACTGGCCAGAACCTAATCTGGAAATGGGAAAAACTTGAGCATCCAGAGGGTGATCGGGAAGATGAGAGGTCTCGAAACCAGGTTGAGAAATGTACAACCAGAACAGCAACTGGCTTATTGCTTAAATATACCATGATGACTGCAAGAATACATGCCATGAATCCACAAACATAATTAAGTTGGGCAAGGCTGTATCATTAATAAATCAATTAAATCAGTGTTTATTGAGTGCCTGTTCTCTGCCAGGCATTGTTTTAGGCATTGGGGACCCAGCACCCAACAAAATGGACAAAATACCTGAACTTGTGGAATTTGTAGTTTAATGAGTGGAGAGAGACAGTAAATAAGATATGCTTGTAAAATAGACCTAGTATGTAAGATAGTGTGTTAGATATTGACAAGTGCTAAAGTAGAAAAGTAAGAGAGGAAGAAGGATATGACATATTGGGGAGCGGTAGAAATTTTAGATAGAGAAGTCAGGCTAGAGAAGGCCTTATTGGGAAGGTGATTAAAAAGAAAAACTTTAGGGCTTCCCTGGTGGCGCAGTGGTTGAGAGTCCGCCTGCCAATGCAGGGGACACGGGTTCGTGCCCCTGTCCGGGAGGATCCCACATGCCAGGGAGCGGCTGGGTCCGTAAACCATGGCCGCTGAGCCTGCGCGTCCGGAGCCTGTGCTCCGCAACGGGAGAGGCCACAACAGTGAGAGGCCCGCATACCGCAAAAAAAAAAAAAAAAAAGTAACTTTATATATCATAGTATAACAAGCATACAGAAAATGGCAGAAAGCACAAGTATATGGTGAGATGAATTTTTACAAAGTGAGTACACTGTGTAGTCAATGCTCAGATTAAGAGCAGACTATTATGTTATTGGTCCCTCAGAAGGCCTGGTTACCCCTTCCCAGTCAAAGCACTACCCACTGACTACTAACACCATGGCTTAGGTTTTTTTTGGCCAGTTTCTGAGCTTGATTTTACCGTGATCACGCATAATCTGTTCCTTTGTTTCTGGCTTCTTTCACTCAACATTGTGTTTGTGAGACACATCCATAGCCTTACAGGTATTTGCAGTTCATTCATTTTGGTTGCTGTAGAGCATTCCATTGGATGATGGTACCACAGTTGTTTCCTGTCTTTGGCTAGTGAATCGTGCTGCCATGAATATTCCCGTATATGTCTTTTGTCAAGACACCTATGGGGGATATAATTAGGAGTAGAATTGTTGGGTCATGGGGTATGTGTATATTCACTTTCGTAGATACTGAGAAACAGTTTTTCCCAAGTTTATATGTCCATCAGCAGCATAGGAGAGCTCCACATTCTTGACAACACGTGGTATTTCCTGCCATTTAACTTGAGCTGTTCTGGTGGGTGTGTAGAAGTATTCTATTGTGGCTTTAATTTGCATTTCCCTGAAGACTAATGCAGTTGAGGACTTTTTCATGTGTTTATTGGCCATTTTGATATCCCTCTTGGGGGTGATGGAAACAAGTGTCTTCCTCTGGTGAGAAGTGGTTGAATAGGGACACATTTTAAGAGTAAGGCTGACAGGTTTTGCTCATGGTCTAGAAGTGGGGTGTGAGAGAGGAGTCGGGAATGCCGTTAGGTTTTATTTATTTATTTTTGCCTGAGCAGCTGGAAGGAGGGGAGTTGGGATGTTGGAGATGCGAAAGGCAAAGAGCTGGAGCAGTGGTACCTAGACTCTGGCATTTTACACATGTAATTATGATCTTTTTTTTTTTTTTTAGCGTTTTGTAAAGAAAGGCCATTTGTATACCAAAAGAATAGGAAGGACATAATTTCAGAATATAGGGCAACCCTTTAAATGAGATAAATTTAGCTTTATGTAAGACTCATGAGCAAGTTTTTTTCCTCATTTCCCTGAGGACCTACAGATGCAGGTATTGTTTTGCAGACCAGCTTTGGGAATCACTGATCTGTGGTATTATGTACGCATCCCTTGATTTTGACACTGTTAATAAATCAGCATTAAACTTGCAGTAAGATTGACTGAAGTTAGAGTCTAAATATGAGAAACCATAAAAAACATCATAGTAGGCCATGTGTCATTTCTAGCCCAGAAAGACTTCATTTCTTAAAAAAAAAGAGAACAGATGCATCCCAAGGACACATATGGCACATGCGTAGTCATAGTAAAGCTCGGTACTCATCTTAGTAACTTCTTTGCCGATAGGCTCTATGAAATGATTGTTTCAAAGATTTTGTTTTGAAGTAGCCAAGCTCCAAGTTTCCTAGATTTTTTTTTTTTTAAAGCAAATTGATTTGCCTGTCCTTAGGGAATCGTAGAGTTATGTTTTAACTTTTCTGTATTCCCATTCTTCCCACCACCAGTGTTAAAGCTAAGTGCGCTGTAAAGTGTTTGATGAAAGCAGTTCGGGGCAGCGGGAGGGGAAGTGGTCCTGCAGCAACAGAGGTGAAGCAGGCCTCTGTGCCTGTGCCCCAGAGCTAGGTTGGCACGAACTTTAGTAGGCTGTCTCGAATCTCGTGCTTTCCTTTGAATTGAATACCCACTTTCTATCTGGCAGAGCATTGAGACGCCTCGTGAATATTATCAGTGTCATTAATTGGCTTCAGAAGTGTGTAAGTGATCTTTTATATGAAAGTTTTGCCTTTGAGTATTACCTGAGAAAGATTTTGTGCTGCCTGATATGCAGAGTAATTTTATTATTCAAAGATATCGAATGTGCTTTGTGAGATCCTGCGGCCATCTTAAAGAACAGTATTAGTAACAGTTGATTACATTTCTCCGCTTTGCTAATTGATTTTATGGGACGTAATGTCTTTCTGCGAAGAAGAGAATTTTAACGTGCATAATCACTTCTCACCATTTCCAGTCTGCTTTTGGCGTTAGGTAATAGTGTCATATTTTAGTTAGCTGATGTGTCTGTGGTTTTAACGTGGTTATCTTGCCCTGAGGGATGGGAGAACATAAGTGCAAAGTTCATTGCCGCCTTGTGAATTCAGTTGTGCCTTGGCACAGAGTGCCGATCCCTTTGGCATTCAAACACAGCATTAGATCACCTTGTCTGCAGTTTGGAAATGTTCTGAAAGTGCTACCTAACCCTGCAGGATTCTCCATAAACTTGAGCTGCTATAGGAAGTGATGTTTATTGTATCTCGTTCTCTACCTTGCCAAGTTACTGTCATCAGACTCTTTATTGATAGAAAATTAGTTAGGCAAAAATCATTTTCTTGTTTTTGTGTGGCAGAGGTGATGAAATTTAGGAAAAAATACATATAAGAAAATGTTGGAGGTGTTGATTGTGGATTTGAGCCCTGGCTCAAAACAAAGAACTTTTGACTTACAGTGGAATGTTCTGTGGATTACTCGTGTCTTTCAGTCTCAGCTCTGGTATGGGGAAATAACGAAAGGAATATGTGCCACATGAATTGGTCAGGGTTTTTAGTTACAGATACTAAGGTCTATTCTAGTTAGTGTAAGCAGAAAGGGATTGATTAAGGCTGCTAGGTAACTCAGAAAATCATCAGGAGAGCTGAAGAAAGAGACTGGGAGTGGTTGGCTGTCAGTACTGCACTGTGGAACGTGCCCTCCCAGGAGCTGCAGCCCCTGCTTGGGTCAGGGTGCTTCAGAGGGGAAGCCAGAGCCGAGATCACTCTGCTTTTGTCGTTGAGCAAAGTGGATGCTGCACACTCTGCCACCCACCTTGCTTCTTTCCCCGTATAACTCTGAGACTCCATTCTGAAGGAGTCCCGGGTGGTGTGTCTGGTTGGTCGTACTGTTACTGACTTGAGTCCTTGGACTCTTCAGTCAGTAGAAGTTGAAAAGAGGACAGACGAGAAGTTCAGGCAAGGCTTTATTGGGACTCTTGTTGCGAGGGAGCAGAAACAAGTAACAGGTTCCCTTGGTCACTCTCCAAGGAGGGCAGGCTGGTTCCTTAAATGGGGTGAGGGTGGGGGGATGAGGGCAGGGGTGGAGCCGTGGGTGGGGCCAGAGGTGATCTGCCCACCCCTTGTGTGGTGCTGTGTGCAGGGATCATGTGCAGTGCCCTGCTTTTGCTCCCAACACCTCAGAAATGGCAGTTGGTACCCATTTTGTATCTTATTGTTCATGATTTCCCCAACTGCAGTGTGTGTAGTCATTTTTAGTCCCCTAGTCCCCTATAGTTTCTTTGTATTTTGTTGCTGGAGGAGATGTTTGTCCAGGTGTAAGTATATCCCAGAGGAAGGCAGGAAAGGATGCTCCCAGCCTCGGTTTGTTTATTTGCTTTTTAAAATTCTACAGTGAGAAGGTGGGCTTTGCACAGCGGGGAACTCTTCATTAAACTGTGGTGAGAATGGACCAAGGATTTTCAGCCCTCCTGAATAAACAGCTGCTTGTTACAGCACCTATTTTTTTAATACATTTCTTTATTTATTTTATTTATGGCTGTGTTGGGTCTTCTTTGCTGCGCACAGGCTTTCTCTAGTTGTGGAGAGCGGGATCTACTCTTTGTTGTGGTACGTGGCTTCTTATTGCGGTGGCTTCTCTTGTTGCGGAGCACGGGCTCTAGGCTCACAGGCTTCAGTAGTTGTGGCTCACGGACTCTAGAGTGCAGGCTCAGTAGTTGTGGCTCATGGGCTTACTTGCTCCGCAGCATGTGGGATCTTCCCAGACCAGGGCTTGAACCTGTGTCTCCTGCATTGGCAGGCAGATTCTTAATCACTGCACCACCAGGGAAGCCCTACAGTGCCTATTTGAAATAATGTCATAGCAGCTACACTAATGGGTTACAGGTAACTTTTAAGGAAGCCTAGTATTTAAAAACATACTTTAAAAAATTGGGGGTAGTGGTGCATAAAGAATATTTAAAACTCTGGCAGTTTCATGCTTGTGTTACTTTAGAATTTCTATGATAGTCTGGTGTAATAAGACTATGTAGATAATAAAGTTGAGACGAGAATATCATCTTTTTGCACATTCTTTTGCCCTTGGTGAGCTAGTCAAGGCCCATTCTTGTGGATCTTTTGATCAGAGAGGGAGAGTGGTGATTTTATGCATGGGTCGATATGAATTGATACTGTTACTAGAGGAACAAATTAGAGTGTATGGATCTGGTATATAGGGTTTCATATAGCCCTATGTCAAAAAGTATTATACTTTTTGATATAGGGTTATTTACCAAAAGTTTTTTTCTGAAGTGGACTTATCCCTAGAAGAGACTTAGAAATCATTTGGTTCAAACCCTAGTTTTATAGTTGAGAAAATCATGTGATGTGATTTGCTCAAGGTTACAGGGCTGGTTGGTGGTGAGGCCTCCTGATTTCACAGTCCAGTCTTTTCCCATTAAACCCTGTAGAAGAGGTTTCACCACAGTGGGAAAAGCTCAGCCAGTGCCTATTGAGTTCCCGTCCTGAGATTTAAGTCCTGACTTGTAGTTGGGCCATCTCAGTGGGGTTGTTGGTTGGATAACACTGGTGCTTTTTTTATGTGTCAAATGAATACTTGGAAATTTCTTCTTGAGGTTTGAGGAGTATGAATCATAGAAGTAAGAATTTTGTTAGAACAACCCTTGTGGGTGTGGAGGGGAACACACAATGAGCATGCCTAATTGAAGATGTAAGTTTCACTTGGTAGAAAAAGCTGCAAAAATGAAGGGGGTTTACACACAGCTCTCTTTTATTTACTCTTCTGTTTGCTCATACACAGAACTTTTTCTCTTAAGGCATGTGTTATTACATGCATAATCAGTACGAGGTAAAAATTACTAGGAAAGTTAAATTTGGTTCACTTCTCACCTCCTTCAAGTCTTGGCTCAGAGCTGTCTTTGTAGTGAGTCTTACCCCGACCCATTCTGTTTAAGAGTGCAACCCATCTTCCCTCCATTCATTCCTGAATCCCCTTATTCTTCCATCCTGGCCTTTTTCTTTTTAACAGCACAGATCCCCTCTAATATTATATGTGTATATCCCATATAATTTGTCTATATATTATGTTTATCGCCTATTATATATGTTCTCCATTAGACTATAGGCTCCACAAAAGCAGACTTTTGTCAGTTTGTTTGTACATCCCCAGCAAGAAGAATAAATAGTGCCTGGTCCATAGTACGGATTCAATATATATATGTTGAATGAATGAACTTGGCAAAAGCAGCTACTGTTTAAGATTCCTACTAGTAAAATGACAGATTCTCAATACCAGTGATTATTTTATTTGTGAACTCGTTGGGGATGGCAACATCTTCAATTGGTATATAAAGAAAATAAATTGTTTTAAGTGTGTGAGTTGTGTTACATACAGTGTTCTGGAACTTCCTTGCTTATCTGACAATAAACAAGGAGTTTGGACTCAGATGAAAAAAATCATTACATTTTCAGCTTGAATCAGTGGAACAAATTCTTTAGATATTAGAATCTAGATAACTAAATGATAAAAACGCACACAGAGCTTCTCAAATATAGACTTGGACAGTAGCTGGTTTTAAATGTAATTGACTTAAAAGGTTTTCATTTTCAACATTGAGGCCAAAAAAAAAAAGGGGGCAGGTTTCAGAGTCTTGGGGTACTGAGGCAATAGGGGAGGGAAGAGGAGGGAATTAGAAGTCTCTGCAGAGTGGAAGGTGCTTCGGTAGAGTCTTCCAGATGTGAAAGTACATTTCTGAACCTTTGTGGAAAAGCTAAAACATGAGACAAGGAGATACATTTCGTGCAGATAAAGTCTAGACTGTTCTGAAATTTTCACTTCGCTATGCTGGTGGTAGCCTCCTAGGAAGTTCTAGGACATAATGTAGTTTATAAATGCTCATTTTTATTATTTAAAGAGATATTTGACTTTAGAAATTCAAGGGAAATAAAGATGATGCTTCATATATTAGGAAGATGTTAAGAGACCTAGAAAATACCTTAGAAATCAAGTATTCTGACTTTTTATATAAGCTTAAGCCCAAAGCTTAAATGATTTGCCCAATATCACACAACTAATGAATGGCAGAATTCGTACTATTTTTGTCACAAATTTTCACTGAAGTATGCTTAATAGGAGAGGAGTGTATAAACCTGTCTTTGGAGGTAACCCAGGGAGCAATTATGAATTTGTTTAGAGATTTATATTTTATCTTAAAAATTTATGCAGGTATTTTATCTTATTCAAATTATTTATGTCCTCTTTTTATGTGTGTAGGCTTTTTTTTTTTTTTTTTTTTGCAAAAAATGTGCTTATTTGAGGAATCGTCATTTGGAATTTGAGGAAATGAACAGAATGAAAGAGCACCTTATTATCGTAGAAGTGTTAAAAAAAATCAATTTTAAAGAAAACTACAACAGGGAAATAGCTCTACTTGATCTGTTCTGAAGGTAAATATATTGGGGAAACTAATTATAGTGCAGTGAAAATATTTAGAAAATATTTTAAACCTCAACTTGAGAAGATAGCATTGCTATTTTTGTCATTTCAACATTCTGTGTAAATGAAGTAAGATATGATTTGTATCTTTTTGCTAAAGATACTGGTTTGGAAGGGATCAGTTTTAAAAAAGAGAGAGAGATGGTTTGTATATATAATTTGTCCATATTTTTTCCTGACCATAAAATTAGACTATACTTATATGGAGAAAGACAATCAACCCCACCCTATCCTTCCCCAGCAGGGAATACTCTGAAGGTTCTTACTTCTTGATCTTTCATGTTAATTTTTTCTTTTGTAACACATGGTTAAATGAGATACTTATTATGCGGTCCGGTAGAGTCATAACTTGATTTTAATATGCTCCAAAATATTGTTTCCACAACTAATTAGAGAGTAGGATGTAAAAGGAAGAGCACTAGACTGGTGGTCAGGAGACTGTGATTTAATCTTATTGGTGAAGTGAGAGTTTCACAGTGATAAGGGAGTATTGAGGTCTCTTCCAGCTCTAAGAGCTTATGAATCTGTATTTGCTCGTAATATGCTTAGTGCGTCCAAACACACATTTTCTAAAATTTAAATGTACAGAGAGTGTGCATATTTCATCTTGTTCATTGTCTCCACACAGAAGCTTCCTCAAGATGAATACTTTGGGAGCCAGTGCCCATTGGTTTAGTCTGGTCAGTGGGTTTTCCTATGTGACTCCAGAGGCATCATTATGCAAGCACTTGCTGAATGGTCACTGGTGGCTCACAGCAAGCTCTTCTCTGCTAGTCAGGGTGGATTCTGTGAGCCTCTTGGCAATTTTCAGACCACCTCCAAAGACATGAGGAACTTTCAAATTGGGCCTGCAATCTTAAGGAACTGGAACTTGGAGTCTATCTGAATTTTTATTGTCTGATGTTTGCAGATTTTCCTTTGATGGCAGGTGTCCAGGTCGGGAGGCCCTTGTGCTTGTCTTACCATGCTAGTATCACCTTGAAGGTGTGCTGTTGTGTGTGGTTTCAGTTGTCTGTGTCACACCAGCTAGTGTACTAGTGCTGGGTGGAGAGGGTATTCCTGTACCCTACAGAATTACTGGATTCATATCCCAGTCTGGCAGAGTTATATGTTTAGAAGTTCAAGAATGGTATCTGTTGGCAGGCATGACTTGACAGATAGGGAGTGGCGAAGAAGTGCAGTTATGGTGAAGATAACCAGGCCAGAGCCCCAGCTCCTCAAATAGCTACTATAGCGTAGTACCCAAGAGAGTCATTTTTCAGAAATCATAGCTCTGAAGTGAGAGAGAGCTTTACGGCCCCTGAATTATTTTGTGATTTAGCTCTCATTTTTCACATCTTCTGGATTTGAAGTTTTGAAGAACTTGGCAGTGTGTTCAAATATGGTCTAGACAGAATAAGCCCAAGGTACCCCGTTAAAGACTGAGTTGAGACTGAAGAAGGCCTTTACGCCTCTTTCATTTCACTAAGGTGTGACAGTATTAGAGCAGATGGGAGGCTAGCGTTTGAGCTTAAGTTGTGTGAAAACTTCAGCAGCCAATTGGCTGACTCTTAATGGTAAGTCAGGAAGAACCACCCACGTTTTCCATTTTGGATTTGAGTCACAGAGAACAGGTTTCCTGCAGAAACCATTTGGCTTTAACAAGTGTACGGAAATTTCGTCTTTGATTAAATTGATGTTTTTATCTTCATTATACATGTGGTTCACATTAATTATTTCCCCTTTTCAATCCATAGGTTCAGTTTCAACTTTGAATCTCCTGTAGGACTGACTGTAAACTAATTTCCCAAGATTTTTGTATAAGAGATAGATGAAAAGGACTGTACTTTCAGGTAAGGATCGAGTTTTACTTTCTCTTAGTAATACACGGCTCCCTTGGCCAAGTTTGGGGTTCCCCTACCCCCTTTCACATGAATAGAAGTATAGGTGAATTTTTTAAAAGATGGCAAATTGAATTCTCCAGACAAGTTTCCACCTGTTCGGGATGACCTAAGAGGTGTCAAAGGGCTGGCTACTTAAAACAATTAGAGAAGCAATATGTGATGATGATTGAAACACATGCACATGTTCATTCAAAGTGGCTTATAAAACTGTAAGTTTTTTTTAGGGGAAGGAAATCATCTTTCTGATACCTACTACCTTCTGCCTATGATGGATTGATCATTCTGTCATCTGTTTGTTTTCTGTTTTAAAGCTTAAAGACATGGATGGTTTTAAGATTAATTTTTCTATCTCTGTGGCATCCCGAAGTACTTATAAGAGTTCTGGGCTTGAGAAGATTATAGCAAAAAGATCTGTACTCAAAATAATTTGGATAGGGCTAGTATTTAGAAATGAGTTTTCTCTAGGAAGAAAGGGAACTGTGCAGACCAAAACCAAACTCAAAAGCAAAACCAAACACCCCCCCCGCCCCCGCCCCGCCGCCCCGCCGCCCCAACCCAAATTCGAAGAAACCACATGGCATAGGAAAAATTGTGCTGAGTTAGGATTGCTGTAGTGTTTCTGGTTACAAATGAAAGTACATTTCCGAGAAGTAATAAAGTGGATTTTTTAATCAGTTGCCTAATTTTCCTAATTGATTTTGAGATATTGAACCACTTCTAAGTTAATTTTTGTACCTCTTTAGGATGGTTACTTCTCAAGTTTAAAATATGTAAAACTCAGCTTTAAGTTGTTGGCATCGTTTGAAGAGGGACAATGGCAATTGAGTGAATAATGCAAAAATCACTTAGTAATGCATTGTAGGATGGCTCTTGGTGCAGATTTAGTTTCCTAACTATATTACTAGTTAAAGGAATTATTTAGCAAAACATTAACGCACCGACAAAGAGGCAGCTCAACAGAGAGAAGCTGCCTTGGGATTTATAACTAGCTACAGATGATGTGTGGGCATAATTTCTTTCCAGTGCATCCTGGGATCAGCCTTACGCAGACCTTTGTAGTAACTTCTTAACTAATTTCCCTGCACCATTCTTTGTAAAGTTGGATCCCATTACTTTCTGCTTGAACACTTTAGGGCCTCCCTGTTACCTATGGCAGCGGTTCTCAAACTTTTGGTCTCAGACACCTTTTATGCTGTTAAACATTATCAAAGCCCCAAGGGAACTTTTGTTTTGGTTGATTATATCTATCACTATTTATTCCAAATTAAAATGGAGAACAGTTTAAAATGCAAGAATATACAAGCTTACATTCCCTCCGTGCAGAGTGATGACATCATCAAGTCATGCAGCTTCTGGAAAACACTTATGAGAGAATGAGAGTGAAAAAGGCAAACAGCAGCATGGTGTTATTCTTAAAAGTTCAATTTATTGAGGTATAACTTATATACAGTGTAGTCCACCCTTTTTAACGTATAGTTCTCTGGGTTTTGACAAAGGTGCATGGCTGTGTAACCACAGTGAAGATAAAGAACATTTCCATCACCCCAAAATGTTCCCCTACCCCTAGCCTCAGCACCCTCTGACCTGTTTTCTAGCTCTGTGGTTTTGCTTTTGCTCGGATGTCATGTAAATGGAATTGTACAGTCTGTAACCTTTTGAATCTGGCTTCTTTCATTTAACACAGTGCATTTGAGATTCATCCATGCTGTTGTGTGTATCACTAATTTGTTCCTTTTAATGGCTATCTTACTCCAATGTATGAATATTTATATTCATACATAGACAAACAGATGAATATGTTTGTCTGTTTAACAGTTGGAAGACATTTGAATTTGTTTCTAGTTTTTTGGTGGTGATGTGTCTCAGTATTATTATTAAAATAGTTTTAACCTCACAGATTCCCTGAAAGGGTCTCAAGGATTCCCAGGGTCCTGAGACCTCTCTCCGAGGACCTCTGGCCGTCCTGAATCACTTGCCTAGGTGTGATGTGCGCCCTGTCTAGAATGTTGTCAAGATCTAGTTCAAGGGTCTCCTCTGCACTGTCCTTTCTAAGCCCTCTTCCCACCATTCCTCCTACACACCTTCATATCCCAAGGCTGGGCTGGTCACCACCACCTGCTTGGCTGTAATTTGAGGACATGGCAACTTCCCAGCTTCTTGAGGATGATGCCTTTCCTCTCCATCCCAGCACGTGCCTCGTACACAAGATGTGCTACCTGTTGGAAGGAATAAATAGCAATCTGTTACATGTGTTAAGGCGTTTTATTGTTTACACGAGGTTTTCCCATATATGATAACTTTCATCCCTCATTTCAACTCTGGGGAAGTATGTAGCATGTGAATTTTTAATTCACTAGTTTTATTTTATTTTATTTATTTTTATTATTTATTTATTTAATTTATTTATTTTTGGCTATGTTGTGTCTTCGTTGCTGCGTGTGGGCTTTCTCTAGTTGCAGCAGGCGGGGGCTACTCTTCGTTGTGGTGCGTGGGTTTCTCATTGCAGTGGCTTCTCTTGTTGCGGAGCACGGGCTCTAGGTGCGCAGGTTCAGTAGTTGTGGCTTGCAGGCTCTAGAGCACAGGCTCAGCAGTTGTGGCGCATGGACTTAGATGCTCCACGGCATGTGGGATCCTCCTGGATCAGGGCTCGAAGCCACGTCCTCTGCATTGGCAGGCGGATTCTTCTTTCTTTTTAAAATTTTATTTATTTATTTATCTTTGGCTGTGTTGGGTCTTGGTTTCTGTGCGAGGGCTTTCTCCAGTTGCGGTGAGTGGGGGCCGCTCTTCATCGCGGTGCGCGGGCCTCTCACTGTTGCGGCCTCTCTTGTTGTGGAGCACGAGCTCCAGACGCGCAGGCTCAGTAGTTGTGGCTCTCAGGCCCAGTTGCTCCGCGGCATGTGGGATCCTCCCAGACCAGGGCTCGAACCCGTGTCCCCTGCATTGGCAGGCAGATTCTCAACCACTGCGCCACCAGGGAAGCCGCATAGCATGTGATTTTTAATATCTTTCATTTTTATCAGATAATAACATTTAAGTCTTAAGCTCTGGTCTTAACCAAGCTGCAACTTAGAATAACCAGGGGAGCTTTTAATAAAGGTACTAATGCCCTAGACCAATTAAGTCCTATCTCTGGAGGTTAGGCCTGGGTATTAGTATTTTTTAAAAGTATCACTGTTGAATCTCACCTGCGGCCACAAGAATCATGGTCGAAGGTTTGACTTACTGTGAAGTCTTAGTGGTGGTGTAGTCAAGACTGGAACCCAGGATGACTCCCCACTCTAATGCCTTTACCGCCACACTGAATTTTCATGAGAAGGGAAGCACTACAGCAGTTTAGAGAGCCTCGGTATAGATGTCAGCATTTCAATTTATGGAGGGACTGTAGCACAAGAAACTCAACACTGAATTTAGAGTCAGGAGACCATGTTTCTGTTTTGGCTCTGCATTAACTAACTGTGGAGTAATAAATTCTTGAGTCTGTTCTTACTTGTAAAGGAAGGATACTACCTTAAATTCTAGAAGCTATTGTGGGGATCAAATTAGATTATGTGTTAAAGGATTTATTGAAAGGATTACAAAATCCTTTTGTAAACTATGAAGTGCTGTCTAAAACGTATTTTTACTTGATTTTAGCCTAGTGTATTTATTGGCTAGCTTTCCTGGGGGTTCATAAATTACACAAGTAATGTATAAATAGAGTCTCACTGAAATAGTCAAATAACAGGATTATGCAGAATAAAACCAAGAGGTTACTATTGGTCACATACTTTGAATCCTTGGTGTATGCGTTTAACTGCATAAATATGTATGTATGTAACGTAAGTTATTTTTTCGGTTGTCTTAACATAGAGTCTTTATATGTTTTTTTTAAAAAAACTTGACATGTCTTAGATCATTCCATATTAGGATATATAAGTCCCTCTTATTCTTTTTATAGCTGCATATTTTTTCATACATTTTCAAGTTGATGGACATTTAGCCTGTTTTCCATAGTTTTACTTTTATAAAAAGAATGCTAACTAACATTCTGATCTCTTATTAAAACATTAGTTTATTCTTATTAAAAGATTTATTCTGTTTTCAAGATACCAGGAGGTGAAGCAGTAAATGATTTATGTATGAAATCTTAGACATCCTCTACTCAAGTCAGAATACAACTAAGAGTTTATAAAAAAAAAAATCATGGTAAAATACACTAGACCTTGGATAACTTTTTCATATGTTCTTGTATATTTTGTTTTATTTTTGTGGTACTCTTATTTCACTATTTGGATAGACTTTTAAAGACTAGTGTGTGTATTGCTTAAGTTTAACTCTTTTGGGTGTGATTACTACATACTTTCCCTCCAGTAAAAACAACGCAACAACAATGGCCAGTACTTACTTATGTTGGTACTGTCCTGAGAGCTTATATCCATGGTCTCACTTCTTTTTCTCAGTAAATGGGTGGTGTTCTCCAGGTAAAGCATATACACATGGAGAATCAGAGGGGTCAACTCACTTGTCCAAGGTTATTTATGGATATAGGATTCAGAGGTCCTGCTTCCAGCTTTGATGTCAGGATTTCACTGAATCAGAGATGGTACTTTGTATCTATGCCGTCGCAGTTTACTTTCTAAATTAGTTATATTTGTATATTTTATTGTTTAATACCATTAATAATTTAACATATACAGAAATGGTTCATGCTCTGGAGTATCCATTTTGTAGAAAGTATGTATAATAAAAGCAGTCTATTGATGTAACATTATAAAGGCAAATGCTTGCTTATTGAATTTGATATTGATAGTAAGAATGGTGTTTTAGAGTGAAAAAGTCTACTAAATGGGAAAGTGATCTTGAATTCTATTTATTGTCCAACAGTGACCTTGATAAAATAATGCTTTTTCCTCACTGGTAAAATAGTTCACTTTATACTTAATCAGCCATCAATCCTGAGAAACATTAGTGTGAATAAGATACACTTGCGAGAACATTCGGCAGTGGTGGTCTAGATGACTTGCGAAATGGAATTCTAGTAATACTTCACTTACCTTGAGTAATAAGGAGAACATTTCCGGAAGGGTTTGTTTATTCATGACAAATGAAAGATTAAAATGATCTCTCTCTATTGATGAAAGTACCAGAAGGCAGCCTTGGAGTTTTTTAAACACACTGAAATACACGTTCTTATAAATTTATTCTAGGCATAATTGAGCATCAATTTAAGGGGCCAGGAGTGGTTATTTCTCAATAGTGATCATTATAAATGGACTTGTAGCAGAGATACAGTTTCACATATAGTCTTTGTATACTCTTGTGTTACATCTTGCTTGAATGATAAAATGAAACTGAGGTCTACGTGCACAGTCGGAGCCCACTGATGGTGAGTGTTGGCCTTACAGCCTGAAGTCTGTATTTTGTTAGGAAATCAGAAAACATGATAAATCACAGTTAAGACATTATCATACTGTCTCATTCCTAGTTTTTCATTTATAAGCCTTTTTCTGAAGGAAGTATTTTGGGCCAACACATATTTGGTGATTGACTGAATGAGTGCATTGGCTCACCTTCCTGCAAGGACTTATTTACTAAGAATTAGTCTGGCATCCCAAAGTGGGTTTAGATCACAGGAAGCGATTGGGTGGTAGTGACTTTTGGTTGCTATTGATAATGCAAATGGATTCAAAGCAATAATCTAATGTAATCTACTCTGAACAATACCTTTAAAAAATGTTCTCAGATTCATTTTTTCCTTCTGTTTCTAGACTTACTAATTTGCTTGGATAGATCCAGAGGCAACATTGTCCTTTATTGCCACCTAGTTGGAGCTGCTTTCTGAGATAACATACTCCACCCTTCAGAGGAATTCATTTCTTTTTCCAAAATTAAGAATTTGTTATTTCTATCCATGTTCTGTATTTAGATTTCCAGCTTTCAGAATTTAAATACTCATGTACATTCTGCCCTAGAGACTAAGAGGCATTATATAAGGATTTCACTCTTTTTTCAATATGTGAACATCACATTCCTTGGCCTAATATTTGTTTTGCATCTGTATTGCAGTGTGATCCTAGCAAGTTCATTCAGGCAGCGGTTGAACTGAGGTTAAGTGTATTATGGTTGTTTGGCAGGATATGTCCGTAAACACATCTCTTTAAATGCAGAATGGCCTGGGATGACTGTAATGTTAAGTTGTATAATCACAGATTACAAACATAGGAATGAGCACATGGGCCGCATATATCTTTAATGAGGAACTGCCCCACAGGATGGAGTCAACTTTAGAAACTATCTGTAGAGTTCCCTTAAGTGTTTTCTTAGACAGTTATATTAATATTATGTATTTAATTAGAATGCTTCTGATTGAGTAGAACTATGAATAGTTTATCAGAGTTTCCAGAGAGTCTCCCACTTAACATCTCAAAGAATGAGTTAAAATGTTACGAGTGTTTTAGACATATATTGTACGTATTTTTCAAAATTTTATCATATTTTCTCCTGTCCGCTTTTTTCCTTCCCCTCCTGGTATTTTTGTGACTTAAAAGCTGTTTTGCAAAAGATACCCTCAGAAGTAATTCACTCTCTAGAGACTGGATGGAGAGGGGTCCTTCTCAAATATTTGTAATGTATCCATTCAGTGCATCTCTGCTATGAATGTCGCTGGTGTTTGGAGGTCTTAAGGAGTATTCAAAAATACTCCAGGTACTGTGGGCAGCTGAAGAACTGAAAGTGGGTAGCAAGGCCTTTTGGGCATATTATATATTTTTTGAGGTTGATATGAGTATATTTGAAAAAAAATTTTTTACTTCCTTAATTACCACTTGCAGTATTTATTAGGAAACTGGATATATTTGATATGGACTCAGTGTTTCTATAGTCTTAACTTTTACTAGATGTTTTTATTGAACTACTTGTTCTTCAGTTTACAAATAGTTTTAATTTTTTGCAGCTGTTTATATACGTTTCTCATCTGTTTTACTCAAACTGATTTTTGTCTGTAAACTTGTTTAGAGAAACCAAATTCAGTTAAAAATATTTCCTTGACAGTGGCCCCAAGGTTGGACACTATAGATTTTTATTTTAAGTGTTTATTTATTTTAATTTAATTTTAACTTTTAGCAAAGCCATAATATGCCTGGTTTAAATAGTAAGTAAAATAGTTAATACTAATACAGCCATGAAAAGAAAAAATTCTGTGCTCCAACCTTTCTACCTCTCTTCAGAGGCAATCATTTTCAAGGTTTTTTTTGTTTTGTTTTTTAAGCTAGTTCTTTTGACATTTATTGTCCTATATCTAAATAATTTATTTTTACTCCTTCAGCTTGAGTTTTCAATTCTAAACATTACGTTTTGACATCTTCCTACAGAAGGTGATGATTTAGCTCCCCAGCTACCCTTTCCCCATTCTCCCAATGACAGTTTTATCTAATTTTTGGTTAGGCCATCATTCAGTACTTACAGTATTATCATTTGAATATTGATGACCTTGGCCAGAGAGTATTCAGTGATTACTTATTCTTCAACTTTTCCCCCTCAGAAATAGTGGTTACTTTGTTTTTAATTTGCTTAGCTTTCTGTCGATTAAGTGCTTAATTTTGCTCTAAGCATTCTGATGGAACTGTAAAGACTTAAATGTTAAAACTTGTTAGGGCATCCGTCAGTTCCAGTTTTCTCTTGGCTCTGTCTCTCCCAGAGAGAGCTCTGTGTCCTGCTGGTTCTGAACTGCTTATTGTTGAGCCTCCACAGAGCTGCCATTTTGGATTTACTGCCATCTTGGGGATTCCCTTGGGTTTTCTCCTTTGAGGATCTTTTATTTTCTGGATTCTGTGTTGTCATCTTTCTTTGTTTATTCCCTGACTTTGTGGGGAGATATACATATGTTTGTGTGTGTGTGTGTGTGAATGTGTGTGTGTGTTTTTCAATATATACCACTATTTGTATGACCATGAGTAGGATTTAAAAATGAAAGTTTGTTTTCTAATTGCTGCTAGTAAGAACATACTTGATTTTTTTACATCAACTGTGTATTCTGCAATCTTGCTAAATTCATATATTAGTTCTAGTAGTTGTTTTGTGGATTCCTTGGAATTTTCTACAAGAATGATCATAGGATCTTCAAATAAGTTTTCCTTTTTCCTTTTTGATCTTTATGCCTTTTATTTATTTTTCTTGCCTTATTTCAGTGGCTGAAACCTCCAGTATAGCGTTGACTAGAAAGTGGTAAATGTGAGCATTCTTGCCTTATTCTTCATCTCAGGGAAAAACAACGCAGTCTTTCACCTTTGAGTGTGATATTGGTTTTAGGTTTTTGGGGTAGTTGTCCTTCATCAGTTTGAGGAGATTCTCTTTTAGTTGCAGCATGCGGACTTCTTAGTTGTGGCATGCAAACTCTTAGTTGTGGCATGCATTCGGGATCTAGTTCCCCTACAGTGGATTGAACCTGGGCCCCCCTGAATTGGGAGCGTTGAGTCTTACTCACTGGACCACCAGCAAAGTCCCTGAGGAGATTCTCTAATCTTCCTAGTTTGTAGAGAGTTTTTGTCATGATGGTTGTTGGATTTTGTCAGATTCCTTTTCTGCATCTATTGAACTGATCCTGAGGTTTTCTTCTTTATTTATTACAT
The DNA here is from genome assembly GCF_964374135.1 of Grampus griseus. Lineage (NCBI taxonomy): Eukaryota > Metazoa > Chordata > Mammalia > Artiodactyla > Delphinidae > Grampus > Grampus griseus. The sequence continues at coordinate 30,886,952 of NC_139018.1, read as the reverse complement.
TGATTTTCAAATGTTAAAACAGTCTTGCATTCTTGGGATAAACTGTATGTGCTCATAATGTACCTTTTAAATATATTATTGAATTTAATTTGCTAAAACTTTGTTAAAAATTTTTGTGTCTATATTCAGAAGGGACATGAGTCTGTAATTTTTGTTTTTTGTTATATCTTTATCAGGTTTTAGTATTAGTGTTATGCTAGTCTTGTAAAATGAGTTGGGCAGTGATCTCTATTTTCTGAAAAAGTTAAATTTCTTTCTTGAATGTATGATAGAATTCATCAGTGAAATCATCTGGAATTGGAGTGGGGTTTTTTTGGAATATTTTTGATAACAGATTCAGTTTCTTGAAAAGAGATAGGACTAGTTAGATTTTCTGTTTCTTCTTGTGTCAATTTTGATAGGTTTTATTTTTTTAAGAAATGTGTCCATTTCATGTAAGTTGTTGAATTAGTTGGCATAAAGTTATATATCATATTATCTTATCCTCTTAAATGTCTGTAACATCTCTGGTAATATATGTTTTTTTCATTTCTGATATTGGTGATTTGTGTTTTGTCTCTTTTTTTTCTTGACTGGTATAACTAGAAGTTTGTCAGTTTTAATGATAATTTTAAAACCCAGCCTTTGACTTTATTAATTTTATCTCTTGACTGTATGTTTTCTATTTCATTATCTTGTTATTATTATAACAAGAGTTTTGAGTTTCTTTTTTAGTTTTGAGTTTAGTTTGCTCTTCTTTTTATTGTTTCTTAAGGTGGAACCTCAGGTCATTTTGGTAGATCTTTCTTATTTTCTTATATTAAGCACTTAGAGTTTTAAGTTTTCCTCTAAGTACTGTTTTAGCTGCATTCCACAAATTTTGATTTTTGTTATTGTTGTTGCCATTCAGTTCAAAATATTTTCTAGTTTGCTTTTTAATTTCATCGTTGATCCATGAACTCTTTAGAGCTGTGTTGCTCAATTTCCTTATATTTGGAATTTTCCTAGATATCTTGTTGATTTCTAATTTAATTCCATTGTAATCAGAGAATATACTCTGTGTGATTTCAATCCTTTTAAATTTATCGAGACTTATTTTATAGCACACCATGTGGCCTATGTTGGTAATGTAACATGCATTTGAAAGGAATGTGTATTCTTCAGTTGTTAGATTTTCTGTGAATGTCAGTTAGGTCAAGGTAGTTGATAGTGCTTTTTAGATCTTCTGTGTCTTTCCTGATTTTTCTTCCCTGATTTTTTTTTTTTTTTGGTTTAATTATTGTGTCAGTTACTGAGATGGGATGTGAAAATCTTCTCCTCTAATCATGCATTGTCCTTTTCTTTCCGTAATTCTATTTTTGCTTAATGTATTTTGAGGTGCATATACATTCATAATTGCCATGTCTTCATGATAAATTGTCCCTTTTGTAATTACGATGTTCCTTTTTTTTGTGTGGTAATACTCTTTGTCTTACAGTTGATTAAAAGTGCTGCGTGCATGGTGGTGAAACCGCTGAAATGTGTTTTGGGGTGCTCCGAGGAGCTCCGGTTCTTTATGTCTCAGTGCAGAATGAATTCAAAGAGGCTGAGTGATAGATATAAGAAGTGACTTATTAGAATAGGACACGTGGAAGGCTTACAAGTGGGTGGGCAAGAGGGTGCCGCGCTGAGAACTTAGTGGGCTAGAGTTTTATAATCAAGGGAAAAGTAGGGAGGGAGAGAAGACCACCTTCTTCCTCATTCTTCAGTAGACGTCAAGCTTCCATCATCAATTCCTCCTCCATGTTGGGTGAGGGAGTTTTCTTGTCCCTACTGGTCAAACCAGGACTGTCACAGTGCCCTGGAAATGAGCAAAAAGGTGGTAACATATACTAAAATATGGTAAATCATCTCAGGTTTCAGTATAATGGCACCTTTTCCTTGTGCTTTTGTCTTTAGTGTGTGCAGAGGAGCATGTCCTAGGAATCATTAATGTACTGAGCTCGCTGCGTGGGATGTGGGTCTCATGGCACCATTGTTTTCTTGTTTTGGGCCTTGTCTCATGTTTCTGTTTCATGGTTTAGTTGCTGAGCAGGCCTGCTTGGTTTTCTCGTTAAGCAAACCTGCTTTCTTGAGTGTTCATTAACTTGCAGGGGTCTCCCTTTCTTTTTTCTTTATTTACAATCCCCTTGTGGGATTAACTGTTTAATCACCTACTTTGTCCTTTACTCTGTCCCTGTCATTGGGGCTGGTGTTTCTGGTGTTCTTCTCCTATGGATGGTGAGCTTGGCTTGTGACATTTCGTTGAGAGTTCTCAAATGTCAGTTTCTCTTGATCTTTACTTTCATTTGGTCAGTTTCTCCAGTAAAGAATCTTGTAGTCTGTAAGTCTGAAGGGGGCTGGCAGTCTACTAGTAACTTGATGGACCCATATTTTTAGTATAGAGATTCATTCCTATTCTCAGTTATGCCTGGTCAAATCCTCTCATTTAATAAACTCCAGACTTATGCTGGTAAAATGTCCAGTTATTGGATTGGTTCAGACTTGGAAGTTTATACCTTTCTAATAATTTATCCATTTCTTCCAGGTTGTCCGTTTTATTGGCATAGAGTTGCTTGTAGTAGTCTCTTAGTATGCTTTGTATTTCTGCAGTGTCTGTTGTAACTTCTGCTTTTTCATTTCTAATTTTATTGATTTGAGTCCTCTCCTTCTTTTTCTTGATGAGTCTGCCTAATGGTTTATGAATTTTGTTTATCTTCTTAAAGAACCAGCTTTTAGTTTTAGTGATATTTGCTATTGTTTTGTTTCTATTTCATTTATTTCTGCTCTGATCTTTATGATTTCTTTCCTTCTGCTAACTTTGGGTTTTGTTTGTTCTTCTTTCTCTAGTTCCTTTAGGTGTAAGGTTAGATTGTTTGAGATTTTTCTTTTTTCTTGAGGTAGGCTTGTATAGCTGTAAACTTACCTCTTAGAACTTCTTTTGCTGCATCCCATAGGTTTTGGATTGTCGTGTTTTCATTGTCATTTGTCTCTAGGTATTTTTTGATTTCCTCTTTGATTTCTTCAGTGATCTCTTGGTTGTTTAGTAACGTATTGTTTACCCTCCATGTGTTTGTGTTTTTTTCCGTTTTTTTCCCTGTAATTCATTTCTAATCTCATAGCGTTGTGGTCAGAAAAGATGCTTGATATGATTTCAATTTTCTTAAATTTACTGAGGCTTGATTTGTGACCCAAGATGTGATCTATCCTGGAGAATGTTCTGTGTGCACTTGAGAAGCAAGTGTAATCTGCTGTTTTTGGATGGAATGTCCTATAAATATCAATTAAATCTATCTGGTCTATTGTGTCATTTAAATCTTGTGTTTCCTTGTGAATTTTCTGTTTGGATGGTCTGTCCATTGGTGTAAGTGAGGTGTTAAAGTCCCCCACTATTATTGTGTTACTGTCGATTTCCTCTTTTAGAGCTGTTAGCAGTTGCCTTATGTATTGAGGTGCTCCTATGTTGGGTGCGTATGTATTTATAATTGCTATATCTTCTTTTTGGATTGATCCCTTGATCCTTATGTAGTGTCCTTCCCATCTCTTGTAACATTCTTTATTTTAAAGTCTATTTTATCTGATATGAGTATAGCTACTCCAGCTTTCTTTTGATTTCCATTTGCATGGAATATGTTTTTCCATCCCCTCACTTTCGGTCTGTATGTGTCCCTAGGTCTGAAGTGGGTCTCTTGTAGACAGCATATAGATGGGTCTTGTTTTTGTATCCGTTAAGCAAGCCTGTGTCTTTTGGTTGGAGCATTTAATCCATTCACGTTTAAGGTAATTATCGATATGTAGGTTCCTGTGACCATTTTCTTAATTGTTTTGGGTTTGTGTTTGTAGGTCCTTTTCTTCTTTTGTGTTTCCCACTTAGAGAAGTTCCTTTAGCATGTGTTGTAGAGCTGGTTTGGTGGTGCTGAATTCTCTTAGCTTTTGCTTGTCTGTAAACCTTTTGATTTCTACATCAAATCTGAATGAGATCGTTGCTGGGTAGAGTAATCTTGGTTGTAGGTTCTTCCCTTTCATCACTTTAAATATGTCATGCCACTCCCTTCTGGTTTGTGGAGTTTCTGCTGAGAAATCAGCTGTTAACCTTATGGAAGTTCCCTTGTATGTTGTCTTTTTTTCCCTTGCAGCTTTCAATAATTTTTCTTTGTCTTTAATTTTTGCCAATTGGATTACTAGGTGTCTCAGCGTGTTTCTCCTTGGGTTTACCCTGTATGGGACTCTCTGCGCTTCCTTGGACTTGGGTGGCCATTTCCCTTCCCATGTTAGGCAAGTTTTCGACTATAATCTCTTCAAATATTTTCTCTGGTCTTTTCTCTCTCTCTTGTCCTTTGGGACCCCTGTAATCCAAATGTTGTTGTGTTTAATGTTGTCCCAGAGGTCTCTTAGGCTGTCTTCATTTCTTTTCATTTTTTTTATGTTTATTCTGTTCCGCAGCAGTGAATTCCACCATTCTGTCTTCCAGGTCACTTATCTGTTCTTCTGCCTCAGTTAGTCTGTTATTGATTCCTTTTAGTGTAGTTTTCATTTCAGTTATTGTATTGTTCATCTCTGTTTGTTTGTTCTTTAATTCTTCTAGGTCTTTGTTAAACATTTCTTGCATCTTCTCGACCTTGACCTTTGCCTCCGTTTTTTTCCCCAGGTCCTGGATCATCTGCACTATCATTATTCTGAATTCTTTTTCTGGAAGCTTGCCTATCTCCACTTCATTTAGTTGTTTTTCTGGGGTTTTATCTTGTTCCTTCATCTGGTACATAGCCCTCTGCCTTTTTATCATGTCTATCTTTCTGTGAATGTAGTTTCTGTTCCACAGGCTGCAGGATTGTAATTCTTCTTGCTTTTGCTGTCTGCCTTCTGGGGGATGAGGCTATCTAAGAGGCTTGTGCAAGTTTCCTCAAGAGGCTTGTGCAAGTTTCCTCAAGAGGCTTGTGCAAGTTTCCTCTGATGTCTTAATCATCATCATAGTTCTGTGGTTATGGTCATACTTGAACATAAGATCTATGGCACTTGAGGACCAAAGATGTAAGTACTAGTGGCTTAGCAATACTTATATGCTGCTCATGTAAGCAAACCTCTTTGGGCATGTTTCACATGTGAGAAAAAAATGGAAGTTTTCCCAGTCTTAATTAGGAGAACTGGAAAAAAACAAGGAATGTTAATAATTGGGTATTACTATAGTGCAGTTGGCCTTTGGACAAAGTATAAAGCATCCATCCATTTAATGAGTTTGGGCCACCCCCGTGCCACCCCCACCCCCCAAGCACTCTTGTTTAGTGTATTTAGAAGCAGCTAGATTATAGAGAAAATGGTAAATTTATAGTGATTTTGACAATTTTGGGATCATGGTGATCGATACATTAGAAATAGTTTTTTTTTTTTTTTTGCGGTACGTGGGCCTCTCACTGTTGTGGCCTCTCCCGTCGCAGAGCACAGGCTCCGGACGCACAGGCTCAGCGGCCATGGCTTACGGGCCCAGCTGCTGTGCAGCATGTGAGATCTTCCCAGACCGGGGCACGAACCCGTGTCTCCTGCATCGGCAGGCGGACTCTCAACCGCTGCGGCTCCAGGGAAGCCCAGAAATAGTTTTTTTTTAAATAGAGAATATAGTCATATAGCTATGAACTTTTTATATTTGTTGACATAAGGTGTAAATAGCTTTACTGCTTGAAAAGTCATGTAGATACTGGTTTTAGACGCTTTCTAGTGCTTTGCCTTTGCTTATGACCTTTTTGGTCCTAGAAACATTCAGAATAACCTTTATTCTAAAGTAGCATTGCTATTGAATTAAACAGACTTACTTTGATACTTCGTTGGCCATGTGATTTTATGGATTTCTGGTGGACTTTGTGTGTCCTGGTCAGGTTGCTCATTCTTGGTACCCTCGTCTCTGTGAATGGATTTCTGGAATGGCCACCTCACTTCTCTCCTGTGCCTAATTCCTTCTTTTTGAATCCATGGTATCCAGTGTTTTACTGTGGAAAATAATTGCACACATATTTTAAAGACCAGCCAGTACTATTTGAGTTCTGTTTTATTCTGTTTTCTCCTTTTTTGTTGTTTTGTTAATCCTAATTGTTTAAGGCTCTTCTTTTGGAAAAGTCAAAGTAAATGAAAAAAGAAAAGCATAGGGGCTTCCCTGGTGGCGCAGTGGTTGAGGGTCCGCCTGCCGATGCAGGGGACGCGGGTTCCTGCCTCGGTCCGGGAGGATCCCACGTGCCGCGGAGCAGCTGGGCCTGTGAGCCATGGCCGCTGAGCCTGCGTGTCCGGAGCCTGTGCTCCGCGACGGGAGAGGCCACACCAGTGAGAGGCCCGCATACGGCAAAAAAAAAAAAAAGCATAGTCATTGAAGACTGTCTTTTGAATTGCTTGAATGTGCTTGACTGTCAGAATGTTCTTTTTCTAAGAGGAAGCCCATCTTAGTTAACCTTTTTCTGTTAATTAAACTTTGGGATTTTAGTCAAGTAACAGTTACCAATAATTATGTTTTTGAGTTAGGTGGGTGTTGGAGGAGAGTGGTGGTTCTGTCTTCCAGGGGACTGTCACTGGAGATAAGGGACAGCAGAGATAAGAGTTGTGCATAGTATACTGATACTGTTATTGTGTAAGCCAAGGGTTCTGGGTGGTTCCAGGCTAGCCTTCCTTTGCATGAGTGGAAGCCAGCAGCAAAATCCAGACAGAATAGGCTTTAGCATCTGGATAATCAATGAAAATGACATTGCTATGGAGACTTTGTCCCACCTTTTGTCAACATGTAACAGAAAAGCAATGGCTTAAACAAATTTACATTAGAACTTGTTCAGAGAATGAAGAAAGGAGAGAGATTTGTTTACACAGCAGCAGTCTAAAGGTGACTCAAGTCTGTTGTCATTCACTCTAAGAATGCCATCTTTATTGACTTTTCTTTAGGATTCACTAACAAAGGAGCTGTGTAGAATTACATCAGGTTTCTCTCTGGGTGAGGGTTTTTATTAGGAAGAATAACTTGGTAGACGTTTTAGCAGTTTCAAAAGCTTTTGTCCGTTCTTGACTTAATTAAAGGGTAGAGTATTTTAATTTGTTCGACAGCAAACATTGAGTGCCCCAGATGTGAAAAGGACTGTGTCAGTTCTCTGGGGAAGATGAAGATCAGTGAGGTGCAATATGGGTTCTTAAAGAGCTATAGCCTTGTAGGGGAATCAGGCATGGGCACCATGGTGATATAGAGTGATGAATGCCCCAAGAGAGGCTGTCAAAATACTGTGGGAGTTCAGAGGAGGAAGAGAGAGACACTCATTTCCCCAGTGAGTGAGGGGAGCAGGCTCAGTTAAACTTCATGTAGGCCATGGTATTTAAGCAGTGTCTTGCTAGGTGGGATTGGGACATATGAAGAATTCTTTAGTTTGAGGCATGGGCAAGTGTTCAGGATAGGAATTTCAGATTTGCTACAGTGTCTAGCATGGAAAAGTAAATAATAATAATAACAGAAATGGTAATAATAATATAATAATACTAGCATTTATTGAATGCCTAACTTGTGATAATTACTTGTTTTAATTCATTTCCTCTTAACAATAACATAATAACCCTAGGAGGAAGGTACTATTGTCATCCCCATTTTACAGATGGAGAAACTGAGTTATAGATAGGTTTAGAAACTTGGGTAAGGCTATGTAGTTAGTAGAATTTGACCCCATACTAGTTCTGGAAAGCCCACCCTTCCTTGCTGTGTTGTACTGTGAGAAATGTAGCAGAAGGGGACTGGGGTCTGTTTATGTAGAGCCTTGAATGCCCACATGAATCATTTAATATATTGGAAGATATTTTTTTCTCAGTGGTTCTGTCATTTCTTTTAATATTCTGTGCTTTAATGCCTTTGACATGCCTTTCCCACTTTACCCAGTCAATTCCTACTCATTTTTCGATTCTTTGCTCATATAGTACCATTTCTGTGAGGCTTTTCTCGATCACCCAGGAAGAAGAGCCCTCCTGTGGCTGCCAGGACTGTTTGCACCTTTAATACAGCGTTCATCATTTACTTTATTTTTCCTCAGCTAGGGTGAATTCCTTGAGGATTGGGACTACGTATCCTTTTTGTATCCCGGATGTTAGGCTCATCTTTGTTGTTGAATAAAGCTCAGATAAATGACTGATTGAAAGGGAGGGTGATACATTTTCAGATGTCATGCTGACTTTTTTTCATCACGCTTCTTCTGAGTTACAGATGTTAGAAATACCTAGAAAAGAGAGAAAGGAATATATGAGACAATACTTTGGTTGATTGGGTTTCTGTGAAAATGAAAGCGAGAGATTATTTTGGATTTGAGATTACTGGGGATGATTTCTCTGAGGGCTGGGCTTTGGGCTTGGCCCTTCCGGAGGTGTAACATTTAAGTTGGCCGAGGGGTCAGGGCATGCCGGCTGAAAGAGCAGCATGAGCTGGGGTCAGATGGGAAATAACACTGTCAGCTGTGAAACGTGAGCCCCTCGGCTTCCCGCTGTACCCAGTAGAGCATTTTACAGTGTAGACAATCTCTTGAAAGCCCTGGTTTTCTTTACAGTCTGCCAGAAAGATGTATGGGCAAGCAAAACATTTGCCATACTGTGGTTTGAATTTAAGGTAAGTTCCTAACACGTGGAATAGGAAATTCAAATGTTCAGGATACCTTTTTGGTAGGAAAAGTGCTGTTGGAGGACAGATGCATTTGGTCTAAATTAAACTTATACTCCAGAAATTCTTTAAAATCTTAAAACAAGGAACCTTACATTTAACGGGCAGGTAGTCAGCCTGACTTGAGTTTCCTTTGCCAGTCTCCTTAGACCAGTAGAGACTCTCAGGTTGCTGTCATGGGCTTGTGTTGTTGAACTGAGCTTCTTGCTCTTCATCTAGCAGCACTCTGCTTGTGATGTGGGGAACTAAAGTTACTGAGAAGAGGCAGGGTTACCTGGACCCGTGGAGAGGAACATGCTAAAGAACTCTCATAATAAAGGAGGGCATTGGAATCCAGGGAGAGGGGCTCTTTGTTAAGAAACATCTTCCAACAATTGGAAACCTTTTACAGTACTTTTGAGGCACAACCCAGAGTACTAAAAATGATGCCTTGAAACTGCTGATGCCCAAGATCGAAAGCTTTTCTCCCTCGCTAAGTTCGGATTAAAAGCGGTCATGTTCTCAGAAGCATCTCAGAAGGGAAGGGGCAGTCTTCCCCAAGATGGTAAAGGTCATAGCTTACCATTTTACTGACTGATTATTCTGGGGACCAGAGGCTTACCTTTGGTGGAAGGAAAGACTAAAGGGAAGGTGTGTCTTGCTCTCGTGCATGTGGCCTCCATCCCAGAGTCTTCTCTATGCAGAAGTTTTCCTTTTCTGTTGATTACAGAAGATTTTAGGGCTATAGCTGTTTAAACATAAGCTCCATGAGGTTAGGGACATGGTCTTGTTCCCTAATATATCCGCAGACTCTAGAATAGTGCTGTCAAATAGAAATATAATGTGAGTCCCCATACATTTAAATTTTCTAATTGCCACACTAAAAGAAAGAGATGGAATTAATTTTTTTTTGAATTTTGTTTTATTTATTCATTTTTTATACAGCAGGTTCTTATTAGTTATCTATTTTATACACATCAGCGTATACATGTCAATCCCAATCTCCCAATTCATCCCCCCCACCCCCACCCCCCGCCCCTGCCGCTTTCCCCCCTTGGTGTCCATACGTTTGTTCTCTACATCTGTGTCTCTATTTCTGCCTTGCAAACCGGTTCATCTGTACCATTTTCCTAGATTTCACGTATATGCGTTAATACATGTTATTTGTTTTTCTCTTTCTGACTTACTTCACTTTGTATGACAGTTTCTAGATCCATCCATGTCTCTACAAATGACCCAGTTTTGTTCCTTTTTGTGGCTAATAGAGATGGAATTAATTGTAATAATGTATTTAAGGTGAATATCCAAAATATTATCATCTTAACATGTGATCAACATAAAAAATTGAGCTATTTTACATTCTTTTGTTCACAGAGTCTTCAAAACCTAGCGTCTATTTCATGCTCACAGCACGTATTAATTTGAACTAGAACTGTTTTGAATGCTTAGTAGCCACATGTGACTGCTGCCTGCCGTATTGGACAGTGCAGGTCTGAACTACACCTGGTATATGGTAGAAGCACAGTAACTATCAGTTAAATGAAGAAAGGAAGGGAGAGAGGGAAGGGGGAAGGAAATGGTAAAACTTCAAAGATGCGTCAGCGGAGGAACACTATTTTACTTCTTTTGGGGCGTCTTAGCAGTTTCTTACTAGACCAGCAGCTGAATGATCCTTATTAGATTAAAAAAATCATTTGCAAATGTGTTGTCTCATTGATACGTACCTTCAACAGCATTGTTTAGATAGGTCAAGTTTTACTGTGTTTAATTGAAAGGTGGCCTACCTGAGGTGAGGTTGAATGAGTGTGTGGCTTAACCAAGATTCATACTCGGGTCTTTTGAGTCCTAGTTCAGTGCTTTCTCCTCGCTGCTGTGTACCTCCCCATGGGTTTGTTTTAGGTATGCTCATCCTCCTATGAACACTAGTTGGTTCTCAATATGGATAGATACTAAAAGATAGACTGAATAAATGTTGTTAATACAGAGCTATTTAAAAGTAGTGATTGGGAGTTTGGGATTAGCAGATGCAAACTATTATATATTGAATGGATAAACAACAAGGTCCCACTGTATAGCACAGGGAACTATATTCAGAATCCTGGGATAAGCCATAATGGAAAAGAATATATGTATATATAACTGAATCACTTTGCTGTACAGCAGAAATTAACACAACTTTGTAGATTAACTATACTTCAATAAAATAAAAAAATTAGTTATTAAAGGCCACACTTAGAGTTTGCTTTTAATTCAGTAATCAAAGACGTGTGGGTACAAAGCTGAGAAGGTTGTGTGTGTGGCTTTTCTGGATGTCAGGACCTTCTGAATTACAGAGGCACATAAAAATTTGGTGAGTAAAAAGAGTGTTTATGACAAGGTGTGTGTACATATGTTTGAAATGATCCCTTAGTATATAACCATTTTCCCTCTACAGACATTATTCTGTAGTAGGAATGGGTCATGATTTGCTGTTCTAGTGCATGGAGAAGTGTCTTATCTCTTACACAGAGGAAAAGAGACTTAACCAGCATAATGACCCTCCAGTGCTTAAGTTATTGGAATTAGCAGCTTTCTTGTTGCTCGAGCTGTTAAAATAGTTGTTTTTATTGTGCTTAACATTGAAATAAAACCCTAAAGCAGATACTTTTGGTATGATTCAATTTGTTATGGTTAAAATGCCGAAGAGGAATTGAAGTTAATTTCTAGAGTATCAGTATGATTTTATGGAAACTTTGCATTAACGCATCCTTTTGGAGAGAGGCCAACGCTGATCACTTTTGGACCCAAATCCTACTGTGCAGAGCAAAGTGTGTTACTGAGATAGCAGTGCACAGTACATACTTTATACAAGGTGTTCATTATTTGAATTTGTGAGAAATAATTCTAGTTTGCAGAAAATGGCATTTCTTGAGAAAAAGACAGGCCTAAAATATATAAAGCTTTTCCCAGAGTCAAAAGATATTTGCAAAATATTTTGTTCACTGTTACTCAATTTAGGATAATGTACCATGAATTTGAAAAAAGTAATGCCAAAGTTATTCAGTAAAAAAAAAATGTCTTTGCAGGTCTTTGTCACAGCAAAATCCACTGCCTCGATTTTAATTGACCCAACCTGTGAGCAAAGAAGTGAATTCTAATTTATCTTGCATATTTGGGAGATTATTCACAAGGAATTTTGTACAAAACCACATGAATATCATTATCTACCCTATACACTAAGGATTTGAGAGTAGGTAGCTCCTACACATACTTTCCCTTCTCTTTTCATAGCCTGGGGAATGCTGTGAATTCACAGAAGTGGACTTTTAAAGTGACTGAAGCTTACCCTTTCTGTAGCACCATCCAGACTCCAGAGGCACTTTGGTGGCCTGCAGACTCATAGCTGCTTTTCTTTCCTAGTAGGATGACTTAGAACCTGAATGGGTGGGGAACCTGGAAGTCCTCCGTGCAGAAGGTAGCGAGCGCCTGATGACACTCGAGTGCGTGGATGGCAGGTGACTGAGGATCTGGGACAGCGGCGCCAAGTCCTGGATGAACGTCAGAATCCCCTGGGGCGCTTTAGGACCTTACAGCTGCCCAGACCCATCTGTTTCACATCAGCGTCTCCCTGGTACTACCTACATTTCAGCCAGGATTTTAATTTCTCATTGAAGAGCTTTCTTGAATCAGTAATCATGGGGCGTCATATGTATATTTTGTTACCACCTCACTTGTTTATTAGTAGTGATTTCTCATGAGTCTCCAAACTATTCAGGAAGGTTGGTTGGTTTGTTTCTGAGACAGAGATAGTCAGTAAAGGATGAAATAGAGCTAGCTCCTCTGCAAGAAGTCTTGAGGCAAACGGACCCCGAGGAGGTGGGTAGGTGGTGGCAGTTGGAAAGAACGGGGCCAAGTAGGCCAGGGCTTAGAGGCTGTCAGTGCACAGAAAGAGATGGGTTGTACAAGGGGTCTTTCTGAGTGGACTATGTATGGGTTTAAACCATCTAGAAACTGTGCACTTCTTCATAATTTATGTTTCCCTTTTGCCATTCTTTGAATAAGGAAGAGACATGATTAATGACCATTGCTCAGAGAACCTTTTACTTCTATTTGGACTGCTTTCAAGATAGTACTATTTGTGGGAGGTCTGACATCTATTTAAAGGGGTAGTTTTTTCCATCACTGTTTTATGTTTTATGTAGCCTTACATACAGAAGGGTACTTTAAAACTCCCATTTCAGAGTCTCCCATTCCAGTAGATGTCAGGGCATAAGCTAGACACCTCATGTTTCAGAATACTTAGTGTACTTTCCTTCTTTTATTTAGTAAAGAACAGTATTTTGTGGCATTCTTCTTAACTTGTTAACCATAGACGAAGGTATCTATTAATTCAAATAGGGACTTTTGTTTATGTTCTGAATGTTTAACTGAGATCTGTTATCAGAAGCCCTTCTGTCCCTCAGTTTGATGTGCAGTGTGGTGGTGTTGATGCATGTAGTTCATTGTTCGAAGGGCCCAACTGAGGTTGTGGAAGGGAATTGATGTTCTGTGGACCAGTGTGGTCACTGATGCTAGCTTCTGGTTTTTAGTATTACCTGTAAATATAAGTCCTTTGACACTAATTGTTAAGACTCAAAAAAGTAGATTAGAACAATCTGAGGGGGGTGGAGGGATTATTTCTAATATTTCTTGGGGACTGAAATTTCTTATCCAGCATTCGTTCTGCTTTACAATGTTCCCATAAAGTATGACATAGAAAAAAGCAGTCCACAAACCTTTTGCGATAAAGCCTGAAGACTTAAAATGTTTTAGCGCTTTCATCTGAATGAGTTAAAAAATCTAGATATTTCCCCCCAGATGATGAAGATCTTTATTATAGAAAATACGGCAACTACAATAAAGTGTAAAGAAGAAAATAAAGATCACCAGTAATCCCACAACCCAGCAGTAGCTACTATTAACATTTAAACTATTTCCTTTTAGGTTTGTGTGTGTGTGTGCGTGCGTGTGTGTGTGTGTATGTGAATGTGTGTGGGGGGCGCATACTGTTTTGTGTCCTGTTTATTACTTCCCATATAAATAACTGTTCTTTAAAAACATAGTTTTCATTGGTTGTTTTCTTGCCCAAATATTTTCCTTATTTTCAATATTTAGTTGAAACACCATTAAGAAATCAGCTTGGATGCCTTTTGATGCCTTTTTTTCCTCCATGAGTACTTTCATTCATAGAGGAAGTTGAAAGAATCTCCACTGGGCTTCCATGGAATGTTGATTTAACACTCCTGTCACACTGGCCATAACTTGCCTCATGTAATATTTTGTCTACATCTAATTCTTCGTCTAACATTTACTGAACCCTTCCTTTGGAATAGGTACTATGCTAAGACCTCACGATACAATGGTAATACAAAGGAAATAAAAAGCAAAAACCAGTTTTGTACCTGCATTCAGGTTCCTTAGTTCATGGGCTGGGGAAATGCAGACATTCCTAAGATAATCCCACAGATAAACGTTATCTTACAATTGTGATACGTAATTTGAAGGAGAGGTGAATGGTGCTTATGAGAACAGTTCCAATGAATAAGGACACGTATTTTTTTTGACCACAGATTTAATATGATCCAGGTCCTGTGCTTCTGTAAAGGTCAGTGCAACGAAAAGATAACTTGTTCACTCGAAAACCCTCATGTGCTTATAGTGTTCTGCTGTGGGTGGAGGGCATGCGGGCTCTTTGTGCCCAGCTCTGGCCAAGTGGGCTACATTCTAAGGGGGACCTGCTGGAGAAGATTTTAGAAAGGATTTTAACGATGCCTGGCTAGGAGAACTGTAGCAAGTGTTCTGGGGAAATGACGACACAGGGCAGACATCGTAGCTGTTGTCCAGCGTGTAACCATTTATCAAGGTGTGTAGAAGGGATTCTGATAGTTGATGGGAAGTGAGACTGCTCTGCTGGTTTCCTTTTCATTTTAAGATTATCTGAAGTCATGCAATATCTGCTGGGTACCAAGAGGACCCTGAGGGTGGTGTACAGCTGATGTCCACTCCTCTCCCTACCCAGTGACCCCACTCCCGTCTCCAGGCAAGAGGAAGCCACAGAGGCTTGGGGACCTCAGGGAAAGCTGTGACTCTCAGTAGCCAGTATCTGCTGAGGACAGGCTCCTGCAGGCAGGCGCTTCAGGAATTCCTCAGAACCCACAGGCTGCCCATAGGTTAAGGCAACCCTGAATGCCTTAATATGGCAGAAGACCATCTTGCTTGCTCTCTGACTTCTGTCCTCACTCTCTGTCCCTGAGCCTTGTTAGTTCCAGTGATGTAGAAATTTCTTGTGTGACGTGACTTCTTGTCCTTTGCTGCCGTTTTCTTTTTCTTAACACACTTTGTCTTTTTCTTAAACGCTCCTCTCTGCTGCTGAATAAATTCTTTTTTAGGACCAGCTTAAAAGTTAGCATCTGTAGTGTTTTTCTTGCTTCCTAGAGTTAGTTACTTTATAGCATGTACCTCTCTTACAGTATCCCTGAGATTAAAAAAATATATATTTAATTTATTTATTTTTGGCTGCGTTGGGTCTTAGTTGCTGTGTGCGGGCTTTCTCTAGTTGAGGCGAGCGGGGACTACTGTTCGTTGTGGTGCATGGGCTTCTCATTGCGGTGGCTTCTCTTGTTGCGCAGCACGGGCTCTAGGCGCACGGGCTTCAGTCGTTGTGGCGTGTGGGCTCAGTAGTTGTGGCTTGCGGGCTAGAGCGCAGGCTCAGTAGTTGTGGTGCACGGGCTTAGTTGCTTCGCGGCATGTGGAATCTTCCCAGACCAGGGCTCAAACCTGTGTCCCCTGCATTGGCAGGTGGATTCTTAACCACTGCACCACCACCACCACTGAAATTTTATGTATGTATGTATTTATTTATTTATTTATTTTTGGCTGTGTTGGGTCTTTGTTGCTGCGCGCGGGCTTTGGTGACGCAGTGGTTAAGAATCCGCCTGCCAATGCAGGGGACGTGGGTTCGAGCCCTGGTCTGGGAAGATCCCACATGCTGTGGAGCAACTAAGCCCGTGCGCCACAACTACTGAGCCCACAAGCCACAACTACTGAAGCCCACGTGCCACAACTACTGAAGCCCGCGTGCCTAGAGCCCGTGCTCTGCAATATGAGATTTTTTATTTAGCTGTTTAGCTTGCTCTCCTAGAATGTAAAGTTCTTGAAGACTGGGACTGTGTTTTCTGTTTGACTTTTCAATGCCAAAAAGGCATTGAAATAAATGGCACATTCTGGGCATCCAGTAATTTTTGGATGGAGGAATATGATTCTCATTTGCTTTACAATAGTGATGCCTTATTGTGGCTTTGGCGCTTACTGTCCATGAGATAAATAGTTGAACTTTAGATTGGTTGATTAAAACATTGAGAAGTGCAAGAGTCTGGTTTTCTTGAATCCTTTATTAAAGATGCTAATAGAGAGGATATTATTATATGGTGAGGCATTCCTAGTTTCCACAAGACCACTTTGTGTTTTGGGTGACCTTCTTTTTAAGCTCCTTCAGAGTTATCAAATTGTTGCAATCATATTTTCAAGAAGGACCTCATCTTAATCAGGACTGAAATGATGCTAAGAGAAAATTGAAAATCACCATTTTTTTAAGGTAATCATAGTAAAAAAGTGATAGGTATTTATAGAAAGGTACTAGCATTTGGGGATGAAGGAAATCTGTAGTAAGAAATGTTCCAAATTAAATCAGGTGTACACTGTGGGCAGATAAAGCACAGATTGTGTTCTAATATGGTGTAGAGCTCAGAGTTTGCAGAAGCTAATTTTAAAATGTTATCAGACCACACTTACGCTTGCAGGACTTGCTTTAAAAAGAGCTTCGTAGTTTAACAACAGTGGTCTGGTTATCTAGGGTTGATGAGACTCTGGAAAATCTGATATGCTTAAACGGAAATTTTTGAATATTGCTGTCTACTAGAAAATCAGTCGTTAAATGCAATGAGAAATATATTTCCAAGCAGACAGGAATTTTATAGTATAATAAATGGATACTGTTCCCAGATGGCAGATTTCTAGGGCAGTGTCATTATCTTCAGAAAGCTTCCTGGTACATGTGTGGCATCAAGACTGGCAAGGGTGAAACTGATTGGATACTCCCACAGGAGAAGCTTAAGACTTGATACCCAAGTTTTCTTTGTTCCCTGCCAGCATACCATCCTAAATTTCTTCAGCGAGTTGTTCTGCTGGGCACTGATCCTTTTTTCTCATAACTTCTGGCTGATCCTAATCAAAATAGGGCGTACCTCTCCTGCTACCCTATGTAGTTTCAGTTCCTCTGTTCACCAAATTACATCATATGCATTTCTAAATGTTGATTCATTAACTGGAACCCTCTGTAAGGGACTTTTATTTTGTAGGTGGAGACGTTGTAAATTGGTTTAAGTTCTTAGCATATTACGTTGTTGATCTCTTGTTCCATTAATACGCTCTCTGAACTTTAAGATGGATACCCAGATTTTTGTTTATAAGGAAGAACTTTTACTTGAGAAGCTGTCTGTGGTGTGACGGTCCCTCTTTATCCAAATCTGTTCTCCAGCTATATACATCCTTTGTAAAATGCTCATCTAAAATCAGCAGTGAATAAAACGACCTTCATCCAAAAGCAAATTATTTAGCTCTGTATTTGAGTTTAATGATTTAGATTCATGTTTGAATTAGGTGATGTGGATTCGTATTGCAAAAAAACAAACATTTTAGATATTCCTGAAGCTTATAGTTGAATGAGATGCTCAAGGCACCTTCTGAAGTTAAGGTACATTCCTTGCTGGCTGATTAAGAGGAAAGTTGACCTGCCGTTGACTTCACCCGATGGATAAGCAATAACTAGAAAGTTAGTTAAGAAAATTTGTGTGATTTATTTTGCTACTGACTCAAAAGAGGAAACTTATATTAGAATTTGTTAAAATATTATTTTCACCTTTTTGGTTATGGATAAGAGGTTTGGGGGTTTTAGTCATGTTTTATAATTGGGCTGCATTGTATGATATGATGCTATAAAAGTAGGAAAGAGAAAACACATGAGGGCATAATTATAGCCAAACGTGTAGTTGTCTTGGTTTCTTAGAGGTGGGGCCTGGATAGGACCCTTAGGAAATTTTTTTTCAGAAAGAATCCTTAATGATGCATACTTTCATCAAATTAACAAAATATACTTCAGATATTATCAATAAAGTAGCTTTGACAGTATAGCAGAGAGAAGTATGCCTGATTTGGGCAGGTGTGAAATTGTCAAGCACAGAGCATATGCTGCTTGTTTCATTTTATATTTCCTTGCACTGTCGGAGTCCTGTTCCCTTTTTGAATCCTGTGAAGGCTCATGCTATGATTGTTAATTCCTCTAACGTGATATGATGAGCTGGACCTTCGGCTTGATAGTTTACAATGACTCCAGAGCTGTCCTGCTGTGCACTACACTAGGATTCCTTTTACTGAGACCCCTCCTTTGGACTTTATCCTTAAGACCAAGACTGTGTCAGCACTAGGGGGCGTTTCTCTTGTCCCAGTACATGGAGAGATTTATATTTATTAAGTAAATATAAGTAAATATATAAGTAAATAAATATAAGTAAATATATATTTATTAAGTAAATACAATGTGCTAGGTACTTGCTAGGTACTCTATATATGTTATTTCATTAAAGCCTTTTTACAACTTCAAGATTAAGGAATTAGTCTGTGCATTTCCGTCACGGAGCAGTCATCTGTCCAGGGACACACTGAAGGTAAGCCTGAAACTTGGCTTCCCATCCAGGTGTGATGAGGAAGCCCATGCTTTTCCTACTCTCCTGTGGCCTCCTGTATTTGGAGAAGGGAGCGGAGCGGCTTGGAGACCATTTCTTGCTCCCTCTCTCCTAAGCTGCCAGGATCTCTTTGGGTCTCTGTGGGTAGACCAACATTGTTATTAAAAATATCTATTCATTCATCCACCAGCCATACATACATACATTCATCCATGCACCTAATAAATATTTATGGAGTACTTATTGTGTGCCAGGTGCTGATTGAGAACCTGGATATCTGCTGGTTGCCAAGCCCCCTCTACCTTCATGAAGCTTACACGAATTATCCAAAGACTCATTATATAGTGGGTTTGGGGTGGGAGTGAGTGTCTGCACTTCTTAGCCCCGTGCCAGACTTAGAGGAGGCCCTCAGTGAGTGTTCGTTTCTTTTGCCCCATCCCTTTTAACCTAATTTTTATGCCCTCGGCCAACCATTGTCCCTTGTTCATTTATGGTTGTACTTTGAATTATTGCCTTGGGTCTGTATGTTTTTTTTTTCTCAGTTCAAGATCAGTCTATTAATCTTTAGAAACTAGCATGTTCCACAAAGACATTTGGTCTAAGTGGTCAGTTACTCTGATTTTGAATATGAAAAATGTGGTAGGGGCTACAAACTTTCAGTTATAAGGTGAATAAGGTCTGAAGATATAAAGTATAATGTGGTGACTGTAGTTGATAACACTGTATGGTATCATTGACATTTCAGTTCAATAATTGAATTTTTTAAAAAGTTCTACTTTCAGGAAGAAAAGAGAGATAAATATGGGAAGTGATGGACTTACTACTTAACTCAGTGGAAAGTATCCTTTCACAGTGTATATACATATATCAGATCATCACACTTTACACTTTAAATATCTTACAATTTTATTTGTTGATTATACCTCGAAATTGGACAGAAAAGAAGGTGGTGGTATGATAAAAATGGAGTAATTTTTTGCTAAAAAGTTGTCTTTTAGCTCTTGTATTAGGCATTAATCCTAATTACATTGTGTAGGTATACCTTCGTATTGTTTTGAGTAGCATTGTTAATAATTTACCATATATTAAATTATATGTTTTTTAAAAGGTTTACTGTATTTTAAAATGTGATGTAATGAGTTAATGCTAAAACTCATAAAGTAGAGCGTCAACCTTAGATTCTATTATGAAATTCATTGAGCAAATGTTTTCCATTATGGAGAATCTTGAGTTAGTCCTATTTTTGGAATGTTTCTTCTGTAGGGTATCTGGTGTCTTTTTGATAAATTTAAACTATTTCCCGACAGATTTTCAAGGTAAACTCAATTGACAAATTTCAAAATGCTATTTAGAGCTGAGTCTGTTTCTTGGACCAGTCTCTGTGTGGTTAATGGATGATTTCAGACAGTGTTGGAGAGAAATATTAATAACGTCAAAGATCACTTGTCACCTTGACAGAAATATGAATTTTGAGAGAAGTGTAGGGATTCATTTTCTGGCGATGCAGTTTCTTACTTGGGCAACAGCACCAGTGTCCTCTCTGGTCCCTCAAGACAGAGATTTCAGTTGACTTTGGTTCCATTTTTCTCAGTTACCCCATCTGATTGCTTTGCATGTGTTGTCAGTGTTCTGTCTTAAGTCTCTCTTAAATTCCTTCCTTTCTCGCTTCCCACTCTCCTAGTTCAGGTCCCAGGCATCTCTCACCTAGAAAATAGCAACAACTTTGGTAGTAGCATTTCTGTATTCAGTGTCTGTCCTCTTGCAGGCTCTCTTCCACAGCACTGTTGGAATTTTTTTGGGGGGGAAATAAAAAATATATATATGCGTGTGTGTTTGCCCACATATATACGTGCACATTTGGTTCTGGTGATGACAGTCTCCAGTAAACCTTTGGTAGTTTCTCACTGCCTCTAGGGTAATCTTAAGCTCTGTAGCATGGTGTTTAAAAACTTTGTGGAATGCTTCTAGCCTTCCATCACAAACCCCTCAGTCCTCCTGCCCTTTCCAGTTGGTTCCAGCGAATAAGCTACTTTCTTTGCGATTTGTCATCATTGGTGCTTTGTGGCATTATTTGCCAGGTGTGGTACTCAGACTTTCTTTGATCTAGGCGGCCTTTTAAATGTATAAGCCACTGTTTTGTCTTGTCTGAACATCTCATGTAAGTGAATGTTGAGTCAGTTCTGCTGTCTAAGGTAGCAAAGTTTGTTTTCTGCTTTACAAGGTGAAAAAGTCCCACATATTTTTTTTCTTGAAAGGATTTTGGCCTAAATGGAATTAAACAACTAAAATTTAATTGCAGTTCTTCAGACTAATTTGTTGAAGGTTATTATTTTCCAATTTAGGCAGTATTTGAAAATTCGGAACTATTTTTGTACGTAAAAGTAAGTTTTCAAATTCATCATTAGAATTGTAGCCTTCTCTTTTGCTGTGATAAGTACTCATTTATTTGTAACTATGCGAGGTGATGGTTGGTAACTAAACTTATTGTGGTAATCATTTCATAATATATAGATACATCAAATCATTATGTTGTATACCTTAAACTTATACAATACTATATGTCAACTATATTTCAATAAAACTGGAGGGGGACTTCCCCACACACACACACTCACTGTGCCAGCCTACCTCTCCCTGTACAACGAACACCATCACAAAGCTTCATAAGCCATTAACACTACCATAGGTTAAAAAAATAGTCATTTATGTTTCAGCTGCCTGATAGAATTACAAGTCCTCCAAGTTTCATCTGAATGCTTCTCTGTATTTAAAAGTAAATGTCCACAGCACAACAGTAACTCTGAATGACATACCGTGTGCTGATAACTAGCACAGTTAGAATGATGAGATTCCATGGCCATCTCTGTAATCACGTGATGATTGATCCCACACAAGTTCACGGGTGCCAGAAACGATGTTGAAGTAGGCAACATGCAGGATGAGGCCAAAGCTAGAAGACAGCCACTGAGTGGATAGTAAAGCCAGTTCATCTCCTGTGGCTCTCAGGGAAAATTTCCATGCAACCTTTAGAGTTTAAGTGTTTCTTTGTGTGTTTGATATTTAAAATGTCTTTCCATGGTTTATACTTTCTGTTTACTTAAACACCACATGCATGGCAGCCTTTTCTGTCCTTATTCTGTTTTCTCCCCCTAATTGCTTTTCCTCTGCCTCTTGTTTGCCCATTGGAAACTTATTTGTTATTCTTGCCATTAAGTTGACCTTCTGACCTTTATGTTCTTTTGCCATCTTTAAAGTTGTACCTACCAACACTTCGGTCTGTGTTATTGCTGTTTTTACATATCCTCCCCCATGAGTTAGGTTGTAAACTTTTTGAAAGGAAAGTCTGTGCCGCTGTGATCTTTGGAACACTACAGCTTTTTGCAAATTGATGTGGAAGAAGCGTTTGAATTGAAGTAAATACTTGTTTTAATAAAGGAAATAATTACATCTCAATTAAGATCTGACTTGGTTGGCTGGTGGGTGAGGTTACAGATGGACCCCCGTTTTAGCTGAGACTGTGGCAAGTGTAACGCTCGTTTTTGAGAACAAGGAAACAATTTGCAATGTTCTTTAGGTCTAACCACTCCTTGATGCTCATAACAAGTTCCTTGATGTGTGTTCAAGTCCTGCTCAGCTATGAACTGCTTTTCTAGTTTGTTTCATTATTGACTGAGTGTTTCTTAAATTCTAGTGGAGGGAAGAGGGTGGCAGTTGGTTATCTCGTTGCCTTATGCACCCCCTCTGTTTCCTGAATATGACAGCAGTTTCTGCGTAGTGCCTTTGCCCATGGAGTCAGAAGCTCCATACAAATGTGGATTCTGGTTCTTTCAAGTTGAGAGGAAAGTTAAAAACTCACTTTCTAAAGATCTGTTTAGTTTTTTTCAGGTCACAAGTTTGCCCTTAATAGAGATCTTCTTGTCACTTTAATACCAAAAGTGACTTTTCTGGTGTAGGTGGCACAATTTGTAAGGTGTCTTGAGCCAGTGCTTTCCCGTGGGGGATTAGGACTGTCTGTTCTGGAAAAGTGCATTGTGAGAAGTAAACTTATTTTTTTTCATTTTAGAAATGGATTCAGTACATACACACAGAACTTCTCAGGTGCTTTATGACTATTCTGACATCGTTACATAAAGAATTTTAAATTTTATTTACCTATTTACTTTTAATTGATTTTTTATTGAAGTATAATTGATTTACAATGCTGTGTTAGTTTCAAGTGTACAGCAAAGTGATTCAGTTATACATACATATATTCTTTTTTAGATTCTTTTCCCATATAGGTTATTACAATACACCGAGTGTAGTTCCCTGTGCTCTACAGTAGGGCCTTGTTGTAAGAATTTTTAATTTTTTAATTCTGTCACATGGCAGTTTTTCTGAACTCATGCTTTGCAAAGGAGCAAACTAAATATTGGGGAATGTTTGGTATTCATGTCAAAAATGGCTTCCACAGGGGTGTAAAATGCCACAGGTTGGGCTGGAGGGATGTAGATATGGTGTGTGTGTGTTTTTATCAATATAGGAGTGCTGAGAGGAGTGAGAGTTGTGTTGATCTACACAAACGTTATTACTTTTTTAACTTAAAAATATTTCAGATGGACTGGAAAAGGTAGGGACTTATATGTAATACCTTCCAGCTTCACCAGGTCTTAACATTTTGCCATATTTGTTTTAGATCGTAAAACATTTTGGAAAAAGTTGAAGCTCTGCTTTTCTCCCTCCTGATCCCATGGTGTTTTTTTCTATTGGAATGCATTTTATTTGATGGCTTTGAAGACAGATTACATAGTGAGTAGTTGAATGGTGGTTTCCTGTAGGGAAATGAAGTTTATGCACCTCCCATTTTCAGGTTATGGTAACAGTGCTTCTGAAGAGGTGGTGTGAACCTGACATAGGGTCATTGAACAAGATGAGAAATGTATATATTTTGAAAAGTAAACTTGGTTGAATGTGGGCATTCACATTCCAATTAGTTGTTTGGCTTAAACAACGTTCCAGAGCCACTAAGTAGTTTCTTCAAATTAACTGTTAATCTGTTAAAATGTCTGGACAATCACCAAAACTGACTGTTTTCCATGAAGACTTTGTACCGTGGTTTCCAAGGGTGTTTTCCTAGAATTGAATTCACTTTTGTTGGTTTTGGTAATTTTCCTCTAAGCATTTCCTTCAAGTTACGGAATTCTGACTACCTCTCTATTTTACTTACTTTTTTTTTTTCCTTTGGTTAAGTATAATACAAAAACCAAAAGGCTATTTATTTTTCCTTAGTGCTACCAAGTTTCTCTGTGCTTTTAATGCGGTGCCATATTTTTCATTGTTGTTCACCTTTTGTTCAACTCTGAGCATCTGTTGAACTTGTATTGTGTTTTATAATCTAAATTTAGTTTTGATAGGTTCCAGAGAACAGGGGGAAGAACGTCTGTACTAAAATGTAGTTTTTTGGTGTGTGCTCTACTTTTTGTAAGTTATATATCATAATTAAGGAAAAACAGAAATTGAGAAGATTCACTAGTGATCCTATCACTCATAAACTTTTTTACCATATATTTTCCAAAACAATTTATAAAATACATATTTTAACATAGGCTATAGTTTATAATGTGCATTTTTGTGTAATATTATGAACAATAAACTAGTAATGTATAAATAATTCCTAAATTACAATTATCTTATATACTCTAAGGTGGAGGTTGTATAATACAGTGGTAGAAACACAGGCTTTGTATCAAATAGACTTGGGTTTGGATTCTTGCTTGTCTGATTACTCAGTTTGTAGCTTGACCTTGGCCAAGGGACTTTATCTTGGGTAAGATTTAAAACTTCACTGATTCCTACGTGTACTCCTTTGTACAATGGGGATAATAATACCCAGCTCCCTGGATTGTTATATTGATTACATGAGATAGAGAATATAATGTGCCTGGTGTATTGTAGGTACTCAGATAGTAACTATCATTATTTTTTATAAGGGAGATTACTTAATCAAAAGACAAGATTAGACACTGGCTATTTAAAGCAGTATCAAGGAAGAAGTTTCTAGATGCCTATATTGTATTTGTATTTACTATTGTAAAAGTGTGGTTAATGAGGCTTGTGTGAATAGTTTGGTAACTGCTCCTGTCCCCTTCCTCCCACATTTGGAATAGGTAGCCATCTTTAAAATACATAATATGTATGGAGGCATTTTTTGAGAGACCTTCACATGGTAATGAAAAGCTACTGAATATAATTGTGTGTGTGTGTGTGTGTGTGTCTGTATGTATAGACGCATGTGTCTCTATTTTAATGTTTCTCATATGTACGTTGTGGATCATCTGTCTCTATCCCTCTTAACCTGGATGTCTTTCTTAGCTCCAAAGAGCCTTCCCATGTACTTCTCTCCCCCATTTCCGTACTTTCTTCTTCTTTTTTAAAAAAATTTTATTTATTTATTTATTTTGACTGCGTTAGGTCTTTGTTGCTGCGCGCAGGCTTTCTCTAGTTGTGGTGAGCGGGGGCTACTCTTCGTTGTGGTGCGCAGGCTTCTCATTGTGGTGGCTTCTCTTGTTGCAGAGCACAGGCTCTAGGCATGCAGACTTTAGTAGTTGCAGCACGCAGGCTCAGTAGTTGTGGCATCTGGGCTCTAGAGTGCAGGCTTAGTAGTTGTGGCTCACGGGCTTAGTTGCTCTGCAGCAAGTGGGATCTTCCCGGACCAGGGCTCGAACCCGTGTTCCCTGCATTGGCGGGCGGATTCCTAACCACTGCACCATGAGGGAAGTCTCTCATATTTTCTTCCTGATTTTAACTTCGTGCTAACATGAATTAGCACCTATTCGTGTTATTCCTCCTGTTTACCAGCACTATGTACCTGTTGTTAGTTATTTATGTATAGGCATATTGAATTTGAAAAGTGTTATCTAAAAGGAATCTTAGTCATATGGTTCTCACATTCCACTTTACCTCTTTTCTTTTTTTTTTTTTTTTTTTTTTTTGGCGCGGTACGCGGGCCTCTCACTGTTGTGGCCTCTCCCGTTGCGGAGCACAGGCTCCGGACACGCAGGCTCAGCGGCCATGGCTCACGGGCCCAGCCGCTCCGCGGCATGTGGGATCTTCCCGGACCGGGGCACGAACCCGTGTCCCCCGCATCGGCAGGCGGACTCCCAACCACTGTGCCACCAGGGAAGCCCCAGCAATACCCTTTTTAATTAATTTCGAGTAATTTTATTGTGAGGTCATAGAAGATGAGTTTATTGGTGAACTCACGCCACCTGTGGGGTGTGTCTGCCTTGACTGTCCCTGTTTGCAGTCAAGTTGCTCGTCCTCTGCTCACACGTCAGCATTTTCTCCTGTTGGCCACCTGGTGCGATGACTCTGAAGCTGCTCTTTTTAATCTAAGATGAAGCTTACTTTCCCTTCATTTTACACACACACCCACACCCACACCCACACACACCATGTTGCAGTGAAGAGACTGTGTTTGGTTTCACATGAAGTCAGTTAAAGGAGACAAAATTAATAAATTCCTAACTTTGTCAGAAGGCTAAAACTTCCTGTTTTGGAGATTGGCATTCAGGGATGTAAATATAGTCTAAAATTTTTCTAAATTGGCATTTGAATGGCTTGCTTAAAAATCACTTAAGCTCATTGCAGCACTGTTTACAATAGCCAAGACATGGAAGCAACCTACATGTCTATCAACAGATGAATGGGTAAAGATGTACATATATACAATGGAATATTACTCAGCCATTAAAAAGAATGAAATCACGCCCATTTGCAGCAACATGGATAGAGCTAGAGATTGTCATACTGAGTGAAGTAAGTCAGACAGAGAAAGACAGATATCATATGATATCACTTATATGTGGAATCTGAAAAAAATAATACAAATGAACTTACATACAAAACAGAAATAGACCCACAGACATAGAAAGCAAACTTATGGTTACCAAAGGGGAAAGAGGGGAGGGATAAAGTTGGAGGTTGGGATTAACATATACACACTATTATATATAAAATAGATAACCAGCAAGGACCTACTGTATAGCCCAGGGAATTATACTTAATATTTTACAATAACCTATAAGGGAAAATAATCTGAAAAAGAATATATATATATATATCACTTAAGTAACCAAAAAAACATGATATTCTGGGATCAGGGGCAGATAAAGGTGACTCACCTTTTATCTGAAAGTTTTTAAGCTATGTCCATAGGGTATTCAAAGGGGAAAAATGACTCCCCTTCAAGTTTATTAAACAAAACGTTTTCTAATTTCATTTTAAGTTATACATTTTTATTATAAATTCCCATAATAAGGTCAGCCTCATAGTAGGGGCCTAGTATATTCTTGGTGAATGAATAACTATCTCATGACTGTTAACTATCAATTTGTTACTTGTTTTAAATTATATTTAGCATTGCAAGGGCTTCCAAGTAGATTCCACTATTTGATCCTCACATAATCTTGTGAGTTAGGCAGGAGAGGGATTTTCTTCATTTTACAGGGAGCTTAGTAGAGCTGCTCACGTATTACCAAAAGATGACTCCAGGGTTTGACTTTAGGACTTCAGCTTCTTATTCCATCCTTTGGTGCAGTGCTCTGCTGTTTTCCCATATTGACCTGGAAATATTTCAGTACTTCATATTGTAATAGTTGTTCATTTATTCAGCAGAATTTTATTGAGGGCATGATTTTAAGTTCTAGGCCTTTGTGGCTGAATGTAAAGACAAGGTTTCTACTCTCAAAAGGAAGACTGTCAGTAAATAAATAAACAATAATAATGATTAGCACATAGTAGGTGCTCAATAAATGGTTATTGACTGAGTGAATGAGTGATCAAAGTGATAAAAAGGAAATGAGGGCTTCCCTGGTGACGCAGTGATTAAGAATCTGTCTGCCAACGCAGGGGACATGGGTTTGAGCCCTAGTCCAGGAAGATCCCACATGCCACGGAGCAGCTAAGCCCGTGCACCACAACTACTGAGCCTGCGCTCTAGAGCCCGCGAGCCACAACTACTGAAGCCCGTATGCCACAGCTACTGAAGCCCGCCCACCTTGAGCCCGTGCTCCACAGCAAGAGAAGTCACTGCAGTGAGAAGCCCGCATACCGCAACGAAGAGTAGCACTTGCTCACCGCGTCTAGAGAAAGCCCGTGTGCAGCAGCAAAGACCCAATGTGCAACCAAAAAAAAAAAAAAAAAAGCCTTTAAAGTTATTAAAAAAAAAAAAGTAAGTGAACAGTGAGTGTGGGGTTGTAAATGGATAGATTGATGAAGGAAGGTCTTCCTGAGGAAGTGACATCTAAGCCAGGGAAAGAGCATTTCAGATAAAAGGACCAGTACAGGCAAATGCCCTGAGGCAGCAAAGAGCTTGGCTTACTTAAGAGGACACCAAAGGTGGCCAATGGAGCTAGAGCATAGTAAGCTGGGGAGACAGGGGGTTCCACATGAAATTGAAGAGGAAGGGATCAATTTTTTAGGGCCTTGTAGACCATGTTGAGAAATTTGACTTTCATTCTAGTGTTGAAAGAGTTTTTCCACGTGTCTTAAGTTTCTGCACTGTCTACCTTTGTTCTGGACTGCCTTTTCAAGGATGATTTGTATGGTCAGCAGCCTTGGAAGATAGAGTGTCTCCCTCCAGAGCAAAGATCAGGCACACTATTGTCTAGTGTAATAAAGACAGTGTCTCCTGGGGAAAAGGTCAGACGGGCTTACTGCCCATTGTAGAAGACTTGGGTTCATTAAGCTCAGAATTCCTCTCCTGTTACACAACCCACTGCTGTGCAGGTGTCATCTGGCCTTCTTTGTGTTACCTCATGGGAATTGGGACTGAAGGGACTGGCACCAAAAGTGCTGATACTCTGGTTGTTGCTATTGCTATGAGTAATGAAGTCCTTTGTCTTTGACCCAAGAGTCTCATGTCTTCTGCCAGTATCCATACAACTGTGGCAGCTAACTTGTTAGTGTGAAATTAGGGTAAAATCGTACATCCTTCACATTCTTGGCATCTCAGTACATGGAAAGCATTGGGGGATTTTCAGCAGGGGGATAATATATACTTTAGCCTTTTAAAAAGTCAGTGTGGGGCTTCCCTGGTGGCGCAGTGGTTGAGAGTCCGCCTGCCAATGCAGGGGACGCGGGTTCGTGTCCCGGTCCGGTAGGATCCCACATGCCGCGGAGCTGCTGGGCCTGTGAGCCATGGCCGCTGAGCCTGTGCGTCCGTAGCCTGTGCTCTGCAACAGGAGAGGCCACAACAGTGAGAGGCCCGCGTATCGCAAAAAAAAAAAAAAAAAAAGTCAGTGTGACCACTCTGAAAATTGATCAGGGGTAGAAAGATGAATGAGGAATGTGGGTCAGCTGTCTAGTTGAGAGATAACAGTGGCTGAGACCAGTGTGGGGACTGTGGAGGTGGGGAGGCGTGAGAAATTCAAGGTGGTCTTCAGGAGGTGGAAGTTATAGGTCTCAACAGGGTGGATACGGGCTGTGAAAGAAAGGAATGGAGAATGAATCCCAGGTTTTTGGTTTGAGCAAATGAATAGATAGAGATGGAGAAGCCTTACGATGATAATAAGCCTGTAAAAGGACTTTTTTCTCTTGTCATCACCACTTTAGCCTTTTTCCAGTCAGTTTATTTGCTTGACTCTCTCTCTCTGTGTAGAACTTTTATGCTTAGAATTACAGGGAAAGGGAGAATAAAAAGTAGTTTGTACAATTCGGGATCAAAGAACCACTGGTATGTACTTTTCTGGGAAGAACATTTTTCCTGTGTCTTCACGAATTGTCAAGTCCATTAATGTTGAGAAATGCAGCTCCTGCAGTCCCTTGATGAGTGGGTTGTCTCAATAACAGTAAATTAGATTAGCTTGGGAGGATTTATTTTTCAAATAGCCATATTGATTTTTACCCAAAGTTCATTATCTGGGAATTTACAATGAAACACTTTAATGTGTTTCCAGGTTTTCTCTTTTTTTGACGGTAAAGAAATACATTTTTTCTTATGTATGTTTCAGTTTTTAAATTTCCTTTAAAGCTGGGCTATTCTCCCTTAATTCTCAAGGATAATTACTGCTCATCTTGTGATCACGTAAACTTAATAAAGTGGGATGAAAGAAACAAGTGCCTATGGACTAATTTATTCAGTTTGTCATCCTCACTGAGAAATTCCTCAGGATAACTTCTTGTCTCTGTAATGCCTGATGCTGATTTCAACAGCACCTGATTGCTTTTCATAAAGAAAGTAACTAAAAAGCTTAAAAAAAAAAAGACTTGGCTCTGAAGAGTTCTTTTAAATGCCTTCCCTTTTTTATCTAGTGAGATTTATTTTTTTGTGTGTGCTTTTTGTGTGCTTATTATATTTACAGGATGATTTTACGTTTCTTAACCTTTATATATTGTAGACGATTTTAGGCTACAATATAAAGCTTGAGTGCGTTTTGATTTATCTTTGCACCATCTTGCACATGTCCTTTTATTTCATTTGTTCTGTAGCATTTTCTTTAGTCTCTCGCCTAGGTCTAGATTTTTCCTCTTCAGAAAGAGAAGGTTGATAGAGAGGGAAGATAGAGCTTCGTGAATTTGCGGGGGAGGGTTTGGGAGAGAGGCTAGGCTTACAATTATTTCTGATTCAGTTTATACTCTGCTCCCTGGAAATCAACAATGGAAAAACTTACTCCATTTTTAAGATTAATTTAGAAAGCATGCACTGAGATCGCTAAATCATTAGTGCAGATCATGAGACTTTACCAGGTGGTGTGAGTTGTTATTAATCACTTCAGTAGACTCTGGAGATTTTTCTACCAGAAATACAGTTAGAATGTGTTTATTTCTGAGTCTTTGAGAAGATAAATATACTATCTTTTTGCTTTTTTTTTCCTTTTGTTTTCTTTTTACGGAGATCCATCTTTTGGGGTTTTAGCAGTTTTAAACCCCCTCAGGTGGTTGAGTGGTATCTAAGCTTCCCGGGATGTCCCAATCTTTCCTTTGGAGTAGTATTGTTGTTCTGCCTTCCTATCTCATTGTATAAATTCTTCAAAAGGGCCTGACATTGTGTCACTGATTTCATGTTTCAAGCTGTGCCCTAAGTCATGAACAGATGCACCATATTTAGGCTATGGTTGGAATTTCATGAATGGGTTGCTGGTCTTCTCTCCCTCGTCCCCTGATTTCAAAACAAAACCAAGAAACAATTAGTAGGATTTTACCAGGGCCCTCTAAAGAGAGATCTTATTAGTGACTGAATTGAACTAGAATTTGTAGCCTATGGAATGTGGTAGAAACTGTCCCTAAAGGACTGTGTCCCTGCCTTCAGAAAGATTTTTACCCCCCTGGTTTTGGCCTAGACTCTCCCATACCCTGAAAACCATTCTGGAAATGATTCAGGGGCACAGAAGGAGTCTTATCCTCAGAATCGTAACTTCACTTCTCCTTCTTTCCTCTGTTGGAGGAATAGTAGAGGGCACAGTAGAAAGAGGATTTGAGTCAGACCTGGATTTGCATCTGAGCTCTTGTTTATTAGTTGCGTGACCACAGGCAGCATACTTAACCTCTTTAAGCCTCAAATCGCAAATGTAAAATTGAGACCGTGCTAGACTTCGTGGTTTGGTGAAGCACTGTTGTGTCTGTTAAGGAACTGGTGCTCAGCACGTGTAGGTTCTCACTAAGAACCGGAACAGGGTCAGGACTTGAACTTGCTGTGTGTTCCTCCAGGATCCCACCCTCCTGCCTCCCTCTGGAGGGGAGAGCTGTCCTGAATTTTATGTTCAGCACTCCCTTGCTTTTTAAAATGAGTGTATCTGTAGACAATACGGCAGTCCCCCCTTATCCGAGGTTTCTCTTTTTGTGGTTTCAGTTACCTGTGATCAGCTGTGGGCTGAAAATATTAAATGGAAAATTCCAAAAATAACCAATTCATAAGTTTTAAATCGTGCACTGTTTTGAGTAATGTGATGAAATGTCACGCCATCCCAGGCCGTCCCTCCCCTGATGTGAACCATCCCTTTGTCCAGTGTATCCCTGCTGGTTAGTCACTTTGTAGCCGGCTCAGTTTATCAGATTGACTGTTGTGGAATCGCACTGCTTGTGTTAAAGGGATCCTTATTTTACTTAATAATGGCCCCAAAGCACAAGCATAGTGATGCTGGCAATTCACATGTGCCAAAGAGAAGCTGCAAAGTGCTTCCTTTAAGTGAAAAGGTGAAAGTTCTTGATGTAATAAGGAAAGAAAAAAAAGCATATGCTGTTGATAAGGTAAGAATGAATCTTCTACCCATGAAATTGTGAAGAAGGAAAAAGAAATTTGTGCTAGTTTGCTGCCACATATCAGGCCGCAAAAGTTATGGCCACAGTGTGTGGTAAGTGCTTAGTTAAAACAGAAAAGGCATTAAATGTGTACAATAAGTTATTTTGAAAGAGGCTGCATTCACATAACTTTTATTACAGCGTATTGTTGTAATTGTTCTGTTTTATTATTACTGTTGTTAATCGCTTACTGTGCCTAATTTATAAATTACACTTTATCATGTGTGCATGCATGATATGTAATGTATGCGTAGGAAAAAACACGGTATGTATAGGCATACCTCATTTTATTACACGTCGCTTTATTGTGCTTCACAGATACTGTGTTTTTTACAAATTGAAGGTTTGTGGCAACCCCGTGTCAGGCATTTGCTCACTTCGTGTCTCTGTGTCACATTTTGGTAACCCTCAAAATATTTCAAGCCCTCCACCAGCAAAAAGATTATGATTCCCTGAAGGCTTAGATGATGATTAGCATTCTCTAGTGAGATTTTTAAATTAAGGTTTGTATCTTGTTTTTTTAGACAAAATGGTATTGCACACTTTGTAGACTACAGTATGGTGTAAACATGACTTTTATACGCAGTGGGAAACCAAAATTTGTGTGACTTGCTCTACTGCGATATTTGCTTTACTGCAGTGGTCTGGAACTGAACCTGCAGCATCTCCGAGATGTACCTGTTATAGGAGTCAACATTATCTGTGGCTTCAGGCGTCCACTGGGGGGCTCGGAACGTGTCCTTTGAGAATAGGAGGGACTACTGTGTGTTTTTAGCTTTGCCTATTTGGGCCCCGTAAAAATGACATCCTGTTATATGTAGTCTCTAATAAGAGTGCTTCATCACTGCCAGGGAGTGTAGAACTCTTGGTTCTCCACTTGGCCTTTGCTGATGGTCATGGATGTGGGGTTGCAGTTTTTTCTGTGGTGTTTGGTGTAGAGTGGTTTTTACCTAAGACGTTTTTGTCTATCTAGGCTTCCCCGTTACTGATCCTTTAGAGCAGGCTGTTTCTGATACTGGGTCAGAGGTAAGGACAGCATTGCGTGACATGGGGGTGGGGGTAAATCCAGTAAGGAAATAGAGGTTAATGGGAACTAGATATACCACTCTTATAGGAAGGGAAAGGGAAAAACTAGAATGAATCTTGCAGTATTGGGCTGGAATTCAGGCTAACTATGAACTCACAGTTTTCAGTGTACGTGGATAGATACAGAAAGAAATGAAGTAAGTGTGTGCATATATGTGTGTGCTTCTGTTCACCTAGATGACCTAGGAATAGTGATAATCCAGTTGCAATACGCACACCCAGATCTTGGTTTCTAAATACCATTTTCCCCCACTAAAATGGTTGAAATTATCGGACTAAAAAATTACTTTTTAAAAAAAATATCAGTGGACATAAAGTATTGGGTGAAAGTTGGTTGAGAAATAGGATATTTATATAGTCTGAAAGTATCACTTTGCAAAATACTTATTAATTACAAAGAGGAAAAGAGTCACTTTACAGTGGGGAGATCTGGCAGATACCACCCAAATCAAGTGATACAAGTTCACACTACCAGTCAGGGAAAAAAATCAAAATAGCATACTACCTGATAGGGTGCAACGAGAGGAAGGAACTTTTCTGTGGTATTCCTGCTGAAAAGTCATAACTTGAATCTAATCAGCAATTAAGTATCAACAAACCCAAAGTAAGGAACATTCTATTCAATATAAAACTGGCCTGGGCTTCCCTGGTGGCGCAATGGTTTAGAGTCCACCTTCCGATGCAGGGGACACGGGTTCGTGCCCCGGTCCGGGAAGATCCCACATGCTGCGGAGCGGCTGGGTCTGTGAGCCATGGCCGCTGAGCCTGCGCGTCCGGAGCCTGTGCTCCGCAATGGGAGAGGCCACAACGGTGAGAGGCCCGCGTACCGCAAAAACAAACAAACAAACAAAAAAACTGGTCTGAAATCTTCAAAATTGTCAAGTTCATGAAAGTCAAGGACAGTTTGAGGAGTTCTAGTTTGAAATAGACTAATGAGCTGTGAAAGGTCAGTGCCAGTGTGAGATCCTGGATTGGATCCTTTTACTAAAATGGACACTATTGGGATCATTGGAGAAAGTCAAACCTGGACACTGTTGGGACCATTAGATGACCATACTATGTCCGTGTTAATTTCTGGATGTTGATGGTCATAGTTATTGCAGTTTTGGAAGAGAATGCCCTTGTTTATAGAAATGACTCACCAAACTCTGTAGGGGTGATAGGCCGTGATGTTAGCTACTTACTCTCAAGTGGTTCAGGGAAATTATTTGTTCTAGTCTTGCAGCTCTTTTTTTTGTCTTTCTTGAGATTATTAAAGAAAACAAAAAAGACCTCTCCTGTGAGTTGACTTTTTCAAAATCATTAGCTTATGAAACCAATCATTTGAAAGGTTTAAGAGGTTTGCTTTCCCGTGCTGTCTTGTCTGGCAGCTGCCCTTCCTGTGCGGCTTCCTGTTATATCTTGATTTGTCTTTTGGTATTCTGGTTTTAAAATATTCACCATCATTTCCTTACTATATTCTTTTCCCTGCTCATTATTTATTTCCCTTCAACTATATTTTGTTTTTGTGACAAACTTCTTTCGAGGGAAAATATGATTTACAGAAATCTGACACTTTACTGTATTTCAATTCAATGATAATATTGTATTTAGTTTCAACTTACTTTGTGCTATTCTTTTCTCCTCAGTTTTCTGGTGAGCTATTTAAGCTTTCTTTCTTTTTTTTTTTTCTTTTACCATACTGCCTCTGCGTTAGTACTGAGGGTGTTTCAGTAGGCTTTTGGTAAAAAGTATTGGGCTGGTTGATTGCTGTCTTAGAATTTAGAGTTTTCAGAAAGTATAAGCAGGGTAAGGGGAAATTGATAGAGTGGCGAATTCAATGCTATACTAATCCACAGTCTAGTCGTCTCATTACTGTGTGTATGAATGGTTAGCTCCTAAAGGTTTAGGTTAAGCGTATTAGGACCAAGCTGGCCCTAGTCTAAAAATTTGCATGGTTTGAGATGGGAGTAGGGTGTTATGGGGTTAGGGTTAATTGTCAGAGCAGCCTTCTCTTTCTGTGAACGTTAAGTGTAAGTTATCTATTTGGTAGAATCTACCCTTTCCTTTTAGTACAGAAAATCACGGGGTAAGGCCTTGAATTGCCCACCCCCCTCCTCTCTTTCATGGAACTAAAATCCATCATAGGGCTTGTTTTCCTTAGATAGGTTAGAGGACAAACTTCTCTTTAGCAGTTACATTAATTTTTATATTTCTCAGAATGATCGAGGAAAAAAAGCTTTTAAAATCCAGAGTGGTAGTTACATTTCCCTTAGAACACTCCCACACATACAGGCTTTTCTTCAGCTTTTTTTTTTTTTTTTTTTCTTGCTGCTTTTACAGTGTAGGTGGCCTTCTCTGGATTGCTTTTGACAGGAAATTGAGCAAGCTTTCCTTTTTGGAACAGAATATATTTTACTGCTGAGAGAGAGAGAAAAAAAGAAGTGTTTATGTTTTGAAATTTAATTATGAATTTTTATTTGAAGGCTGATTTAAATCTAGAAAAATGGAGGTGGGGCTTAAATTTCAGATTGTGCACTAATATTTCTGAACCTTCCTATTCATTTTTGGGCTTTCTTTTCTTCCTTTATTGGAGGAAGAAAGGAAGGCCCCCAAATTACTTTGCTTCGTAAAGCCACAGCCATGTATGGATATTAAGAAGTTTGTCTTTGTCGTTGTTTTTCTGCTTTTGTCTGAGGCTGCCTTCCCCGGTTGTCTTCTTTTTGTAGTGGAGGTATGTTGGGCTCTACACTGAGTTAATGGGCATCTTGAATCTAGAATGTGTGTTAGCCCTGCCTTTGGAAAAGCGTGTCATTCAGCAAAGCTTCCTAATGATAGGGCTTGTGCACAGGTCTCCAGGGCTGGGTAGAGAGCTCTAGATTGGAACCCTGCCTCTGCCGCAGATCCTACCTGGACTCCTGAACCCCCTGGTGCTTTGAGATAGGAATACCAGTCAACCTGCCAACCACCCAGGTGCTTGCTACCTGGGATGATTGTGGGTGAGTTTGATTTGTGTAGTTTCTTTATAGCACTGGAGATTCAGGGGAAGAAATCGGACTGTAATTAGAATATAAGCCCATATGCCACATCATGGAAATGTTATCCAGTTGGAATGGAGTAATTCTGGTGGAATCTTTCTAAGTATGTTTTTAAATCATATCCTTTCTCTTGAGTTTGACATTGGCATGTTTGTTCAGTCTCTAAGTAGACTACTAGTGCAAATCAACTGTCAGGTATGTTTTGTTTATATAATTAGCTGGTTATAACTTATTAATTAAGATGAACAAAACAAAGTATATATTTCAAGTGTTCCAGGCTTCCTTACCCATTCTGTAGGTGCAATTTGTAGGCCAATCATGTGAAAACTGCAGGTTTCATCATCTGGGGTATCTGATGCTCAGAATATTCTTTTTAGGTTTCTTTTTCCCACAGATTATGGTAGGGTAGGAAAGACCTGTTGCAGGGTCTTCTGGAACTCTGTTCTGCTGTATTATGTAAGATCATAGTGCCAGGGACATGGTAGGCCCTCAGCGAGTCTCATTTTGAATGCAGGTAATGTAAGTTTTGAAGTACCTTTATATTTGGCTGAATGAAAGATGTCCTACTATCCAAGGTGACAGACTGGGAAATTTTCCCCTTTGTCCTCACCAGGAATTGGGAATATCTGCGAGTGAAACAAAGTTCTGGTTCTTCTTACTCTTCTAAGCTTCCATTTTATATGTTTGGGAATTAACCCAGTTTGAAATAGTGTTTCATCTCAGCAAATATTAAAACTTGGTTTCTTGGAAGCCCTTTTGGACATGTATAGTCTGACTTATTTTAATATTTTTAGAAATAGGTACATGTACTGCAGATTTTAATGTTGGCCATGTATATGTATTCTTTTAACTAATAATATGCCTGCAGTCACAGGAAATGTTTTATGGTTATAGTAGAGTTTTTATATATAGCCTATCTGAAATGACCAGTGTGAGAACTGTAGAATTTCTGAGTCGTCAGAATGTTTGGTTGCTGTGGAACAGGCTTTCTCAGTCTCGCTGCTATTGACATTTTGGGCTGGAGAAGTCTTTGTACTGTTCTGTACCCCTTCCTCTGTTGTGACAACCAAAAATATCTTCAGACATTGTAAGATGTCCCCCTGGGGTACAGAATTGCCCCCTGTGGAGAACCACTGGTTGGGAACAGTGGTTCCCACAGGCAGGTGATAGACCAACTACATCAAAATCACATTATTGGGGCACTTCTTACTCATATTGGTTCCTGGGTTTCTCCCCAGACTTCCTGATCAGATCATGTGGAGAGAAACGTGATCTTCCAGACTGAACAGTCAGGTTTAGGAATTTGTTGTATAAGTGGGAGTGGCTGTCGGTTGGCTTAAATTTAAGTGTGTGTTGAACTGCACACAAAGAGATTACAAATTAAAGAGGATTTTAGAGGTAAAGTATAACATTTCACAATTATGATTTGATTTGTAGCTGTGATTTTTCCCCTTTATTACTATTTGCAGAATTTGAAAATAATCTTATACTAAAGTTCATAATTATTTTACTCCAGGTTTTGCAAGAATACCTCAAGTTGGACTCGGAAGTAAGATTTACCACCAACTTTGAAGTGGAATCAGGTGAGTTGGTAGATAAGTCACAAAGGCTTGTCGAACTCCTGTGTTCATTCCTAGAAGACCTGCCGCTCACAGCAGACTTTTGATTTAGTAAATTTGGATTCTATCTTTCTTCCCCACTGGTGTTTCCTCCTTTGTCGTTCTACTGCTGAGAGGCAGAAATGGGGAAGAGGGGAGACTCCTGTGCAGTTTTTAGTCATTGATTTCTGAATTCAGCATTTTCACTGTTACAGTAAATACTTCAGATATTTTTCTGGCAACTTAATAATAAAAATATTTTTGTTACATACGTCTATTTTCATTCCCTAATAATTGCATTTTAGAACATCTTCTATGTGTTTCTTAAAATGTGATGGGAGGTTGGACCCCAGCCCATGTTCTGAATAAGAGCCTTGTTAACCCTGATGCATTAATATATAATTTGGAATACCAAGTGTATCCTGAAAAATTGAGAGATGGCTGGATGATCTGATTGATTGAGATTTGCTCTCGGTTACTGCTAGGTAGAGACCCAGTTCTGTCCTGTGCCTATCCCAACGTTTTAGTGGATATTTCTCAAACATTTTACTCAGTTGTCAAGTGACATTCTCATTGAACAAAATAACAGTTTAATTCGATTCAAAGAGACTTTTCTACAGGCTGAAATGCTATAATATGCTAAGCTCCTAAATTCAGATAAAAAAGCGGTTTGGGGTTATGTGAGTTTCTTTGATTTTGGTACTTTGTACTTAACCTTCTTTTCAGCCAGATGCTGAAACAAAGAGTTTGGGAATTTTTTATCGCCTGCTTTGTCAGAAG
Source organism: Grampus griseus (assembly GCF_964374135.1). Lineage (NCBI taxonomy): Eukaryota > Metazoa > Chordata > Mammalia > Artiodactyla > Delphinidae > Grampus > Grampus griseus. The sequence continues at coordinate 30,848,806 of NC_139018.1, read as the reverse complement.
CAGAAACAGATTGCCTAAGGAGTCAGCTCTTCCGGAGAGCTGCATTCTATAAAGGACGGTCAAGGTTATCTGAGCATCTCACCTCTGTAAACCTGTGTGCAGAGCTGAGGGCTTCTTTTCAGACGCCTGCTGGGTAATTGGAGCACTGATTTCAAAGTGGCTTGCTATTTCTGACCTTCCTTGAATTTCAGTAAGAGAAATTGGGGAATGATTATCTCTGAAAATGTTTTTAAAGTACATTAGGACACTTTCCTGTTAGCATTGATTTGACCATTCCCAGAGTCATTCTTTAAAAGAGGTAGGAATCCAAGAAAGATTTTTAGATCTCTGTAATTTTTAGCCATTTGAAGAGCCTAAGTTTTTTTTATTAGCAACACAACTGAAAAACTACCTTTGAGAATGCAGTACTTTGCAACCATCAAAAAATTGCTGAGTGGTGAGGCAAACAGCCTGCAGGGTTGCTCAATGTAGGTAGCTGTAGCTCAGGTACTTTGCGAAGGACGAAAAAATCGGTGCATGTTATTGAGTGCCCTCTGGTTTTCACCTCTATCTTGGAAGTTGTTTTCCAAGATTTCCTTTTTTTTTTTTCTCCTCAGTACCTGTATACTATTGAAATGTGCAACTTCAGTGCACTCCCTGTATGTCTTAAGGCATTTTTAAACACTCTTAAATAAGGATCATCTCCTGGTTGGTACACTTGAATATGACAGTTCTTAGCAGAAGTGTTAAGTTCTAGGGTTACTATGAGGGCCAAGCCTGTTTAGCTTTTATGTTGGAGCAGCTACATCTTGTCTTTTAAATTGAGTTTAATAACCTGAACGCCTGGGCACTTAGATCACTTCTTTTAATGGTGGTAATATCTGATGATGCTGGTACAGTACATCTGTTAGGTGAGGTGGGAGAGTCTTCTCCTATGCATTCATGAACACTGGCTCCACTCGGGCAACAGAGGGGAAGGAGCCATGAATGCAACAGTTCTCCACACCTGCTGGCGGCATGACTCTTGGCTTTTCTAAATCAATTCTTCTTTCCTAACTTCTCTCTATTTAAGGACTATCCAAAACAATTCCCTTCCTTCAAAAGAAAACAAAAATCCAAAAAGACAAAAAAAACCCCATAAAGCCGAAACCCACAAAACCTTGTATTTTATATGTAGTCCTATGTGTAGCTTATTGAATGCATCATTCTTGTATTTTTTAATTTATTTATGTTTTGAGTAGTGTTGTTCTAGAATATAAAATTGAACTGAGAAAGTATACTTTTTTCCTTCCCTTAACAATTTTAAAAAATTGCTGTATTCTTTCTAAACACCCAACGAGAAACAGTGATAGTAATTGACAATGATCTCTGACTAAATTATGTGCTTTAGCTTTAACTTGAAGACATTTGAATAATTTTCTCAAGTATATTTTTCTTTGGATTTTCCCATTCTTGTATAGACAATTAGGTACTCGTAGGTGAGTGAGATATTACTTAAATTTTTCCCTTGTTTCAGTTTGGTTATTGCATTCAGGCTTCTGCTTTTAATGGGAGAGTAACTGAGGAAATTTTAAAAAGCTCTTCACTTCTTTTTTTTCTTGAAAATAAAATAAAAAAGAATAACACTAGTCACATTTACTTAAGACTAATAGCTTGCGGGTGTAATACACAAAAATAAAGACATCCTTTTTGTTGTTTTATGGGAAGTCCCAACCATTAGTAAGTGTAAAAAGAGAGAAAAAATATGTATGTCATTGCATTCTCCTAGACTTTTCTTGGTGTTATATGGAGTGGTAGCAAGAAACCTAATAATCATAGTGCCTTACATTGGCCATCCAGATGATAGAATGTCTATAGCAGATTCACAAATCACTTAAGAAATGGAAGCTTGGAGAACATTTTCTCCCTGGCTGACCATCCTGTAGAACTCCCTCTTATCCACTGATGCACCCTACCCCTTTTCTCATTTTTCTTATAAATTATGTCTTCCTTAAAACATGAGAGAACAGCTGTTTATATCCAATAGTTTCCTTTAAACATAGCCCAGTGACAAAGACAGTAGATTAATAACAGGAGTTTGAATATATTAACTCTTAGAAGAAAAAAGCTCAAATGTTGACCTTGAGTAGACTTGTTAGATTCTGTGTGTCAACCTGAGTTAGAGTTTCACAGTGGCACTGAGGGTACAAAAGGGAGGCAACTTTTTCAGATAAATAATAGCTGAAATTTTATATTTTGTTTTTTCTAAACTTTTACTTTATATTAGAGTATAGTTGATTTACAGTGTTGTGTTAGCTTCAGGTGTACAGCAAAGTGATTCAGTTAAACATATACATATATCTGTTCTTTTTCAAATTCTCTTCCCATTTAGGTTATTGCAGAATATTGAGTTCCCTGTGTTATACAGTAGGTCCTTGTTGGTTATCTATTTTAAATATGGTAGTGTGTATATGTCAATCCCAAACTCCCAAGGTATCCCTCCCCCGCACCTTTCCCCTTTGCTCACCATAAGTTTGTTTTCTAAGTCTGTGAGTCTGTTTGCATTTTGTAAATAAGTTCATTTGTATCATTTTTAAGATTTTTTCAGATAAATACAAGTGGAAATTTTATTAACTGAAAGTTGACTATAATGTAATATGAAAATATTAAAAATTCAGAGCAGCAAAGGGATGATTGCAGAGTTTTCCTTTTGTCTTTGGCCGTGACTAATTTGACTTGAATTTGGCATGCCTCGGGGTCACTTCAGCATTATTTCATCATGCTTATTTATCATTCAAAGCTTCGTCTTTGTTCTTAAAAACATTTTAACAGACTGTAGAACTGTACTGTGACCCCTGCACATTTGCTAATGCTATCATCACCTTTCTCTTTTCAGTGAGAACAACTTCTTCTCACTGAATTCTTACCTTTATCTTCTTCAGAACCTGAGAGTACAGCTGTCCCCATCAAATAGAGCGTTGCCTCTTCTAAATTCAGTCGGTGGCAAATAGAACACATGGGAATAGGAATTAAGTTGTCTTTGGAGGAGTGTCTTGTTTCTTAGTACCTGCTCATATGTGGGGGGCCCTGGATTTGTATGGCTATGATTCTTTCTAACGATACCATGTTACCCACTTTCTTGACTGTCCCATAAATTTAAAGTTTGCTGTTAGGAGTAGATTTGAACTTCTAAAGTAAGGAATCAGAAAACAGAGAAGCAATAACATGAACCGTGTTTGAGTGGGTGGAGGGCAGGGTGGGAATTATGCATCGCTCTGCCTCCCCTCCCTGCCTTGAAAACTTGGGTGGGTGGAAGCATTTTTGAACACCTGGCTTCTGGGAGCAGGTCACAGGATGGAATGAGAGGTGAAACTTGGGGAGAGCTAGCACCTGCCAGTTCTTCATGATACACTGATGTGTCTCAAAGGCCTTGGGAAACTCTTAGTATTGGGGGTTTTGCTTTAAAACCTGAGCTTTGTTTTAATGTTTGTCAATACCTAAGAATATTTTAGATATAAAAGGAACTTGTAAATGTCTTCACTAGTATTTGAGTGGCTTTCGTCAAAATCATGCAAGCAAAATTCGGGTCCTATGGTGGGTGAAGTCTTATGTGTAGGGACGTCCAGTATGCCGTGTTTTGGGGGTTTTGGTACTCCTTCTCCTGGGAGGAGGGCTTTATTGTATCTTTTTGGAAAAGACTTTTTTTTTTTTAGTTGACGTTTGTTTATTTATTTATTTTTGGCTGCATTGGGTCTTCGTGTGCACGGGCTTTCTCTAGTTGCAGTGAGTTGGGGCTAGTCTTTGTTGTGGTGCGTGGGCTTCTCATTGCAGTGGCTTCTCTTGTTGCGGAGCATGGGCTCTAGGTGCGTGGGCTTCAGTAGTTGTGGCGCTTGGGCTCAGTAGTTGTGGCTCATGGGCTCTAGGGCGCAGGCTCAGTAGTTGTGGTGCATGGGCCCCAGAGAGCGTTGGCTTCAGTAGTTGTGACGCACGGGCTTAGTTGCTCTGTGGCATGTGGGATCTTCCCGGACCAGGGATCGAACCCATGTCCCCTGCATTGGCAGGCAGATTCTTAACCACTGTGCCACCAGGGAAGTCCCCGGAAATGACTTTTAAGCAAGGCCCTAGGCTTGAGGAAAGCTACTGTTCACATCTGCACAGAACATGCCAGAGTTTCTAGTGAGTCTCTGAGAGGTGTGGGTGTACAGCCCTTCCAGATAACATCAGCCTTTTCAGAGCAGGGGATGTTTCTCAAACCATTGTTTGTTTCTGCACATGGCTAGCTCTGTGTTCTTCTTGTAATGGTTTCCTTAATGAAAATGGACTGATCAGTGCTCTGGAGGAGTCTTCAGTGCTAAATAATGAATGGTTGCTCAAGAACTAATAGACTTTGATTTTTTTTTTCAAGGAGTCATTAAAAAAAAAAGTCTAACTCAGTTCAGTAACTGACCCCTTTCTGCTACTGACGTTTTTTACCCCCAGTCAATTGGAAAATAAATGGTTTGAGAAATTGTCTAGGTAACATTTGATGGGTATAGGGACCTCTGGGCATGTTCTAACCATAAAGCTTTTGTAGTTACAAGCAGTTGGACATTCTACTGCTATTGCTGCTTGTTTCTTCCCTGGATCTATTAGTGGGAAAGTTAATTCAATTAAGTATATAACTGTTTAACTCCAGTTATTTACAGAGCTTTTTGCTTAGTGTTGACAGGGATGGAAATATAACAAAGAAATGCCCCTTATTTTTCTAAGGGGGGAAATAAGACATGATTAAAAATTGTCATACTAAGTGATCAAATGTAATTAGGCCTTTAGTGGAAGTACAAGTAAAATGTATTGAGGTGTCTGTAGAGGGGGAATTAAATCCATGGAGGTGGCATCATTGGAACTGGGCACTGAAAGACCCATCCATCCATCCATCCATCCACTAAAAGAGTAACATTTGTTTCTTCAAACAACCAAAGTAATTCATATTTATTGTGTAAAATGTGGATGTTCCTAAAGGGCACAGACGTCAAAGTAAAAATTACCAAATTCCTACAAGATCACCCAGTCTCTACCACCCAGGGATAACTACCCCTACAACCATTTTCACTTTTTATTTGTGAGGTTTTTCAAACATGCACAAAAATAGAATAGCACAGCGATCCCCCATGTTCCCATCAGTCTAGCTTCAACAGGTACAGACATCTTGCCTTTCTTGTTCCATCTATCTTCTTCCTTTTTGATTGTTTAAAAAAATTTTTTTTTGAGTTTTAAAGCACAGCCCAGATATTATACCATTTAACCAAAATACTTCAGTAAGAATTTTAAACAGATAATGACTTAAAAAATAGTCACAATGTCATTACCCTTAATGAAATTAATAATTATTTAATATCATTTACTTCTAGTTTGTCCTGGTGTCCATGTTCACTTCCTTTGTCTCAAAATTGTCGTTTTACAGTTTGTTGGAATCAGGATCCAAGCCTGATGAACGCATTGCGTTTGTCTCTTTCAAGACTTTCTTAATCTGTAACATTTTCCCTTCTCTCCTTTTTTTCATGTAATTTATTGTAGGAGAAATTGGGTCATTTGCTTTTCAGGATTGCTAATATTATAATAGTTTTCTTTCATTTTTGTCCTTCTACGTGACCATGTATATGTTTTAAAAGCAAAATTGGGATCATACTTTGCATGCTGTTTTATAAGATATTTTTAACACAATGATATAAGGAGGACAGTTTGTTATTATTTAGTCTTCTATGATTAGTTTTTCTTTTCTGTTAAATCTTATGGCATTATAGTAACTAAAGATGAGAAGGATGCGTTTGACTGTATTTAAAGTAAATCTTACATTGATTATATGTAGTATTACAACAACGAATTGGTTATTTTTCCCCTCTCTCCCTCCCTCCTTCCCTCCCCCTGCCCCATTCCTCCCTCCCTCCCTTCCTTCCTTTCTTCCTTCTTTCCTTCCTTTCTTCCTTCTTCACTCTAGGACTTCTTACAGATAGACATAGTATTGGCAATGCAGTTGCCTGAATCAAGAGCCATTTTATTTTCCCTGAAGAATGGAGATATGGATGGGTGTATAAACGAGAGCCTGGCTGATGGTTCACTCCTCGCTGAGGAGGTAAATGGTGCCCACGCAAGGCCCTGATTTTTCTGGAGAGTCCCTGCAAGAAGGGAACCCTGCTTGTTATTGTTGCTGTAAGCTGACCTTTACTAAAAAGTTAAGTTTGCATTCTCCCATACACATTGACCACTGGTGGGAAAGGATTCTTAGTGGTTAAAGGGAGCGTTCACTGTTTTAATTTAGTAATGTTAACATAATCTTGACGATTCTATATTAGGTCCTCTTTCAGTTTTTAGCCTGGAAAAAAGAATATGTGTGCAAGCTCCTGCCAATAATAATTTGTTATACCTGCTTGAAGCTTCATGTGGCCATTTAAGTCGACAGTCTTCTGTTCTTCATCAGATAAAACCCCAGCTTCATTTGTGATGTTCTGCTTGCTCCTGGTAGTTTGTCTTCTTTTACATTTGATTAGATTTGAATTCAGCAGTGGTTGCAAGGATATCTGTATTTCGCCTGATTCTGTAATCCTGTCATTTAACAACCCAGTAACATCCTTGTAAGATGTTTTTTATTAATTAATTTTTTAATAAAAGTAATAAATGAGTTTATAAGATTTACTCCCTGTCTCCTCTTGCTGGTTCCCCTGTTCTCCAGAGGCAAACACTTCGTTGATTTGGTATTTATAATATAAACGTATTGTATTTTGTGTTTAAAATTTCACGTAATTGGTGGTGTATTGAATATCACTAACTATTTTTTTGTCATTCAGGAACATGGTTTGGAGTTCTGTCCATGCTAGTTGATATAAATCTAGTTCATCCTTTTTAACTGCTGCCTAATGTCATGCAGACTAGTCATGGGAATATACCATAGTTTTCCTGCCATTTTCCTATTGGTGATCTTCTAGGTTGTTTCCGATAGCTTCCGATTACAAAGAAGGCTGCAAAGAATAACCTTGTCCTTGGTTCTGTGTACGTGGGCATATGTTTCTCTAGGCAGTTGTCAGGTCATGGGATATTGTAATAGATACTCCCAAATTGTTTTACCAGAGTGACTCCCATCAACAGAGAGAATTTAATCTTTAATTCCACATATTTATCTAGAGAAATGGGATGGAGCTGGGCTAATTTTGAAGAACTGACTTATTGACAAATAAGTAGACCTCATTAACTTCTAATATTTGGCTATGAAGTGTTTTTTTCTTTTTTAAGGCTAGTTTTATTTATTGGACTCTATTTTGCTACCAGATGTGAATTTATTTATACGTATGGAATTCTGCAATTAAATAATGACAGGTACATTGTCATAATTGCTATTGAGCTTTTGTATAGAAATAACAGCTTGTTTTAGTATCTGTGCATTGGAGGTAAAGCTGGGTGTGAGGGCTGTCTTCTGTGCTTCTGAGGATGGAAGCCCCCTTCAGTTAATTGCTCACCTCTGTTCTAACGGCTAAGGAACATGCTGAATGTTCAGTGTAACACCTCCCTCATTAGGGACACTGCAGGCAGAGGGAATACATAATTAAATGAGAGCCACTGCTGTCACAGGAAGACATACCATGCTTTGTCCTTTGGGTTTCCCTTAAAGGACTTCTTAGAGGGCACTCTTCAAAGTAAAGGATGGTCTATACCCCTTTGCTTTCCTTTGTCTAGCATGACAGGGAAGACAGATACAGTTCCTTATTCCTTTGCTCTCTTAAGAAAAGAATATAACCATTATTTTATCGGTTGATTATGTTCAGGAGCTTGGATTTTTGAAGTCAGTCTTAATATTATGCCCCTTCTTTCTCCACAGTAGTTATCGTGTTTTTTTTTTTTTTTTTTTTTTAAATTTTTTGGCTGCATTGGGTCTTCGTTGCTGCGCGCAGGCTTCCTCTAGTTGCGGCGAGCGGGGGCTACTCTTCGTTGCGGTGCGCGGGCTTCTCGTTGCGGTGGCTTCTCTTGCTGCAGAGCACGGGCTCCAGGCACGCGGGCTTCAGTAGTTGCGGCACCCAGTCTCAGTAGTTGTAGCACGTGGGCCCTAGAGCACACAGGCTTCAGTAATTGCAGTGTGTGGGCTCAGTAGTTGTGGCTTGCAGGATCTAGAGTGCAGGCTCAGTAGTTGTGGAGCACGGGCTTAGCTGCTCTGCGGCATGTGGGATCTTCCTGGACCAGGGATTGAACCTGTATCCACTGCATTGGCAGGCGGATTCTTAATTACTGTGCCACCAGGGAAATGCTCATGCATTTTCTTTTTAATATCTAAAATCCTCTACCTGGAGGCCTCATCAGGATGCTGAGCCTTGCTGTTTTCATCTGTCAGTGGGCTCCCAAGCCACGTACCTTGCAGGGTTGTAAGGTGTTCATTGCCTGTGTGGTGCCTACCAGGAAACGAGCTGTCCAAGTCATGTGGACCACCCTTCCCCTGTAACAGATGAGGAAACCGAGGTTCAGAGTGTGAAGTGACATGTATTCTCCACTTTTGGTTTATCTTAATGACTAAAATAGATCCCTGCCACACATTACGTCCCATTGCATCTCTGCTTCTTGAGAAAGCACAGTGGTAGCTTCTGTGCGCATCTTTCTCCTTGCCTGGCATTTCCTTTTCTTCTCTCTACCTGTCAGTCACCTTTCCCTCCTTTGAAACATGTTCAAGTTCCTTTCCTCAGGGAGGCTGTTCTGGCTAATCTGGCAGATGGATGTTATTTCATATCCTCATCCCCTCAGATGTGTCATTTCACTGTGGACATTTGAACTCATTTGTATGTTTCTTGGAAAACTCTTCTCTGTCCCCATATTATTTAGAAAGGACCTATACCATAAAATGCTGGTTATTTAGGGGGAAAGAACTACTTTAGAAGAAAACCATATTTGTTAGCAACGCAATGTTATTTCTGTGTTTTGAAAGGGAAAATTTCAGTGGACAGAGCTAAGCTCTTAATGTGCACTGTACCATGCTTTGTTAGCATGTTCACTGCTACTCACCTCTGTTCTGCCTTTTACACAGTCACCTTTCAACCCAGTAGGTTCGAACTAAGGATTGTGTTAAATAAACGAGAACAAAATTCTCCACTGATCATTCATGTATCTTTGCCTGTGGATGAGTTTGCCTGTGACTTTCCCCCAGTGTTCCCCTCTTTTTTCTGTGCTGTGAAAAGTGGTAAACAAAACAAAAATATCACGTAGCAATATGCACTCCTAAAGATAGCTTGCAGAAGAAGTTATATGTGGACTAACCAGTACATAGAAGATCACATGAAAGCCAAGTTAGAGACGTTTATAATCTTAAACATGAACAAATGCACAATTCAGTGAATGTTTCACTGTACAGAGTACACATTTCAATTTCACTTCAACATGCAGTTGGATGAATCATTTTCTCATTCACTTGAGAGCTGCTTATATGTGGCACCAGTTTGTAAGCAAATATCATTTTGTGTTTGTGCTAGGCCGCTGTGGAATAGGGTAGTAATGTGGGGACCAAAGGCGTGTGTTGATGTGTATGTCTGTGTAAAAAGACTGCAGGGTCTTAGTTTATATTTGGGGTGTGAAGGAAAAGAAGTCTGATAGATCTGGAAGGAGCCTTAACTGTCGTCTGTACATTTTGTAGATGAAAAATAGGTATTCACAGAGATCAGTGTTTGCCCCAGGTTATATTGCTTTATGGTGTTGGTACTTGGGCTTAGAGCTCTGGGCTGGTGGAAATGGGATGGCACTATTAATGCTTTTGCGACACATTCAGTGGTATTTCTTTACCCATTCAGGGACCTCAGAATATTTCCTAAGTCATTTGTCTTTTGTACTTTGAATATGTTTTTAATTAATTTTTATTGGAGTGTAGTTGCTTTACAATGTTGTGTTAGTTTCTACTGTACAGCAAAGTGAATCAGCTGTACGTATACATATATCCCCTCTTTTGTTTGGATTTCCTTCCCATTCAGGTCACCACAGAGCACTGAGTAGAGTTCCCTGAGCTATACAGTAGGTTCCATTAGTTATCTATTTTATACATAGTATCAATAGTGTATATATGTCAACCCCAATCTCCTAATTCATCCCACCTCCCCCTTCCCCCCTTGGTGTCCATACATTGGTTCTCTACATCTGTGTCTATTTCTGCTTTGCAAATAAGTTCATCTATACTATTTTTCTAGATTCCACATATATCCGTTAATATATGATACTTGTTTTTCTCCTTCTGACTTAGCTTCACTTTGTATGACAATCTCTAGGTCCATCCACGTCTCTACAAATGACCCAATATTGTTCCTTTTTATGGCTGAGTTATATTCCATTGTATATATCACATCTTCTTTATCCATTCATCTGTCAATGGATATTTAGGTTGTTTCTATGCCTTGGCCATTGTAAATAGTGCTGCTATGAACATAGGGGTGCATATATCTTTTCAAATTATAGTTTTGTCTGGATATATGCCCAGGAAGGGGATTGCTGAATCATATAGCAACTCTATTTTTAGTTTTTTGAGGAACCTCCATACTGTTTTCCGTAGTGGCTGTACCAACTTACATTCTTACCAGCAGTGTAAGAGGGTTCCCTTTTTTCCACACCCTCTCCACCATTTGTTGTTTGTAGACTTTTTAATGATGGCCATTCTGACTGTTGTGAGGTGGTACCTCATTGTGGTTTTGATTTGCGTTTCTCTAATAGCTAGTGATGTTGAGCATCTTTTCATGTGCCTGTTAGCCATCTGTATGTCTTCTTTGGAGAAATGTCTATTTAGGTCTTCTGCTCTTTGGACATTCTTAAGCATGCTGCCCACAAGTTTTTTTTCCTGAAGAGACATCATAGAAAACCAAAACTTTGTCTAAACTGGAGTTTTAGCATTTTATTCTATTGTTAAATAAGTGATTTTTCTTTGAAAAGCATTTTCATGGCCTTTGTGGAAAAAGTTTTTGAAAACCCAAGGCAGTTGCACAATGTCACCTTTTCAAGTGTTGACGTTAAGTTAATTATGCCTAACTTCTACCATAAGGACTTCATCTTACTTGTCTTTATAGTCCCTACAGCTCTAGCACAGAGCAAAATGTTTAGGAAGTGAGGTTGGAGGGTCGTTTATCTAAAATACTTCTATGTTTCTGCCCAAATCCTCAGTGAGAAGTACTTCACCCATCTCTGCCCCTTCTCTCTTCCATGTCGTTGTGAACTAAGGATCACAGGAAACCCCTAGAAGAATTATTTGGCTATTTGAAATACAAAATTTCATGCTAATCAAAAATTGGATCACTGGACCAGAACATAATAATTTTGGCTCTCATTTGTTAAACTCTTACCATGTGGCAAATGTTCTCCATATTCTTTGAGAATAGAGCTGACTTGGCATGGCCTCTGTCTTTAAGTACCTAAAATCTAGCCTTTGAGGCAGGTGTGTGTTTAGGTGCAATAATGGAAGTATATTAGAAGTGTTGAAGCAATACACATACCCTTGGTGTTTCTCGTTAGCAGTATGTGGAAGGATATGAATACCATGAACGATGGAAGTAATTAGGTTTTTTAAAATTAAATCTTATGTTTTGAATAGCTAATATATAACCATAGAGTAAAATCCAAAAGGTTATGCAGTGAAACTAAACTGTGTAGATTTTATTCGAATCTCACAGTTTTTCTGCTGATGCCCTTTTTCTCTTCAAGGATTCAATCCAGAAATGTCAGATTACATTTAGTATATATACTTTTTAAAATTTATTTTTACACAAATTGTAGCATACTGTACTGTGCTTTTCACTCTTTCATTCCAGTTTGTGATTGTACTTTATTATACAGTCTCTTAATAGTGGACTTTATGTTGTTTCTGATCTTTTGATATTATTAACAGTGCCTCTATGGCTTGTCCTTGAACTTTTAAGTGTGCAGGTTTATATAGAGGAGTTTCTGGGTTAAAGAATATGTATCCTAAAACTGGTGTAGCCACTGTGGAAAACAGTATGGAGGTTCCTCAAAAAGTTGAAAATAGAACTGGCATATGATCCAGCAATTCCAGTTAGGGGTATCTATCCGAAGAAAGCAAAAACACTAATTTGAAAAGATATGTATGCCCCCCTGTGTTCGTTGCAACATTATTTTCATTAGCTAAGATATGGAAATAACCAAAGTGTCCATCCGTAGATGAGTGGATAAAGAAGATATGGTATAGATGTACAACGGACTATTTGCCATAAAAAAGATGAAATGCTGCCATTTTCCCTAACATGGATGGACCTGGAGGGCATTGTGCTAAGTGAAATAATTCAGACAGAGGAAGACAAGTACCCCATGATTTCATTTATATGTGGAATCTAAAAAACAAAACAAACAGAAAAACCAAAACAAAGTCCAGACTCATAGATACAGAGAACAGATTGGTAGTTGCCAGAGGGGAGGGGATTTGGGTTGGGTAAATTGGGTGAAGGGGATCAAGAGGTACAAACTTCTATGTATAAAATAAGTCAGGGGGATGTAATGTACAGCATGGGGATGCAGTCAGTAATACCGTATTAACTTTGTATGGTGACAGATGGTAACTAAACCCATTTTGGGGATCATCTCACAATATATACAAGTGTCGAACAACTATATTGTACATATGCAACTAATATAATATTGTATGTCAAATATATGCTTCAATTAAAAGAAAAAAGAAGCAAAAGCCATTCAGCTAAAAAGGGGCTCTGCCAAGAATAGAAAAAAAAAAGCATGACCATCTGCCATACATTTATGCTCTTCTGGTATGGTAGTTGTTTCTCCCACTAAAAAACCCCACACCAAGAATATGTATCTTCACATCTTTGATAAGTATTGTTAAACTGTCCTCCACAGACATTGTACAGATTTACACTGCCACCAGCAATGTACGCCTTTCTCTTCCCACTTGCCAGTAGTGTGTGAATAAACCTTGTCCGTTTCATAGCTGAAGAAAGGAATCTTCTTGTGGCTTTCCTGTGCGTTTCTCTCGTAAATGAGGTTGCACATACTGTTGGGTGTTTAAGAGCGGTTTTTCTTTCTGTGAATGGACTCTTGTGATCTTTTTGCCCATTTATCTAATGAGATAAGAGGTTAGCACTTTGTGATAGGAGCTGCTGATTTCTTTTCCTGGGTTCATATTTTGTCATTTATGGTAACTTTTGCCATGTGTAATTTGTTACTTTTGGATAATCAAATTTATTCATCTTTTATTTTATGGGTTTTGGATTTTATGTCCTACTTAGAAGGGTTTTACACTCTCAAAGAGGATGAATGATATCTCCTGGTTTCTTTTAATATTGGGTGGGCCAAAAAGTGCCTTCGGGTTTTTAAGTAAAAATAAAAGGCATGTTTTTCATTTTCACCAAGAACTTTATTGAACCATGTATTCACCCTTTGTTCCACTACCTTCTGACATTTTTCAGGCAACTTCATAATTCCATCTTCCCAAAACTTTTTATATTTCTGAGCAAAGAACTGTTCTAGGTGCCTTTTACAGTCTTCCAGGGAACTGAAATTTTTTCCATTAAGAGAATTTTGTAAAGACCGAAATAAATGGAAACCCGAAGGTGCAATGTCTGGTGAGTGTGGCGGATGAATCAGAACTTCCCAGCCAAGCTGTAATAGTTTTTGCCTGGTCATCAAAGAAACATGGCCGCCTTGCGTTATCCTGATGGAAGATTTTGCGTTTTCTGTTGACTAATTCTGGACGCTTTTCGTCGAGCGCTGCTTTCAGTGGGTGTAATTGGGAGCAGTACTTATCGGAATTAATCATATGGTTTTCCGGAAGGAGCTCATATAATAGAGGACTCCCTTCCAATCCCACCATATACACAACATCACCTTCCTTGGATGAAGACCAGCCTTTCGTGTGGTTGGTGGTGGTTCATTTCACTTGCCCCACGATCTCTTCCTTTCCATATTATTGTACAGTATCCACTTTCATCGGCCATCACAATTTGTTTTAAAAACAGAATGTTTTCATTATGTTTCAGTGGAGAATCGTATGTGGAAATACGGTCAAGAAGGTTTTTTTCGCTTAACTTATGTACAACCCAAACATCAAAGCGATTAACACAACCAAGCTGATGCAAATGATTTTCCATGCTTGATGTGGATATTTCGAGTATGTTGGCTATCTCCCGCGTGGTATAACATTGATTGTTCTCAATTAATGTCTCGATTTGATGGCTATCAACTTCAACTTGTCTACCTGACCGTGGAGCATTCCCCAGCAAGAAATCTCCAGCACGAAACTTTGCAAACCACTTTTGACATGTTCGATCAGTCATAGCACCTTCTCCATACATTGCACAAATCTTTTTTTGTGTTTCGGTTGCGTTTTTACCTTTTTTGAAATAATAAAGCATAATATGCCAGAAATGTTGCTTTTTTCCTTACATCTTCAATATTAAAATGACTACACAAAAATTCACCAATTTGGTAAGTCTTTCCTTTTTTTTTTTTTTTTTTTTTTGTGGTACGTGGGCCTCTCACCATTGTGGCCTCTCCCGTTGCGGAGCACAGGCTCCGGACGCGCAGGCTCAGTGGCCATGGCTCACGGGCCCAGCCGCTCTGCTGCATGTGGGATCCTCCCAGACCAGGGCATGAACCCGTGTCCCCTGCATCGGCAGGCGGACTCTCAACCACTGCGCCACCAGAGAAACCCCCTTTTTTTTTCTTTTGGCTGCGTTGGGTTTTCATTGCTGCAAGCAGGCTTTCTCGAGTTGCCGCGAGCGGGGGCTACTCTTCGTTGTGGTGCTCAGGCTTCTCATTGTGGTGGCTTCTCTTGTTGCAGAGCATGGGCTCTAGGCACCGGCTTCAGTAGTTGCAGCACGTGGTCTCAGTAGCTGTGGCACGTGGGCTCTAGGGCACGTGGGCTTCAGTAGTTGTGGCACACGGGCTGAGTAGTTGTGGTGCATAGGCTTAGTTGCTCTGCAGCACGTGGGATCTTCCCCGACCAGGGATCGAACCCGTGTCCCCTGCATTGTCAGGCGGATTCTTAACCACTGTGTCTCTAGGGAAGTCCCAGGTCTTTTTTTTAAATGCATGCTGATAGGACAGCTGTCACATACAATCTAACACAATTGTTTCGAATGAAGTTAAAGACAGCTAAGTGCTACTAGAGCCATCTTACGGAAAAAACCCGAACGAACCTTTTGGCCCACCTAGTACTTTTGTAGTTTCTTTTTTTTTTTTGAATGTTTAAATTGTTTGATCAGTTTGTAATTTGTTGTTGTTGTGAGTTGATATCCCATTTTCTTTTCCATATGGCTGTACAGTTGTGCCTGTACCATTTATTGAGGAATTTATCTTTTCTGCACTGATTTTGAGTGTTACGTTTTATCCTATATCAAACTCTTTGAAGTATTTTTAGAATTTTTATTTTATCCTTGCTTTGATGGTCTATTCATGGACCAGTTTCACACTTTTAAATTGTTGTATATTTATAACACATCTTACTATCTGGCAAGTATTAAAGCTAGTTTCCTTTATTACTCTTCTTTTTCATAATTACTATTCTTATTTATTTTCCCATATGAACTTTAGACTCAGATTCTGAACTTTCATTCGTGATAAATTGGCACATTCATTTAGATTTTTTTAAAAGCATTGATCCTCTAGGAATTTGTTTGGTATAGCTCAAATATTTCTCAACTTCTGCATTTTTTCAGTTGAGGTGTAACTGACATATAACATTGTATTAATTTCAGGTGTACAACATACTGATTGGACATTTACATACATTGCACAATGATCACCACAATGTGTGTTGTTAATACCCGTCACCATACATATGGATAGTTACAAACTTCTTTTCTCTTGTGATGAGAACTTTTAAGATCTACTCTCCTAACAACTTTCAGATGTGCAATGCAGTATTATTAACTGTAGTTGCCATGCTGTACATTACATCCCCCTGACCTATTTCTTTTATAAATGGAAGTTTTCACCTTCTGACCACCTTTACCTATATCACCCACCCCTTACCCTCTGCCTTTGGCAACCACCAATATGTTCTCTGTCTATGAGCTTGGTTTGTTTGTTTTGTTTTTGTCTTAGATTCCACATATAAGTGAGATCATGTGTTATTTTTCTTTCTTTGTGACTTATTTCACTTAGCATAATGCCCTCAAGGTACATCCATATTGTTGCAAATGGCAATATTTTATTTTTATGGCTGATATATATTCTGTCTCTCTCTGTATATATATGTATACACACACACACACACACACACACACACACACACACACATATTCTAAATCTTCTTTATCCATTCATGTACTGATGGGCAGTTTGGTTGCTTCCATATCTTGGCTATTGTAAATAATGTTGCAGTGAACATAGAGGTATATATATCTTTTTGAACTAGTGTTTTTATTTTCTTCAAGTAAATACCCAGATGTGGAATTGCTGGATCATATGGTAGTTCTATTTTCAGTTTTTTTGAGGAACCTCCATACTGTTTTTCCATAGTGACTGCACCAATTTACAGTCCCACCAACAGTGCACAATGGTTCCCTTTTCTCCACATTCTCACCAACACTTGTTATTTGTCTTTTTGTTGATAGCCATTCTAACAGGTGTGAGGTGATAACTCGTTGTGGTTTTGATTTTCATTTCTGTGATGATTAGTGATGTTTCGTATTTTTTCATGTGTCTGTTGGCCATCTGTATGTCTTCTTTGGGAAAATGTCTATTCAGATCCTCTGCCCACTTTTTAATCATGTTGTCTGTTTTTTTCATGTTGAGTTGTATGAGTTCTTTGTATATTTTGGATATTAGCCCCTTATCGGATATATTCTTTGCAAATATCCTCTCCCATTCAGTAGGGTGCCGTTTTGTTTTGTTGATAGTTTCCTTTACTGTGCAGAAGCTTGTTAGTTTGATGTATTCCCATTCTGCCTTTTGTTAAAGCTTATTTTAAAAAGATTTATTACTGATAATATAAAGGGCACTTACCCATAATCTTACCTTCTTATCAGGACAAACTACTGTGTTCATGTATTTCCTTCCATTTCCCCTGCAGTCTTTGTGATGATGAGTCATGTTTAAAGGTCTTTCTTTTATTACTTTACATTCTGTAATTAGCACAGTGTCATGCAAACAGTAGGTAAACGTTTAAAGAACTCATCCATACTGCTGTGGGATTCTTGTCAGAGAGTAATTGTGGAGTGTCTATTAAAATTTAAAATGTGGGCTTCCCTGATGGCGCAGTGGTTGAGAGTCCGCCTGCTTATGCAGGGGACACGGGTTCGTGCCCTGGTCCGGGAAGATTCCACATGCCGCGGAGCGGCTAGGCCCGTAAGCCATGGCCGCTGAGCCTGCGCGTCCGGAGCCTGTGCTCCGCAATGGGAGAGGCCACAACAGTGAGAGGCCCGCGTAGCCCAAAAAAAAAAAAAAATTAAAATGTATGTGTGCATACGTTAGAACCCCACAGCTGCATTACTCAGCATCTCCCCTAAGGAAAACAAGTGCATCTTATCAGTGAAGTATAGACTCCAGGGGCAATGACAAGTACTATTTTTTGCAGCACCTCCTGTCACCCTCATTATTTCTTTCCCTTTTAGTCATTAAATTCTGTTGACAATGTGAAATCTTTCAGGACTGGTTCATAGCCCATGCTGAGCACTTTTAATTTGATTCTCCACCTTACTTATTAATTTAAAAAATCTCTGTGACATAGTAATTCTTTAGATGAACATGTTAGAATTGATCGATGCCCCTTTCTGTGTTGAAAATCACCATCATGAGGCACTGTTGCTGACTGCGGGGCCCTTGATGTGTGTTGGGGACGGAAATGCTCTCAGCCTTTGTGGTTCTGCTCGGTCAGCATAAGGAATCCTCTTCACAAAAACAAGGTCATCTCCATCCACTTCAGCTCCCTTTTTTCTGCTCTTCATTCCTTTTGGGAATACAGCTTCTTCACCCTATCCTGGATGTCAAATCTGTACCCCTGAATCTTTGAAATCTTTATTTCTATACCAGAGGAGTCCTTCACTAAGCAAACATTCATGCACAGCGTGGTTGGGGGGACACGATTGCTCTCGTACCAAATAGACTTGAATCAGGATCGCATTGGGACACGGAAAATGGTTTTATGCAGAGTCCTAGAAAAAAAAGGGTCCCCTGGGCTTCCCTGGTGGTGCAGTGGTTGAGAGTCCGCCTGCCGATGCAGGGGACACGGGTTCGTGCCCCGGTCCAGGAAGATCCCACATGCCGCGGAGCGGCTGGGCCTGTGAGCCATGGCCGCTGGGCCTGCGCGTCCGGAGTCTGTGCTCCGCAATGGGAGAGGCCACAACAGTGAGAGGCCCGCGTACCGCAAAAAAAAAAAAAAAAAAAAAAAAAAGGTCCCCTTCATTATCTTAGTATCAAGTCGAAGGGAGAAAGGAGAGAACCACCTGGTAACCTGGGGATTAAGGGAAGCAGGGAGGTGGAATTGGAATGTTTAAGTCCCTCAGCAGTGATTGGATTGCGTCATGCTCTCAAGCGCTTCATGCCTCCCTTTTGGACCAGTTGGAAAGCTGTGGGCCGGTTACTGTGGGAATTGATGGGTGCTGCTGGCAGTGGGAGATGGAAAGTTCTTGGAATTGATCCAAAAATCCCAAGCGAGCAGGGTTTTTCCCCCTCTGGCTTCCCTGCTGTTCTTTCGACTCAGTTGCCTTTAGCTTGGGGAGGACATTTCCAATAGCTCGTGGTTCCTGGTGTCCCAGGGAGTGGTTGAGCGGGGCTCTCCCAGGCAGACTTCACAGAGAAGAGGGCTACACAAAGGACTGCTGGTTTCCGATGAGTTTCTGTTTTAGCAATTAGCTCCTTGGGCTTCAGTGAACTCAGAATTAAATGGAAGCTTCTGTTTCTTCTTACACTGTCAAGGAATGTGCTCCAGACAAGGAGAGGGGAAAATCAATATTTAATTCTGGAATCACAACCTCTTCCTCTTCTCTACTGCCACCACCCCTCACTAAAAAGGGGGTGGGATGGGGAGCATTGTGTTTTTGTTAAAGGTTTGCTGATTCTGAAATGTTGGAGATAGAAAACAGATGTTTTATTGAGGTGATATCCACATTGGAAAATAGTGAGTTCAAAATGTATGTCAGCTTTCATTAATTTGATTAATCAATAACCTTAAAAAGGCTCTGAGTGTATGCTAGTTTGTTTTTATAACTACTCATGAATATGGAATGTAAAGCATGGATTTATTTTTCTAAGAAAAGTATTTGGCTTAAGGAGAGAAGAATGTTCAAGTATCGGGGCGGGGGGGCATTATAAAGTTCGAAAGGACAGAGTTGTTTCCCCTGACATTTTGGGTTTCAGTTCACTGTTTTCTGTTGTTTTTGATTCTTTTACCACCAATGAAAACCTTATTCAGGGAAGATGTTTTCTTTTGAATTTTAGGAGATTTTGTTGAATTCCTTCCCGAAAGATAAGAAAGAGGTCTAGGTCTCTTCAAACCTTGACTTCAGTGTCTTAGAGGTGAGGAATCACCTAGCAGAGCAACCATGTGATGTTGAATTACCTCGTGATTTGAATGATATATTTCCAGCGGCTTTGACACTCCCGTGTAGTTCGTTCAATTCCTGTTCTTTGGAGCGGAGGAGGGACTGGAAAGAAAGGCCAGTCACACACAAGGCTTGCCCTCCTCAGGCTTTTTTTTTTTTTTTTTAAATAAGTTTATTTATTTTAATTTTTGGCTGTGTTGGGTCTTTGTTGCTGTGCGCGGGCTCTCTGTAGTTGCGGCGAGCGGGGGCTACTCTTTGTTGCGGTGCGCGGGCTTCTCATTGCAGTGGCTTCTCTTGTTGCGGAGCACAGGCTCTAGGTACGCAGGCTTAGTAGTTGTGGCACGTGGGCTCAGTAGTTGTGGCGCACAGGCTCAGTAGTTGTGGCACACGGGCTTAGTTGCTCCGCAGCATGTGGGATCTTCCTGTACCAGGGCTCGAACCTGTGTCCCCTGCATTGGCAGGCAGATTCTTAACCACTGAGCCACCAGGGAAGCCCCCCACTCCTCAAGCTTTTGATCGGGGAGATAAGATGATGGGAAAAATTAAAGTGCAGGGAAGGGTGTGGGGAGTTGTACAAGAAGTGAATTGATGGAGTGGGTGTGCCTCCTAAGTTAAGCACCTTCCTTGGGAAAGTATAGAAGTCATCATAGAGGAGGTAGCAGTCGAGGGCCAGGGCTGTACTCCACCTCCAGGAATTCGGGAAGTCGCAGCTATTACGATTTGAACTGGAGCTTAAAGAACAAGCAGCATTTCAACAGGTGTTTTCCTTTGTTTCTCAGCCTCGGAATGTCTCAACGCCTTGATTTTTTTATTTGTGTGCTTTGATTTATACCGATGAAGCACTCACTTCATACTAAACATACTAGGCAGTCTAGGCTCAGGCCGTAAAGCTGCCATGGGAAGGGAGCGTCTGTTGGAGGAGACAGGTAATACTGTGACAGGGGAGCGCAGGTGCGGTGGGAGCCTGGAGAGAGGAAGGGCCGCTAATCCTGAGGAAGGGATATGGGGGCTCAGGGGCCCAGGGCGTGGGAGGCAGGGTTGTGCAGTGACTCCTGTACATTTGTTACTCTGCTGTGAAATTCGTGTAGCTCCTCCCCATTGACCAGTGAGAAAGCTGAGGCTCGTGGTGTGTCAGTTCCTTTCCCGAGGTCAGAGCATCCCCATTTGTTAGCATTGAGATTTAAACCCATTGCAGCGGTTGTTGCTCAGAACCCCAAACCTTGTAGAGTAGTTATTATGGCCCCTTGCTGTTCAGGTTGAGGTTAGTGAGGCAGGTACCTTGCTCGAGGCCTGACTTGTACGTGGCAGAGTTGAGATTTCAATGATGTTTGGTTTCCAAAGCACATATCTGTCCACGTAGAGAGCCCACCTGTGGAAATTCAGCAGAGGGGCACTAACAGAGGCTCAAAGAAGAGGCCGCCCTTCAACTAGGCATAGTAGGGTGGATGCAATTTGCAATTATAGAGAAGTATCAATGGACACTTAATGCAGATGGAATATATGAGAAAAAGCATGGTGAAGGGTAAAGTGGAGAGTGTGTTTAGTAAGAGAATAGTTCAATTTGCCTGGAGTGATGCCTGTGTGAAGAGGTATAGAGGGAAGTAAGTTGGAAAATTAGCTTGGAACCGACTTGTCTAGGACTTGGAATCCCTAGGTGAAGAATTTGGACTCTATTTACGTAGGTATTGAGAAACCATTGATGAATTTGGGGCAGGTGAAGGTGGCTGCCCCAGAGGTGAAGGATATGATTTCTTTTTCATACTGAATTTGAATTTTATCTTTAACTATATCTTTGAATGAAATAAAATTTTTTCTAAATTCTTTAAAAGATAGAGCTAAGGAAAGTTAAGATTCAGTAGGAAAAGAATGTAAGGTTAACTGTCTAGGAAAGATTGTGAAACCTAGTTGTTTGTTTTGTGGGCTCTAATTCTGATTGTATAAATTTTCAGAATCTTGTCAGCTTCGTGGGTTCATGGCTATGAGATGACCGTAAGCATGGTATTATCATAAATCTATTTGAAATAGTGGTGTTTCTGTGACTGACTTTACATACATATCCACTAAGTCTGCTGCAGGTGAAGGTTGTTTATGGGTCTGTTTCAGATCCAAAGTCTTGCATAGGGAGTCTTTCCCACGGGGTGTAAGGCTGGCCAAGCATTTAAATGGGACCCCTGTATGGCTTTCCCTGGGCTGGCTTTCCTAGTCCCAGAAAAGAGTCAGTTCCAGCCAGACCTCTGGTGGCCGCTGTGCTCGTATTATTGCCCAGAAGTTCCGAAACGGTTCTGGTTAAACCTTTTTTTTTTTTTTTTCTTTAATTTATGTATTTTTGGCCGCGTTGGGTCTTCGTTGTTGCATGTGGGCTTTTTCTAGTTGCGAAGAGCTGGGACTACTCTTTGTTGCGGTGTGCGGGCTTCTCATTGCAGTGTCTTCTCTTGTTGTGGAGCACAGGCTCTAGGTGCACGGGCTTCAGTAGTTGCAGCACGCGGGCTCTGGGGAGGGTGGACTTTGGTAGTTGTGGCACACGGGCTTAGTTGCTCCGCGGCATCTGGGATCTTCCTGGACCAGGGATTGAACCCATGTCCCCGGCATTGGCAGGCGGATTCTTTTTTTTTTTTTTTTGCGTTATGTGGGCCTCTCACTGTTGTGGCCTCTCCCATTGCGGAGCACAGGCTCCAGACGCGCAGGCTCAGCGGCCATGGCTCACGGGCCTAGCCGCTCTGCGGCATGTGGGATCATCCTGGACCAGGGCACGAACCCATGTCCCCTGCATCGGCAGGTGGACTCTCAACCACTGCGCCACCAGGGAAGCCCTGGCAGGCGGATTCTTAACCACTGCGCCACCAGGGAAGTCCCTGGTTAAACCTTTAGCCAGCTAGATTATTTATAAAGATAGAGCCATCATACTGCTGTTTGGAGAGGTTATACTTTTATTATACTTCTTAGTAAACATTTTCTCATTTTTTAGTGTTAGTGTCAGGAGAAAATTTATTCAAAGCTACCTAAGACTGATTGTGAAGCACATTTTTTCATTGAACCTAGAGGTGGTGGCACAGAAGGGTGCAGTCTGTGAGATTCCTCCAATCAGGTACTTTGTTTTGTTCATCATTGTCTCTCCATGACTGAGTAGATATGGTGTGTGAGATACAGTTAAGTCCTAAGTCAGTGCCTGTTGAATGAATGTTGGATGAATCTTGGGCAGTTGTTCCTAAGGAGTAACTATTGCAGTTGATGGGAAAACTAGTTAACTTTTTAATTAAGACCCCTTTCTCTTGGGTTCTACAGGTTTTGCTAGTGATAAAGATTTTTAAATGCTCTTTTGATATGTTGCTTCAAAATGCAAATAACACTTTACCGTTCTTTTTTAGATAAAATAACCAAATAGAATCGAAGTTACTAAAAATGTAAAATCTTTTAGGCTAATTTAAAAAACATAGAATATTTAGTATTGGCGTTCTCTTCCATTCTCTTTAGAAAGGGTCACTACCCTAAATTAAGATACCTCCTTTCTAGCCAAGATTTCATTGACTTGACTCAAAGCCCAGAGTATAGATGGAAATGCAAGAAGTTTTGCCAAATCCCATAGAACAGTAATGGGATTTTTTTTTGCCTCTGGCAACTTGGAATTTATTTTTGTAATTCTAGTAATTAATTATGAAAAAGTGTTAACTTTGTTAACATTTAAGAATGAGAAAGTTTAAATAAATGTGTATAAATATTAAATATGATTTGTTTTTCTGATAGCGCAATGATAGCCAGATATGAGGGAAGTGTGGTTACTTGAGGATTCGGTCACCCTAAGAGAGCCTGTTTCTGACTTTTGACATTTTCTTCAAGATAATGTATCATCGTAATGTTGCAGTTTGCACATTGAGGGGATTATTGCAGTATTCTTTGGAAGCTTCTGGACATCATTCATCTGGGAGCCAGTTTACAGTAGCAGGTGGGGAGATAAATTTTGTACTTACAGCTCTGGAGTTCAAAAAGTCCTGAGATTTGATTTTTATACTATAAGAAATTTGGCAGTGTCATTCTGTCTCTGAAAATATGTAGCCTTTCATAATTCCATTTTACAATTCTGTGGCCCAGTATCTAGTGTGAGGGGGTTAATCGATGTATTAAATATAAGACCGTGAGGGAGTTAATTGATGTATTAAATATAAGACCTCAGTAGTATTCTCGGTCCTGTCTGTTGTTTTTAGTATTTTTCATAAGGAAATAATCTTTTAGGCTAAACAACATATTGGTTTTGAAATCTGGTCAAATTTAACCATTGATAAAGAATTTTACCTTTTAATACTTGTTGTAGTTCCTTGTAATCCTCCTGATGGGCTTTTGAAAGGGTAAAAATGAAATGGGTTTTCAAACGGAAGCTCCTTATCACATTGAAGCAGAAGGTGTTGCAGATATTAAATGTATTTGAGATGATTTATGCAACAGAACCTTTGGAAAACCAACAAATATGCTTGCAGAATTCCTTCCTGGACATTTTCTGTCATGACTAAATGATTTTTCTTGATGGTTACAATCTTGTTATGCTAAGCAGGTGAAGCAGAATAATTTCTACTAAGTAGAATTTAGACTTTTAAGACCGAAGTAAACTCAGAATCTTGAATGGTGTTTGTATATATCTGTAGCCATAGTTGCAACGACCCTTTTCTTAGAAAGAAAAGAAGGCAGTAGGAACAGTGCCCATGCAGTGATGCCACCCTCTCCCATCAGAGACCCACTGTCGTCCTCCTGATGCTGAAAAGTACTTGCACAGGGACCCCTTTCTTCATAAGCTCCATGGAGTCCTTTGGCATCTGCCTAGGTGGGAGGCGCAAGAACAGCCTAGAGTTACAGTTTTGTTTTGTTTTGTTTTGTTTTGTTTGCGGTACGCGGGCCTCTCACTGTTGTGGCCTCTCCCGTTGCGGAGCACAGGCTCCAGATGCGCAGGCTCAGCGGCCGTGGCTCACGGGCCCAGCCGCTCTGCGGCATGTGGGATCTTCCCGGACCGGGGGACGAACCCATGTCCCCTGCATCGGCAGGCAGACTCTCAACCACTGCGCCACCAGGAAAGCCCTAGAGTTACAGTTTTTATCTGTTGGACCCATAGGAGATAAGTAACATGTGAAATCCAGACAATCTTGGAAATGTTTTTCTTTGGTTAACAGTTTCTGTACAGGCAATCCTACTATGGTCATTAAAACACAACAGAACAAGACATTTTTTGAAGGTTAGATGTCAGTGGTGTTAGAACGTTTCATGTTTTTGCGTTCATGTACTCTGAACCAGGGGTCTAGTTTCTGTGTATACTTAGCCAGGTGCATTAGGGACAGAGCCAGGCAATTCATGCCCCAGAAAGTAATACCCATGACTACCTCTTAGGTGCCCAGAGCCTTTACAAATAGTGTGGAGCTGCAGCCCTTCCCATCTCGCTGTGGATACAAGGAACGACTTCATTCACTTCAAGGGGACCAGTATAAAATTCTCAATCAAATTAGCATTCATTATGAAAAAAATGAAAGTATGCCATTCAGTACTTTTCCTTGGGGTTATAGGAGAATGTCCTGAAATCAGAGCAACTTCAGAAGACAGAAGTTTAAAAAATTCCCAGACTCTCCTGATGCACGAATCTTAGGACAGGGAATGAATATGCATCAGACTTTTTCAATGCCTGATACTGTTTCCCACTCACAGTTCCCCAGTTAGTATTTCTTTTGCTCACCCTGGAAGATCAGGAGATGTGATTTATTTTTTTGAAAATAGTTCATGTACTTAGCAGAACTGTGAGAAACAAGAGTGACCTCTTTTCCTTTGGTTCCTGGAGAATGGTGTTGACATTAGGCCCCATTGAGCCAGGACCAGGAGGTGTGTGCTGCGCAGTCCTTTGTTTGCACCAAGAGAACAGGGTTGGACCCTTTAGACTTTACCCTGACACGCTGTCGAGTTGTAGTTTTTAAAGTTGATTTTTTAAAAAAAATTTTTTATTTTTTTTTTGCGGTACGCGGGCCTCTTACTGTTGTGGCCTCTCCCGTTTTGGAGCACAGGCTCCGGACGCGCAGGCTCAGCGGCCATGGCTCACGGGCCCAGCTGCTCCGCGGCACGTGGGATCCTTCCGGACCGGGGCACGAACCCGCGTCCCCTGCATCGGCAGGCGGACTCTCAACCACTGCGCCACCAGGGAAGCCCTGGGAGATTTAAATTTAAATTGATGATGTGGTCCTCACCACTACAGCCTGGAATGGGGAGCTACTGGCACTTGTTCTGTGCCCATAACAGCCAGAGGTGCCCTAAACGTGGGGGCACCTCTACCCTAGCCAGGGCCTGTTGGCATCCAGAGTTATAAGGCTGAGTGAAAGCTAGCAGACACCAAGTTTAACATATTTATGATATGAAAAAGGGCTTATATTCTAGTTGGGGAGAGAAAACTTGTTCATAATTGCAATTAGTGGAAGACAACGTACAATCTAATTGCTTCATTGACAGTTTTTCCTTATCCCAAGGTTAGAAAGAAAATCCACTTAGCAAGCTGAAAATACGAGTATATTGACTTCTGAAGTGTGAACAAGTGGAGAGAAGGTAAATTAGAGAAACTCTGTTCTCCGAAAAGTGTGATCTCCATGTTCCCTGGTGTGTAGGCGGTTCTCTGTTGTCTGAGGGCTCAATGAGAGTCTCGGATTAGAATCAAGGTACAATTTTTTTCCCCTTTGTTGATGTCTACCCCATATTTGGGGAATATTTGACGGAGTGTCTACCCCATGTCTTAAGGAATGTAAGCAGTTTTCCTCTATCTCCTGTTGTCTTGAGATGAGAGAAGTTATTAGCCAGAGTCTCTCTCTGATTGATTGTACTGGTGGTTAACTATTTAAATGCATATGTGCTATATGGAGATACGAATTTGATATTAATATTGCTTAGCATAATTATCTCTTACTTAAATGTAAAACACTCGGATTGGTGTAAAAATCTTCAACATCTTTTGATCATTAACAGCTGGATGACAAATATTTCTTAACTGAATTGCTATTGCAAAATATTTTTTCCTTCCCTGTTATTGTAGTTGTTGTATCAAACAAAATAAGTCCTGTAGATATTAGGTAATCATAACAGAATTTTTAATTAAAATCAAATAGTTTTCCATACCTTTTAATTTATTTTAAAAAGGATTCCTTTTTGCTGACTAGGTAGGAAATAGATGCTAATTTTAGCTCGTTTGGAAAATAAAAAGGGATAAAAAGAAAACCTCATTTATGTTTCTAATATTAATATTTTCTTAATTAAAATTATTAAAATATGCAAACCGTATTTGAAAGTACATTGCCTGTTAATGAGTTGATCCTTCAGATGAAGAGGGTTGGCGTCTATTCAGAAAACTTCGCAGGACAGGAGTTGCCTGTTTGGTGTCTGTGATCTCACAACACTGACCACAAGATGAAAATAGTGCCAGAAGCTTTTGTGTTTGTGCGTTTGAAGTTGTAGAAGCCTGAATTAGAAACTGTACCTTCTGTTAACTTTTACATTAGTATCATAGGTGAAAGGAAACTTTGTAAAACATTTATTTATAATAAAGAGTAACGCTTGAAAATTGCTTTGTTCCAATGTTCAGAGTTGAAACAAAATGCAGTTTAGATCTGCTGTACTCTGTTTGCTTGTTGTGCCCAAAACGAGCCTGTGGTTCCTTGATGCAGTCGGGTGTTTGTTGTTGTTGTTTTTTAGCACTTCGTGGTTGCCTTTAAAATGATGTCAAGTACTTCCCTCAAAGTTCTGATTATTCTGCAGTGCAAGGCTCCAGGTATGATATTTGTTGTCACTAGGTAGTGGACAGTTTACTGTGCTTTTTACTTTTTATCCAGCTATTGTGGGATTTTTTAAAAAAAACATACTCTTGATTTTTTTGTTGTTAGTATTGTCATTTAATGTCCAGTTACTTGACTTACGGCTCACTGCGAAAGTTCATTGTTTTCCGAAGTTTGTGGAGGCCCTCTGGCCAATGACAACATATGATATTTAGCTTTGTGTTCTGTGGTTAAAGATGCTTTCGTGTGGCCTCCAGGACGGTCTTGTGAGGAGGAGGATGGAGCAGGTGGTGTCATCCCATTTTACAGATGAGGAAACTAAAGGAGCTTGTCTAATGCCCTTTGGCTGTTAGATGGTGGCTGCCATTCTTCCTTCTCTTAGTGCTCTTCCCTTTGCTTTATTTTTATTTTGTTTTTCTTGATTGTCTTTCCAGTGGTAATAACACCAACCACACCAATGATTATAAAAAATAGTAAGAGCTGACCTTTATTGATCAGTTGCCATGTGGCAGGCAGTGTTCTAAGTGCTTTGCGTGAATTGGCGCTCACCTTAATCCTGTGGAGTAGGTATTACCCTCTTTTTAGAGATGAAGAAACTGAGGCACATACAGGAGACATAACTTGCCCAAGGGTTGTAACACTTACGTCATAGGGTAACTGAGGATCTTAAATGAAAATATGTACAATTCTAAGCAGGTACTAAGCTCTCAGTAAATGATAGTAGTTATGATTATACTGTGTATCCAGTTGTAACTTCTGCCTATATGTCATCATTTATTAGTCATTGAGCTCATTGAGGGCAGTGGACATGTCTTGCTGGTTGCCATAGCCCCAGGGCCTGGTCCACAGTTGGTGCTGTGTTACTGTTACTGCTGAGTGATCTACTGAATGTATGTGTAGCTGTATTTTGGGTTTTAGGATTTGATATCAGTTATGCTTTTCAGCTTCTGGTTCAACACTTGATTAACCAGTCGTCATGCTTCGTCTGTATAGGTTAGAGATATATTGAACCCTGTAAGAATAGTTGTGTTCTGAGACACACTTAAAGTGGCCTTTGTGCTACTGTAGCCACTGGAATTCTGTATTCTGAAGATCCTGACATTTAACGTCAAGTATAACATGAACTTTCAAGTTGAAATAGAGAACTTTCTGAGATTAGCTGAAGTGGAATTTGGGAAAGCTGAAAATGTTTTTGCATTAGGATGTTCCTTTTCCCTTGAACTGTAGTCAGGAGAGTCTTCATAATAGCCTGCATTTGAAATTCAGTTGTAAAAAAAATAATAATAATGACAACAGTATAAATGTAGGTGTTTACTCTCTTAGTTTTCTCTAGTCTGAAGTTAGCCTGGGAGAATACGGCCTTTACTATCAGTGGGATGTTTACTCTTTGAGTCAGCCTATTTCTTGCAAAGTGGGAGAGTTCCTGGTTGATTCAAGATTGTGAGCAACCTTCACAGAGGTTGAATTCAAAGGGACACCAGAAAGACTGCTGCTGTTTTGATCCTAGGGTTTTGATCTTCTTTGGTTTGCCAAAGCTCTGTTTTTAATTACTGTTAATAAGCAAGACATTACCTGGAAGGAAGGGATCAGGAAATTTAGATTCTAATTTTGGCTTGATTTCTATAGCCCAGTGTGGTTATGATTGGCTGGGAGAGTAAACTCCACTTGGCTTTTTTTTTTTTCTCCTAACAAATGAAGTGACATCAGTTCTCTTGGGAAAGGTGGTTGAGATAATGGGTAAAATCCACCTGGTGAATAACTTACTCCTGTGTCCCTAGGGAGCTGAATCAACCATTACGGGTCTCTAGGACATAACTGACTTTAGACCTGAGGCTGCACTTCTGGCAGCAGGAAGTCTTTTGCTCAGATATAGGGCACTTAGAGGTTATGGTGATTTTAATAGATAGCCATGAAATGTCAATATACTTAATTCTATCTTAGGAACTAAGAACGACTTTACTAGCAGAAAATGACCACCCATGGATGTAAAGTCACAACCACTGGCTCCGGTTTGAAGGTGGGGTGGGATGCCAATTTCCTGCTACTGCTGTTTCCTTATTTCTTCTGCTATATGTGTTTTGTTGGTATTTGACAGCAGAAACCCTGTGGCAGATGCTGGAAGATTGATGAAAAATATATGGGAGATAAATCTCATCAATTTAATTTGTTCTGTGAACAGGGAAGAAAATGTCTATTATCCTATTTTTTAACAGGAGACTCTTTCTCTCATATCTTCTAGTTAACTTTTTAATCTTAAAAAGGATATATGTTTACTGTAATACAAGCAATAACAGAAAACTTAAAAGATTAAAAATTACCCAGATCCTAAACCCAGCAATATATTTTAACTTTTTGTTTAAAATCCTTATATAATTTTTCTGTACACATATACAAATACATATACATATATAAAAAAATTTTTATTCGGTTTTATATTCCGTTATATTTCTGTTTTGAGGCTTGATGGATTTTTGATCACTCCTATACTGATGTCATAGATTTAATTTATTTCTCAGGGTGTCCTTTTCTAGCTAGAGAGTATTTTCTCTAAGACTCTGTACCCATTTATATAAAATGCTCTAAAATCTTTGTAAGAAGAGGAGGCTATTACTTAAGCAAAACTTCAGAGAAATTATTTATCCTGGGTAGCTAAGTTTTCCATGTAGTTAAGTGTTCATCTAGCTGATGATTACTAAGATTTCTTAAGCGATGTTGATGGAAAAATTCCCAGAGTTTATGGCACACTTCTAGCATTGTTAAGGGTATGTTTTGGCCCTGGGAGTTTATTTCTAGGAATGTATCTTAATGAAATAGAGACATGCAGAGATTTGCCTGTACCATGGTGCTGGTTCATTGAGCATTGCTAATGAAGGCAGAAATTTGAGGATAACGTGCAGTGATTTATGGCTGTATCCAATACTGTACCCAACAGCTCAGCCATAAAAACTTTCGTTCTAAAATATTTGAGAGAAAGGAAAATAGTTATAGTGTAATAAGAGAAAAGTGCCTCTTAGGAATTGTATAACGTCCCAATTATATGAAGAAAAATCACTCTATTCTTTCGAATATATTTGTGTATTTTTTTTTGTTTTTTTTTTTTGGCGGTACGCGGGCCTCTCTCTCCTGTGGCCTCTCCCATTGCGGAGCACAGGCTCCGGACGCGCAGGCTCAGCGGCCATGGCTCACGGGCCCAGCCGCTCCGCGGCATGTGGGATCTTCCCGGACCAGGGCACGAACCCGCATCCCCTGCATCGGCAGGTGGACTCCCAACCCCTGCGCCACCAGGGAAGCCCCTATTTGTGTATTTTTATACTTACGTAAAATATATAGGCACATGCACTCATAAGTACCTTGATGTTTTATCCTATAAATAAAAAAATAAGGTATAACATGAGTATGGAAAAGCACACAGATCGTAAATTTTTATCTTTGATAAATTTTTGTAAACAATACACGTGTAAATATCACCTAAATTAAAAATGAGAATATTACCAACGTTCCATAAGCTCCTTCTGTTTTCTCCCATTTCCCTACCCTTCCCCACCCACCAGTACTACCAGAGGTAATCATTATCCTGACTTACATCACCATAGATTAGTTTATAGTATGTACCCCTTGGTCTGGCTTCCTTTGCTTAATATTATGTTTATGAGTATAACAGGTCCCTTCTTCACCAGGTAGTATTCCATCCTGTAACTATACCATGAGTTATTTGTTTACTCTACTACTGGACATTTGGAGGGGCTTTTTTGCAGTTTTTGGCCATTAAAACTAATGCTGCTGTGAGTATCCTTGTATTTGTGTTTTGGGCACATATGTGTACATTTCTGTTGGGTGTCTATACCTAGGAATGGGATTACTGAGGTTGGATATGTGTTTGTTCAGCTTTAGTAGATAATGCAGAACCTTTTACTGAAGTAGTTGTGCCAGTTCACTGTCACTAACAGTGTTTGAGAGTTCCAGTGGCTCCACATCTTCATCAACAGTAGTTTTTAGTCTTTAGTTTTAGCCATTCTAGTGGGTATGGAGTCATATCCATTGTCATTTAGATTGTGTTTTCCTGATGACTAGTGAGAATTTGAGCTTTGACCTGAAGACCTTCCCTTCTGGGGAAATTTTATGTTATTAGACCTTGTACTAATTCAACGTTATTTCAGTATTAACAGAAACTATTATCTTCTGACATTGAGGATGTGTTGTGCTCCAAGTTCCAAGTTCTCAAGTCACCATACGGAACCCTGATTCTTCTGTCATTTAAGTGGGGCAGTCACTAATAGACCCAACTTGTCATGATCCAGATTTTCCTGCTTGATGATGTAATGTAATGTGACTTTCTGTTCTATCATAAGTGAATGTTTGAAATTGTGTAATATTTCACATTATCTATTCATTTTACCTTGTGACCAATTAAAATGTTGGTCAGTTTAAGAAATCCAAAGGAAAAAAACTTGCTGGCTTTAGTGCAGTGATTGTCTTTTGACCAGTATATCAAGAATGACGCATCTCCTCTACGAATCTCACTCTACAATAGAAAATTCCAAGTAAATTTAATGCTGGTGGAAAGTGCACATGAGAGTTAAGTGTGAGTCTGATCACCACATGGAATATTTTATAGGAGAATTGTAATCCTGGAGTCCAGTTCCTAGCTTTTAATATGAAATTTTCTTTGACCATGAGATGAAACTAAGAGATCCTTGAGTTATCAAATTGTTAGTCTTAGAATAGGGAAGCTTTGTGGTAGAATTTCCGTCTACCATCTTGAATGGAGACTGAGCAAGTCCTGTGTACCTATGCTTGGGGCCAGGCATTGTCATACAGGTTTTCTCATTTAATCCTCATCAGTACTGTGAGGTAATGTCATGCCCATTTTATGTATGAGCAAATTAAGGTTAAAAAAGGCTAAAGGAGGCTACATAGTGAGTAAGGGTAGGTGGAAATGCCCTTAATTCTGATTTTATGATTATACTGATGGAAGCTTTTAGTATTTAGGACCTTTGGTTTAAACTCAGCAACCCTCTGTCAACTCTTTAGATGTCCTGGGGCACGAGTATATAAATATATATATATTTATATATAAATATT
Organism: Grampus griseus; assembly: GCF_964374135.1. Taxonomy (NCBI): domain Eukaryota; kingdom Metazoa; phylum Chordata; class Mammalia; order Artiodactyla; family Delphinidae; genus Grampus; species Grampus griseus. The sequence goes on along the minus strand of NC_139018.1, from coordinate 30,816,492 downwards.
GAGTGGTAGTGGTGGAATATATAAAATATATATAAAAATATATATATAAATATATTTTATATATATAAAATATATATATAAAAATGGAGTGGTAGTGGTTAAGTCTCAGATGAAGGCCAAGTAGGGTATTTTATGGAGAGAATTGTTCTTCTAGCTTCATCATTTCCTCATACTATTGTGTAAAGATTTTCAAGCAAGCATCCTGATTAAAGATGAGCATATCAGGAAATGTAGATACCACTAGCAGCATGATGAAGTTAGAGAAATTTATGGCTGAACTTCAATCTTAAAAGAAAAAAAAGCATTTATTAACATTTATTTTGAGCCCTGAAGCTCCTCTCAGGTTCTGTCTTAGGTAAGTCATATATGAACCTGCTCTCAAGGGACCTGAATTGTTATGGAGATCTAAGATGTGTAGGAGGATAACCTTAATACGAGAGGGAAACTGGTGAGAGGTAGGTGCAGGCAAAGTGCTGTAAGAATTCATGGCATCAAGACACAACTTTCAGCTCAAGCCGATCAAGAAATGCTTTCTGGAGAAGGTGGTCTTGGAACTGTCCTCGAAGGATGGGTGGAATATGGATACTTAGAAATTGGTATCTGGGACTTCCCTGGTGGCACAGTGGTTAAGAATCCGCCTGCCAATGCAGGGAACACGGGTTCCAGCCCTGGTCCGGGAAGATCCCACATGCCGCGGAGCAACTAATCCAGCGAGCCACAACTACTGAGCCCTCATTCCACAGCTACTGAAGCCCACACGCCTAGAGCCTGTGGTCCGCAACAAGAGAAGCCACTGCAGTGAGAAGCCCACGCACTGCAACGAAGAGTAGCCCCCACTCACTGCAACTAGAGAAAGCCCGCGTGCAGAAACGAAGACCCAACACAGCTATAATTAATTAATTAATCAAAAAAGAAGAAATTGGTATCTGGTTGGGGCAAAGCCACTATAGACTTTATCTTTTTATAACTGTAAATAAATATGCTGATCAAATGAATACCGTAAATAAAATTTAAACAGAAACTTACCTATCAACAATAAAGTGGTATTTATTGTAAAGCCACAATGTACTGGGTGAAGATCAGGCAAGTCCCTTTTAGCTCTGGCCTTGTCTATTTGGTGTCACTCTCTTTTACTCCCTTTATCTGCTCTTTTACTCTAGAGGTTCAGAAGCATGTGCTGTGAGAAACAGGGCACCTATGCCGCATCTCCACACTTTTCAAGGGTGCTTTTCTCCTTGCAAGATTAATCTTGTTACCATTTTGATATTTGACTGAGTTTGGTGGGGAGTAAGAGCTAGATAGATACTTGATGAGTGAATGCACAAATGAAGAACTGCATGAAATAGGATGTCGTGCCTTTTTACTAAGTTCATATTTTTGTCATGCATAGGTACTTGTTTGGTTAGTTGCAATCTGCCCCAGAAAATCATTGCAGTGTGACTACAAGTTGATTTAGAGCTGAGAGGAACTGAGTGTGCAGATTTGTGACTTCACATGGAAATCTTTTGGTTTTATCTTTAACTGTGATTGTGATTGTATGTGTGCCATTGTTTAAGCGAATGATTGCTTGCAATGGTTGATCCTGAATGATTGTTCTTGTTTTGTTTTGTTTTTAATATTTGTTTATTTATGACCGCATTGGGTCTTCATTGCTGCACGCGGGCTTTCTCTAGTTGCGGCGAGCGGGGGCTACTCTTCGTTGTGGTGCGTGGGCTTCTTATTTCGGTGGCTTCTCTTACTGCAGAGCATGGGCTCTAGGCACGCGGGCTTCAGTAGTTGTAGCTTGCGGGCTCAGTAGTTGTGGCTCGTGGGCTCTAGAGCACAGGCTCAGTAGTTGTGGCGCACAGGCTTAGTTGCTCCGCGGTATGTGGGATCTTCCCAGACCAGCTCTTGAACCCGTGTCCCCTGCACTGGCAGGCAGATTCTTAACCACTGCGCCTCCAGGTAAGTCCCTGTTCTTGTTTTTTATCCCCTCATTCCTTTTCTCAGATTATTTGGACCAGGAAAAAGGAAGGAGAAGGGCTTATTCCCACTGCCTATATTGCTAGTTTAAAATTTAAAGTTCTGTTGGTTTCCACAACGTTGTTGGGATCATGAGATAAAACGCCAAAACTAGAAATCTTTAATTGGTATATTTTTGTGATTAAATTTGTTTGTTTTACATTATGGTTTTTAGTAATTCCAAATCTTTATTGAAGAAATTTTAAGTTAACTATAATAATAATAATTACCATTATTGAGTGTTTAATTTGTACCCAGAACTTTGCTAAAGATTTTTGCTTCCATTATTTCTTTTAATCTTCATATTCATTCTGTGAGATGTTGACAGATATCCTCATGTTACTAACAAGACTAAATGGTTTCTGTAGGTCATGTAACTTGTAAGTGGCTGAGGTGGGATGGACCCAGATCTGTCTGTCTTTGGTGCCTGAGCCACTATTTTGAATTGTACTTCCCTGTTTTATCTAATATTTACATTTCTCCCCTCACATGTTATGGTGGTAGGATGCACTCTTGTTTTAGCTTAAAATAACATACTTTTGGTTGTCACAAAGTCCTTTATGTAGCAGTTTTTGTTGGTTTGACATCTTAGCGATCATGATCACAACTCTTTCATTTACTATTGTGTTAATGATACTAAGAAATCGTTTTTGTTGTAACAGCTAAAAGGAAAAACGTAAATTATTTTGTTTTCTGATTGGCAGTTCAGTCTAAACAGGTTCTAACAATCCTCTGAGACAAAACCCTGGCGTTTAGATATTTCTCTTGCTGATTTGTGCAGAAGAACCCTGGCGTTTAGATATCTCTCTTGCTGATTTGTGCAGAAGAGCATCTCAAGTTGTTGCATGGTGTAACTGCAAGGGCGCAGCGTATGGATAGCAACAAATCAACCTCCTTGCACGTAAGGTCAAATAGCAAAGAGAAGAGTAAATAAATGAGAAAGTATGAGTACACATTAACTGATCTGTCATTTATCTTCTGTTTAGACTTGCACCTGAAAAACTTGCAATAAATGTCAAAAAAGTCTTTTTGTTATAAGTAGTTAACATCTACATGTTAAAAACAAAACTATCAATCTTCATGTCCTGTAATACTACAGTGGATAACTTTATTATATGTTGGTCTGCCAGCACTTGTGGGGTTGGGCGGTGTGCTTTATGAGTCCAACTGAATAACATGTCTAGACGGAACCAAATGCATAATTGTATAAAATCACAGCTCAGGAATTATGGCTGAAAAACTTTAATAATTATTGGCAACTCTGTGCCATTTTAGATCACTCTGTATCCTTATTTACTTGGTATATTGTAGAGGAATTAAAGTTTATCTTTAGACAAAACAAAATGTCTAAAATGCGATATGATACGAATCCAAGTTTTTAACTAAAATATATTTTCAATGCAAATGTATCTTCCTTGATCTGGAGAATTGAATAAACCCAAATAAGAATAATGCTTCTAGCATTAAATTTTGGTAGAAGCTTTTTGAAAACAATAGGACAACAAAACTGCCACTTTAAATCCATATTTCTTTTATTTAAATTTTTTTAATATTTGGATTTTTAATATAATGTTTGCATTTTATTTTGTTTATTTTAAAAAATTTTTAAATTTTATATTGGAGTATAGTTGATTTACGTTGTGTTAGTTTCAGGTGTAAAGTAAAGTGATTTGGTTACACACATACACACATATATATATTCTTTTTCAGACTCTTTTCCCATATAGGTTATTATAGAATATTGAGTAGAGTTCCCTGTGCTATACGGTAGGTCCTTGTTGATTATCTCTGTTATATATAGTAGTGTGTATATGTTAATGCTAAACTCCTAATTTATCCCTCCTCCCAAATCCACATTTCTTTTAAACACAGACTTACTGGCACTGTGAAAGATATATTTTTAAATAGCTCAAACTGCCCTGGTGTCTATCTAATTTATTTGTTTTTTCTCTCTCCTTCCTCAAGCAGTGTGTTAGGCAGTCTACTCTCCTCCAGCTACCAACCCTTAATTCTTTTTAAAATTTTTTAATTAGTTAATTTATTTTTTGGCCGCGCCGCACGGCATGTGGAATCTTAGTTCCCCAACCAGGGATCGAACCCGCACCCCCTGCATTGGAAGTGCGGAGTCCTAACCACTGGACCGCCAGGGAAGTCCCCCTTAATTCTTCACAGGAGAGAGATTGCCAGCATCTCCTCTTCCTCTGTTGAGTTGTCCCCTCCAAAACAGGCGATGGTATATAAGCTGCAGTGAACATTTTATTACTGAGTTGTAGGAGTTCCTTATATAGCCTAGATATCAGTCCTCTTTGTTTTAGATTTATATTCTACATTGATTTCTCCCCAGGTTTTTTTAACAGTGTCACCTCATAATCAGGTTTTTACTATGATTAAGTCTACTTTATCAATTTTTTCTTTTATGGTTATTACTTAAGTGTCTTAGAAAGCCTTTCCCTACCCTCCAATCCTGAAAATATTGTCCTGTGTTTTCTTCTGAAAACTGTGATCCATCTTGAATTAATTTTTCCACATGGTATATTATTGACATTCAATCTTGAAAAGATATTACCTCCATTTTGTAAATGAAGACTTTGGCACTGTGAGGATTTGGCACTCCAGATGCTATATGTAATAGTAAATGTGAGTTAGGATTTTGGAGCATTTTGAGTATGATCACGGCGAAAATAGGTTAGGTCATATATATAGCATTTTGGTCAAAACTTTTTTTTGAGATATACCGCCATTGTTGTCACAAAAATATTGTTGACAAATGAACAGCCCACTCTAGAGCTCGCGGGCTCTAGAGCGCAGGCTCAGTAGTTGTGGCGTACGGACTTAGTTGCTCCACGGCATGTGGGATCTTCCCAGACCAGGGCTCGAACCTGTGTCCCCTGCATTGGCAGGCGGACTCTTAACCACTGCATCACCAGGGTTTATCCCCATAATGAAACCAGTGGTGTTAAATGCAGATTAAGACTGAAACCTTGGTGTGCATATATTTTATCAGCTAGAGCTGTTGTATTTATGTACAAATGTTCTATGAAGCTGGCCTGGCGGGCTTTGCCTGTTGATTCAAGATACTTAATCATATTGCAACAAGAAAGAATCAAACTGATTTAACTATTTAATCTGGTCTGATTCATTGTTTTTAGTAGACACGGTATGGGGCTCAAAATTGCTGTCAGTTCTCCAAGGGTCATCCCTTAGTCCTAGGCTGTAAAGTCTCTCCCTGACATTGCAGTAATGTCACCAGTACCAGCATCTAAGGCTAAAGGGAATTCTCAGCAATAGATGTTGTTTTGTTGGTATATATTTTGGGTGTTTACTATGTGCTAGCCGTGCTGCAAGCATTGTATTTCTCATAACAGTCTCGTTTTAAAGAGGAAGTTAAGAAAGATTTTCACAGCCACAGACTTGGAGGTGGTATATGGGGAAATATACTGAGGTGCTCTAGTAAATTTTCTGAATGGTGGCTTCTCATAAGTCCTTACAAGTGTGTTGAGTCCAAGTAGGTAACACGACAATATACTGGTAATTTAGTCAGTACTGAGATGTGTGTGGAGTCCTTTGCTTTGGGGGAAGAGGAGTGGTTTCATGTATTGGATGTATGTCCAAGACAGTGTACTATAGGGGTGTTCAAAGATGAGCAGGACAGGAAGAAGCTAATGTTACCCCTAAAGGGAGCTCCACTCTGTTACTGGGCTGCCATCCATCAGTATGCACAATTAAACTCATTTTAAATGTACTATTTATTGGGGGAGGGGAGGAAGGCTGCCCTTCATTTTTAGCTGAACAAATGAACACAGTGAGGACTATTGAGAGACACCACTTGAGGATACGAAGATTCCATCGCAAAGCTAGTGTTGCCCGTGCTGCACATTGGCTTGTGTCCATGTAAATAGCAGAGGAAACTGGCCAGGTTCACAGTACCCTTCTCACTAAGGAAACATTAGCTTCAGTTGATAACTCTCAAAGAAACTAGGACAGTTCCCAGGCTGCTCTTTATTTATATAGATAAAAAACAGGCATTAATAGAACTGTGATGAAAGCCACAGTAATAAAATTCACTGTGTTCTAATTGTATCCTCTTAGCAAGATTATATTAATTTTAAAATCCAAACATTGTGCCTAAAGTGGAGATTTGTATGCATTATGAACTAAATTAAATGTTTTCTCTTAAAAAGTAATTGTTTTGCCTAGTGTTTACTACTATTTCTGATTAAAATGGGTGTTTATAGTCTCAAGCATGTTTACCAGTTATGATATGAACTATTTGATGAACTATTTGATGAACAATATGAACTATTTCATATTGTGCACAGGAATCCAATTTAATGGCCTTAATTGTTTGTTCTTTCAGTATATTTTGATAACTATTTTCTCTTTCATATTTATTCTCTCCATTTTAATCAGTGTAGTTATGCTATATGCATGCTTTCGATCTATAAATCCGTTATTAATATATGTAGTAGTTAATGATTTGGGATATAAGTCAAGCTGGCTTTGTCTTAACAACTCATAGGCAAGATTTCAGAACATTTCTACAGAAAAATTTTCTGTTTGGAATAGCACTTAATTAATTGTCATGTGAAATCAGCCATTCCCGTCATTGCCATCTCAGTGTCCTGATTTGTGTCAGCATTGACTACTATCGGTGGGGGGTTCTTTGAGTCAACATTGTGTGTAGATATTTACAGATACACCATCAGGTGCTGCCTTGTCCAAGTGAGTGTTGACTGTTATTTATAGGTAAAGAACTCTCTTGTCTTTGTAGATAGCAGGTTATTTGCATCCAGTAATATTTGCTTAGCTATTTATACATTAATAGGTTTAAAAAGAAATCTAAGTAGAAGCATTAATCATTCACTGTTTGATCAGATGATGGCACTGACATTCTTATTGTGTAATCATAAAATAGCTAATTTTGTTGTGTTCGATGCCAAGAGCAGATGTACTTCCTGGAATAAAGAGCATGCAAAACCCAAATCTAAATGCATTATTTAGAAGCATATTAAAATCTTTGTATTTTTTGTGATTTTAAAAAAGTAATTGCAATTTGCATTGTGTCAAATTTTCAAAAAAATATATGTGATTACTGCCACAGCTCAAAAACTGAAGAAGCAAAACTTGACCCATAAGTTTTCAAGTATAATGTGTTATTTTGAGAGAGGTTTTTTCATATGTAGAGGTTCAGTGCATTAATTCTAGAGCCAGACTGTCTGGATTTAGATCTTGCCTCTACCACTTAGCAGCTTTGTGATGTTGGACAAGTTACTTAACCTCTCTGTGCTTCAGTTTCCTCTTTTGTAAAGTGGTAATAATAGTGATAATAGCATGTGCCTCATAGGATTGTTAGGAGGACGGTATAAGTTAATGTGCTTAGAACAGTGCCTGACTCATAGTAAGGAAAAATGAATAGGCGTATAAAGGGTGAAACAGGTAAGTGTGTGTGCTACAGGGGCTTCTCCTATAATCAGTTCTAATTCTTTTAAAATAGAATTATTAAAAGATGATTTTCTGATCAGTCAATGATATTTGTAGGGTGACTTTCATGACAAGTATTATTCTAGATTCTACAGGGCATATAAAAGGAATAAAAGGCATGGTCCCACTAGGAAAGCTTGCACTATATTTAAATAGGTTCCCAAATGCAGATATATACAAATGAAAGTGTAACATAGCAATGCATAAGTAAAAAGGTCTGAATCTTTTTCCAGTGAAAACAGAGGGAATGAAGAAGTGTAAAAGGTGAGCTTGAGTCTTGCAGAACAGGAACTCTAAAATCCCATTCGGAAAAGTCTCGGCTTTATGGCTCTGAGAGCCATGCATCTTTATGAAAAAAAACAAAAAACGAAAAACAAAACAAACTCATTGTGTTCATTGTTCTCTTGGAGAACTAGTCATTCGTTTTAGTTGAGTCCCCCTGTTTTTTCTTTTTCCAAGACTCCTTAACTTATTTATTTATAGAAACAAAAGTAAAAATAGTTGGTCTTTGAACTCTGTGTTACTCTAGCAATAACTAGTATCCATCTGTGGACACAGGAGCTAAATGGAAAAAACAAAAAAGAATACCCCTATTTTACTCATTAAATAACTCATTTCTGGAAATTTTTACTTTATTTTGTTTTGACCTGTTATATAATAAAACTAATTTTAGTGATAACTGAATCTGAAAGAATATATTAACATTTACAAGGGGTTTTTTTGGCCGCAGAAAATTCTTATTTCAGTTTATTAATATATTTTGGAGATAACTATAAATGGTCAATTAAATATCTTTAACATAAAACTATGATACTTAAATAAAAATTACTGTGAAAAAATGAAATAGAAACACAATTTCAAGAGGAAAACAAGAATATCAAACAGTATCCCAACCTAATGTAAATTGTGTTCATGCATTTTTAATATATTCTCCCAATTTCTATTTTTCTTTAAACATCTTTATTGGAGTGTAATTGCTTTACAATGGTGTGTCAGTTTCTGCTTTACAACAGAGTGAATCAGCTATATGTATACATATATCCCCATATCTCCTCCCTCTTGTTTCTCCCTCCAACCCTCCCTATCCCACCCCTAGGTGGTCACAAAGCACCGAGCTGATCACATGCTATGCGGCTGCTTCCCACTAGCTATCTGTTGTACATTTGGTAGTATATTTAAGTCCATGCCACTCTCTCACTTCATCCCAGCTTACCCTTCCCCCTCCCCGTGTCCTCAAGTCCATTCTCTACATCTGCATCTTTATTCCTGTCCTGCCCCTAGGCTCTACAGAACCTTTTTTTTTTTTTTTTAAGATGCCATATATGTGTGTTAACATATGGTATTTATTTTTCTCTTTATGACTTACTTCAATCTGTATGACAGTCTCTAGGTCCATCCACCTCACTACAAATAACTCAATTTCGTTTCTTTTTCTGGCTGAGTAATATTCCATTGTACATATGTTCCACATCTTCTTTATCCATTCATCTGTCGATGGACACTTAGGTTGCTTCCATGTCCTGGCTACTGTAAATAGAGCTGCAGTGAACATTGTGGTACATGACTCTTTTTGAATTATGGTTTTCTCAGGGTATATGCCCAGTAGTGGGATTGCTGGGTAGTATGGTAGTTCTATTTTTAGTTTTTTCAGGAACCTCCATAGTGGCTGTATGAAATTACATTCCCATCAACAGTGCAAGAGGGTTCCCTTTTCTCCACACCCTCTCCAGCATTTATTGTTTGTAGATTTTTTGATGATGGACATTCTGACCAGTGTGAGGTGATACCACATTGTAGTTTTGATTTGCATTTCTCTAATGATTGGTGATGTTGAGCATCCTTTCATGTGTTTGTTGGCAATCTATATATCTTCTTTGGAGAAATGTTTATTTAGGTCTTCTGCCCATTTTTGGATTGGGTTGTTTGTTTTTTTTGATATTGAGCTGCATGAGCTGCTTGTATATTTTGGAGATTAATCCTTTGTCAGTTGCTTCATTTGCAAATATTTCCCCCCATTCTGAGGGTTGTCTTTTCGTCTTGTTTATGGTTTCCTTTACTGTGCAAAAGCTTTGAAGTTTCATTAGGTCCCATTTGTTTATTTTTGTTTTTATTTCCATTTCTCTAGGAGGTGGGTCAAAAAGGATCTTGCTGTGATTTATGTCATAGAGTGTTCTGCCTGTGTTTTCCTCTAAGGGTTTTACAGTGTCTAGCCTTACATTTAAATCTTTAATCCATTTTGAGTTTATTTTTGTGTGTGGTGTCAGGGAGTGTTCTAATTTCATTCTTGTACATGTAGCTGTCCAGTTTTCCCAGCACCACTTATTGAAGAGGCTGTCTTTTCTCCACTGTATATTCTTGCCTCCTTTATCAAAAATAAGGTAACCATATGTGCTTGGGTTTATCTCTGGGCTTTCTATCCTGTTCCATTGATCTATATTTCTGCTTTTGTGCCAGTACCATACTGTCTTGATTACTGTCGCTTTGTAGTATAGTCTGAAGTCAGGGAGCCTGATTCCTCCAGCTCCGTTTTTTGTTCTCAAGATTGCTTTGGCTATTCGGGGTCTTTTGTGTTTCTATACAAATTGTGAAATTTTTTGTTCTAGTTCTCTGAAAAATGCCATTGGTAGTTTGATAGGGATTGCATTGAATCTGTAGATTGCTTTGGGTAGTATAGTCATTTTCACAATGTTAATTCTTGCAATCCAAGAACATGGTATATCTCTCCATCTATTTGTATCATCTTTAATTTCTTTCATCAGTGTCTTATAATTTTCTGCATATAGGTCTTTCGTCTCATTAGGTAGGTTTATTCCTAGGTATTTTATTCTTTTTGTTGCAATGGTAAGTGGGAGTGTTTCCTTAACTTCTCTTTCAGATTTTTCATCATTAGTGTATAGGAATGCAAGAGATTTCTGTGCATCAATTTTGTATCCTGCAACTTTACCAAATTCATTGATTAGCTCTAGTAGTTTTCTGGTAGCATCTTTAGGATTCTCTATGTATAGTATCATGTCATCTACAAACAGTGACAGCTTTACTTCTTCTCTTCTGATTTGTATTCCTTTTATTTCTTTTTCTTCTCTGATTGCTGTGGCTAAAACTTCCAATACTATGTTGAATAATAGTGGTGGGAGTGGACAACCTTGTCTTGTTCCTGATCTTAGAGGAAATGTTTTCAGTTTTTCACCATTGAGAACGATGTTGCCCGTGGGTTTGTCATATATGGCCTTTATTATGTTGAGGTAAGTTCCCTCTATGTCTGTTTTCTGGAGGGTTTTTATCATAAATGGGTGTTGAATTTTGTCGAAAGCTTTCTCTGCATCTACTGAGATGATCATATGGTTTTTCTCCTTCACTTTGTTAATATGGTTTATCACATTGATTGATTTGCATATATTGAAGAATCCTTGCATTCCTGGGATAAACCCCATTTGATCATGATATATGATCTGTTTAATGTGCTGTTGGATTCTGTTTGCTAGTATTTTGTTGAGGGTTTTTGCATCTGTGTTTATCAGTGATATTGGCCTGTAGTTTTCTTTCTTTGTGACATCTTTGTCTGGTTTTGGTATCAGGCTGATGGTGGCCTCATAGAAGGAGTTTGTGAGTGTTCCTCCCTCTGCTATATTTTGGAAGAGTTTGAGAAGGATAGGTGTTAGCTCTTTTCTAAATGTTTGATAGAATCGCCTGTGAAGCCATCTGGTCCTGGGCTTTTGTTTGTTGGAAGATTTTTAATCACAGTCTCAATTTTATTGCTTGTGATTGGTCTGTTTATATTTTCTGTTTCTTCCTAGTTCAGTCTCGGAAGGTTGTGCTTCTCTAAGAATTTGTCCATTTCTTCCAGGTTGTCCATTTTATTGGCATACAGTTGCTTGTAGTAATCTCTCATGATCCTTTGTATTTCTGTAGTGTTAGTTGTTACTTTGCCTTTTTCATTTCTAATTCCATTGATTTGAGTCTTCTCCCTTTTCTTCTTGATGAGTCTGGCTAGTGGTTGATCAATTTTGTTTATCTTCTCAAAGAACCAGCTTTTAGTTTTATTGATCTTTGCTATCCTTTCCTTCATTTCTTTTTCATTTATTTCTGATCCGATCTTTATGATTTCTTTCCTTCTGCTAACTTTGGGGTTTTTTGTTCTTCTTTCTCTCATTGCTTTAGGTGTAAGGTTAGGTTGTTTATTTGAGATGCTTCTTGTTTCTTGAGGTAGGATTGTATTCCTATAAACTTCCCTCTTAGAACTGCTTTTGCTGCATCCCGTAGGTTTTGGGTCATCGTGTTTTCATTGTCATTTGTTTCTCGGTAGTTTTTGATTTCCTCTTTGATTTCTTCAGTGATCTCTTGCTTATTTAGTAGTGTATTGTTTAGTTTCATGTGTTTGTATTTTTTATAGATTTTTTCCTGTAATTGATATCTAGTTTCATAGTGTTGTGGTCGGAAAAGATACTTGATATGATTTCGATTTTCTTAAATTTACCAAGGCTTGATTGTGACCTAAGATATGATCTATCCTGGGGAATGTTCTGTGGGCACTTGAGAAGAAAGTGTATTCTGTTGTTTTTGGATGGAATGTCCTATAAATATCATTTAAGTCCTTCTTTAATGTATCATTTTAAGCTTGTGTTTCCTTATTTATTTTCATCTTGGATGATCTGTCCATTGGTGAAAGTGCGGTGTTAAAGTCCCCTACTATGATTGCGTTACTGTCGATTTCCCCTTTTATGGCTGTTAGCATTTGCCTTATGTATTGAGGTGCTCCTATGTTGGGTGCTAAATATTTACAGCCATTTTATCATCTTCTTGGATTGATACGTTGATCATTATGTAGTGTCCTTCTTTGTGTCTTGTGATAGTCTTTACTTTAAAGTCTATTTTGTCTGATACGAGAATTGGGTATGCCAGCTTTGTTTTGGTTTCCATTTGCATGGAGTATCTTTTTCCATCCTCTTACTTTCAGTCTGTATGTGTCCCTAGGTCTGAAGTGGGTCTCTTGTAGACAGCATATGTACGGGTGTTGTTTTTGTATCCTTTCAGCCAGTCTGTGTCTTTTGGTTGGAGCATGTAATCCATTTACATTTAAGGTAATTATTGATATGTATGTTCCTATTACCATTTTCTTAATTGTTTTGGGTTTGTTATTGTAGTATTTTTCCTTCTCTTATGTTTCCTGCCTAGAGAAGTTCCTTTAGCATTTGTTGTAAAGCTGGTTTGGTGGTGCTGAATTCTCTTAGCTTTTGCTTGTCTGTAAAGGTTTTAATATCTCCATCGAATCTGAATGAGATCCTTGCTGGGTAGAGTAATCTTGGTTGTAGGTCCTTCCCTTTCATCACTTTAAATATGTCCTGCCACTTCCTTCTAGCTTGCAGAGTTTATGCTGAACGATCAGCTGGTAACCTTATGGGGATTCCCTTTTTTTGTTGTTGTTGTTTTTTCCTTGCTGCTTTTAATATTTTTTCTTTGTATTTAATTTTGATAGTTTGATTAATATGTGTCTTGGTGTGTTTCTCCTTGGATTTATCCTGTATGAGACTCTCTGTGCTTCCTGGATTTGATTGACTATTTCCTTTCCCATATTAGGGAAGTTTTCAACTATAATCTCTTCAAATATTTTCTCAATCCCTTTCTTTTTCTCTTCTTCTGACACCTGTGTAATTCGAATGTTGGTGTGTTTAATGTTGTCCCAGAGGTCTGTGAGACTGTCCTCAATTCTTTTCATTCTTTTTTCTTTATTCTTCTCTGCAGTAGTTATTTCCACTGTTTTATCTTCCAGGTCAGTTATCCGTTCCTCTGCCTCAGTTATTCTGCTTTGGATTCCTTCTAGAAGGTTTTAAATTTCATGTATTGTGTTGTTCATCATTGTTTGTTTGCTCTTTAGTTCTTCTAGGTCCTTTTTAAATGTTTCTTGTATTTTCTCCATTCTGTTTCCAAGATTTTGGATCGTCTTTAGTATCATTACTCTGAATTCTTTTTCAGGTAGACTGCCTGTTTCCTCTTCATTTGTTTGGTCTGGTGCGTTTGTACTTTGCTCCTTCATCTGCTGTGTGTTTCTCTGTCTTCTCATTTTGCTTAACTTACTGTGTTTGGGGTCTCCTTTTTGCAGGCTGTAGGTTCGTAGTTCCCGTTGTTTTTGGTGTCTGCCCCCAGTGGCTAAGGTTGGTTCAGTGGGCTGTGTAGGCTTCCTGGTGGAGGGGACTAGTGCTTGTGTTCTGGTGAGTGAGGCTGGATCTTGTCTTTCTGGTGGGCAGGACCGCGTCTTGTGTGTTTTGGGGTGTCTGTGACCTCATTATGATTTTAGGCAGCTTCTCTGCTAAGGGGTGGGGTTGTGTTCCTGTCTTGCTGGTTTTTTGGCATAGGGTGTCCAGCACTTTAGCTTGCTGGTCATTGGAGCTGTGTCTTATCATTGAGATGGAGATCTCTGGGAGAGCTTTCGCCATTTGATATTACGTGGAGCTGGGAGGTCTCTGGTGGACCAATGTCCTGAACTCGGCTCTCCCTCCTCAGAGGCTCAGGCCTGACACCCGGCTAGAGCGCCAAGACCCTGTCAGCCACACGGCTTTTGGGAAGTCTGAGGTCTTCTGCCAGTGTTCAGTAGGTGTTCTGTAGGAGTTGTTCCACATGTAGATGTATTTCTGATGTATTTGTGAGGAGGAAGGTGATGTTCATGTCTTACTCCTCCACCATCTTGAAGGTCTCCCCTCGAGTCCCCGTGTTTTTGTTTAAACATTTGCCTGGTTTTCATCTGTAGCTCTTGTTCCTTCACGGTGAAAACCAGACACTCCAGCCTACAGTCCTGACTCTTCAGGTCTTTTTCCATTTTCAGGCTCTGGAATGCCCATCTCTCTCACCCCAACCTCCCTGAGGCCTTACCCCATCCTTTAAAGTCTCAACTCCAAGATGCCTCTTCTAGCCACCTGAACTGAGTCCCAGTTTCGCCAGCTTCAACCTTAGTGCTTATGTATTATTCTGGTAGGCACTGATTCTATGTGAAGCTCTTCGCAAACTATGAAGTGCAGTACAGATGGAGGGAGCAACATTGCTGTCTTTTTCTTACATTATTTTTTACCTGTTCTGTGTTTATTCTGTCATACACACCCCTTGACATTAACTGAGAGCTCATAGAAGTCAAAAAAGTTTTATGTGAATCCATCTTAGCCTGCAAAACAGACAAAGAAACAACAACAACAGCCCAATCAAGGCAGTAGGGAGCTGTAGTGAGTGAGTGAGTGAACTGAAGGGTGCTCTGTCAGGGTGGGTAGCACAGACTCGGGTGCAGCTCTCTGAAGAGGCCATGTGGTTAGGGCAGGGAAAAGAGCAAGGGCTTTCGATGTGAAAGACTTCAGTGCACGTGTGGGCTTTACATTGGTTGCCTTTGTGAACCCCTTTGATCATCCACATTCTCGTGAAAAATGAGGAAGGTGATATTGCTGTATACTTTATGGGGTGGTGCTTATGAGGGGTAGATGAAGAGATACTTGTGGAAAACCTGTCATGTCATTTACTAGTTGTTATGTCCAATAAAAACAAATGTCAGGGAGAACTTGGGGCCACACACTGGATACATTCATGTGTGATGCCCAGCCCCGGATAGGAAGTTGATGTGGTTAGGCGAGTAGGCACAGGAGTTGAGGGGAGATCTGGCTGACCTTAACAGCTGCAGGGTCTGGTGGCAGCAGTGGGGGGTGCCTGGCAGCCCCTCCTTACAGCATGCCGAGGGAGCTTAATGAAGTGATACCTGGATCTTTGTAAGCACTAGGGTATTCAGATTGGGGCAGGGCAATGATAAAATCGGTGAGGTAACATTACTTCACTCATGTAGGAAGTTTACCTTGGGGAGCTTTCTGGGTGGGGCTTTCCATGAGTGCATTTTATGATAAGCCTTTGAACAGTAAATTTGAAACCAGGTGATAGTTACCAAATTACAGACACTCAGCTACTCTCTCTCTCTCTCTGTCCTGGAAATTTACAGCAGCTTCTGATAGGGAAGTGTTGGTAAAAGGAGGAAGCCACATTTGCAGCAATAACTTCCTGGAATGACTTTGGGATTTTGAATCTGGGCAACTAGACTTTGAGTTTCTGTCTGCTGGGGATTGTTCTTTCACTTCAGCAGCCTCCAAACTAGTTGTGGGCTTTTCGAGAGACTGTGCAATTGGGGACATTGCAGGAAGCCTCTTGCTGAATGTTTTCTTACATACACCAAATGAAAAAAGTGCACATCTCTGATATTAACTCAGTCGGGTTCTGCAAACACTTGCAAGAGATGCGTTGTATATAAACAAAAGGAGAAGGGATGCTGGGGGTGATTGTTTGGTGGGGCTGCTTGTACATAATTAGACATTTACCTTAGAGGTTGTGTTCTCATGGTCTTAGTTAAATTATGTAAACTTTCTGGACCTTAAGGTTCACATCTGTGAAATGAGAGCGTTGGGGTAGTGGCCTATTATCACTCCCCACCTGTGAGTATTGTATATTTTAAAAGGTGTTGGAAAATGTTCTCCTGGTCTCCTAATTATACATGGAATACTTCCTAGAGGAATACTGAAATTTTTTAGGAGCTCTTTTCACGCGTGTTTGGTAAGGACTTACATTGTACTGGGACTGCTTTGGGGGCTGGAAATACAGCCGTGAACAAAGCAGGTCCCCTCCTTTCTAGATGCTTATGTTTTTTTGGTTTTTTGGGGGTTTTTTTTGCGGTACGCGGGCCCCTCACTGCTGTGGCCTCTCCCGCTGTGGAGCACAGGCTCCGGACGCACAGGCCCAGTGGCCATGGCTCACGGGCCTAGCCGCTCCGCAGCATGTGGGATCCTCCTGGACCGGGGCACGAACCCGTGTCCCCTGCATCGGCAGGTGGACTCTCAACCACTGCGCGACCAGGGAAGCCCTAGATGCTTACGTTTTAAGAAGCGTATACCGGGACTAAATTCACATACACGTGAAGAGGTGACAGGAACTACTGTTACATTGCATGTAGAGTTACAAATGGGAAAAGTCAAGAACAGCTGAGCCTTTTGCCCTGAGCGGATGGTGGTGGTGTTACCAGTCTGGTGAATGCAGCAGGTCTGGGAGGTAGGGAATCCATATTCTGCTAAGTTTGACATGCTGGGTGGACAGGTTGTCTAGGGTTTTAAATTTGAGGGTCTTCACTACATACACTGTATTTGAAGCTTTGAGACTGGATGAGATCAACTGTTGGCTGAATTTAGATAGAAAAGGGAGCAGGAGTGGGGACCGAGCCTGGACTCCAACATTTGGACTTGGGTCGAGGAGGGGAATAGGAGAGAGACCTTGCCTGGTTGTCCTCAGCCTCCATTCAGCAAGTTTGTGTCTGTGCGCTGCCCTACCTTTAAGTTCCGGGATGGCCTGTGTCTGTCTGAGTTTATACTGCACCTACATGTATACTTAATACTCAGTCCTTGCAAGGTGCTGAGAGATGAGAGCTCTCTTTGGTGACCTCCACTTCCCTATTCCTTCTGCAGCCAAGCTCATGGGTGCCTGGAACACCAACACCTACAAGTGGCAGCCACCCTCTAGATGCCCATGTCCTTTGGGGTAGGCTGGTTGTGTTGAATGTTGATCATGAGTCAGTTTTGTTTATAACAAGAATCTGTTTTTGTCTGTGGTACTTTTTATTGTAATTGCATAATTAAAATTTTATGTACTCCGATTAAATGTGAGCATTATTTTTCTACAGAAATATGCTAAATACTGTGGAAAGCCTCCAAAGGCAAGCCTCCAAGAAGAATGCTGCTAAGTATGGTCATGCAACTATAAAGGACTGGAGGAATAATTAAACTTCTATAAATATTCTCAGCTTGCGTCTTGAGAGCCTTTTGAGTTTGTATTCCAGTCTAATAGAAAAGGGAAATCGGAAGTTGTGGGTGATATTTTCTTAGGTGTGGTTTGTGTGAGAATGAGTAGCCTAACAGTCAGTCTGGAGACTGATTGTTCATGAAAAAGACGTTGACCCTACATCAGGAAATTGATGAAAGAATATATATCGTGTTAATGTCAAATAAAATGATGAAATGGCTAAGATAGGGGAGTGTGTGTGTGTGTGTGTGTGCGTGCGCGCGCGCATGTGTGTGTGTTTATGGGCCTCTGATTAAATCAGCCTGTTTAATTTCTAAGCCAATTATCATCCTGTGTTACCTTGTAAAGTGGGGTTTTACTGCAGGAACTTTATAAACAACAGTTTTATAGTATATGCCAAAGAACTTCAAACTGGATATGTCCTACTTTACCACTTCTAGGACTTGATTCTATGAAAAAACAGTTTTTTAAAAATACATAAAAATTTCAAGCCTGTTTATCGCTTTTGTAACATGAAAATTGGGTACAGTCTACATGTCAGGTAGCGCAAAAGTGGTTAAATTGTGACACATACACGTAGAAGACTATCATACTATGACTAAGCATCCAAATGACACCAAATGACATGGAGAAACGTGCGTAGCATAATGTTAAATTACAAAGGATAGAAAGCACTTTATATAATACGATCTCAATTTTAAAAACGACTACAGTATTAGCAGTTTATCTCTGGGTGATAGGATTGTGGGTGACTTTGAGTTTATATTTTATACTTATTTTGAATTTTGTAATTTCCACTTAAAGAGGTGTTATTTTTGTAATTACATAATAACTTTATTACAGTAATGGATGACTTGAAACTACAAAGAGGTCTTTTGAATTTCTTGCTGTTGAGAGTTGGTGCTTCATAGAATGACTTACTAAGGAGGGAACATGAATGAAAACAGTGAAAACTACTTGTAGTCTTTAAAATAATTATTAACTATCTACAATTAAATATATAAAAAAGTAAAATAACCTTTATTTCTAAAATTAAGTACACACACATATATATAAAATTATCTGTATAATAAAGATAATATATTAATATTTATAGATATAGAAATAAAATTGCTTTTATCTTCATAATCACTATTAATCTTTTATAATAATTATCAATCTTCATAATAACCAAGACAGTTGAACAAAATTCCTCATTTTGGAAATAATGAAACAGTCTCAGAAATGGTTGTTTCCCCGGCCCCAAGTTACACGGTTGGTAATGGCAGATTTTGAACCCAGATTTTCTCTGAATCTCTTGGTCTTTCTGCTCCTGACACTGCTTTCTGGTCTTTTCTTCAGTCAAGTTAGGTTAGAAAGAAGGAGTAGTCGGAATCTGGCTTGAAAGTCCTTAATTGAGGACCTGCTTGTGGGTAGAAGGTTAGATAAACTGGGTGAGGTACAGGTCTGTCTTTGAAACAGGAACTTGAAAGCAGAAATGCCATCACAAGGAACCTAAAACTGTGTTTTCCCAAATGGGTGCATATGTCGGAGTGCAGGAAATAAATATTAGAGCTCTTAATAAGCTATTAAGAAATAAACTAAAATTTACTAATATTAAATATTGGAATTGAAACCGGGACCCTTGCTTGGGTCCTGGGTCAGAGGATGTGTCCCGTTTGGAACACAGCCCTCCTGGGAATTGTGGGAGGACTTC
The DNA here is from genome assembly GCF_964374135.1 of Grampus griseus. Lineage (NCBI taxonomy): Eukaryota > Metazoa > Chordata > Mammalia > Artiodactyla > Delphinidae > Grampus > Grampus griseus. Next base: position 30,797,510 of record NC_139018.1, on the reverse strand, counting down.
CACAGCCCAGAGCGTGGGGAGGGGCCCTCACTCCTGTTTGCTTTTCACCTATTGTGACATGCCGCGTTTACTCAGTAGACTTATAGATTCGGTTAACCAGTTTTCATTAAAGCACCAGCTACAAAATTGACACTTGGCTTACAAAGATTCCTACTAAGAATCGTGGTTTGCAGGTGATGTTGGTAATGCAGACACAAATGAGCTGCAAAGAATTGGCAGAGCGGAGACTTCTCTCTGTACACGCTGCTATTATTAACCAAGAAATTAGCTGAAAAGTGAATTTTGTCTAAGAAAATTCAGTTCTCTTTTTTGGGGACTCACTAAGCAGTTGTACAAGCCCTCCGAAGTGGAGGAGACAGTGCTCATGGCCAGCACCAGCAGTGTTCTGCGTACCTCAGGGGACCAGTGGATAGTGTCCACTGGGAGTTATGGTCATTTTCATGCAATTCAATTTCTTTTTTAATTCTATTCAGCAATTATTTATAGAGTGTCTCTTAGGTACCAGGCACCGTGCTAGTGTGATGAAGAAGATAATTCCTTTAAGGAGCTCACTGTCTAAAAAGATCTCAATCTTGTACTAAAATTATAGAATGAGAATTTTTTTAGTTGTCAGAGATTCGTGGAGTACCTCTTGCAACCCTATTTCTGTTCAAGTGAGGACTCCTCTGCCATGCACCCCACTGTCAGTACCTAGGAATCGGAATCCCTCCCCTGACTTGGTATCACCAGGCTTCACGTATGGCATCCAAGTTTTCCTTTCTTCATTTGTCTCTTTACAATTACCTTCTCAAGCCTGATTTTCTAACTTGCAGTTTCGCCAGTAGGCATTGCTGATATAGTCCAGCCTGAAAAAAAACTTTCCACTTTGGGCTTCAAATCATGTAAAATGAATGAGTTTTCTTTAAAAAAAAAAATTGTGAGTGTGGATGAAATTCTGTGTATTGATTTTATTTTGAATGCAGACGATCTTTGCTGGCTACTGAGACAAATAGAAATCAGAGCATCCTAGGCAACAGAAAGGAGAGCACTACTGTGATGGCGTCATGGGACATCACCTTTCACTTTTGACATCTAGCGAAGAGCAGCACTGCCTGTGCATGAGTCAGGGTTCAGTCATGTACAGTCAGGTGATTATTTTTAAGCACCTGCCTGTAAGAACCCCAAGAAGTACTACTTTTAAAGAATAATGTAGCTGTATACACTACTGAATGTAAAATAGTTGGCTAGTGGGAAGCAGCAGCATAGCACAGAGAGATCGGCTTGGTGCTTTGTGACTACCTAGAGGGGTGGGATAGGGAGGATAGGAGGGAGGCTCAAGAGGGAGGGGATATGGGGACATGTGTATTCATATGGCTGATTTGCTTTGTTGTGCAGCAGAAACTAACACAGTATCGTGAAGCAATTATACTCCAATAAAGATCTATTAAAAAAATGTAGCATATACTTTAGGCTTGAAATATTATAGTCAGAGCAGGCTTATTAAATATTCATCTGTTCCTGTGCACTGTTCTCAAGCAAGTGAAACAGATCAAGGAGGAATCTCTCTCATTTAAAAATAACCGGACTCTCCTTATGTTTGTAACTGAATTATTTTTGTAATAATTGGTGAGAGCGAAGTTATCTGAAAGTTTAGTGTATCTCAACCACTCCCCTTGCTTTTGGTGGTGATAGTGAGATATTAGATAGAGCCACTAAAAAGTAGGATTTCCGTAAGAGTATTAAAAATGAAGACATAATGGTCACAGTCATCATTTATGGCAAATTATGTTAGGAGTAGAAGAAAGGGAGTTCAACTGTTTTCATGTTTCAGTATAGGGAACCTTCAAGAAGTAAAGAAAAATAGAAAAAAATAAAAATTATCCAAAGCTTCATCCTTAAAAAAAAAATTCTGTTTTAAGAATATTTTTTAAAGTAACATATTGATAATTATTTTATGCGATCAAACGGCCAGCGCTAAGTCATATAGAGCATATTGAAAAGGAGCATCAACGCAAGTGGGGTGGGGTGACATCTGCATTACCCTTTTAGTGGTTGTTATCGTTTTTCTTTGAAATAGGCAAAAATGACTCCATAAAAAAATGCTTTGAGGAAATAGAAGACTAACACAGTTTGACAGAAATAGTGCAGAGACGTGTGTTAGAAAATGTTTTATCATAGCGTTTTGGAGTTTCTTTCGGCTTAGTAGTAGTAGTAGTGCAGTGGAGAGCTGGTCTTCCCCTCCGTTCACTCCGTTGAGTAGAGTCTCAGTTCTAACATTAGGCTTATAGAAATTAGGCTCAGCTGCTGGCATGTTGTGGCGGCATCAACCACTTGTGGTCATGGTGACAGAGTCCAGATGTTCTCAACGAAACTGGTTTCCTTGACCTTTTCCTTTTGTATACATGCTCTTCGTGTTTTCAAACAAACTGTATGTGCATTGAGTGCTTCCTGTTGAGGAAATGGAGGAGGTATGGAAAGCCCTGTGGGGATAGAGATGGGACGGGATTATAATGGACAAACTTCGGATGTCTCCAGGTTCATGCATCTGTGTCCCTGTGGATTCACCTGCTTTGTAACATCAGCATCTCAAAAGCCAGATGCTTAGATGTCTAGCTCTGTTGGACTCTACTGAATATTGGCTTTCTTTCATTAAGCAGTCGTACTTTTTGTGGCTGAGCAGTTAACTTTGGAAAGAGATGATTTTGTGGTGTCTTTTAAATACTTTATAAATAAACTTGGTTTAAATAATACTTAATACTACACTGCTCCATTGTCCCATTGTCTATAAAAGTCATTTCTGTGGCAATATGCAGTACAGTATTTACATAATTTAGTTATACAAGATGTTATTGTAAATTTGAGGTATTTTTATGTCGGTTAAAAAAAACATGAAATTAAAGTTAAATTGCCTTTTTTAATGTCATACAATTCTATGGGTTTTAACACATATGTAGATTTGTGTAACTATTCCCACAACCATTCCATCCCCTCAAAATATTCCCTCATTCTGTCTCCACCCCTAAATCCTGGCAACCATTGATGTGTTCTCCATCCTTGTAGTTTTGCCTATGCAAATATGTCATTTAAATGGAAGCATACAGCATGTCTTTTGATGCTGACTTCTTTCACTCAATAGAATGCCTTTGAAATTCATCCAAGTTGTTGGGGGTATTGATAGTATGTTCCTTTTAATAGCTGAGTGGGATCCCACTGTGTGGGTGTATTCCAGTTTATTTATCCATTAACCCATTGAAGAACATTAGGGTTATTCTCGTTTTTTAGGTTTTACAAATAAAGCTACTCTGAACTTTTGTGTAGCAGTCTTCGCATGTATGTATGCTTTCCTTTCTCTTTGGTAAATACCTAGCAGTAGAATGGCTGGAGAATATTGAAGCTGTACGTTTAACTTTTTAAGGAAATTTCAAACCATTTTACAGAGTTAACTGTATCAGTTTGCATTCCCACCAATAGTGCATGAGAGAGAGTTTCAGGTGCTTGGCGTCTTTGTTAGCACTTGGTATTGTCAGTACTTTTTACTTTAGCCATTCTAGTAGATGTGTAGTGGTATCTCTGGTTTTACTTTGCATTTCCATAATGTCTAGTAATGTTGAACATTTTTTCACATGCTTACTTGAAGCTTCTTTGCAGCCATTTTGATGTGCTTACTTGTAGCCATTTATATATCTTTTTTGGTGAAGGGTCTGTTCGAGTCTTTTGCCCATTTTTAAATTGGGTTGTTTCTTTTCTTGGTTTAGTTTTTGGAGGTTTTTTTTGGTTTTTAACATATTCTGTACACATATCCTTCACTGCATATGTGATTTGCAAATATTTTTCTCAGTCTGTACCTTATTTCTTCATTCTTTATTAATAGCGTCTTTTTCAGAGCAAGAATTTTTAATTTTGAAGAAGTGCAATGTATCTTTTTAATTTTTTTAATGGATCGTGCTTTGTGTGTAGTTTCCAAGAACTCTTTGCCTAGCTCCAGGTCGTAAAGATAGTTTTTTATGCTTTGTTCTAAATGTTTTATAGTTTCACATTTTATATTTAGATCTATTTTGAATTAATAGTTGTATAAGGTCTGAGGCTTCAGTCAAGGTTCCTTTTTTTACATATGGATATCTAATTGTTCTAACACCATTTGTCGAAAAGACAGTCTTTTCTCCTTTGAATTACCTTTGCATCTTGGCCAAAAATCAGTTGGCTATATTAGTAAGGGTCAGTTTCGCCAGTACTTCCTGTGCCCCTGAGATTCTCTTTTTTTAAGTCCTCCAGACACAAAGGTGGGGCTTTAGAATGCGGCAGTGTGCTTCCCATTGTTGCAGGAACGGGGACTCCTTCCAGGGCCTGAGAGTGGGCTCTTGTCTAACACTCTGAAATGAATTGTCTGAGGAGACACACGTGCTGACAAAGCAAGAGGCTTTATTGGGGAGGGACGCCCTGGGCGGAGAGCAACAGGGTAAGGGGACCCAGGAAGACTGCTCTGCAATGTGGCTTGCATTTTCCGGTTTTATGGTAATGGGGTTAGTTTCCGGGTTGTTTCTGGCCAGTCATTCTGACTCAGTACTATATGCAAATTTACATTTAGTATCATTTGATTTTTGTTGCGGAAAGGCACCTGGATGCACCTTGGAAGCCTGTAGTTATTCACTGTTCTGTTTACCTTGTAGCTCTTATATTTATTACATCAAGAATTGTCTGATTTGGGGCTTCCCTGGTGGCGCAGTGGTTGAGAGTCCGCCTGCCGATGCAGGGGACACAGGTTTGTGCCCCAGTCCGGGAAGATCCCACATGCCGCGGAGCGGCTAGGCCCATGAGCCATGGCCGCTGGGCCTGCGCGTCCGGAGCCTGTGCTCCACGACGGGAGAGGCCACAACAGTGAGAGGCCTGCGTACCGTGGGAAAAAAAAAAAAAAAGAAGAATTGTCTGATTTTAAGCCCTCAGTATCCAGCTACTGAGCTGCCTCCGAGATGTGAGTTGATTCATCTTCACTCTGAACTTCTTGCAAAAGCTTTAAGAGGAATTAGAGGATTTAGGGGAAGTCCAAAAAAGAGGGGCTAATTATTAACATATTCATTCTCTACCGCCTTTAAAAAAATGTGGACTAAATATAATTATCCAAACAGCTGGAGAAAAACAAATATAGCTCAGTAGATTCCTAGTGGAAAAGCTACATGGTCTAGAAATTAGCTAATTTATTTTAAGTAATTATCAGTAGAAATTCATTAAAAATTAGGGAGGAATCAACTGTAGGTGATCATAAATCTCTTCAAACCAACCTCAGGAGGCCATGTTAATGGGATCACAGCGGACTATAGGAATAGACGATTAGAATGGCCAAGTTGAAGGTAATTAAGGATAACTCGTGGCATTTAAATGATAGAAAGTGACAGTAGTATATGAAGATGGAAGATAGTTGAAAAATCCTATGATATCCCTTTACAGCTATATCACATTGGTTATTATAGTTGTTTTTATGCTTTTAGCATCTGTTTTCCACAAAAGGGTCAAGTCTTGAGGGCTTGGATCTTGCCTCCCTTAGTGCTTGTCCTGTTTTTACTATTTAAGGCTAGTAACAATTTGGGAGTGTTTATGGAGCTCTGTGCCAGACCCCGTGCTGAGCACCCTTATGTGGATTATCCCATGTCATCCTCACAAGAGCCCTGTGAGGTTGGTCCTGACGGACAGGGAAGGAGACAGGCACAGAGGATATAAGTGCATAGGACCGAATTCACATGGCCTGGCTCTAGAGCCTTGCTTTGCTCTTACCCTTTCAGCTGTGAGATTGCTTCATTGAATGGGGCAAAATTCTTGGAAGGAAAGGATTAAGTCCAAATTAAATACTAAAAATTAACTATACATTTTATAAATGTAAAGGGCATTTTGACTAGGTGTGTCGGAATTTAAAAATCATGGACTGAGGGCTTCCCTGATGGCGCAGTGGTTGAGAGTCCGCCTGCCGATGCAGGGGACACTGGTTCGTGCCCCGGTCCGGGAAGAACCCACATGCCGCGGAGCAGCTGGGCCTGTGAGCCATGGCCGCTGAGCCTGCGCGTCCGGAGCCTGTGCTCCGCAATGGGAGAGGCCACGGCAGTGAGAGGCCCACATACTGCAAAAATAGATAAATAAATTTATGATTCATTATGTCATCAGAATATTTCTTCTGCCAGTTTCCCCCATGTCATCTAGGTATAAGTAACCACTTTTTATCACCACCCTTTTCCTGAGTTCATGTCTTCAGTAGAATTGTGCCATTAATCCAGTGCCAGGGGACTGAATCCAAAGGAAGATTTAGACAAGTTGAGGTTCAAGGAAATAAGAATTTGGTACTCTTTTTTCATGTGGATAATTTGGGGTCCTAGTTGCTTAAGCTTTTAAACTTCTCGAATGATCTTATGGAGATGGGTCCTTATTGTGTTCAAAAGAGATGATTCCTTCTCTCTGTCCTCCCTCCCTCTCACCCAAATTAATTAAAGTGCACTTAAACCAGATGGTTGATTTTATACTTCTGAGAGAATAAGACCCTTAAGGAATGGAGGAATGGGTTAATATCCTGTCCAGATGGATACCTGTGCCTGAATGGTCATGTTTATACACATTTTTCTTTGTGAATGTACAGGCAGCAGCCAACTCAAAGTCAGCCAGACAACTTGTGTGGTGTTCTTCCTTTTTACAAACAGTTTCAGCTGATAACTAAGCACAGATAAGAACCTTTTTCAATGCCCACAGAGTTGTTTTGCTCTTTTTGATAAGTGACTTCACAGTTATAGGCCAAGGGCATGCTATAAAGTCATTGGGGGAAAAAGTCTTAAGAGTGGTCAGAATTTGGGGGCTATCAGAACTTTCTTCTTTACCTAAATCTAAACACTTATTTAGATGGTAGATTATCCACATCACATAGGCAAATGATAAATGTTTGAGATTCAGTTTTTATTTCTGTTAGTAACAGTTGATCATAAGTAGAGGCATTTGGCTGTGGAACTGAGAGAGGGGAATGTTTTCTGGTATCTTTCAGTGAAGTTGAAAATGTCCCTACATTCACCTTTCATCCACATTGTACCATGCCTAGTGAGAATTTCAAACCAGGCCCCTTGATCCAGTTCTTCTGGAGCCATTGATATTGTTGGGAGATTACATATATACACAATCTCTACAGAAACCAGAGAAGACCCAGCTTAATTGTAATTCCTTAGAAAATCTTGTAACAGCTTAGCTGAGCTTAAAATGTGAATTCTAACTCTGTAGCCTTATTGTTGCTCACCTGGACTACTGGTTTACCATCCCATTCTGCCCCTGCCGCATGCAGTTCATTTTACACGTTGCCACCATGATTTCTGTACAAAAAAAGCATGTGTAACCCTGTCGCTTCCCTGCTTAAAACATTTCCAAGGCTCCTCACAGCCTGTGGGACAAAGTCCAGTGTTATTCTGTGGTCTTCCAGCCCTCTGATGGGAAGCTGGGCAACCACATCATCTGCTGCTCCCTGCTTTGAACCTGGTACTTCTGGTACACTGGGCTGTCTCTCACCTCAGGGTGCTGCTCCCTTTCCGCATTTCTCTTTCTACCTCCTTGTTCTTTAAGAGTTTACTCAAGGGATTCCTTCCTTCTGACACCCTAGGTTGGGTGGTGTGCCCCACCTCTGCCCTCCTGCAGAACTCTGTGCTTTTCTTCCCTCATTGCCTGTCACATACTGTATTCATGAGAGGGAGCTATGAATTCTTTGAGAGCAGGGGCCCGTGTCTTAATTATCTGTTTCCTCAAGCCTGATACAGAAACTGACACATGGTAGATACCAACGTCGGTGTGTGTTAAGGCAACGTTGCATGAATGATGGAGTTGCCTTTTGAGGTGGTGAGTTCCCATCACTGGAAGTGTTCCAGGCAGGGGCTGAGAGGGCTCTGTTACTCAGAAGTTACTCCGTCTCTCATTTTGCTTTTTATTTTAGTTGATACTTTTAGTTATCTTTTTTTAATTTAATTTTTTCATCTCATTTTATCTTTGATAGTTAAATAAATAAAACCTTTCTAGTAATTAGCATTATATTAATAGCTACAAAATGCCTAATGTATACATTAGCACTAATTTTTTCAACAATGCTAGGAGAATGATAGTATTACTTTCATTTTATAGTTGCAGGAATTGATGTCAGAGTGAAGGAAATTAATCTGCCCAAGGTTAATTCTAGTAATTCTAGTAATTCTTAGAGCCAGGATTCAAATCCAGGTTTGAATCTAGACATTATATACATTTCACTATGCCATTTTGCCCATAAAGAAAATCAATATTTTGGGACTTCCCTGGCGGTCCAGTGGTCAAGACTCCGTGCTTCCAATGCAGGGGGCGCAGGTTTGATCCCTGGTTGGGGAACTAAGATCCCACATGCTGCATGGTGTGGCAAAAAAAAAAAAGGCAAAGAAAATGGATATTTGTGTAATGATCCAGCATAGAGCAGGGATTCAGTAGTTGTCTGGTGGTATTGACGTGACAGTAGGCTTGTTGTTAGTTTGGCTAAATATTTGAAATAGAAAGGAATACTCTTTTTTAAAGAAGTGAACAGAGATAAAAGGGGAAATAGATTATATTCTGTTTAGTTTCTTCATTTGGATTTTGTTTCTAGCTTCAAACCAAAGCTGTACATCGAGTTACAATGGAGGTGATCCTGGCTTTTCTACCGTCAGTAAATTTCTGATTCTGCCCAAAGACAGGAGTCCCCTACCCTACCCCATCCCAGCCCTGTGGAATTATTCTGGGTTTTTTTTGGCATAATCCTAGCTATTTTGATGGTAGGTGATGGAGGAAGGGGTGCAATACTATTTCCACAAAAATACAAGAATGTGTCTCACTGATGTCAAGGAAGTTACTGTGAAGCAACTATACCTTTAAAACATAAAATGACTGGGGTATCAAGTAGAATAAGAATGCTATTACATTTAAATCTCAGTGTGATTCTATGGGCTTAGGCAGTGGCTGCCAGAGATTAGTTTAGATCAAAGGCCTCCAAATTGAATCTTACCTAATAATTCACCTGGCTTGCAAAACACAATGAAGCTTTTTGTAAACAGCTTGTGTTGTGCCTGTTATCGATGTGTAACTTCCCAGTCCCCCCCTGCACACTGCCCCCCACGCCTGCTCTCCAGAGATTGTTCTGCCGCCCCCCCCCCACTCTCCACATTCAGCTCCCAGAGTAGGTCAGATATTTATTTCAAGAACCAGATGTCTTGTGTCCAAAGAAAAAAAGTAGAAAAGATTTATTTTGATTTAAAAAGGTTATTTAATAAGGATGTAGAATGTGAGATTTTGATGAAAAAAGACAGGGACTCATGAAATATGTTTTGATACTGTATGTAAGTCTAGTTGAAACTGCTTTTTGCCAAATCTTACCGTGTATAGTTGAAATATTCACTCGCATCTGCAGTGAAATTTGTGTTTGTCTAGTAGGAACAGGAATCTAATTAGACAGGGTTTGATTTGCTCACATAAAATGTCTGTAGGGAACGCGCTTGGGTCGGGGGGTTCTACCGCATCATTGGGAGGGGCTTGGCTCCTTTGGGCTTTCAGCATCCTGAGGATAAGGCCTCTGTCCATGTAACCACAGGGCTCTCTTGGAGCTCCAGCCAAGATCCCTGCAAAAGGAGGGGAAAGAACAGCGGCAGAGTGGCTTTCTGGAATCTTCTGCCTGACTTGTACTTGAAACTCCTTGGCCACCGCTGTCTTCCAGGAGGCTCCAGTGTGGTGTTTAAGTGGGCACATTGCCAGCCCAAATAAAACCAGATTTCTATGACTGAAACAGAAGGGGAGGGGAGGGGAGATCAGGTTTGAAAGAGTTGACTCTGCTGCCAAATGCGAACTGTATTTTTAAGTCATGAATCTGCTTAACTGTCTTTCCAAAGTTGAAAGGGAAATGCATTATGTAGGGACATTTTAAAGAAATATTTCAGTTTTGGGAAAAAATTTTTTCCAGTCCATTGCTATGCTTTTGTAAAATTCTTGATGTCCTTTTATTACTCTCCAGTGAGTAATCTTTTAAAATTATAAATATTAATAACCTGGGCTTAAAAATAGAGCAGGATCGATACTATGTGCTTCAGGTTAAGGAGTCTTTCATGCCTTTCCTGAAGGCACATGATTTAGAAATATTTATGAAAAATCATCAGGCCTTTCTCTCTGAGCCTCTCCTTTGGATATAAGTCGTGAAAGCTCAGGCCCTCAGGTGTTAAAAGCTGCTTTGGGTAGTTGTGTTCACTGATCCGGCAGCAAATTCTGCCACGCTGTTCTGATGAACTACAGTCTTGTCTTGCCTCTGGGTGTTTCTGCCTGGTTAATTCTCTATGTGAAACCTTCTGCATACACCTTTCAACCCGGGAAAATTCTGTTGAGTGTTCAACTTTCACTTCACCGCTCAGCCTTTCCTGTCTTCCATGCCGTCACCTCCTGACTGGTGTGGTGGCTTGGTCTCTGCTGCCCCTATCACAGAGAGGAAGTCCAGCAGTGATGGTGTGGAATAAACGAGATAGTCAGAGTAAAGCGCTCCGAACTGTGCTCAGCCTCCCCAAAGGAAGCTCACATTATGTATAGTCATCATTTTTTCACATCACATTGTCATTGCTTCTGTGCTTTTCTCTTACTTTTTGTGGATGATGGATTCCTTGAGGACGGTTCTTTCGGTCATTACAGTTATTCCTGGCATTCCTCCAGCGTGTGGTGCATGGTGGGCGCTCAGGAGACTTGTAATGGATGAGCAAGGGAGCAGACAGGGAGACCGGAGCTCTCAGTGCCCGCTTCCCCGACTCAGCCTGCGGAGACATGAGGGAGCGAGGTCTGTACACCCCGCAGGTAAAGAGCAGGGCTCCTTAGCTGGCCAGGGAGTGGCAGTTTTTCCACTGTGCTGTGCTTTGTGTCACTGAATGAGTTGGCCCTCCAGCGGATACCGGCATCATTCAGAACTATGGAATTATCTCACTGGAGGACTCTTGATTGAAGGAGCTCTGCATTCATTCACTTCAAGTTCATTTAGCATTTATTGAGTATCTCCTATATGCTGGGTTCTAGGGCTGCGAAAGTGAACAACAGTAAGTTCTTTAAGAAGTTCTTCTTTAAGTTCTTTCAGAACCTTTAAGTTCTTTTAGGAGAGTGGGGGAGACAGACACACTCACCGCATCCTCAGTATGTAGACGCTTAAGTGAAAGGTTAAAGGTATAGACAGAGAAAGGACTTGTGATTCTTATGTTTTGTTGCTTCTTTAAGAACATTAAGTTCTTGTTAAAGAAAGTAAGTGCTGTTCCTTAAGCCCTGTTTTTTCAAGAGATTTTATAAGCTTGTTTATATTTCTATATATGTGACACCAGACAGTTGGTAGCAATAATGAGGCAAAAACAGCATCAGAGATGATCCTGTAGCCTCTGCAGTTACCAGTATCTTTGACCATGACTTCCCTGAACATGACAGCACTAAAGAAATACTGCTTAGACTTTCTCTTTAAATTCTTAGCATGCATCCTTAAGGCCTAAGATGACTACTGGAAGCATCATGTTCATATTCTAAAATGTGGAAGAAGGGAAGAAAAAAGGTGAAATTCTGAACAGAATCAGCTTTACGTAACTTTTCTTTGCCTACTTTTCTCAGAACACGTGCATGTGTCTCATTGGCCCGAACTTAGTCCTGTGGACTCATCTAGCTGTAAGGAGGCTATGAGAGGTAGTCTTTCAATTAGTTGTCTTGCTTTCCCCAGATAAATCAGGGGTTCTGTTAGGAACAAGGAGAGAGTGGACACTGGGTAACAACAAGCAGCCTCAGCTATATTGCTCAGTAAAATGTTCTTTGAATGAATGAATGCAAGTGAAGGAGGCATGATGGAATCAAGGCTTTTGGTTCATATACTGTGCATTTAATTTTCATGGTCTATATTTTTTGAACCTTGATATCAGATTGATTATCCACATATCTAGAAAATCAAATACTTGGATTTGCTTTGCCCTCTAAATCGTAATGTTAGTTTATCTTCAGGTATGGTGGACTGGGCCAGAATTGTAGGCTAGTGAGAGGAGGTAGGTTTTGGGTGTGACATATATATATATGGACACGTTTGGTATTTTAATTTCATTCTTGATTAGCAATAGTTTACTGAATTCTTGTGATTGTGGTTTATAGAAATAGCTGTATAACTTATGTAGGTTTATATGTATAGTGTTTTTTTCAGAGATTTATTTGTTTTATTTTTTCACCTCTGCCCTGGCAGTGATTTTCCTAATGTGGATACTAAAATTGATAGGACATAATTTCCTAAGGGATACATGTACATATGCTAGTGTCAACCTTTACCACTGTAATACTCTTGAAATGTAAGTTTTAAAAATTGTAGAAGTTCTGTTTTCTTAAAATTGAGAATGATACCAATTTCCAAAATTATCAGTTGGTACCATAATTATTTAACTGATAACTATGATAGGATATTCATGGTTTTCTTTTATTTTCCAGTTTCTGAGCCCAGAATTTAAAAGAAAACTCTTTCTTCATTGTCAATGAGGCTATTTTGGACAGGATTGCCCTGTGAACTTTGTAAAGAGAAGTGTACTGTGAGGAACCTTAAAAATAGGTTTTTGTTGGCTTCTTTGGGACGATATTCATGTACTCTGCACACTGTTGAAAATATGCTCTATTCCTTCATTCTCTTGTGCTGAGCAATCGGAAATTGGTTTTCCGAAACCATCTCAATGCGAAGAATGGCCTGCTTTTATTAGTTATGTGAAGAAGTAAATTCCAGGGACCCTCAGCTGCAGGATGGCTCTTTCTTCACAACTGCTGCTCTTCCTTTGCGGAGGATGCCAGTTGCTAAGAGAAGGCTTTGTCTGTTGCGCATAAAATGAATTTTGTTTGGACCTCCCTCAAGCGACTTAAAGTGTGTAAGAGTCCAGCTGGACATTCCTCACCAGATGCTAATTTAAATGCAGGTCAAATTTAGAACCCAACTTATATTAGTTTAAAAATAGATGTTGCCTTTAGAAAGCTGACCTCTGGTACATTTGGGGCTTGGGGAGCTGCTAGGCCATTTCTTGTGATTCACACAGCTGTTCTAGACTCTGAAAGGGAGTGCACATTTAGAGTAGATGGAGCCAGTGTCCTTGTAACTTGGGACCCCAGTCTTCTGTCACGCCAGTTTCTTCAGCCCATGCACATTAGTTCCAGTGCGTTCATGGAAGACAAGAGTATGTATGGTAGAATAGAATCAGATTTCTGTACATTAATTTTACTGGAGGTTTTCCACTTCGACAATGAAAGCCTCAAGAACACAGAAGGAAAATCTAACAGGTTAATTTTAAGGTAATAAGACTATTCATTATATGATGTATTCTTCAGTCTTATTTAGATAAGTCAGAAATTTCCCTCAGCGGACAGGGTAAACGTTGTTAACTCTAAAGATGAGAAAGATATGACTACTGGCAGCTTTCACCTGGGGCTGGAAGTCAAACAAATGATGTTATGTACCATTTATAATATGCAGATGAGTTATTGGTTATCAGAATATGGAGTCATCGTTTCACGTCTTCATTTGTCACCCCCAAGTCCAAAGTTTACATGGAAGGTGTTCAGCAGAAAAGTTAATAGGGTAAGGTTGGGATTGGGGAGGCTTTTATTACTAGCTTTTTTAATTATCAGAGAAGCAAACATATTGCATGGATGTATTTGAATTATTGCCTAAAATTTTGTCCAGTATTGAAACAAAATGGTAAGCTTAAAGTTTTAAATACTTGATTATAAAAATAACGATTAAGGGCAATTTTTTTCTTTATGATTTATAAAAGTAAAATAAACATTTTTTTAATGCAGTAAGATTTATCTTTATTTCTGGACATCACTTTTCATATAGTCTTAATAGTTATCCTTTTTACTGACACTTTTGTATGTTAAAATGCCCTTTGTTTGGACCTGCCTCAAGCAGCTTAATGTAAGAGCCCAACCGGACATTGCTCACCAGGTGATAATTTAAGTGTTTCTTTGAGGCCGATACCTTTAAACAGAATTAGTTTAACATTGAGTCTTTTTGGTACATTTAGCAGCACAAAATTATATATTATTTTGTGATCCACCTGTGTTAGTAATGTAATTTTTTTAATCAAAACAAATATCTTTTAAAAAGAGGAAATATGGGTTTTTTGCTTGCTTTTTGTTTATAAAAGGTCAGAGTATATTGCCTGTACTGTGTGTGTGTGTGTGTGTGTGTGTGTGTGTGTGTGTGTAGTCCATGTTATTGTAGTAATTAACATGTTTCTGACAGAGGGCTACTGTGAATATTTTTGCATTGCACAAGTAATGTTTGGACATCTCTAAGATTACCATGCCATACTAGCTAGTATAGAAATGTCATACAGTGACATTGTTTGACACATCTGTGGAGGCCTTTATAATTTTTTCTTTGTTGTGTACATATTTGGACAAAAGCAAAACACTTGTTTTCATTATAACTTAAAAGCTGAAACTAAAAAAAGTAGTATTTCCTTCAAATAGACAACATTAGGTATGAGTAGCCACCTAATAATACATTATAGAGAACATTTTCAAAGTTAGTGTTTTAATAGGAATCAAGATGCCTGTTCTCATACTAGGAAGTTGGTTCATTTAAATTAATAACAATAATATTTATAATGTCTTATTTTTTAAATAATGCTCTGAGTGCTTAAGTAATAAACACTCCTCTTGATCCTCGAATTCTTCCTTTTAAATAGACAGGATATCCACATTTAAAAATAAAAAGAAACCACATCCACACATTAGATACATTTCTAACTGATTGGAAAGGAAGTGTCAGCTACAAGTAGATTTTCAGCAGTCTCTTAATCAGTCTGGCTTTCATTTTCCTAGTAAAGTCTTTATTACAGCAGAAACTCAAGCAAAACAAAATGTGGCTCTTGGAACTGAGCTATCTTTGGGAGCAGTTCTCTGAAGTTTAAATTACAGTTATTCCCATTGGTGGTGATCAGAATTCATTTGCTTTTCTCCTTGAGTACCTCCTTGGTGTCAGTCATCATCCTGCTAGGCTCTGGGGACATTGTATTTCCACAGACTGACACCTTACTTGTCTTCATGGAACTTAGGGCTTAGTGGAAGAGACGTAAACAAAACAGTATTGTCATATAAGTAAATATATACATGTAAACTAGTAAGTGCTCTGGAAGCAATATACCCATGTATTTCCAATAGTATAAAAGGAAACCTGATGTTTTATTTAAAACACACACACACACACACACACACACACACACACACGGAGCAAGAGCTGGGGTTTGCAGGTTACATTTTCAGCTAGTTCAGGGTGTGTGTGGGGTGAAGGTGGGAGAGGAAGAGGATAGGGGCAGGGGAGAAAGTGCTTCCAACAAAGATGAGTAGGGATTATCCAAATTGGGACTTGGGAGGTAGGAAAATATTTCAGACAAAACCCCACCCCTGACAGGAGAGCTGAGTGTGTTTGACAAGTTTAAAGATTGGTGTGGCTGGAGCATAGTAATTGGGGACCTGGTGCCTTCGAAGTTGGAAAGATTTGCTGGAATATCATGCAGGGGCTTTTAGACCACGTCAAGGATTTTTAGCTTTACGCCCAGTGTAATGAGAAGCCATGAAATGGCTTTAGGCAAGGGTGTATTATGTTTTGCAAAGGCCACTTGGTTGCTGTGCTGAGAGTATATTAGAAGGTGGCAAGGGTAGAGGCGGGGAAATCAGTTATGCAATTAAAAAAAAATTTATTGAAATATAGTTGATTTACAATGTTGTGTTAATTTCTACTATACAGCAAAGTGACTCATTTATACATATATATACATTCTTTTTCATATTTTTCCATTATGGTTTATCGCAGAATATTGAATATAGTTCCCTGTGCTATACAGTAGGACCTTGTTGTTTATCCATTCTATATATAATAGTTTGCATCCGATGCAGTTTTTTACTAATGTTATCCTGGGACATAAAGGAGTTGACTACTTTATTTTCTTCCCCTAACTAGAGCTGGAATTTTTGCTTTTTGCATTTTGGATGACCTTTAGTGCTCTTCCCGAGTGGAGCATGGGCTCCTTGAGGTCCTGCGGTTTGGTCTCATTCCCTGTGATGTGCCCATAACCTTGAGCAGAGCCTGACAACAGAGAAAGTGCTCGATAAATATTTCTGAACTGACTGACTGATGGCCTGAGAAAAATGAACTTCTGTATGTTGCTCATCCAAGTCTGTCAGCACCTTCTCCTCTGCCACCCGGCGGTTCAAGCTGTATTTAAATCTACTTAATGGCCGCGGGCATTGCAGCCAGGTCCACATAGACTCTTGTCCTTGACAACAGGCCTTTGTTTGGATACTTTGGGAAATACTGGCCACCACCAGGGCTGAAAGTGCACAGAAATGGTCTGTTAGCTTAATTTTTGGGGCTAGCAGCCTGATGCACAGCAACAAAAAGGACTTGGCAGCAGGGAGCACGTGTGGATTGCTGGAAGTTTCAGGGGAGGTCAGGCGCACCAGAATATAGGAACATGGTGTTGGTTTTATTAGTTCAGAAGTTTTAAATTTCAGTATAACCATGTTTTTCCAACAGTATAAAGGATGGACTTGATGTTTTATGAAGGAAGAAGCAGCAGCAGCAGCAGCAACAAGTGGGGTTGGAGGCTACATTTTAACATGTAATTGAGAGTTCCTTTTATTTAGGATAAATCTTTGAAACAGCTTGACAGATAAAGCTGTTTAATGCTGTGAACATCACTTGAGGCAGATAGAAGTTTTGTTTTCGGATGTAGATCATATATATCAGCTCTGAGTATAAAATATTTTTTGTTCTCTGGTTCAGACTTGTAGACTGTGTGACAGGGCCAGGCTCATGCATTTGCTCTTTCTTGAACTAAAAGATTGTATGTGAAAGCTTGCCTTCTAAGGGAAGCATTTGAAGGAACCAACGCGGTCTCTGCCCTAGTGGCCAGGGATTGTGGGTAAATCCTGAAGTGTGCTTTTCCTTTGCCTTTGGTTACAGAGCTTCACCAAGGTGGTTACTTCCTCCATAGATGGGTCTGGAAGTGGCTTCAATTGTACTTGTAAAGCTTGAGATAAATGTCTTCATTTTCTCTCTGATGAAAGTAAATGTCATTTTCATACATCTATCTCTGTATTTGTTGTCCCAGAAGGCAGGGTCTTCCTCCGTACTCTTCTCCAGTTTCCAACTTAATTCACTTAATTCCCGTACAAGGAGCACGTCTGTGATGCCTGCCCCACTCACCCTCCCTGCAAAAATAGTCACTGAACAACTACTGTGTGGGTGCCAGGTATTGTTCTAGTTCTGTGTTTCAAGCAATACAAAATTATATATTTTTTGTGTATGCGACTGTGGACTTGTGAAATTAAATTGATCGACCAGGGTGACTGAGGAGAACTTTATTTTATTTCATCATAAGTATCACCGTGAAAGGAACCCTCACCAGAATATAGTTCGAGTTCATATTGGAAACTTAGATTATTGCTTCCTTTCTAAAACAAACAGTGGAAAAAAAAGTTATGCATGTTATGTCAGGAGAGAAGCTGATATTATGAAGCCTATATAATTTAATTCCAAAGGATTAAGATACAGTTAAAATGTATTGACACTTGGAAAATGTGTCAGCTGTTTTAAAATGAATAAATTTTAGTTCAGCAGATATTCTTTTCTGTTAGTCTTTAAATTGATATATTCAGTTCCTTGCTTGTGTTTAATTCCAATGAAGAACTTTCATACTCCTGATTACTGATGATGTTGACAAGCTAGGCCAAGGGAAATCCATGATTTAATATTTACCACACAAAAAGCACATTGGCTCTTGTTTTTAAACATAAGTTGTCTACTTTGGTACTATGTGTGTGTGGGTACTGAAAATCTAGAAAATTGAGGCTTTGAAAGCTATCAGTTTTAATTCTTTCTAATTTGGATACCTTTACTTTTTTGTTTGTTTGTTGGGATTTTTGCCTTATTGTACTAGCTAAAACCCCCAGTAGAATGGTAAATAGAAATGGTGAGAGTGGACATCCTTATCTTGTTCTTGATGTTGGGAGGATGCTTTCAGTCTTTTAACATTAAGTATGATGTTAGCTGTAGGTTTTGTACAAATACCCTTTATAGGCTGTGGATGTTCCCTTCTGTTCTTAGTTTGCTGAGTTTTTTTTTTTAAATCATGCATGGGTGTTGTATATATTGATATGATCATGTGGCTTTTTGTCCTTTATTAATGTATTAAATTAATTTGTTTTCACATGTTGTATTATGTTGATTTTCAGATGTTAAACTTGCATTCCTGGGACGAATCCCATTTGGTGATAGTATCTAATCTGTTTTATTTGTTGCTGGATTTGATTTACTGATTGAATTTTGTATATATGTATTCATGACGGATATTGATCTGTTGTTTTCTATTTTTGTGATATCTTTGTCTGGCTTTGGTATCAGGATACTATTAAATTTATAGAAGGAGCTGGGGAGTGTTCTCTTTTTCTGTTTTCTAAAGAGTTTGTGAAGAAGTGGATTTATTCTTTAAATATGTGATAGAATTCAGCAGTGAAGCCATCTGGGCCTGGGGTTTTCTTTGTGGGAAGATTAGTAATTGCTAGTTGAATTTCTTGTTACAGGTCTGTTCAGGTCTTCAGTTTCTTCTTGAATCAGTTTTACTACTTTATATCTTTCTAGGATTTTGTCTATTTCACCTAAATTAGGTTGGTATTCAGTTTCTCATAATATTCCCTTATAATCTTTTTCTATAGGGTCAATAGTGATGCCTCCTCTTTCATTTCTGATTTTGGTAATTGGTGTCTTTTTAATTTTTCTTGGTCAGTCTAAATAACAGTTTGTCAGTTTTATTGCCCTTTTAAAAGAATCAACTGTGGTTTTGTTGTTTTTTTCTCTACTGTTTTTCTGTTTTCAGATTTGTGCTCTAAACTTTAATATCCTTCCTTTTTCTTGCTGTGAGATTTAGTTTACTCTTTATCTAGTTTAAAGTGGAAGTGAATTGAAATTTTTATTTTCTAGCATAGGCTTAAGTTTATAGCTATAAAATTCTAATAACTGCTTTAGCTACATCCTATAAATTTCCACATACAGTATTTAACTTTCTAAGACTTGCTTACTTCACATAGCATGCCTTTGAGATTCATCTGACTTGTTGCAAATATCAGTAGTTCCTTCTTTTTTACTGCTGAATCTTCCATTGTGCAGATGTACCAGTTATACATTCCACCCATTGCAGGACACTTGGGTTGTTTGCAGTTTGGATGATTATGAGTAGAGCTGCTATAAACAATTGTGTTCAGGTTTTTCTGTTAATGTTAAGTTTTCATTTCTCTTGGGTAGATACCTAGGGTGTGTGATTTCTGGATCATAGGGTAAGTGTATGTTTAACTTTAAAAGAAACTGTCAAACCGTTTTCAAGAGTGGTTGTATCATTTTGCATCCCCACCAGCAATGTTTGAGAGTTCTCCTTGCTTCCCATCCTCACCGCCATTTATTGCCAGTAGTTTTCATTTTAGCTATTCTAACAGGTGTGTAGTCATACCTCGTCATGGCTTTAATTTGCATTTCCCTAACGGCGAATAATTTTAAACATCTTTCGTGTGTCTGCCATCTTTATATCCTCTTTGGTGAAGTGTCCTCTCTAAGGTTTAAAGTCCCCATGTTAAGGGTTTCTGAGAAAAATTGTTTTAAGTACACTGAATATAATCTTTTCTTGATACCGGAGGTTATTGTTATGGACTATAATTCCAAGATGGGTTTGGAATTACCGGGAAGCTTTTGAGGACTACTGAGTGGTGTTGTGCTACTTATGTCTCTTTCAGGCTTTACTTTTCTGCTGTTGGTGTGCCTGATTCTGGCAGCAGTCTCATTTCCCGTCCCCTTTCTGGTTTAATGCTTTTATGAAATGATCATGAATAAGCCTGTTAGAATTGTGTTTGAAAAAGAATAGTGGAGTTCCTCTCAGTAGATGCTACAGGAGCTCTTCTCTAAGTACAGTACATAAACTCTGTAACATCTGTTTTAGTGCCTTTCAAACTGGGGCCGTGAAATTGAGATGAGGGGTCTGTGAAATGTGACTCTGTATGTGCACCAAACGTTCTTTATAAACTGAATAAACAATATAACTTGCAATATCTATTCTGCTGTTTTTCAGAAATGTGGATGCTGCTGGGCAACCCTGGATTCATTATAATCTTTTTTTTTTCCCCCAGTGTAGTTTCTCTCCCAGTTCTTTCACGTCTTTCCTTTTTATTGGCCATTGTGAGGGTGAGTAGAGGTTGTCAGATGGAGCTTTCTCAGTAAGTGAGGTATTGATGTTCATGACTAGCCAGGACAGGATGAAGTATGCTTTTTAGTTTGTGCAGTTTAACCACAGGTGGGTGGTTAACCAAATATTGTTTACAAGGCTTATATCAATTTTTGATGATGCAGTATAGCATATTTTTGTTGAAAGGCTTCTTGTACAGAGTTAGAATACTGGAAAGCTCTTTGAATTCTTCAGATGAGAGGGCCTATATGAATTGTTATTAACACCAACCTAAACTAAACTAAAAAGTGGCAAGAAAAAGTGTATTCTTCGAGTGATTGTTGCATAAATGAGATGTTTATATCATGGGTTCCACGGCTGATTCTTTTCCCATCTTCGTCATGTCATTTTGATGTACTTGTTATAAATAAAACTTGATTAGTGGCATGGTGGCTCAACACAAAGATTATAAAAATAGAAAAGAAAGCTGTTCCTATGTGTGTAATTTATATAAACACGACATCTCCTTGCGTATTCTTGATCAGATTCTTACTTAAGTCTCTAAAGTGCTTTGCTGCTTTGCATGCCTCATACTGTCAAGCAAGTTCTTGTTCAAAGAATATGTAATTATGTCATAATATGATAATTTGTTATGCAGGTATTATATCTTAAATTATCAGTCTTAACACCTTTATCTTCCTAAGTTATTTTTGGTTCTCATTTCAGGATACGAAGTAAGAGTAATTCCTTCTATGTTACTAGAGATTATCTAAGCAAAACTACCAAAAAAATGTTGTTGATGTACTAAGTTATCGGCACCCTCATTTTAATTATGAGATATTCAGGCATATGTAATGTTCACTTTCTTTTATAAACAGGCTAGTATGTTAATTGAAAGTAGCCTAAGTGTCTCTTTTTTGCATTTAGGGAATAGTATTTGAATTCCATTGAGATTAACCATAAAGGAAGAAATTGATAAATTGAACTACATTAAAGTTAAGAATTTCTCTTCGTCAAAAAACATTGTTAAAGGAGTGAAAAGACAGGCCACACAGTGACGGGGAGATATCTGCAGTATACTGCGCATATATATATATATATATATATATATATATATATATATATATATATTTTTTTTTTTCGCGGTACGCGGGCCTCTCACTGTTGTGGCCTCTCCCGTTTCAGAGCACAGGCTCCGGACGCGCAGGCTCAGCGGCCGTGGTTCACGGGCCCAGCCGCTCCGCGGCATGTGGGATCTTCCCAGACCCGGGCATGAACCTGGGTCCCTGCATCGGCAGGTGGACTCTCAACCACTGCACCACCAGGGAAGCCCAACTGCATATATATTGAACAGAGGACTCATATCCAGCATACATAAAGAACTGTAAATCAGTAACAGCCAGACCCTCCGTTCCCTCTTAACTTCCCTTTGGCCAAAGATGTAAGTTTTGAATAGGCAGCTCACAAAGGAAGATACTAAATCATTTCTTACAAGGAATTAGAATGAGGAATTAGAATTCTTTAGATATGGCATTATAGTTCTTAAAAATCTTTTTACCTTTAAGGGCTGATGCTCTTATTTGCCAATTTTGGTTTTAACTGCTCTAAGGATCTTTGTGAAATCTGAATAGTTTGAAGGGTCAGAAACAAAGTTTCTTGGTTATTAGGTTAGGAATAAACTATAGTGAGTTTATTAAATATGAAAACTTATCAGTTTTTAAAAATTTTTACAGAGAACTAAAATAAGCTGCTGATAAGGTATTTAGTCCGGAGATATCTCTGTTAGTCCAGAGAAAATATTTTTCACTTGCAATTATGCAAATCCACTTATGGTCTAATACACTTCTCAGTTAATGGTATGTTTTTTATCATCCTTGTATTCTCATAAAACTCCTCTAACGCTTACTATATTATGCCACATGTTATAGGTCTTTATATTTCTTTCCCCTGTATACTGTAATTTTCTTGAGGGCAGAAACTGTTTCTTTATTTCTTCTAACTAATGTATTGCTTATTAAATAGAAAATGTTGATTGTCTTCACATTTTATAGAAGAGTGATAAAGTACTAGAGGTTTTGAATTCTACTACATATTCCCCTTTTCTGATTTCAAATGAAATTAGTTGCAATTTCTTACATGATGATGATTTAACAGCTATCCTGGTTGATGGTCTTGAAATTTTATAGCCATCATAACCTCTGACCTTTAATGAAAAAAAATGTGCTTGATATATATATTAACTTTGTGATGAACTTTGCCAAAGTTTAGCCACAAACAATGTAAATAATAGTATTTAAAAATTGGAAGATCGTATAACTCATTTTATCCTAAGAACAATGCTGTGTGAAAGTGCTTTGTAAGTTTACAAAGTTATTAGAACCAGCAGGTCGTGAAGGAATTTTCTGGCACGGTTCCTATTTTAGATTTGATACAGAGCCCATATTTATATTCAGAATCACTTTAAAATGTTTTATGAGTAAATCTGGCCCAACATAAGTTGATTATGCTGGAGAAACATTTTAAGATGCTGATTTCATTGATTTGGTTGTCTTGTGCATTTCCAGTAGAATAGGTAGGGGTATAATAAATCTGTTAGCTGCCGAGTTTGGTTTCCTTGTAAAATATTTAAAAATTTGTAATGCATGCCAGTTTGGAGTTGCTCATTGTTGTGATTATGGTAATTGCCAAAGAAGCTTCATACTGTAAATGTTTCATTAAGTATTTTTCTTACTTTTATCTTTTCAGATAACCTATTTGTTGAGGTTAAAACACCAATGAAACTGCCAGTAAAAATTGTTAATATGTATATCTACTTGTTTATTTTAGTAAAGTCTTTATTTTAGAATAATTTTAGATTTACAGAAACGTTGCAAAGATATGAATGTTTTAAAATGCCTAACTGATAGTTCCTTTAATTGGCATTTCTATTAAAAGTTTTAAATCTTTAATAAAATGTTCCTGCCTCTGATTTTTTTTTATAGATTTATTTATTTATTTATTTATTGGCTGTGTTGGGTCTTCACTGCTGTGCGCGGGCTTTCTCTAGTTGCGGCAAGGGAGGGCTACTCTTCGTTGCGGTGCGAGGGCTTCTCATTGCGGTGGCTTCTCTTGTTGCGGAGCACGGGCTCTAGGCGCACAGGCTTCAGTAGTTGTGGCACACGGGCTTCAGTAGTTGTGGCTCACGGGCTCTAGAGCACATTGCCTCTGATTTTCGTTCATTAGGAAATTATTTTGTTTTAATGTATGTGTAAGTGAAAGTCTGCTATTTTAGTTGTCCTTTTTCCTTAAATATCACTTTTCCTGTGCTGTAAAATGGCTATTGATTACATGGAGAGCTGTGAAACATAAATGTGTATATGTGTGATTTATGTACCACATTTATGAGCAGGAATAAACCTTATTGAATCAGGACCATGGGGATCATTTAATTATAGAAACAGAAATCTGCCTGGTAAAATATTCACAATTTTATATTTTTGTAAAAGAAAAGTAGTTTAAAATTGCATATGCCAAGTTTCTCTTCCCTTCTCCTCTTTTCTATTGTAGTTATATAATAACGTGAGAGAGTAGTTTTCTTTGTTTTGTTTTTTTTTCTTTGCGGTACACGGGCTTCTCACTGTTGTGGCCTCTCCCGTTGCGGAGCACACGCTCTGGATCTGCAGGCTCAGCAGCCATGGCTCACAGGCCTAGCCGGTCCGCACCATGTGGGATCTTCCTGGACTGGGGCACGAACCCATGTCCCCTGCATTGGCAGGCAGACTCTCAACCACTGCGCCACCAGGGAAGCCCCGAGAGAGTAGTTTGTAAGGACAGAGAGATACCACATTTTATTGAATTTAAGATGCCTTCAATTGTAAGACGTATTATTATTCTATGTATCATTAAGGAAAAGGCGATAGCTTTTTAAACTATGACACAGTGCTAAGATGCCAGTGATTATAAGATGCATCCTGATTTTAGTGATGTTAAAATGAAGAAAAATGTGAATTTTAGATCCATGCAAAACATTCATCACCCTGACACAGTTTTTATTTGGGGTTTAACTTAGGACCTCTAGCATTTTTAGAAGTCAGTGTGAGAATCATTTATTTGAATTGTGTTGCTTGCTTTTATGCTCAAATACTGTTGGTGACATGTTCTAAACAGTGTCTCTTATTTTAAGAAGATACCAAATTTTCATTGAAGTATTATTTCTGTAGACAAATTTGAGTGCTTTACAGGAACAGAGAATAAAAAAAAATTCTGTTCCATATAAGTTGAGTACTTGTACCATGTGGCCTCCAAGAGCTATTTCATCGTGTTCCTTCCTTCTCTTCTGAATTTTCAATTTTTCTCTTTACTGATTACTCACTCTCTTTCTAGTTTATAGCCTAAAAAATTGTTCTCAATCCTAATTCTTCCCCAAGCTACTATCATGTTTCTTTTTTCCTCCAGATTACTACTTGTTTCTTTTTTCCCAGCATTGCCTGGCTCGCACACTTCCTCACCTCCATTATTTAGTAAATAATTCTCTGCATAAGATTTATGTCTCTACCATTTTGTTAAAGCTATTCTCTCTGAGGTCCCCGGTAGCTTTCTCATTTTCTAAAGCTGGTTACCTCTTTTTAGTTCAGTTGTTAAAACCCATCTCTCTCTATGCTCTCTCTTTAGAACTATGGCTACAGTTTTTGTCCCTGTGCCACTTTTATAAAATCGTGATGCCAGATTTTCTTCCTGTTTCACCTATTCTATTATTAAAAGAATATTGAAACATTAAAAAAAATACTCCATGCATCTGCCATTCCAGTATATATATAAACGTATAGATTCTAGCGTGGATGCACTATAATTTTCTATATAATGTGTTTCTTGTCCGACAGTTTACTTGTTTCCAGATTCTTTATTTTGTTTAACAAACATTGTAGCAGAGAGTATTTTCATTCATATAACCTTTTGATTCTCTTGTATTATTTACATAAGATCCATTTCTAGGAGCACCACTGATGACTTAGCCATCAATTACAAGGGTTATGAACATTTTGCTGAACATTAACTACGATTTTAGGTGCCATCCCAATTTACAGGGCCACAGGGAGTTTTAATTCAGGCTTATTAGTGTCAGTGTACCAAAATTATTTTGCTCATTTAATAGTTATAAATGTATAAAATATTACCATGCTCATTTAATAGTTATAAATGTATAAAATATTACCATGCTAATTTAATAGTTATAAATGTATAAAATATTACCATGCTAATTTAATAGTTATAAATGTATAAAATATTACCATGCTAATTTAATAGTTATAAATGTATAAAATATTACCATGCTCATTTAATAGCTATATGATGCCTATTTCATTTTTGTTGTTTATTTCTTGATAATTAACGAGGGTGAGATTTTCACATCTGTTTTATATTGAATTTCCATTTCCTTATGAATTCTACCCTTATACTGTATCCTGTTTATCTATCTAGTAATCTAGTACAAAAGCTGTTACAGAGAAACTTGTCTTAGATTGCAGGATTTCTAAATTACCCTCTTTTTAAACCAAATGTACAGAAATATTCCTAATTATTCACAGTCTGATGGCTTTTGCCAATGTGATGCTTTAAATATCTTTTAATGTTAAATGGACTTTTCCCCTCTACTCATTACATAGAAATCTGGAGGAAAACCTGGTGACTTTTTCCATTTGTTAGCTGACCAGTTTTGTTATTAATGATAATAAAAATGATTCTCTGACAATTTGTTGTTGAACTGTGCCTAATGTATTTTTCTGCCTCTGCTCTTTATTTGAAAATGCTTTTAACATGTAAAATACAACTTAATTTAGGTATCATATGATAATTCTGGTGAATGGAAAAAGGCTTTCAGAGAGAACTTGGTATAACATTTATATTGACAGAAATTAAAAGATATATCTTTCCGTATTAACCTTAACTAACTGATACGTAGTACAGTTTCATGGGTAGTTTAGATTTGGTTTGTTGTTGCTGTTGCTAAATAACTCTACAGCGGACCCTCATCTCTCTCTATGGCACTGGTCTCACAACTGAATGAATTTTTGCTGTAATCTGTGCACCATCAACTTAATTCATTTTGAACTCTTGAACCTCTCACTCTTTGAACTTGCCCTTTACTTATTGTTACTGTTACCCTGTCTTTTACTGACTTGAATTATTGGCATTTCCTAAAGTTCCATCCGTAGCTGCCACCTCCTTTTGTGCATTCTCTTTTGTAAGCTCAGTCTTCTTCCATGTTAACCTATTTCAAACCTACCTTACGCGCCAGCTCTAGCCCTCTCCTCTCTTACCAGCCAGAGACCCACACTTTCAACTCCTTTCTTGACTCTGTTGTTCTACAGCAGATTCACAAGCTTAAGAGCCTGGCTAACAACGTAAGTGAGTAAAAAGCAGGCCTTTGGGTAAGAAAAAAATGTTTTTATACACTAAGAAAAACAACAGGGTAAGTGGGGTGATAAGTGGCTGTTGACATAGACTCAGGGTCAGGAAGACAGTCATGGGTGGGGAGAGTGCAGGCCCCATGCAGGCTGTTTTGCTCTGGCCTTTGTTGCTATTTGGGAATGTTGGCCCAAAGTTACCAGATCTCCCAGTTTCTCAAGAGAAGCTGTAAATCAGGATTTGCCTGTTAAATACCTTGAATTTTTGTAAAATACTGCATGGGCCAAAGAAAGCATGCCCATGGACCAAGTTCAGTACACAGGCTCTTAGTTTAACCTTTTTCTGTTAAAGACACTTTAAATTTTGTATGTCATCATCAAGTTCTCCCCCATTTCCCACCCTTCCCTTTAGTTTTATTGTTCATCTAGTGAGAGAACCATCTGCCCAGTTATTTAAGCCAGGAACTTCCAAATCATCACTGACATCTTCTTACCGCATTAGTTCTTTATTTTGGAGGAGTGTTTGGGTCAAGGGACAAGCTTTTTATGAATTAAAGGAGATTAGAACATGTTTCTAGGCAGAAAGGAAGAGGCCAAAGTAAGAGGATAATGGACAGAGCCCAGGATGTCCACTGGAGATGGGATCCATGTGTAGAATCCAACTGCAGACCTCCATGATCAGATGCTAATCACCCTTCATACTTTTATTTCCCAGTAATCTTGTTTTAACCAAAAATAATCATTTTCTCTTTTCTTTTCTTGTGGATATCGTATTTCCTTGCATTTCTTGTGGAAATTTATTTTACTTTTAAAAACATGTTCTTTGTTTTGTCATGTTACTACTCTTTTTCCTTGGGCATTCTTGAATTGGATACTTTTTTCCACATTGCTGGTTTTCTTAGAATGATGATGGGTAGGGGAGGTAACACTTTTCCTTTTCCCTCCTAGGGTCTCTTGCTGGGCCTGTGAATTAAGTTCACATAAGACAGGTTAACAGCGAAAAAGCATATAGATATATTTTTTTAACGTGTACATGGGAGCTTTCACAGGAAAATGAAGACCCAAAGAACCAGTTAGGCCTAAGTATTGATATTATCAGGTTGAACAAAGAGCAGTGATTGTGAAAAAATAACTAAGATACAGGCAGAGGCTAAAGGAAAATAACAGGGTTATTTTAAAAAGGTTTGTTTATTCAGGTTCTTCTCAACCTTGACTCCCTGTTTCTGGTGATCAAAATGTTCTTTTCTTCCAGGTGCAGAGAGGGTATCTTTCACATGGGAGTTTTTTTTTTTTAATCTCCTGTTTTCAGGAAGAAAAGGCGAGGTTAGAGTGCCTTTCTCACTCCTGTTGTTTTTAAGTGCCTTTAGCTCAAAATAGTTAGTATGCCAAATCAGCATGTTTTAGAGTAGCATGTTCTAAACCCCTTCAGTTGTTTATCATAGATTTATTTGTAGTAAATGATAGGACCAAAAGGTTGAATTTAGCGTTGTGGAGACTCTGTCCACCTGTGCCCGTGGGCTCTCATTTATGGGAGCCATGGCGGGAGGGCCAGCCACATGGGGTAGGGTGCGCTTCCCCAGAAGATGTGTGGGTTCTTTGCCTTCTGAGTGCGGGTAAACTGTAAGTCATCTGGAATGTTGCCCAGCTTCTCTTGTCCTCAGGATCACTGTGGGTGTTTCTCTAGTCCCAAGGATCAGTGTGCAATACATTTTAAGCCGTAGATGTTGATGTCATCAGACATCCAATTGAATACTCCCACTTCAGGTTCTTAGCAACAATTCTGCTTTCAGTGACAGTGCAGCATGTATGGTGAGGGTGAGGGCTGTGCATGTTTATCCAACTTGTCTGAGAAGGCTGTTCTCCCCCATTTTGAGTAGCTAAATGTGACAGTTATGATTGGAGCCTGTTTCCTTCTTGCTTATTTTGAGTGAAAAGATCTGTATATTGGCTGAATTTCAAGAATTTCATAAAGAACCTGATTATTTAGAGTTCAGGCCAAATGCACAGTTGCTGCTGTAGAGAGGAAAGCAAACATTGCCTTCTGCTATCCAGTGTGCTCTGAAGGAAAGAATGGAGAATTTGTGGAGCAAAATTATGGCTTAGTCAATTTGGTGACTGTTAGACCTATACACTTAGTACATACCCTTGAGAATGAGACGAATGGTTTCCCCTGACTTATCTCTAGTGTATTCCATTACAGTTCATGTCTTTTGCTAACCTGTATTACTGCTTCTTACATAAGTAAAGACTGTCACCTCTGCTTAAAATAGAGATCTTGGGCTTCCCTGGTGGCGCAGTGGTTGAGAATCTGCCTGCCAATGCCGGGGACACGGGGTCGAGCCCTGGTCTGGGAGGATCCCACATGCTGCGGAGCAGCTGGGCCCGTGAGCCACAATTACTGAGCCTGCGCGTCTGGAGCCTGTGCTCCGCAACAAGAGAGGCTACGATAGTGAGAGGCCCGCGCACTGCGATGAAGAGTGGCCCCCGCTTGCCACAACTAGAGAAAGCCCTTGAACAGAAACGAAGACCCAACACAGTCATAAATAATAAATAAATAAATTTTAAAAAAATAGAGATCTTTTCTATGGGCTACAGAATTGCTCTTTTTCAAATACTGTCGTTAGAAAGCAAACAGTGAATTAGAGCTGAATCAGCTAGAACTGTCACTTGATGTTTCTATGGAAGTTACCATCTGTTTTAAAGATTTGTACATACACCCACCGATATAAAATAGGGACCATAATATTCTAAATTCTGAACACTATTATATAACATTTAAAATCAAGGAAAATAGATTGTATCTTTGATGCCAAATTTAAATACATAGCTTATGATTTTTCCAAATTGTTACAATTGGTTTGGTTTGAGGGTAGTTATGAGGTTCGTGGGACACACTTCACTCTAACCTCGGCTGGGTCAGCTTAGCACATGGTGTCATCAGAGCTCATTGCTACCAGAAGATTGCAGATACAGCTCAGAGCATTTTGCTCATATGAGTGTTTTATTTTGTTTTTAATCCTGTTGCATTGATTTAAAAACATGGTTTTTTGGGGGGTGAGCGGTGGAAAGTTATACTATTCTACTATATATTTTTAAATGAATTGCTGGTCTAGTTGGTATAAGTTCTTAGGAGCAATCTCACATGTCTCAGTAGCTGACTAGCAAAATAACATTTTTTTCAGTCTTTAAATACGTAAAGAAAAAAATTGGAAAATCACAATGTAGATGGTGCTTTCGCAAGTATATTCAATAGACCTTGGGAATTCAAGCACCCTCTTCTTTAAAAAACTAAATGAGACCTATGGTTTTGTTAGTTTAATCTAGTGTTTGCCATGGGCTCAATGTTGTGTTCAAAGCTATAGGAAGTTATGCTGTTATCTCTTGGAGGACTTAATTGTCTGTATCTTGGAAACATTCAACAGTTCTGAACACAAAACTGTGGAAAGCTTTTAATGACTATTAAGGGGTATTGACCCAGCTTTCAGTGAGCTTGGTATCTAGTTTCTAAAAATTTAGTTTATCACTAATCTTTTTCTGAAAAAGTATTCAGGGATATTGTTCCCTTGACTTTTTCCACACTGATGCATTTAGCATCAGAGTTGACTGATATTACTGCAAACAAAGGCATATTTTGTTTTCCTATTCATTCTACTGTTGGAATTTGGGTTTGCAGTTTTCTGTGGTTGTGAGTAATTGTATTTGTCTCTGAGTGACAGTTCTGGAGACCATAAACTCAGGAGTGAAATTGCTGGCTGGTAGGGTATCCTCATGCTGGACAGTTTTCAAAGTGGTTGTTTCAGTGTATGACTCCCACCGGAGTCTGAATGTTTCCATTGCTCCTCATCTTTGCCACACACTTGACATTGTCTGACTTCTTACATTTAGTCAACCTGATAGGTGTGTAAAGGTGCTTTTTATTTGTAATCCCCTAATTACTAAAGAAACAAAGCATCATTTCATGTATTTAAGGAGCTTTTGTATTTCCTTTTATAATTTTTGTCCACTTTTCTGTTGGATTGTCTGTCTTTCTTACAAATTTGTGAGAGATATATTCTAGATAATTATATTTTGCTGGTTATGTGTTTTCTAATTTGTGGTTTATCCTTTTTTCTTTTTTTTAAACATCTTTATTAGAGTATAATTGCTTTACAATGGTGTGTTAGTTTCTGCTTTATAACATGGTGAATCAGCTATACATATACATATATCCCCATATCTCCTCCCTCTTGCGTCTCCCTCCCACCCTCCCTATCCCACCTCTCTAGGTGGTCACAAAGCACCAAGGTGATCTCCCTGTGTTATGCGGCTGCTTCCCACTAGCTATCGATTTTACATTTGGTGTCGTGTATATATGTCAGTGTTACTCTCTCACTTCGTCCTAGCTTACCCTTCCCCCTCCCCGTGTCCTCAAGTCCATTCTCTACATCTGCGTCTTTATTCCTGTCCTGCCCCTAGGTTCTTCAGAACGATTTTTTTTTAGATTCCATATACATGTGTTAGCATACAGTATTTGTTTTTCTCTTTCTGACTTACTTCACTCTGTATGACAGTCTCTAGGTCCATCCACCTCACTGCAGATAGCTCAATTTCATTTCTTTTTATGGCTGAGTAATATTCCATTGGATATATGTGCCACATATTCTTTATCCATTCATCTGTCATTGGCTATTTAGGTTGCTTCCTGGCTTTTGTATATAGAGCTGCAGTGAACATTGTGGTACATGACTCTTAGTGAACAGAAGTTCTTTATTTTAATACAGAACAAATTTATTATTTTTCTTTATGGTTTTTCTTTCTTATGTTGTTAATGTATTCTGAGGCCATAAAATCGACTTCTTTTGTCTACTAAAAGTTTTATAATATTGCCTTTTCCATACAAGTCTTCAGTTAAATTGGAAATGAATTTAATATAAAAAGTGGAATGGGGGCTTCCCTGGTGGCGCAGTGGTTGAGAGTCCGCCTGCCGATGCAGGGGACACGGGTTTGTGCCCCGGTTCGGGAAGATCCCACATGCCACGGAGCGGCTGGGCCCGTGAGCCATGGCCGCTGGGCCTGCATGTCCAGAGCCTGTGCTCCACAACGGGAGAGGCCACAACAGTGAGAGGCCCGCCTACCACAAAAAAAAAAAAAAGTGGAATAGGGATTCAATTTAATTTTTCTCCCACATGGATAAACATATGCGCAAGTACCACTATTAAATAATTCAACCTTTCTGTGTGAATCTACATTTACAGCTATGTTGTAATTGATCGTTGGTAGGGCAAGTCCCTCACTACTGTCTTCTTATGGAGTATCTTGGTTCTTCTTGGGCCTTTGACTTTTCATGTAAACTTTATATATAATCACTTTATTGAGTTCCTTGAAAAATCCTGTGGATATAGATGTAGATGTGTGTGTATGTATGTATGTATAAGCACATATATACATCTGTCACTCGGTATCTGTGGGGGATTGGTTCCAGGACCCCTGCAGATATAAAATCTGAGGATGTTCAAGTCCTCTATGTAAAAATGGCATAATATTTGCATATAACCTTCTCACATCCTTCCTTATATTTTAAATAATCTCTAGATTACTTATAATACCTAATGCGATATAAATGCTATTTAAATAGTTGTAAATAACATGTAAATGCTATGTAAATATTTACCAGTGGATGGCAAATTCACATTTTGCTTTTTGGAACTTTGTGGAATTCCGCGGCCCCCCCCCCCCCCCCCCCCCCGCCGCCCCCGATATTTTCCATCCATGTTTGGTTGAATCTGTGGATATGGAACCCATGGATATGGAGGACCCACTGTATTCCCTAGCCCTTTCACTAAGAGTGCCTGAGGGTAGCCCCCAATAACCATAAACACATCTAACACCTGGATCTTAAATTCTTTCTTTCTTTTAATTGAAGTATGATTAATATACAGTTATTATAATTGTTTCATGTGTACAACATAGTGACATTTACATACTTTATGAATGATAAAGTTCACCATAAGTTACCATCTGTCACCATTTAAAGTTATTACAGTATTATTGACTATATTCCCTATTCTGTACATTGCATCCCCATGACTGACTTATCTTATAAGTGGCATTTGTGCTTCTTGATCCCCTTCACTGATTTTTCCCATCTTCCCATCCCCCATCCTCTCTGGCAACCACCAGTGTGTGTCTGTATCTGTGAATCTGTGTCTATTTTGTTTCGTTTGTTCATTTATTTATTTTTTTTAGATTCTACATATAAGTGAAATAATACGGTATTTGTCTTTCTCTGGCTGACTTATTTCACTTTGCATAATACCCTCTAGGTCTATCTATGTTGTTGCAAGTGGCAAGATTTCATTCTTTATGGCTGATTAATATTCCGTTGTGTGTGTGTGTGTGTGTGTATACCACTTCTTCTTTATCCATTCGTCTATTGATGGACAGATGCTTTGGTTGCTTCTGTATTTTGGCTATTGTAAATAATGCTGCAGTAAACATAGGGGTGTATATATCTTTTCAAATTAGTACTTTTGTTTTCTTCAGGTAAATACCCAGAAGTGGAATTGCTGACTCATGTGATAGTTCTGTTTTTAATTCTTTGAGGACCCTCCATATTGTTTTCCATAGTGGCTGCACCAATTTACATTTCCACCAACAGTGAATGAGGGTTTCTTTTTCTCCACATTCTTGCCAACACTTGTTATTTGTTATCTTTTCAACAATAGCCATTCTGACAGGTGTGGGGTGCTATCTCATTGTAATTTCATCTTTTCATGTGTCTGTTGGCCATTTGTATGTCTTCTTTGGAAAAATGTTCAGGTCCGCTGACCATTTTTAATTGGATTGTTTGTTTTTTGATATTGGGTTATATGAATTCTCTCTATATTCTGGATATTAACCCCTTATCGGATATATGATTTGCTAATATCTTCTCTCATTCAGTTGTTGCTGATTTCATTCACTGCAAAAGCTTTTCAGTTTGATGTAGTACATTTGTTTATTTTTGCTTTTGTTGCCCTTGCCCGAGGAGACAGATCCAAAAAAAATATCGTGAACACTGATGTAAAAGGGCTGACTGCCCATGCTTTCTTATAGGAGTTTTATGGTTTCAGGTCTTACATTCAAATCTTTAATCCATTTTGAGTTTATTTTCGTATATGGTATAATAGGGTGATCCAGACTCATTCTTTTGCATGTCCAGTTTTCTCAATATCATTTATTGAAGCAAGGCTGTCTTTTCCCCATGTGTATTCTTGCCTTTTTGTCATAGATTTATTGATCATATGTGTATGGGTTTACTTCTGGGCTCTCTCTTCTGTTCCATTGATCTATGTGTCTTATTTTATGCTAATATCTTACTGTTTTGATTACTGTAGCTTTGTATTATAGTTTGAAATCAGAGAGCATGATACCTCCAGCTTTGTTCTTCTTTCTCAAGGTCACTTTGACTAATTGGGGTCTCTTATGGTTCCATACAAATTTTAGGATTATTTGTTCCAATTCTGTGAAAAATGCTATTGATATTTTGACAGGGATTGCATTGAATCTGTATGTTGCTTTTGGTAGTTTGGACATTTTTTCTAATACTGATTGTAATACATTTTTTCAGTACTAGCTCTTTCATTCTATGAGAACAGTATATCGTTCTGTTTATTTGTGACATCTTTAATTTCTTTCATCAATATCTTATAGTTTTCAGACTATAGGTCTTTCACTTCCTTGATTAAATTTATTCCAAGTTATTTTATTCTTTTTGGTGCAATTGTAAATGGGATTGTTTTCTTAATTTCTCTTTCTGATAGTTTGTTATTAGTCTATAGAAATGCAAGAGATTTCTACATATTAATTTTGTATCCTGCAATTTGCTGAATTCATTTATTCCAATAGTTTTTGGTGGAGTTTTTAGGGTTTCCTATATATAGTATCATGCCATCTGCAAATAGTGACAGTTTTACTTCTTCCTTTATGAATTGGTTGGCTTTTATTTCTTTTTCTTATCTAATTGCCGTAGCTGCGACTTCCAATACTTTGTTGAATAAAAGTGGTGAGAGTGGGCATTCTTGTCTTGTTCCTGATTTTAGAGGAAGCGTTTCAGCTTTTCACTGTTGAGTAGGATGTTAGCTGTGAGTTTGTCATATATAGCCTTTGTTATATTAAAGTGTGTTCACTCTGTACCTACTTTGTTGAGAGCTTTTATTATAAATGGGTGTTGAATTTTGTGAAAACGACTTTTTCTGCATCTACTGAGATGATCGTATGATTTTTATCCTTTGTTTTGTTAATGTGGTGTATGATGTTGATTGATTTGTGGATGTTGAACCATTTTTGCATCCCTGGAATAAATACCACTTGATCATAGGGTATGATCCTTTTAATGTATTGTTGAATTTGCTTTGCTAATGTTTTGTTGAACGTTTTTACATCCTGTTCATCAAGGGTATTGTGTAATTTTTTTTTTTTTTTTTTTTTTGCAGTGTCTTTGTCTGGTTTTGGTATCAGGCTAATGCTCATCTTGTAGAATGAGATTGGAAGCTTGCCTTCCTCTTCAATTTTTGGAAAAGTTTGAGAAGGACAGGTTTTAACTCTTCTTTAAATGTTTGGTAGAATTCACCTGTGAAGCCATGGGCTTCTATTTATTGGGAGTTTTTAAAATTACTGATTCAATCTCATTGCTAGTAAATTGGTCTATTCAGGTTTTCTATTTCTTCCTCGTTTTTGGAAGATTGTAGTTTTAAAAATTTTATCCATTTCCTCTCAGTTTTCTAATTTGATGGTGTATAATTGTTTATAGTAGTCTCTTATGATACTTTGTATTTTTGTGGTATTAGTTGTAACATCTTTTTCCTTTCTGATTTTATTTATTTGGGGCCTTTCTCTTTTTTTCTTGATGAGTCTGATTAAAGGCTTGGCAATTTTTTATATTTTCCAGGATTCAGCTCTTGCTTTCATTGATCTTTTCTGTTGTTTTTTGGTCTCTATTTTATTTATTTCCACTCTGATCTTTATTATTTCCTTCATTTTACAAACTTTGGGCTTTGTTATTTTTTTCCTAGGTCATTTAGGTGTAAGGTTAGATTGTTTATTTGAGACATTTTTCTTGTTTCTTTAGGTAGGCCTATATCACTGTAAACTTCCCTCTTAGAACTGCTTTTTCAGTGTCCCACAGATTTTGGAAGTTTAAACACAACCTTCCAACCTTTCATTTGTTTCAGGGTATTTTCTTATTTCTTCATTGCCCCATTGATTGTTTAGTAGCATGTTGTTTAGTCGCCATGTGTTTGTGTCTTTTCCTGTTTTTTTCTTGTAGTTTATTTCTAGTTTCCCACTGTTGTGGTTGGAAAGGATGCTTGATATGATTTCACTCTTCTTAAATTTACTGAGACTTCTTTTGTGACCTTTTTCAGATTCTTTTCCTATATAGGTTATTATAAAATGTCTTTCATATATTTTAATTTCTAGTTATGGCCTTTCTTTTCTTCTTAAATAAGTCTCTTTAACATTTCTTATAAGGCATACTAAGTGCCTTAGCTTGTGCTTATCTGAGAAACTTTTTGTCTGTCCTTGAGTTCTGAATGATAACTTTGTCAGGTAGAGTATTCTTTGTTGTAAGTACTTTCCTTTCAGGACTTTGAATATATCATGCTGCTTTGTTCTGGCTTGTAAAGTTTCTGTTGAAAAATCAGCTGATAGTCTTACAGGGATTCCCTTATATATAACTAGTTGCTTTTTTCTTGCTGCCTTTAAAATTCTCTCTTTATCTTTAACTTTTGACATTTGAATTATAATGTGTCTTGGTGTTGGTCTATTTAGATTCATCTTTTTGAGAACTCTCTTTGCTTCTCAGACTTTGATGTCCTTTGCCAGGTTAGGGAGGTTTTCAGCCATTACTTCTTCAGATAAGTTTTTTGTACGTTTCTCTCTTTCTTCTGCTTCTGGGACCTATATAATATGAATGTTAATATGTTTGATGTTGTCCCAGAGAGCCTTTAAACTATCCTCATTTTAAAAAATTCTTTTCTCTTCTTACTCTTCCATTTGGGTGATTTCTACTACCCTCTTTTCCAGATCACTGATTCATTGTTCTGCATCATCTAATCTGCTGTTGATTTCATCTAGTGTAGTTTCATTTCAGTTACTGTATTCTTCAGCTCTGATTGGTTCTTTTTTATATTTTCTATCTCTTTGTTGAAGTTCTTAACTGTGTTCATACATTCTTCTCCCGAGTTCAGTGAGCATTTTTATGACCACTTCCTTGAACTCTTTATCAGATAGGTATCTCCGTTTCATTTAGTTCATTTTCTGAGGTTTATTTTGTTCTTTTGATTGGAACATATTCCTCTGTCTCCTCATTTTGCCTAACTCTTAGCATGTTTTGTTTTGTTTTTTTTTTAACGTATTAGGTAGGTCAGCTGTGTCTCCTCATCTTGAAGGAGTGGTCTTATGTAGAGGGTTCCCTGTGGGACCCAGATGAGCAATCCCTCCTGGTCACCAGAGCCAGGTGCCCCAGAAGACTCCCTCATGTGGGGTGCACGCACCCTCCTTTTGTGGTGGTCCTCCAGTTCTTGCAGATGCGCTGTTGGCCCCCAGGCTGGCTTGTTATAGGCTTGGCTCTGACTGCTGCAATTGTGCTGGTGGGCAGGGCTGGCCTCCAGGGGTAGGAGCCACTTTGTTGGGGAGGGGTGGCGATTTGGACCAAGGCCACGCACCAGTGTAGAGGGACAGGATCTGCTTTGGGGGGTTCCCATCCCGACAGAGGCCGCCTGTTGATGTGGTGGGAGAAGAGCTACTTTGGGAGGGTGCTGGCTGGAGCAGGTCCACAGGGGTAAGCTGGGGCTGGGTGAGTGGCGCTAGTAAGATACCTGGCAGATGTCACAAACAGCATCCACCAGTGCCAGGCCAGCTTGGTAGAGGGAGGATAAAATAATTTTTCTTTTAAATGGCACCCACCAGAACTTCATTCTGGGAGGAAGTTCCAACACATCCCTGCCCCTTTGGCACTTGCCATAACATC
This sequence comes from Grampus griseus, assembly GCF_964374135.1. Taxonomy (NCBI): domain Eukaryota; kingdom Metazoa; phylum Chordata; class Mammalia; order Artiodactyla; family Delphinidae; genus Grampus; species Grampus griseus. The sequence goes on along the minus strand of NC_139018.1, from coordinate 30,759,918 downwards.
GGTCATTGAATCTCCTTTATGTATGGCCCAGATGCTTTTCAAACTGCTACCTCTGCACTGGGACTTAGAGTGAGTGAGTTTGTGCACAGGCCCTTTTCTCATAGCCCTCCAGCTCTCCTGGACATGACCCTGCTGGCTTTCAAACCCAGACATTGTGGGGGCTCATCTCACTGGTGCAGGGCCCCCCTGCTCTTTAGGGAGAACTTCCATATTAGTGATATCCCCTCTTGCTTGTGGGTTGTCACACTGGGGGTGTGGGTTCTGACTAGACTGTGTCTCTGCCCCTCCTGCCCATCTTCATGTGTTTTTTTCTTAATTTCCTTAGTTGTAGATGAGCTATTCTGCTAGTCTTCAGGTGGTTCTCACAGAAAGTTGTTCTGTATGTCGTTGTAGTTTTGATGTGTCCATGGGAGGAGGTGAGCTCAGGATCTTCCTACTCTGCCATCTTGATGCCACCTTGGATCTTGATTTCTGAATACCACTCTCTAATAAAAGGAACCAGGGCTCCTTGGAGAAATGTTAAGAAAGTACAAAATGAGACTGAAACATCTAGTTTTAGAAAGTAAGGGAGTGCTCCCAAAATGATGAGGTCATGTCAAAATGACCTAGAAGCCATCTTGAAGGGGTTTCCACTGGCCCAATCTGGGCTGATTGGTAATAATGGATTATAAGAAATCATAATAATAATATATTATAACCCACTGAATACTTGGATGAATAATATAAATGTAAGAATGAATGGATTGATTAATTGAAATCTTGATGAGGAACAGTATATGTACATAGCTTCAAAGTACCTCCCTAAGAAATACTTACTAACTACCAAGAGGAGAAGTGTAAGTAGCTCTACAGTGGAGAAGACTAGCAGATACCACCTTAATCAGTTCATCAATGTGAACATCATCAGTAATGATACAAATGAAAATTGTATGCCACCTGGTGGGTTGCAATGAGAAGAACACAGAGTTTTCTTCTGTAATATTCCTGCCAGTATCTTTGCTCATCATTCATTCTGCTTTTAAATAAATTTGTGCTGAACTATGACATACATACAGAAAGGTGACAAATCATATGTGGACAGATCAATAAATTTCAAAAATTGAACTTGTCTATGTAACCAGCACTCAGATCAAGAAATTGAACAGTCTGTCACTCTAAAAGCGCCTGTTCTGACTTCAAATTATAATCATTGATGATTAATTTTGCCTGGTTTTGTACTTTATATGAAAGGAATCATATAGCATGTATTTTTGTATATGGCTTCTTTCTCTCAGCATTATATATTCATGTTGTTGCAGGTATTAAATATTTTCTTCTTTTTCTAACTGCAGCGTTCCATTATATGAATTCATCGGTTATTTTTTCTTTCGGTTATGGATACACACTGGAGTTGTTTTCAGTTTTGGGCTGTTATGAATTGCACTGCTGTGAACATCCTTGTTCATGTCTTTTGCCACACATGTGTCTGTTTATGTTGGCTATATACCTAGGAATTGAATTGCAGAGTTATAATGTATGCATACATTCATCTTTAGTAGATACCGCCAAACGGTTTTTCAGGTGGGCAGTTAACACTCCTACCAAAGGTATAAGGGAAGTGCTGTTTGCTCCACATCCTTGTCAACATGGCTTTTAATTTTAGCTATTCCAGTGGGTATGTAGTGGTACCACACTGGGGATTTTAACTTGTGTATCTCTGATGACTAATGAAATTGAGCATCTTTCATCTCTTTGTTGTCTTTTGTGAGGTCATCATTCATTCTTGCCTTTCAGATCTTCTATCCGGTATCATTTTACTTCTGTGCAAAGGTCATTTCCTTTATAATTTAGTGTGTCAGCTGATGGTAAACTCTCGGTTTTGTTTGGCTGAAAATGTTTATTGTTCTAGAAGGAATCGTCTTTAGTTATAGAATTCCAGGTTGATTGTTATCTCTGTTAGGTCACTGAAGATAGTAGTCCTTTTCTGGGCTCCATTGTTGCTGTTGAGAAATCAAGAGTCATCGTAATTGGTGTTCATTTGTAGGTGATTCTCTTTCCTCTTTGCTGCTCTTAAGATTGCTTTTTATTTAGTGTTCTGCAGTTTTGCTCTGATGTCCCTCAGTATTGCTCTTCCCCCTGCTTGTTGTTTGTTGGCCTTTCTGGATTCAAGGAGTGGTGTCATTTACAGTATTGATTCTCTCCATTATCTTTCTCTAGTATTCCTCTTAGGTGAATGTTAGACCTATTCACTCTACCATCCGTGTCTCTTAATGTCACCTTTATGGTTGCATCTCTCTATTTGGGAAGCATTCTAGATGGTTTTTTTTAGATCTGTCTTCCAGTTCCTGTTCCATTATTCATCTGTGTCCAAATGTAATTTATTCACCTAATGAATTTTTTTAAAAAATGTAGAGATCTTTTTTTTTAATATTTATTTATTTATTTGGTTGTGCCGGGTCTTAGTTGTGGCTTGTGGGCTCCTTAGTTGTGGCATGTGAACTCTTAGTTGTGGCATGCATGTGGGATCTAGTTCCCTGACCAAGGATCGAACCTGGGCCCCCTGCTTTGGGAGCCCAGAGTCTTATCCACTGCATCACCAGGGAAGTACCATTAATTTTTTGTAAACTTCTATTATCATATTTTTAGTTCTAAAATTCTATTCAGTTCTTTTTTCAGTTCTGTTTAGTTATTTACAATATTCTATTTGTTCATTACTTGCAAGCTTCTCATTTATACATTTATGTATATATATATACATTAAAAAAGAAAAAACTATTAGCTTTAATATTTGGCACAGAGAGAAGAGGGCCTGAAGCCAGGTTTTAGATTAAGATGATTGTAACTCACAGTCTCTCATGTCTTCCTTCTTTTCTTTTATCTCTCTTTCTTTCTTTCTTTTATTTTTTACTTTTCATTTTGAAATACTTTTAGGCTTAAAAAAAAAAAGTTGCAAAAATAGGTTAATTTCTACATACCCTTCACCAACCTTCCCAAAATGCTAATGTCGTATATAACTATAGTAAACTTATCAAAATCAGGAAATTCACGTTCATACGGTAATGTTAATTGAGCTACAGACCTTATTCATATTTTATCACCTATCTCACTAATATTTATGTCTGGACCATGATCCAGTCTAGGATCCAACATTGCATTTAGTTGTTTTATTTCCTTTGTCTTCTTTAATCTGTGCTGTTTGTCAAATGGTGGTTTTTCTATTTCCATCATTCTTCTCTACACTTATTAATTGAAATTCTCTTACGAGAAAGAGCTTGGCCTTCTTGCCCATTTATTTGTGGATTCAGTTACTTAATTTTTATCGAGATGGACTCATGGGTATTTGTTTTATCCTATAAATTAAAATGTATTAATATAATTTTTTAATTTTTTTGCTCAGATTTGGCCCCTTCAGGTTAGTTCCAGTCCTTTCGATAAATCCTTATCTTTTTTGAGCACTCCTTACTTCGTTGTACCACAAAATGTTCTAGGTTCATCTGGTACTTTCCCTTTCCTAGCTTTGCAGCCAGACATTTCTCTAAGTAGTCCTGGTTCCCCTTATTGGAGGATGGTGTTTAGAAGCCAGTATTTGGGTGCTACATGTGCTCATTGCTACAGGGGTATCTTTGCTCCTAGTCTTTGTCAGAGGACAGAGCTACACATACCTGCCTCTACCAATATCTATTATCTACTGAAATATATTAAAAACCATGATATCTCTGATTCCAGTCTGATACCATACAGTTCATTCTGGTCTTTCACATTCCTTTCTTTGTTTTTTCTCTAGTCTCAGAGTATATAGTCAAGATACTGGCTTCCAAAGCGGTTAGGTTAGTTCTTTTCTTCTGTACTCAGTTAAGTGTGGTTACTTGTACCTTTGTAATGCAGTTCCCTTATTACTGAATGTGTTTCATTTTGAGTTACCTTCACATACTGTTTGATTTTGATTGTTTACCTTTTTATTTTGTTTAACAGTACTATGGTTATAAATGTCAAAACTATGCAAGAAGATATATCTGGAGACCTATCACTCCCCCTCTATTCTTTGTATTCCATTCTCATTCCCCCAGTTCCCACCTGAATGGTTCCATAATGCCTGTAGGATAAAATTTGAACCTAGTATAATTGACAAGTCCCTCCATCATCTCAGTCTTAGCTTGTCCTTATACACCATGTTCTGGAAGCCTCAGATTTCCTCTTATTCCTCAAGCATGAGTGGCTCATTCATGCCTCCATGCCTTTGCATATTCTCTCCCTCTGCCTGGAATAATGCTCTGTTCCTTTTCTTGTCTTGCCCATCTTTAATCATTCAAAACCCATTTTAGGGCTTTCCTGGTGGCGCAGTGGTTGAGAGTCCGCCTGCCGATGCAGGGGACATGGGTTCGTGCCCCGGTCCGGGAAGATCCCACATGCCGCAGAGCGGCTGGGCCCGTGAGCCATGGCTACTGAGCCTGTGCGTCTGGAGCCTGTGCTCCGCAACGGGAGAGGCCACAGCAGTGGGAGGCCCGCGTACAGCAAAAAAAAAAAAAAAAAAAAAAAAACCCATTTCAACTCTTACCTACTAGGTAAAGACTTCCTTTCCTCACCCATCTCTCCTCATTTGCATTTCACTCCTCCATTTAGTAATTCTCTTCTGTTAATTCATAGCTCTATAGCACTTGTAAATATCGTGTAACTTTTGTGACATTTGATTTAAATTATTGATGCATAGGCTTTTCATTTTCTTTATAACTGTGAGCTTCTTAAAGACAGGAACTTTGTCCTTGGATTTCTAGCATCTAGTTCAGTTTCTTGCACTTATCAGTTATACAGTGAATACAGTATAGTGAGTGGATGTCAGTTCTTTTCACTTTTTCTTTACTCTTTCTCTCTTTATTTCACTCATGATATAAGCCCATATTAATAGAATGTGATGCCCATGATCTTGTTTGGCATTTTTGTATTTTCTGCCTCTCCTCATATATTTGGGCACAACCTTGGTAATTTAATGGCTTCCTGTGATCCCTGGGAAGTCACAATATCTAATTAAATTTTCGGACACAGTATAGAGGGATGAGGTGAAACCAGGGTATAGAAATTGTTTAAAATATGCAGACCTAAAAAGTCAAGACTATATTATCTGTCCGATTTGCCTTTTCATTTGAAAGCTGAAGCTTGCTGCCCGTTTAACCTGTTAGATTGGAAGAAGTTGTTGTACTGGAAACAAAATCCTTTCAACGGTCTTTCAGGAGCACTAGTCAGCTTTTAAAATGTCATTATTATTGTCCAAAAGACAAGTTTAGTAACCTTCCACATTGTGTTTCTAAGCTGCTTACTTTACTTTGTATTCTGTATAGATTATTCAGCAGATTATGTTAAAATGTAGGGGCTTATTTCCACCAGTCTCTTCATGCACCATCTGTTACTTCCCTCTCTCCCTCTGTATTGCATTCTCTTCCTGCCTGTGTGTTCTATTTAATCATAGCTCATTCTCCAAAGTCCTGCCTGCTACTCAGCACAGAGGTTTAGTTGTAATGTAGACGTCACACTAAGCAAAGGGGCGGGGGTGTTGTTTCTGGACCGCGCTTAGCAGGGTACAGAGCTGCAGCTACTGCATCGAGTGTCTGATGTCCGGGGCTAGTGAGCTTTGAGAAATCATTCACTTATCTTACTGGCCCATATTCTTTATTTATAAAAATTGAAAATATATCACTTTTTTATTCAAGTGTTACACATATAGAGACAAATGTGTCATAAAGGAGCACTTTGATGAATTTTCCTAATTGAGTATAACCGGAAAACCACCATTCAAACCAGGGAACCCAGTATTACTAGCCTGCCAGAATTCTTCCTTCCCCCCCAGGCTTTACTGCCCCCTCTAAAAGATAACTACTATCCTGATTTACATCGTTTTACCTCCTTTTGAACTTTATAAAATAAAATCATATGGTACATTCTGTCATGTGTCTGGCTTCTTTGTCTCGACATTAAGTTTGTGAGATTCATCTGTGTTGTTGAATCATTTATGGTTCATTTATGTTCATGACTGTGTAGTATGCAAACTGCCTGTTTTTGTAAATAAAGTTTTATTGGAGCACAGCCACACCCATTCATTTACATATTGTCTGTGGTTAGTTTTGCACTCCAGTGGCAGAGTTGAGTAGTTGTAACAGGGCACAGAGACCGTTTGGCCTGCAAACCCTAAAATATTTACTGTCTGGTCCTTTGCAGAAAAAATTGATTGACCCCCTGCTGTGTAGTGTTCATTATATGAATATTCCACAGTTTATTTGTTACTGAGTCTTGGCTATTGCAATTAATGCTTCGTTAGATATATGTGTCTTTAGGACCTGTGTATATGCATTCCTAGAAGGTATTTCCCCAGGAGTGGAATTGCTAGGCCACAGTTTATGTTCTGCTTTATTAGCTATTGCCGAGCAGTTTTCCAGTTCACACTCCCACAGCAGCACATGAGAGTTGAATTGCTCCACATCCTAAGACCTGGTATTGTCAGATATTTGCATATGAGCCATTTGGATGAGCATGTAATTTGATCTCATTTGTGGTTTGTAATTTGTATTTCCATGGTAATGAATGACGTTGAGCACCTTTTCATGTGCTTGTTGGCCATTTTTCATATCCTGTTTGGGTGACCTGTCTTTTTCTTGTTTTGTCGGAGTTTGTTATATTCTAATGAGTCCTTTGCTGGATTTATATATTGCAAATATATCTTCTTTTCTGAGACTTGCACTTCTATTTTAATAGTGCTTTTGTTTTTTTTTATTTTTATGAACATGAAGGGGATCAGAATATGCCACCCCAAAATACGCCACTTTGGCATGAAAATTATTTTGGACTGAAGGAAGTCTAAAAACATCAGACACAGGAAGAGCTTTTTGCCCTCCCCCTTTCTTCCAGAAAGCTGGGCATAAATTTCCATTTGTAAATTTTCCATTTGTAAATTTCCATTTGTAAAGCAGGGCATAAATTTGGGGTGTAAGCAGGGCACCCCATCTGCCATACCAGGAAGAAGAGAATGACACTTGAGTCTGTGTAACAAATCTTACTCAATAATTCTTATCTCCCATACATTTCCTAGTCACCTTCCCACAATTTCTCATCCTTAGGAGCCTAACCCCCTTTTTTCCTTTGTTTAGTCACTTCTCCACTATTTATTGCCCTTTTGTTAGAATGGCGTATGAGCCCCTGGATCTAACTGCCACTTTAGGTTCTCATTGTTCCATGGCATCTCCATGCATGTAAAAACATTAACATCAATAAAGAAACATATGCCTCTTCTCTTATTAATTTGTCTTCGTCAGTTGAATTTGCAAGTCCCCAGGAATTGAATACAAGAGGGTAGAGGAAAAGTTTTTTCTTCTTCTGAAGACCATAACTAATGCCAACAACATGGCTGAATCTTACATACACTGAGGAAAGTGAAGTTAGACATGATATTCGTAGATTGATGGCCGGTTACTATCCTCAGCCTTGCCAAGGCACGCCATCCCCAGGAAACACCAAGCAGCCATGGTTAGAGTTTTATGTTTTTAAACTCCTTCTGAATTAAGAGTGTGACTTGCCATATTGTTATTTGTCCTGAGGTCTGGATAGGGACAGACCTTTCTCTTTTGAATATTAAAAGACATTCCAGTGTCTTAGAGTCCCCAGTTCTTTGGCTGTGTTTCTTTAGCATTTCAAGGTATGCTGAATATTCAAAGGTTTTATTAAAATGCAGAGTCAAATATTTGAATCAGATACGTGCATTTTTTTCTGGGGACTGTTTCCTCAGATCTCTGAGCTTAGGAATTTAGAAATTGAAGCTGATTTATCTAGCTTTAAGTTGCGTTGAACTCAGTAGGTTGGATGTGTGTTGTAGAGGTTAGATGACATGGGTTTTGAGGTCCGTTTAATAATTGCTTTTGTTTCCGTTTTATAAATAGCAGTCCAGGGCAATTTTCCTTGCTTAAAATGTATTTTCTTTGTTTGTTTGGTGGTGGTCAGATCTACAAAAGATGCAGATAATTATAACTTGAAGATAGAAGAATTTTTATACTGCAGATATTTTTCTCATTTTTAATTTAAGTTCAGCTGCTTACTTTAAAAAGACTGGTTTATTTCTTTCAGGGAAAAAAATAAGACTTGTCAAAGTTATGCAACTGTTTTTAATGAAATGTCTTCTGTACTTAACTATTTTTATTCTTTTTTTCAGGTTATACATTGTTAATGTGGTTGCTATTATCTGAATTTCTGTAGCTATGGCACAAGAATATAGTAAGTACTGTACCATACTTCCTATGACCTACGTGCTTTATAAAGTGTTAATTTTCTGTCTTTAAATTTCTCATTGGAGCAGTGGAGGTGTAGGAACAAAGTTTTTAAAAATCTGCTTTTCTCGGGAGTTCCTGGCAGTCCAGTGGTTAGGACTCAGCATTTTCACTGCCGTGGACTTGTGTTCAATCCCTGGTTGGGAAACTAAGGTCCTGTAAGGAGCGCGGTGCAGCCAAAAAAAATCTGCTTTTCTCAAAGGAAGTAATTAATTTGGTCATCTGAGTTTTGCATCTCTAGCTTTATATATGTACAAATATATCACGATTATGATTTATTTAATCTTCTGATAAACACAGAATGGCTCAGGCCTTTCCCTGTAAATGCTAGTGAGTAGACATTAGGATTGAATCCATGTTATGCATCTCATCTACCCCACCACCACAAGCCCCCCCCCCCGCCATGTTATGGGGTTGAGGAGCTGACCACAGCTCCAGGGTGGGCCCTGGTGAGGGGCAGTCCCATCCCTGCTGTGTCCACGCATGATTAACTCATCGGGGAGGAGGCATCAGCCAGTGGTGCGCATTCACTGGCCAGCGGCCTGGCTTCAAGAATGGTTCTCTAATCCTGCTCTAGCCAAGGAGACTCCAAAGTAAGTTTGCCGGGAGCTTCTGGCAGAAGTCTTCTCATACTTCAAACAGAGCTACCGGAAGAGCCTGCCTCTGCCTCTCTTCTTCTGGATGTTGTTTTGCGCTGGTGTGAGGTCTGGTGTGGCTCCAGGCCAAGCAGGAAGTCACACAGAGTGGAGGACAGAGGAACCAGCCTTGAAGGCAGTTTCTCCTCCAGAAGTCCAAGCATGTGAGCCAGTAACATTTCCTTTCTGTTTAAGCCAGTTTGAGTTGGGAGCCAAAAGACCCTAGGTGATTCACTTCATCTCCATTTGTTTTTAGTACTCCATTCGTTTCTCCCTGGGGAATGTGGGAGCAGTTGCAAAGGGAGGCAAACTCATACTGTTAAACTAACCTGACAGGATGTGTTGCTGTGGAGGGCACCCTCTTCATTCTGAACAATTCACAGGCAGTGATTTCATATTCAAAGACATGAGAATGAAATACATTGCTTTCGGATTCTGTCTTTCCTTTCCCTGGAGGTTTTGCCTTTTAATCAACCCACTTGGGCTGTGACCGCTGAAAAGGGTCTTAGACTGCTGACCTGAAAACCATCCCCTTCTATAGGTATATATTTAACAGTGTGGAGCTGTCCCTTGTGTTTTCTTAGAACAGTCTATACCAGACTTCTAATTCCTTGTTTGCTTTTGTTCTTCAAAAATTACTGTGAGTACTCAAATACAGAAACTGCATAAGGAATGATATAACAGATATTTATTATGTGTCCTGCTACAACACTCTAGACAAATAGAATGTTTACCAATCCTATGGAACAGTTAAAAACCTACGGCCATCCTCCCTCATAACACTATCCTTTCTCCGCCTCTGAGGAACCTCTTTCCTGGTTTTGATCTCTGTTCTTCTCATGCATTTGTTTGTGCTTTTACTACGTACGTGTAGGATGGTTTTTGTATGCTTTTTCACTTCAGGTAAACGTAGATACTGTGCGTGTATTTGTTGTTTAAGATCACAAAGAATTTGAGAAGAAATTCAGGATCACAGAAAGAAGCTATGAATGTGTTCTCAGATACTTGTCCGAAGATCTGTCACTAGGCATCTTGGTGATCCGTAATGAAATGGGTTAGATTTTCAGTGGCTGATGAGTTTCATCAACACGCTTATCTTCTGGAGTCTGGTGCTTGGTCTGCTGCTGAGTTCACACCCGCGCCTGCACTCCTATGAGGGTTTGGCATGTACAGGACCTACTGTGTCATCAGTGAGCTTTTCAGAGTGTGTTGGTTACTTTTTCATATAAATAGCTCCATTCATCGTGTGGTCATAATGCATGCTTTCGGCAAACTTGGGTAAAACTGCATTCTTCTGCACTCTGACAGTTAGCCATCATACTGACAGAGTTGCCTCATGTACTTCCTAAATTTGTTTCCGCCTTGTGGCAGCAGTAATAGAGGAGGCATCCACTCCTATGAACAGATTATGAAGCACGGTACTTTGAATTGTAGTATCTCATTATTTCCTTTTGTGCCCCAGCCTGAGTCTTGGAGACGATTTTGTAGCATCCTTGTCTGAAACATTTCTTAGGTCATTTAACTTCTGCATTCAAAACACCCATTCTTTGCCGTTTGAGGAGTCGTCTCCCCCGGTTCTTGTTTGGAACGTTGCCTCCACAGACTGAATAGTCATTTCCACTCAGAGATCATTAATCCTCTCAATTTGGGAGCGTAATTACAGATAAAATGTCAGAGAAAGATTTATGACAATCAGAAGAGGATTTCCTTTTCTTTTCAGGGTGTTATTTTTTGCTTAATTTTTTTTTTTTAATTTTATTTTTGGCTGTGTTGGGTCTTCGTTGCTGCACGCGGGCTTTCTCTAGTTGCGGCGAGTGGGGGCTACTCTTCGTTGCGGTGCGCGGGTTTCTTATTGCGGTGGCTTCTCTTGTTGCGGAGCACAGGCTCTAGGCGCATGGGCTTCAGTAGTTGTGGCGCACCGGCTTAGTTGCTCTGCGGCATGTGGGATCTTCCTGGACCAGGGCTCGAACCCGTGTCCCCTGCCTTGGCGGGCGGATTCTTAACCACTGCGCCACCAGGGAAGTCCCATCGCTTAAATGTTTAACATGTGAAAAAAACAGTAAACCCAAAAGGTTTTTTTCCCCTTAATTCATATAGATTGTATCCACACTACAGACTCAATAACATCTTTTGTAGAAATCCAGTTTTAGGTTTTGGTGCTTTGTGCATGCATTTTTCTGTTGTTAAAAAAATGAATCCTTCTTTTAATTTTATTTAAATGTAACTGTCTTTAGCTTTTTTCCTTCATTGTGGGCCCAGGATCATAAATTCAAATGTTGCCAATGCTAGAAGATTATAACCATCAAATGGAAACACCCAATCAATGAGGCCCCTATGAAAAGAGCTAGTAAATCTTTTGCATTGGGAGATGACCAGACTGCAAATGGAATGCCATTTGTACAGCAGGCCAAATATAGACAAGAAATGCAAGATATTTAAGCTATAATCCTGTAATGAATTTTATTTCCATATTCTTGTTTCAAAAACTTTAGTGTTTTTTAAGGGAAAAAGACTACTGACGTTTTTCTTTGAAAGATCAATTCAGTGAACTGATATTTTTATTTCTTGTGGAAGGATGTCTTCTCATTTATTTCCTGTGTAAAGGGATCTGTAGACTTGGCTTATTTTTATGCCTCAAAATGAAATGGTGCCCTTTGGAGGATGCTCCACTGGGCTGAGGGAACTTCTAGACAGTGACCCAGATCTGTAATTACGTCTTGCTTTCCGCACCCTTGTTGACTTGAAATCACTAGCCATAGACCATTTAGTCTGGGGAAGCAATACATGAATCATCTAAATTGGTGCAAATTATCCAGAATGCTACTAAATGTTTTCCACTCTTTATTCTGATTGAAGGAACTAGAAAGGGAGACTTGTTCTTTGAGTTTGAAGATGGGTATATACCCATTTGTGAAAGCAAATTTCTTCCCTAGATAGAGTGAAAAGCAGTGGAACATTTGACATTTGTAAGCAATTTGGGTTTTGCGGGTCTGTTTTAGAACATTCCTCCGCGCTTTCTAGCCTTTCCTTTGTGAAGGGGTAGTAGTGGTTGCCTGTCTTCAGCTCCAGTTTGGTCTCCCCCAGGGGCTGTCTTGCTGCCGAGAGTCTCAGCTTAACTCCTGCAGCATGGTTGACGCAGGAGGGAATCCTGGAAGTTTATATTGTGTGCGTTTTGCATCTTCTAACTTGAACCACTCATCAGTGTCTCTCATATTTAGGACGGAATTTGATATCCTTTTCTTCTCTGACTTATTGACACCTGTCAGTTACCTGGCAATGAAGTGGGTGAAAGTCTTTTTTTGGTCTTCACTGAATCATAAGTTCGCTTTGTTCCAATTTATTTTAGTACAAAACATTAAAATAATCATATTCATTCTAAAGTGGAGGACATTTGTAAGTCATTTGGGGATAAAGATAAAATGAAGACTTTTCTTAGCTAGAAAGTAAGCCTTTTAATGAGGTTTTTTGTTTTTTGTTTTCCTATGGGTTTTCTCTGATGGTGCATTAGGGATCTTGCCCAGCACTTAACATCTTATTGTTTCTGCTCTAAAGAGAAAAAGACAAGCAGATTTAGCCAGTCAGTAGCCAAAAGACCAGATTTTCAACTTGTAATGTGAGTTGACTTTTTAATACGTGGATAAATCTTTGTTTTCACATTGGAATATCTGTGAGTGGGCCTCTCAGAGGAATGCATCTTTTGACAGGAAGTAGAAGAAAGCCATAGCTCGCTGTGTAATTTTGTGTTTTGCAGGCGTGACTACTGTTTTGCGTCTGTGGGTGTACGTGCACAAGCACGTGAGTTGGGTTGTCTTTGCTGGTCTGGGTCATTGCTATTTGTTATACACTGTCATGTTCATTTTGGAAAATCAGGTGTTCAAATTATAAAATTATGGTTAGCACATCTGCTGAATTAAGTTGAAAGATTTTAGAATGAGTTTCTAAGAAACTGATAAAGTATTTCATGTCAGTGAACACCCTTGATAAAATTCCTTATTACACGGTTAGTTAAGCTCTTTTCCCTGATATAAATCTTAGAGACCTTCATATTAGCAATTTAGGCTGTGTTTAAAAAGCGTGCCTGTTTACGAAGCACTTTGGTCCTGTTTGTCGTAAGGACTTGTTTAATACCTCTCACTTAATCTCTTTTTGCAATTAGGAGCCAAGAGACCATGCTTCAGTACCAAATACAAATCACGAAAACTTATGGTCCTTAGTTTGCATATTGTGTAAATAATTGGGTCATTAGCCAACACCTAAACAGACTGGGCGTGAAAAGTTTAAGTCTAGTGGGAATTTAACATCACTTTATGGCTTCTAGATTACATTGTGTGAACTATTTCTTCCATGGCAGTCAGTATCTCTCGTCAGTGGGTGCAGTGACAGGCCAGGTCAAGAATTCCAAAGTTCTTAAGGAGTGTAGCAATATCTGGAGTTTTATGCTTGATGATATCTTATCCCCTCAGTAGCAGATGCCTTCTAACTTTGTGGAAATGAAATCTCAATTTTCTAAATGAATGCTAATCCCTGGCGAAAGCTTCCCACCCTCTTTGTTTTTTGTTATTTTTCTTAAATTTTCTTCTCAAATCAATTAAATAGAATTAGTCTGATCTGTACCAGTAGGTACCCGCTCTGTACTCTGGAAAACTGCTAAACAGTGTGTGAAGACAGACCAGCTGTCTCTACTTCTGTCTGAATATTTGGCCCCATCTTGAAAATTTGATGGTATTCCCATTTTATTACTGCATGGTGGCCTCATTTATAAAAATAATAAATTTATTTTATTTATGTATTTTTGGCTGCATTGGGTCTTCGTTGCTGTGCGTGGGCTTTCTCTAGTTGCGGCGAGTGGGGGCTACTCTTCGTTGCAGTGCGCGGGCTTCTCATTGCTGTGGCTTCTCTTGTTGCGGAGCATGGGTGTTAGGCGCATGGGCTTCAGTACCCATGGTGCACAGCCTCAGTAGTTGTGGTGTACGGGCTTAGTTGCTCTGCGGCATGTGGGATCTTCCCGGACCAGGGCTCGAACCTGTGTCCCCTGCCTTGGCAGGCGGATTCTTAACCACTGTGCCACCAGGGAAGCCCAGTGTCCTCATTTTAAAGATGGAGACATCAGTGTACATCTATTCACTCTGCAAATGCGTGGAGCTTGTTGGTTATAAAGATTCAAGCCAAGGCCCAGCATTCATTGTGGCTAAAATTCTGTTCTTTTATTGTATTTTGCTAATCATTTGGAGTAATATCCATTTGGTTGTATTTGTTTGAAGTATCCAGAAAACCTCCGGAAAACACTCCATTCCTCCCAAATTTAAAAAATAACTTTTCCAAAAACAATACATACCTACGAAAATGTGGAAAGTACAGCCAAACATAAAATGAAGATGAAAATGAAAAGCATCTGTGATTTTACCACCCAGAAGTAGCTGTGATTAACATGAGCTAATAATGTGTTCTCACAGAACACAGAGCGCACCATTAAAAGGGTGGTGCAGGGGGACCCACACCAGTTATTAAGGAAGGACTAACCTGGGTGGTGGCACCCAGAAATTCTTAAATACCTGTATATGGAATGTGTTAAACATAATATCATCTGAACTTCAAGTATTTATATCAAGAGGTTGTTGACATTTCATCATAGGATAAAGAGGGAGCCTTTTTAAAGGGAAGCTGGGCTCTGGCCTATTCTGGTTAGCTTTTGTTTTTAACCATTTTAGGGAGAGATTTTTGGTGTAGGGTATATTTCTCTATGTAGACCCGTGGTTTTGTTTTGTTTGTTTTTAAGTGAGGGAGTCTTATAAAGTAAGCCATTATATAGGAAGAGGAATACTATATCTTTAAAAGAAATGTCTCCGTTCCCCTGATAGAAAGATAGGAGAAAAAAGGCAAGTGACCGAAGGCTGCATTTGGTAATTCTCCAAGGGTAGTTGAATTCAGGGTCCCTCCTGGACTTGTTTTTGATATGGTGTATCTGTCCCCTGCCTCATTCTGTCTGATGTACCCTTCCTCTCTGCTCCCTCCCCTGTCCCGTAACTTAAACAATGCAACATTGCAAAGCACAGGGAACTCTGCTCTGACTCACATCTCCATTATCCCACTTCATGCTTCAGTTTACAGTAAGTCTGGTTATTGTCTGGTTTTCAAATCATCACACCACAAGGAAGCAACAGACATCTCCCTGGATCTGAAACTATTTGCCCTTTGTGGTGTTTTGATTGTTTCTGAGGATTTGTTTGCTGGCCTCTTTCTCTGAGGCTCAAAATAACTTGGTATGTATGCCACAGCCCTCTTAGCTTCCAGAGGGCTTCTTTTAAGTGTCTGTCCATAACAGAAACATTCTCTGTGAGCAGGGATGCACTTCAACCAGTTGGCCAGTAATCAGCCCCAGAGTTTATTGTCCTGAAGCCTTTGTGGTGTAAACAGAGCAAATGATGAGAGCTTTGTCCTTTGTCCTCTCTTCCAAGGAAAGAGTGTAAAAGTTGTTTTAAATGAAGTCTGAATTTTGTGTTATCACTCAGTTTTGGCCCTGTGTCCATTTAGATTTTAGCCTGGGATTCTTTGGCAAACTGCACCCCTGGAAGAAAATGAGGGTTTCTAAAAGAATTGTTGTTTCAGCAGCTGTTAATGTCAGTAAGAACACAGCACTGTCTTTGAAGATTCTTTAGACAGCAACAGCATGTGGGATTCCACTTTTGCGACGTTATTCTCTTCCACTGAGAGACTGATTTGAATTATATTAGTCAAATAGCGTCCAGTTTTAAATTATTTTATAATTTTGTATTGTTGGAGAACACTCAAACTTTGATTCCTGGGTGTTATAGTGTGTTTTTAGTTTTAGGCATCAAATTAAGATCTTTGCATTTAAATGGTTGAAGAAAGCAAATTTTAATTTGTTTTCAAAATATTATCATTAATAAATAGTGATCCTATCTTTTCTGCCTGTTTTACTTATGAGTGGCTTCATGGGACTTTTAGACTTTGCATGATCGTGTTTAACATTCTGAACTGTGGTCTTTGTATTCACAATGCTGGGGGTGTGTATCAGTTGATTTTCTTGCATAGCACTCATTAGATTTACTTCAGGTTTATTTCAAATTTATTTATTTTATTCTCAGACCCAATGCTAAAGTTATAAATAAAGAAACCTCCCTATTTTTTAATTTGCTACTTTGACTCTTAACACGTTATAACAGTGTCTCTTTATCAGTGGGTTCCTGATTCTGTTAAGTTCACTACTCCTTCACAAAGATAGCTTGATAGGGTTTTGTTTGTTTGTTTGTTTCAGATAAGATTCCAATGTAATCTCTTCTCCAAAAGGATTTGGATAAGTCATTTACAGTTGGTCTCCCAATCCTCATTCTCATTCCTTCAAAATGGGTTATCTTTTTACCTCTCCTTCCCCATTTCCTTCCTTTTTTTTTTTTTTTTTTTTTGATATGAAAGACATGGGGGGCAGCTGGTAGGACGAGGGGGGAGGAGTTTGACTTTGTTCTAAGTGGAGGATGGGAATAAAGTCAAGTTCAGGTAAAGAATGAAGGGGTCAACCTGATGTGGGAAGAAAATTAGAGAGAAAAGAGTTCAGGTGAGGAATTTGTAGTCTTAAAAAGTAACCCACCACAGAGGAATTGCTAACTCTGCCATTGCTTCTTTTTTGACCTGAAATAACACCAGGTAGCTACCATTTTCTAAGCAAGGTCTGAGGGCATCTTTAAGCAGTAGCTAATTTGTCCATGTTTTGTTTTGCTTTTCATAGTAGATGCTCAGTTAATAGAAAGCTTGATTGACTTGCTGACGTGTTAACTGCAGGGAAAAAAATAGGCTCACTCTTTTTTCAAAACAGCCATTCTAATTTCTGACCAGATGGATTCCTCCTTCATTAATTCTGTGAGGAGGCTGTGACATCAGTTGAATACCCTTTTTTTAAAATCAAATCTTCTTCCCTAATGTTATATAGTAGGATCTCTTTTTCTCTAGGGGAGTGAGAAATGTGAGAAGTTACTTTCTCTTCATGTTTCAAAGTAAAAGGCTGTACTGTTGCCTAGTTCCCAGAGAGGTGATTTCCAACCATTCCTACACTCAGTCTTTGGGGTACATTAGTCCTCCATAAATTGGTGGGATTAAAATTATGTTCTGAAATTTTGCCATATTCTTTGAGATTTTTGGAGTCCCCTAGTGGTTGTCTGAAACCACAGTTGGGAATCACTGCGTGAGGGATAATCCTTTCACCTGTTAGGTAGGGATATCGTCCTTGGCAGGGAAGTCATCTGGCAGAATGGGATCTGGACTTGAGCGTTTCTTTTCTGCCTTCTCTTGTTGCTACTTCAGATCTCTCTGTCTTCATTACTAGGGCTCTAAATTTCATTGTCAAGTTCATTTTCTTCCAAATGTTATAAAATAGAGCCAGGGTCATGATGCTTTTTGGAGTTTTTGTCTGTTTTTGATATTTCTGGATACAAAAGGACAAAGTAGGCCCCTTCCTTTACGTTTCAGTGCTTGAAGAACAATCAAAAAATAAAGAAAAAAAAAGTCTGGTTTCTTAGTAAGTAGTTACTGTCTTTCTTTTCCAGACACCCCTTTTTTTGGTCGTGTTTATTGCATGTAGCTCACCACTAACTGCGGTCATGGGATGTTGCTTTCAAATTGGGTATGCAAGATGGTTTTTTAGTTACTGTTTTTCAGCACAAGAGAAGATGCAGTTATTTTGATTTTGTGAGTATTTTCCCTCTGAGGGCAGAGGGCCACATGCTCTTTGGTGCTGGGATACTTCCTACAGTTCTGAGTGGACTTGGCCTATTTTTCCAAATGAGATAATGAATACAAAAATGCTCTCTAGTAAACTGTAAAGTGTCATAAATGGGCGAGGACGTTGTTGTTACAGTTATTCTCTGCTTGAGTGGCCGGCTATAAATATTCTCTGTTCAGTTCTTGACCTCCATCTGAGAACCGGCTGCTTTTGACATTCCTGTTTCCAGGGAATAGCTATTTCTTGATTAGGCCGGCTTTTACCTACTTGGACCTTTTGCAGAAGAAAAAGCTTCACACATTGAACAAATGTAGTTTATATTACATTCAAGCTAGTGGTTGGTATTTCATAATATTTACAAAGAGAGGAGTCACTGCCCTTTATATATGGCAATAAGTTTCTATTGGCAATGACCATGAAGTTCCCGGCCCCATGAAAAATAACTGGCTCTTGGAATTACTCTTTCAGGTCTCCATCTCACTTCCTGTTCAGCGAGAGGACGCTTTCTCTGACAGATGGACTTGTAGTTTTTGTTGAGCTTTTCATACAGAATACAGCTTGTGTGTGTGTGTGTGTGTGTGTGTGTGTGTGTGTGTGTGTGTGTGTGTGTGTGATTTAACTCTTCACCCTCAGGCTTTTCAATTTGTGTACACTGATGTTCTTGTAGAGAGCTATATGACCTGGACTACAGAAAGAGAACTTGCGAGGAGAATTAAAGGTGGAGAGAGATTTCCTTCCCCTGTCTTCCAGAGTAGCTGGAAAGCGGAACTGTTGTGAAGTCCCCAACCCCCTGTGGGTGAAGAGATGCTGCTTCTGCCGCAGATATCATCTGAGCGGGTGCCTCATCCCTGGGGCGATGCCAGGTGGCATTTGGAAGCTGGCCTAAAACTGCTTCTTCACTGGCAGCGGCTCCTCATGAGAAATGCTTTCCTGCATCTCATAGTAAACCAGTGCTGACTCTAATGGTGAACTCTAAAAAGACCGCATCATGGAGATTTGACATTCCTTGTAGCTGGCCAGTAGTTTACCTTCACAAGCCTCTTGGAGTTGTTTCTAAACACCAATTGCTCACTGCCAGCGGCTTGCTCCACTGAGGGGAAGAGATGAGCTGATTATTGCATGTATTCTAAGACCGCTTGATCGGAGGCACATTTCTCAGCTCACCCTGTCTGTTCTTTCCTTTCCAATGTATATGGAACTTAAATTCTGTGAAAGACTGTAATAAAGTTGATTCCTAGAATTTGCTTTCCAGAATTTTGGATGTTTGTAAAGTACAGTGTTAGCTAGGGAAGACAAAAAAGTTGTGTCAGTTATCTTGGAAGTATTGTTGAATAAGAAAAAGAAGGATATACTAGCAGTGGAAACACTTGATTTGCCCCGAGGAAAACATTTTAGCTCTTGTTAGGTTAGAATTCTCCTCCTTCAAAAGAGAGATGATATTAAACTTATTAGTTATTTAGACATTTTAAATTGTTTGAAATTAGGGTAAAATCATGTAGTGTTCAAAAAGGGGACTCAGTGTACAGAGAAAAGGAAGTCTAAGTTGTAGCTTCTACAGAAGCCAGAACTTGTTCATGTTACGTGTAATTTTTTATCTCCACCTCTAGTGAGAATAATTCATACTCCATATGAGGTCAGTTAGCTTCTTTTTTTTTTTTTTTTTTTTTTTTTGCGGTACGCGGGCCTCTCACTGTTGTGGCCTCTCCCGTTGTGGAGCACAGGCTCCGGACGCGCAGGCTTAGCAGCCCTGGCTCACGGGCCTAGCCGCTCCGCGGCATGTGGGATCTTCCCGGACCGGGGCACGAACCCATGTCCCCTGCATCGACAGATGGACTCTCAACCACTGCGCCACCAGAGAGATTTATATTCTTAATGATGTCTCTTGATAAGGATAAGGTTTAATTTTAAGTCCAATTTATAATTTTTCATGGTTAGTGCTTAACTATGTGTTATCCAAGAAATCCTTGCCTATCTAATATTGGGAAGATGTTTTTCTATATTTACTTGAAGATGCTTTAGGGTTTTATCTTTTACATTTAGATTGATAACCTATCTTTAATTTTTTGTGTATGAAATAAGGTAATTGTCGAGGTGGGTTTTTTTCCCCCATCTGTATATCCATCCATTACCGTTTGTTTGCTTAAAAAGATTTTTTTCTGCTTGAACTGAGTTGGTGTCTTGGTTGAAAATCAACTGACCATACATGTGTAAGTCTATTCCTGGACTGTTTTCTACTTCTCTTTGTTTTCTGTCTCATTTCCCAAGGAGTTACTCTTTTCTTCATTTTGGTTCTCCTGCTTCCATGAAAATAGCTTCTTCTCTTTTACTGTTTTTTCTTCTCATTCATTTATTTTTATATCGAACATTTAATGAGCAGGTACTTTGTGACTGTGCTGGTATCTGGGACTGTACAGGTTGATGAGAGCTGATCTCTGCCCCAAAAGAACTCAGTGTAAAGTGTGGAAAGTGCTTTGAAAGAATGGGATCCTTGGATTCCCTGGGAAGGATGGAAAGAGCTGATCTCTGCCCCCAAATAACTCACTGTAAAGTGTGGAAAGTGCTTTGAAAGAATGGGATCCTTGGATTCCCTGAAAAGGATGGACATCTCACCTGGTCTGGTGGTCAGAGAGAAGACCTGCTGGGGGAGATGACGGTGCTGCCTCCTGTTCCCCTTCATGGGCAAAGGCCCAGGATTAGGGATTGGTTCTCTTTTATTCCTCCTCTGCATGTGCTCACACCTGTTCTCAGTTGTTTCTGTGTCATCTCTCTGGGCACAATTTCCAAATCCAGCCAGAGGAATAGTTGTCAGAATTATACTGCGGTGCTTATTGCTTTGTTCCTTATGTGGTTTTATGTAAAGAGCTCCCCTAATAGCTCGTTAGCACTGGACAGTAGTAATTTGTCTTAATCTTTAGAGACTCTGTAGAATGTTATATGCATCAGAAACTTAAAGATATTTTTGCAAAAAGGAGCTCACTGAAAACTTTTTTGTGAGTTCATTTGTATCTTACATTTCATTACTGGATAGGTTTTTTAAAATTAACTTAATTATGAAAATACTTTAAGAGTATGTTACTTTTCCAGCATAATTCTTTTTATTGAAATATTCCTGCAGAGGTCTCCTTTCCCTCCAGCTGCTGGGCAGTAGGATGGCTCTCTGGCTTGTGACTCTGGGCACAGCAGACTCTTTCTTTGGAGAACACGTGTCCTTGAGCGCCCTGTCTTCAAGACTCCTACCTGGAGTTTTTCATTTCATTTTTTCACTTAAACGGTGTCTGCTTTTCTCTGTTTGTCAGAATGCCTCTCAGTAAAAAGCTCTGCGTATCCTTATAAAGCCATAATGACATCACAGAACACATTTTTTAGAAGGATTAATGTATTTTCAGATCATTAAATTCTAAAGCTATAAATAGCATCTTAATGCTAATGGAATAGATATGTGAAGCATCGTTTAGTGATTTCACTGGAATGAAGGTGAAGCAATTAAGTGCATTTAAAAATATGTAAATTAAAATATGTATTTCTTGCTTCAGGCAATTATATGCAACTTAGTATCCATTAAATGTGTCTGTATAGCTTTACTGTGGGTAAGCATAATGTCAGAAGTCTGTAAACCCAATTATGTTATGAAGTTTGCTATCAGCGTTTTTTTCATTGAATTTCTATCATTTACAAAATTTAAATTACTTTGAAAGATAAAGGAATGATCTTTTATTACCAATGGATTTTAAAATGTACATCCTTACAGAGAGGAATGTGGTGATTATAGAAGGTATTTATGTAGTAGATAAAATTATTGTATATGAGTATTTTTTACATACATAAAAATATGATGATATTTTTTGAGTGCCCTGAAAATGTAGTTATCAGCAGTCAATCAACAGGAGAATCAATGTTTTAAGGGTGATTTACATTAGGATGTTTAAATTTCTAATATTGTTAGTGAAAAATAAAACAAATTTGGTATTCAGTATAAAAGTAAAATGAAAAGGCATAATGATATAATAAGATATTGCTTAAGCTGTTTGATCAGAAACCTTTGACCCTTACTCTTCTGAGGTTTTTATTATTGTTTTTATTTTTAAACTCAAGTCTGCCTTTTCTGTTTCGTTTTCTTTACATATGATTAAAAATGCTTCACGTTTATTAAACTTAGTAAGAGTTCAGAGTGATCCAGCATGTGAGTGTTTTTAAGTGCTAGAGAAGAATTTGGGAAGTCCTTTTGAAGAGTGACTGTGCCCCTACAAGAGGGCCCCTACAGAGGGACCCACAATGGGGGTGGTCCATTTATCAGTAGAGTAGGGTTTGCTAGGTAAAATTTATTCTCATCAATTGCTTCTCCCTGAAATTCTACCGTTTCAATTATCTTATCTTTTAGACAGAGTCTTTTTTTTTTAAATTTTTTAATGTATTTTTTTAAATGCCCAAGTCTTCTTGTTCTCTCTAGCCAGGATGCTTACCCTCATAGGGATGAAGATGTCCCACAGGGGAGCCAGGTAATTCTGCTATGGCCATTCCAAGCCCTAGACCTCTTCCGATTATTTCTCGTGTTTCATTCTCTTTCTCTGCCCACATTGGCCAGATAGAGTTAGATTTCACAAGGTCTGCTGCAAACATTTGATATTTTCAATCACAAGTTGGCCAATTGGGAGGCTTCTATTTAGTTACTTGAACTAGGTCACCAGACACATTGTATTAATCCCATAGTTTAAATGGGCCATCTGTTGAGTCACTCTGGTAATTGTTCCTTTTTTGAATACCAGTGTACCCAAGTTAAGTTGCAGCCAAGGGTGTTAGCAGTTTTTTCAGAGACTAATGCGCTGAACTGTGGGCCTCTCTCAAGTGAAACTTGCCTTTGGAGAGCTTTTATGGTCAACTTATTTCTTTCTGTGTTCCTTTTCCTCATTGTGACTTTTTGATTGTGGTAGTTGAGGGTCATGCTTCTTTGTTTTTTTTTTGTTTTTTTTTTTGCGGTACACGGGCCTCTCACTGTTGTGGCCTCTCCCGCTGCGGAGCACAGGCTCCGGACGCGCAGCCTCAGCAGCCATGACTCACGGGCCCAGCCGCTCGGCAGCTTGTGGGATCTTCCCGGACCGGGGCACGAACCCGTGTCCCTTGCATCGGCAGGCGGTCTCTCAATCACTGCGCCACCAGGGAAGCCCGAAGGTCATGCTTCTTAAAGATACTTAGAAAAGGAGGGAAGTGGGATTGGAAGTAGGGAAAAGAGGCCAAACATTTGTCAGTAGTAGTCGTGGGATTTCTTTGCAGTGAAGCTTTGGGAAAGAGAAGGGAAAGGATGGACAATAAACAAACCTATTCTGTATATTTGGGCTCGTCTGTGACTGTTGGGAAGGATCTGACATGGGGCCCTCAAAGCTGAGGCTTTAAGCAAACCATCAGTAGCTTAAATAAGTCACCCAAAGCATCTGAGATGTGCATTTTACTTTGTGTTTCTATAATAATTTTCTGGCAAGATCTGGAAAGTAAGAGTCAAAAACATGGAGTCTTAAGTCTGAAAGGCTGTGTAGATGGGGAACTGTACTGATGCAGACATCTTTATATTATCTGTGAAAAAGAGAAATGCCAACTCTGTTCTAGGACCCCTTCTCTTCTCTCCCGAGGTGATGTCATCTAGTTTTGGGACTTTAAATGCCACCTGTATGCCTCTGTGATTCCCAGTTCTGTGTCTCCAGCTCAGAGTTGGTTTCACACCTGTATTTCAAACTGTGAGTCTGATAGCTCCACATAGATGTCCAATAGACACCCTCAGCAGAGAACTCTTGATTTATATCTGGGGTGATCAAGTCATCCTACTTTCCCAGGACTTCCTTGGTTTCAACACTGAAAGTCCCACATTCTAGGAAACCTCTCAGTCCAGGACAAACCAGGATAGTTGGTCATCCTGTTTATAAACCTGCTTCTCGCCCGCTCTGAATTCCCCAGGAGAATCATCCAACCAGTTGCTCAAGCTAGACATTCAAGAGTTATCCTCGATTCATCCCTTTCTAGATCCATCAGCATGTCAAGTTTCTAAACCATATGTGATCCATCAGCATGCCTTGTTGTTTCTACCTCCAAAAGTACCCAACTCTGTCCATTTCTCTCCATCTCTGCTGATCCCACCTTAGAGCAAGCCATTTGCATCTTCTGCTGCGTCATGCACAAGACAAGCCCGTGGAGCCCTGCAGCTGCTTCACATTGCTTTTACTGAGGCCTCCGAGCTTCCTTACAGTCTGAAGCTGTCTGTCTCTCTTAACCCTGTGTCATCTCCCTGCCCTCCAGCCATGCCTGCTCTCTTTACTTTGGACGTGCTAAGTTTGTTCAGGTTTTAGGGTCTTTCTACTTGCTCTTCCTTCTGCCTAGAACGTCCTTCCTTTGTGTAACCGGTTCCTTCTGGACATTTAGGTCTTCTTATCTCAAATCACTTCTTCACAGAGAGGCCTCCCTTGACTGACCAGTTGATGAGAGTATCCAATCAGCCATCTTAGCCATATTACTTTTTTTGTTTTTAAGTTTAATAATGTTTCTAAGATTCATTATTTAATGTTATTCATTATGTTATTTCTCGTTGCTTTAATTCATCTATTTTCACTGCTGCTTAATATTCTATCGTGTGGATATACAGTTTATCCATTATTTCCTCAATGCAGATTTAGGTGGGTTCCAGGTATTGCTGTTATAAACAATGTTACTATGAACATTTTTGTACCTGTTTCCTCTTATGTGTAGGATTGCCAGATAAAATAAATGAGACCAAATTAAATTTGAATTTCAGACTGTTTCTGGGGTTACTATTTACTTCCAAAGTTCAATTTAGATTTTGATACACTAATATACACAACAGCTTTTTTTTTTCTTTTCCAAAATCTTAGCTAGGAAGGAAAGTCCTTTCATCTTATTCTTCTTTAGGAGTATCTTTTTTTTTTTTTTTTGGTCTTCTTTTTTTTTAACATCTTTATTGGAGTATAATTGCTTTACAATGTTGTGTTAGTTTCTGCTGTTTAACAAAGTGAATCAGCTATACATATACATATATCCCCGTATCTCCTCCCTCTTGTTTCTCCCTCCCACCCTCCCTATCCCACCTCTCTAGGTGGTCACAAAGCACCGAGCTGATCTCCCTGTGCTATGCGGCTGCTTCCCACTAGCTATCTGTTTTACATTTGGTAGTGTACATATGTCCATTCCACTCTCTCACTTCGTCCCAGCTTACCCTTACCACTCCTCGTGTCCTCAAGTCCATTTTCTACGTCTTTGTCTTTATTCCTGTCCTGCCCTCAGGTTCTTCAGAACCATTTCTTTTTTTTTTTCGATTCCATATATATGTGTTAGCATACGGTATTTGTCTTTCTCTTTCTGACTTACTTCACTCTGTATGAAAGACTCTAGATCCATCCACCTCACTACAAATAACTCAATTTTGTTTCTTTTTATGGCTGAGTAATATTCCATTGTATATATGTGCCACATCTTCTTTATCCATTCATCTGTCAGTGGGCACTTAGGTTGCTTCCATGTCCTGTTAGCCATACCACTTTTTAATTTTATTTTTCCACAGGGCACTTTTCACTTCTGATCTTTACATTATTTATTGATTTCCTTGTTCTTGCATTCCCCTACTAGAATGTAAGCTCTTTAAGAGTGAGGGTTTTTCTGCTCTGTTCACCATCCTAGCCCCAGGGTTTAGAACAGTTCACAGAGTAGGTGTTCAGGAAATATTAATTGAAGTAAAGAATAAATTTAAGCCATGTAATTAAAGCTCTGAGGGAAGGAAGATTGTGAAAGATTTTTAGCAAGCAAGGATCAGTCAGTGGAAATGAACATTATTGACATTGTTAATATTGACATAGTATCATTGATGTTTTCTTCATTTAATGAGTTGTCATCATTATTTTACATTGGTTAACATTTTTAAAGTACCTTTTCATGTTTATTTGTAAATGTATTTTACCGTACTCTGCATTTCTTATAAGTTCATAAGTTATTCAACAGTGAAATCTCTTCCTATAGCAGTTTTCAGCACTGTATCCCATGTGAAAGTAGGACCATTGCAAACATCAGCCTGTAGGTAGTACAGAGAGCCTGGGAGACTTCCCTACTCGCTTTGACCTAAGTTTTGGAACTGGGATGATTACAGATCTTTGCATTTCACTGTTAAAGTTACTTCTAAACCAGAATCTCAGCCTTAGAACTGTGCCATCTGAGGCCAGAGAATTCTTTGTTATGGAGGTTGTGTGATTGTAGGATGTTTAGCAGTGTCCCTGGCCTCAACTCACTAGGTGCAAGTCTCACTCTTAACCAAGTTGTGGCCCCCAGATACTGCCAAGTGTCCCCTTGGGGGGCAAAGTGGAAACGCTTTTTTCTAAACAATGATTATGGTTTCTTCTATATTCTTTACATTGGGAAATTACTAATGTGAAAAAGTCAAGTAGAAGGCTGGGGTTTTTTGGGGGTGGGGAGGAACGTATCAGCTTTTTTTAAAGCTATTATAAAGACTGTTCATCTTACATCATTACTAAGTTATAAGAATCTATTTTCAACTTGAATGCCTCTGTAATTCCATGTTAAGCTTTGTGTTGCAAACCCTAAAATATTCTGAGGGAATTTGTTCTTTCAGTGTTTCTGTGTTTTTCTCTTGCTCTCATCACCATGGAGCTAAACACTTTGAGAGACATGTTAGGTTAAAAACAGTAATGACAGAAGAGGAAAAAATGTTTCTCTTCTGCTTTTTTCTTTTTTTCTCTTCAGTTCTTCTTTACCCCTCAGTCAACCAAGTGGGATGTTCAATTTGAATGTTTTTAAATTGGGTATCAGGGGAGGAAAGGCATGCTTTTCAGAACATTTTCTTTTCCCCTGGAAAATGTCAACATAATTTGACCCGTGAATTGATATTCTAAGATAATGGCAAGTATACCAGAACTGGGTAGGGAGCAAGCCTTTTTCCTTGGCCTGCACCCATTTTATAGACTTATGTACTTAGACCTCCTCTACATCATACAGAAATTTTTTCTCATATAGAAAGCAAGTATCAAAATGTGTATGTACTAGTTTTTAGTGTAGAATTAATTGATTCTATGAATAAATACAATTCTTATCAGCTTTTAAAAAAATTTTAAATTTTATTTTATTAATCTTTTTATACAGCAGGTTCTTATTAGGCATCAGTTTTATACACATCAGTGTATACATGTCAATCCCAATCGCCCAGTTCATCACACCACCATCCCCACCCCACCACGGCTTTCCCCCCTTGGTGTCCATACATTTGCTCTCTACATCTGTGTCTCAACTTCTGCCTTGCAAACCAGTTCATCTGTACCATTTTTCTAGTTTCCACATATATGCGTTAATATATGATATTTGTTTTTCTCTTTCTGACTTACTTCACTCTGTATGACAGTCTCTAGATCCATCCATGTCTCAACAAATGACTCAATTTTGTTCCTTTTTATGGCTGAGTAATATTCCGTTGTATATATGTACCACAACTTCTTTATCCATTCATCTGTCAATGGGCATTTAGGTTGCTTCTATGACCTGGCTATTGTAAATAGTGCTGCAGTGAACATTGGGGTACATGTGTCTTTTTGAATTATGGTTTTCTCTGAGTATATGCCCAGTAGTGGGATTGCTGGATCATATGGTAATTCTATTTTTAGTTTTTTAAGGAACCTCCATACTGTTTTCCACAGTAGCTGTATCAATTTACATTCCCACCAACAGCGCAAGAGGGTTAACTTTTCTCCACACCCTCTCCAGCATTTGTTGTTTGTAGATTTTCCGATGATGCCCATTCTAACTGGTATGAGGTGATAGATACCTCATTGTGGTTTTGATTTGCATTTCTCTAATAATTAGTGATGTTGAGCATCTTTTCATGTGCTTCTTGGCCATCTGTATGTCTACTTTGGAAAAATGTCTATTTAGGTCTTCTGCCCATTTTTGGATTGGGTTGTTTGCTTCTTCAATATTGAGCTGCATGAGCTGTTTATATATTTTGGAGATTAATCCTTTGTCCGTTGATTTGTTTGCAAATATTTTGTCCCATTCTGAGGGTTGTCTTTTCGTTTGTTTATGGTTACCTTTGCTGTGCAAAAGCTTTGAAGTTTCATTAGGTCCCATTTGTTTATTTTTGTTTTTATTTCCATTACTCTAGGAGGTGGATCAAAAAAGATCTTGCTGTGATTTATGTCATAGAGTGTTCTTCCTATGTTTTCCTCTAAGAGTTTTATAGTGTCTGGTCTTACATTTAGGCCTCTAATCCATTTTGAGTTTATTTTTGTGTATGGTGTTAGGGAGTTATTCTAATTTCATTCTTTTACATGTAGCTGTCCAGTTTTCCCAGCACCACTTATTGAAGAGACTGTCTTTTTTCCTTTGTATATCCTTGCCTCCTTTGTCATAGATTAGTTGAACATAGATGCATGGGTTTATCGCTGGGATTTCTATCTTGTTCCATTGATCTATGTTTCTCTTATTCTGCCAGTACCATATTGTCTTGATTACTGTAGCTTTGTATTATAGTCTGAAGTGAGGGAGCCTGATTCCTCCAGCTCCGTTTTTTTCCCTCAAGACTGCTTTGGCTATTCGGGGTCTTTTGTGTCTCCATACAAATTTTAAGATTTTTTGTTCTAGTTCTGTAAAAAAATGCCATTGGTAATTTGATAGGGATTACATTGAATCTGTAGATTGCTTTGGGTAGTATAGTCATTTTCACAATATTGATTCTTCCGATCCAAGAACATGGTATATTACTCCATCTGTTGGTATCGTCTTTAATTTCTTTCATCAGTGTCTTACAGTTTTCTGCATACAGGTCTTTTGTCTCCCTAGGTAGGTTTATTCCTAGGTATTTGATTCTTTTTGTCACAATGGTAAATGGGAGTGTTTCCTTAATTTCTCTTTCAGATTTTTCATCGTTAGTGTATAGGAATGCAAGAGATTTCTGTGCATTAATATTGTATCCTGCAACTTTACCAAATTCATTGATTAGCTCTATTAGTTTTCTGGTGGCATCTTTAGGATTCTCTATGTATAGTATCATGTAATCTGCAAAAAGTGACAGTTTTGCTTCTTCTTTTCCAATTTGTATTCATTTTATTTCTTTTTCTTCTCTGATTGCCATGGCTATGACTTCCAAAACTATGTTGAATAATAGTGGTGAGAGTGGACATCGTTGTCTTGTTCCTGATCTTAGACGAAATGCTTTCAGTTTTTCACCATTGAGAATGATGTTTGCTGTGCGTTTGTCGTATATGGCCTTTATTATGTTGAGGTAGGTTCCCTCTATAACCACTTCCTTTTTTTTTTTTTTTTTTTTTTGTGGTACGCGGGCCTCTCACTGTTGAGGCCTCTGCTGTTGCAGAGCACAGGCTCCAGACGCACAGGCTCAGTGGCCATGGCTCACGGGCCTAGCCGCTTCACAGCATGTGGGATCTTCCCGGACCAGGGCACAAACCCGTGTCCCCTGCATCAGCAGGCGGACTCTCAACCACTGCGCCACCAGGGAAGCCCTGTGCCCCCTTTCTTGAGAGTTTTTATCATAAATGGGTGTTGAATTTTGTCAAAAACTTTTTCTGCATCTATTGAGATGATCATATGGTTTTTATTCTTCAGTTTGTTAATATGGTGTATCACATTGATTAATTTGCGTATATTGAAGAACACTTGCATCCCTGGGATAAATCCCACTTGATCATGTTGCATGATCCTTTTAAAGTGTTGTTGGATTTTATTTGCTAGTATTTTGTTGAGGATTTTTGCATCTATATTCATCAGTGATATTGGTCTGTAATTTTCTTTTTTTGTAGTATCTTTGTCTGGTTTTGGTATCAGGGTGATGGTGGCCTCATAGAATGAGTTTGGGAGTGTTCCTTCCTCTGCAATTTTTTGAAGAGTTTGAGAAGGATGGGTGTTAGCTCTTCTCTAAATGTTTGATAGAATTCATCTGTGAAGCCATCTGGTCCTGGACTTTTGTTTGTTGGAAGATTTTTAATCACAGTTTCAATTTCATTACTTGTGACTAGTCTGTTCATATTTTCTGTTTCTTCCTGGTTCAGTCTTGGAAGGTCATACCTTTCTAAGAATTTGTCCATTTCTTCCAGGTTGTCCATTTTACTGGCATAGAGTTGCTTGTAGTAGTCTCTTAGGATGCTTTGTATTTCTGCGGTGTCTGTTTTAAGTTCTCCTTTTTCATGTCTAATTTTATTGATGGGAGTCCTCTCCCTCTTTTTCTTGATGAGTCTGCCTAATGGTTGATCAATTTTGTTTATCTTCTCAAAGAACCAGCTTTTAGTTTTATTGATATTTGCTATTGTTTTCTTTGTTTTTATTTCCTTTATTTCTGCTCTGATCTTTATGATTTCTTTCCTTCTGCTAACTTTGGGTTTTGTTTGTTCTTCTTTCTCTAGTTCCTTTATGTGTAAGGTTCGATTGTTTACATGACATTTTTCTTTTTTCTTGAGGTAGGCTTGTATAGCTATAAACTTCCCTCTTAGAACTGCTTTTGCTGCATCCCATAGATTTTGGATTGTCGTGTTTTCATTGTCATTTGTGTCTAGGTATTTTTTGACTTCCTCTTTGCTTTCTTCAGTGATCTCTTGGTTGTTTAGTAATGTATTGTTTGCCCTCCATGTGTTTGTGTTTTTTTCCGTTTTTTTCCGTGTAATTCATTTCTAATCTCATAGCATTGTGATCAGAAAAGGTGCTTGATATGATTTCAATTTTCTTAAGTTTACTGAAGCTTGATTTATGACCCAAGATGTGATCTGTCCTGGAGAATGTTCCATGCACACTTGAGAAGAAAGTGTAATCTGCTGTTTTTGGATTGAATGTCCTATAAATATCAATTAAATCTATCTGGTCTATTGTGTCATTTAAATCCTGTTTCCTTATTTATTTTCATTTTGGATGATCTGACCATTGGTGTAAGTGAGGTGTTAAAGTCCCCCACTATTATTGTGTTACTGTCGATTTCTTCTTTTATAGCTGTTAGCAGTTGCCTTATGTATTGAGGTGCTCCTATGTTGGATGCATATATATTTATAATTGTTATATCTTCTTCTTGGATTGATCCCTTGATCATTTTGTAGTGTCCTTCCTTGTCTGTTGTAACATTCTTTATTTTAAAGTCTATTTTATCTGATATGAGTATTGCTACTCCAGCTTTCTTTTGATTTCCATTTGCATGGAATATCTTTTTCAATCCCCTCACTTTCAGTCTGTATGTGTCCCTAGGTCTGAAGTGGGTCTCTTGTAGACAGCATATATATGGGTCTTATCTTTGTATCCATTCAGCAAGCCTGTGTCTTTTGGTTGGAGCATTTAATCCATTCACATTTAAGGTAATTATTGATATGTATGTTCCTATGACCATTTTCTTAATTGTTTTGGGTAGGTCCTTTTCTTCTCTTGTGTTTCCCACTTAGATAAGTTCCTTTAGCATGTGTTGTAGAGCTGGTTTGGTGGTGCTGAATTCTCTTAGCTTTTGCTTGTCTGTAAAGCTTTTGATTTCTCCATCGAATCTGAATGAGATCCTTGCTGGGTAGAGTAATCTTGGTTGTAGGTTCTTCCCTTTCATCACTTCAAGTATATCATGCCACTCCCTTCTGGCTTGTAGAGTTTCTGCTGAGAAATCAGCTGTTAACCTTATGGAAGTTCCCTTGTATGTTATTTGTCTTTTTTCCCTTGCAGCTTTCAATAATTTTTCTTTGTCTTTAATTTTTGCCAGTTGGATTACTAGGTGTCTCGGCCTGTTTCTCCTTGGGTTTATCCTGTATGGGACTTGCTGCGCTTCCTGGACTTGGGTGGCTGTTTCCTTTCCCATGTTAGGGAAGTTTTCGATTATAATCTCTTCAAATATTTTCTCTGGTCCTTTCTCTCTCTTTTCTCCTTCTGGGACCCCTATAATGCGAATGTTGTTGCATTTAATGTTGTCCCAGAGGTCTCTTAGGTTGTCTTCATTTCTTTTCATTCTTTTTTCTTTATTTTGTTCCGCAGCAGTGAATTCCACCATTTTGTCTTCCAGGTCACTTATCCGTTCTTCTGCCTCAGTTATTCTGCTGTTGATTCCTTCTAGTGTAGTTTTCATTTTAGTTATTGTATTGTTCATCTCTGTTTGTTTGTTCTTTAATTCTTCTAGGTCTTTGTTAAACATTTCTTGCCTCTTCCCGATCTTTGCCTCCATTCTTTTTCTGAGGTCCTGGATCATCTTCACTATCATTATTCTTAATTCTTTTTCTGAAAAGTTGCCTATCTCCACTTCATTTAGTTGTTTTTCTGGGGTTGAATCTTGTTCCTTCATCTGATACCTAGCCCTCTGCCTTTTCATCTTGTCTCTCTCTCTGTGAATGTGGTTTTTGTTCCACAGGCTGCAGGCTTGTAGTTCTTCTTGCTTCTGCTGTCTGCCCTCTGGTTGATGAGGCTATCTAAGAGGCTTGTGTACTTATCAGCTTTCTTAAAATGTGAACTTAGCACAGGATTGTGAATGAAATATTAAGTAATCAGTCTGTTAATTGAAGGATTTGAGTTTCTAATCTCCTTAGTGGAGATGTTGGAGATTGACAGATGTAGCCTGCTTGAACCAGTCATTTAATATTCATAGAAGATGCACAAGATGCCTCTGGTTGCCCTTTATATTTTTCATGTTGGGTTTTTTATTTGAAATTCATAGCCTCACCCAGTTATAGACTTTGAGCCATGGCCTGTCTCAGTGGAACATTCTATTCAGTACTTTCACACGTACCAAGGATTAATATCAAATTGGTGACAAAAGTTTTTCACCCTCATATTTATGAATGGTAGCATCTTCTGTTAGTTTGTAGCAATATGCACTACTATGTTATTTCTTCTTTTTTTTTAAGATTTTTAGAAATTTCATGTAATTAGTATGTTATTTCTGTTCAGCAAGCGTGGTTTGGAGTGTTCTTCTATTTAAAATGCTGCATTGTTCTAAACAAATTAATATCTTTTGATATTAATTATCAATCCAATTGTGGTTGCACTGTGCTGAAACCTTCAAACAATTTCAGAAAGTTTACATGCGTCATTTCTTTTTAAACAATATTACTGTTTCTTTTTGCATGAATGAGAATATGGTACTGAATTTTAAAGTGGATGACCTTAAAGTAAACTATGGAATTTAAACATCAGAGACTTAAAAATCATTGCAAAGATTAAAAACAACGTTTAAAAACACAACTGCTTTTGTGATATGGGCTAATGAGAAAAGATGGTCTTTTTCTGTTGCATTAATTCTTTAGCTCCTTGTCAGTTACCCCCAGTTTATAACATAAGGAGACAGTCTTTGCATTCTTGAGTAAAACTCTCCACAGGTGACCTTCAGTATAAAGAGCTACAGAGTTCATTAACAAAGATAACAGTTCAAAATTATAACATCCTCTGATTTTATTCTTATAAAAACTTTTCAAGCAACTTTTTGGATGTTTTCTTTCTTGTTCCCCTTACCTGCTGTACCCAGATTACCCTGCTTTTTTTTTTTTTTTTTTTTTTTTTTTTTTGCGGTAAGCAGGCCTCTCTCACTGTTGTGGCCTCTCCCGTTGTGGACCACAGGCTCCGGACGCGCAGGCTCAGCGGCCATGGCTAACGGGCCCAGCCGCTCTGCGGCATGTGGGATCTTCCCGGACCGGGGCACGAACCCATGTCCCCTGCATCGGCAGGCGGACTCTCAACCACTGCGCCACTAGGGAAGCCCTACCCTGCTTTTTACAATATTAAGAATATAAACATAGATGCTGAAAAGTTACCCCCTCCCTCTCTAAGTTTTGATATTGGTACTCTGGATGTATATATATATGTGTACACATCCACGCACATACATGTATATTTACGTGTGTGTATATATGTATGTGTTTGTTAATTTTTCTATAAAATATTTATTTTTTTCCCTTTGGCTTTAAATTTAGTCAACAGATATTTCTAAGTACCTACTGTGTGAAAGGCACAATGCTGGGAGCACAGTGATGATTGGGCAGAGACCCCATCTTCTTAGAATGTGGAGAAAACCTGGCATTTACAGTAGAGTGGAAAGAGAAAGGTAACCAACACTATCAACATTACCAACCCTAAAATACTACTTGCTGGTGGTATTCTCCCCATCTGTGTATGTGCTATTGTTATTAGCTCTTTTCCCTCTTTATGTTGTTGAGGTCACATTGCACACATAGTTTTTTTAAATTTAAACTTAATATTATATTGTGTTCTCTCATAATTAAAAGCACTAATTTTTGTGAGTATATAATATTTTTGGACATTCCATAATTTATATAGTTTGGGGGCATTGAGGTAGTTTACAGTTCTTTTTTATTGTAAATAATGCCATGATGAACATCTTCTACATAAAATTTTGTCTTTTGGAATATCTCCTTAAGACATTTTCAGGAATAAAATGACTGGGTAAAAGTTTGTAAACCTTATAGAGGCTCTTGATACATATTCCTAAAAGTTCTTTTTTTAAAACTAGTTTTCACTCCTCCCAGTAGCCAATGATCGCATTATATGAAAAACAAAAACAACCCCTCCCAAAAAAACCTCTTTTCATTTGTATTTATTTATTGAATAGAAACATTTTTCAAATGTTTAGCTAGTTATCTATTGTTTTCTTTTGTGAATTGCCTATTAATGTTTCTTTTCCCATCTTTCTTTTGGAGTCTTAATATTTTATCTTGACTTACAGTTACAGTGACTCTGTGAATTCAGCATTTTATAGAGTATTATGTATATAATTATCATGTATAGTCAGTACATTAAACCTATGTTGTAGTGTAGTTTTCTTACTAGTTTTTGGTTTGCCTTTTAATATATAGATGTTTTAAAGTTTCATGTAACCAAATCTATTAACTTTTTCTTTTGTAATTTCTTTCATTACTTTTACACATGGAAAAACTTCATTTATATATCATATTTTCCTCTGACATTTTATTAAATTTTTAACTAAGTCCTTTTCACTCATTAATTCCATAAGAAAGGAAGTCTGCTGTTGGCAAACCAGGAAGACTTTGCTGCTAAAGATGGCTACTACAAGTTGTGTTTTTGTACTTCTCTGCACAAAGGGGCTACTTAACGCTGTTTGTTCTTCTGACTTCACTCTGGCACTCAGTACTGGAGTGCCTATGTAACTCATATGACTATGGTTCTGTTAAACTTGGGTCCTTGTGAAAGTACTTCATTAAATGTAAAGGATGGAAGTGAGCAAAGTAAAATTAAATTAAACCAGTCATGATTGACTCCTACTCGAGTTCATACTGTGTTTAAGAGGCCCAGAAATGAAAGTTGACTCTTTCCAGGTTGTAACTAATATAAAGAAAGCTACCTCACTTTTCCATGGTAGGAATATTATGGATTGTAATACTAGGCTAGAGTTGACTGCCAAAAAAGAATGTAAAATATTTTTAGCTTATTTTATTATGATAACTACTAATTTTCTAATTTGTACAAGTTCAATTTTTAAAACATATGCAATTCAGTTGAAATGAAAATACTTCCAACTTGCTGGAAAATGAATACT
Organism: Grampus griseus; assembly: GCF_964374135.1. Taxonomy (NCBI): domain Eukaryota; kingdom Metazoa; phylum Chordata; class Mammalia; order Artiodactyla; family Delphinidae; genus Grampus; species Grampus griseus. The sequence continues at coordinate 30,724,743 of NC_139018.1, read as the reverse complement.
GCTAAACTGTTGTAGGTAATTCTTAAAAGTATTGGTTTGTGATATGTAAATAAGTTGTCTTTTAGGATTTTTAAACCAAAATCCCACTTTTAGAATTAATATTCTTGATGGCATTCCAGGTGGAATAGGTTAAAAAATATTTTGTTGAATTCAAAGCCTGAGTACTGTATGTTGCTCTTAAATCATGTTTATTTGTTCATTTTCTCTCCCACTAAATGTAAACATTTTTAGGGCAGTAACTTCAGCATGTAGAACAGCGCCTCAAATATTTGTTGAGTAATAGATATTTGTTGAGCGAATATCAGGGTATAGACTGAAAAATAGAGGAAAAAGTAGTGCTTTTGCTTGAGTGCCCAGAATGTACCAGGCATTATACTAGATACTGTTCTTATGACCATATAGAGAGCCTTGCTTTTCTAAAGATGAACCTTTAAAGATTTACCTTTTCTGTTAATTTTCTGGAGACATTATGGGCAACAGATTATAAGGAGACTGCAGAGAACTCCCCACCCAGACATGTGGGGAGCTCCAACATGTTTGAAGGTAGATTTCTGTTTTGAGAGAAGGTACGTCAAGAGCCTCAGTGAACCAGTCATTCCCTATGCTTTCATTTAACCAAGTAATCAGAAGTGTCGTGGATGCTGGTGAAAGCTGCGGATGAGGTCATGTAGGGATTTCCTTGTGAAGGTTTAGTTTGTGAATTCAGATGATCTAAGTCACCTCTTTGTTGAATTTTCTGGAGCATTTTGAATGCATGCAAACTAGCAGCAGCCATAAATATTTCATTTTCTATTCAATCTTAACTGCAACTTTACTTTTTGTAGAGAAAGGCATAGTAAGACAAAAAAGTTTTTATCGTTTTTTTAAATAATATACACCATTTATAGTTTATTTTTCCCCATGGCAATGGACTCCCCCATGAAAAATTTTATACCAACATTTAAGACATTATAAAAGATTCAAGGTTTTATCAGATAGGGCAGTAATGATCTTATAGAAATATCTGTGTGAAATACTGTGACCTTTTAATTTACGTGATGGGTAAACATAGAGTAATAAAGAGATTTTTTTTTTTTTTAAACCAAAGGATTTGGACTTAGTTGCTGATTCATCTCTAGGACACTTTGAATCTGATTCATCTTTACAAACAGAATAAAGAGTTTTCTGCACTTTTTCCTACCAAATGTAAAAGTAATTTTGAATTTCCAAAAGCAAGTTTTCCAACTGTTGAAAAAACAAGTAGCCAACTCCCATTTAAAGTGGGAAAACTATGTAAATTTATTTTTTGTGTGAAGATTCACTTCATTTTCCTGAGCCAGATTTGATGTGGAGAACTTTTTCTTGAATAGTCATTAAAATATGAGCTGAGAGAATGAGACTTCTTCATTAAAATCCAAAATTTATACTTCATATGTACGACTTAAAAATATTTTTTAGTGGACTCGTTTCTATAGGAACTAAATTTAGAGATGCATCTTAAACATCCTCTTGTCATCTCCTATTTATTAATTTGTTTCTTCATCCCTTATTCTACTTACAACCTCTTGTTTAAATGTCTTTGATCAAAATATTGTCTACTTTTGGTAAAAATTAAATAACAAGTATTCGTGAATAAAAATCACATTTACCTATTCAGATTTATTTGCTGTATATGTTAGGAATGTGATCAGCTTCAGACATTAGAAACCCAGTCTAGTGACTTAAGCAAATGGAAAGAAGCAGCCCCAGAAGTCAACACTCCAGGGCTGGTGCATGTGCTGCTTAGGAATGCCACGAGGGACCCTGGATTTTGCCCTTCATTTCCTTGGTATCTTCCCTCAGGCTGGCCTTGGCAGTGCAAGGTACCATTGCTCTTCCAAGCTTCCTGTACTCCCAAGAGGAAGAAGGGGGAGGCAGAAGGTGGTAGGCCAAGGGCTTGCTAGCCCAGTCTGTTGCTTTTTGTCAAGAGAGCTTAAGTTACCCCGCAAGTTGCATGCTGCAGACACCTGCTTCCTTCTCATTGGTCAGAACTACATTAGGTAGTTACTCCTAGACCAGTCACTGGCCAAGGCCGAGGGGCATGAGAGTCCATGACTGCTGTGGAGAATTCCTGATTTCTCCCCTGGGGTAGGGGAAAGAGTACCTGCCAAGGTGCTCCATGACTACCCGAACAAATTGAGAATCTCCTGTTTGGGAAGAATTGGGAGGGAGAAATATGGGGTAGGTAATGGATAGTGTCTGCCTGCCACACCTGCTGGAATGAGTACAGTATGTACCACATGAGTTTAGAAGCCCTGTGCATCCTCAGTTCCCTCAGCTCCTCAGATTTCCTGGAATAAATTACAGATTTTTTTTTCAAAAATTTATTTCAATGATTCTTATTTAGTCATAGCCCATCATTTTCATGAATGACTTAGATGTTAGAACAGCAAATGCTATGTTTTAGAGTCTTCTTCCTTAATATTATGTTGAGAAAAATGGGAATTTAGTCATAATACTCTAAAATTGGATTTTGGAATTAATTTGAAGGATTTGTACTTTTTGAAGTTCTTCTCAGTAGCCATCTAGAAGATTAATTTTGTTTTATTTATGAGTAAAATACCTTGAAGGTGATTCATTTTTAAAATGCACGGATAGTGATCATTTATATGTATATGTGTTTTCTTCCTTTTAAGCTTAACATTGCATTATAAAATGTTTCCCATGTAGTGTATGCCGTTTAAAAAAATTGGTGTCTTAATTTACTTAACCATTTTCCAGTTACACATTTGGTTTACTTCCATTTTGTGCTGCTGTTAAAAATGCTGAAATTTATATCTTTATTTATATGGATTAATTTTTAATGTTATAGATTATTTTTTTAGAACCCTCACATTTTAATGGCTTTTAGAAGCATTTAGCTAATTGCATCCCAGTAGCATTGTACTAGAGAATTAGTGTGACCTTTTTTTAAGGTAGTAAGGTGAAACATTTTCTTCCGTATTTCTTTCCCTTGTGAGCCAGCTCTTCCTGTTCTTTTCCAGTTACTTTTCTAAATAACAAAATATATTTTTTACATTGTAAAATGATACATTCTCACTGTACAACATTTGTTAGCCATAGTTGTCACTTCACAAAGAACAAGTTTATTGATTTGTGTAAGCTCTTTATGTAAGTAAATATATATTTTATTCCTAATATATATACTATTGATTTTTCTCAATCTATGTGCCTGATAATATACCAGACCCTGGGAATACTATTGTCAGTATAACAGCTATCATGTCCATGATATCAGAAAAAATAATTGTACTTTGTCTCATTTTTTTCTAATATTTCTGTCATTTCATTTTAGGTCATAGAAAATTATCTAATCTTTAATAATAATCGGTTGTTTTCCTTTTTGGTTGTTTGAAATATGTACCAAAAATAGAAACCATTCTTATAGAAATTTGTATAGAACTTTAAATGCCTACCTTGTATCTATTAAGTGATCTTATGCTTTTGTTCTCATTTAAGTTATTTATGCGGAATACTAATTGTATTGCCTAAAATTTCATTTGTATCTGCTGATAACATATGTAAAGTTATTATTATAGTGCTTGGCAAATAATAATCTCTCAATATGTAAAATACAATAGTTTAGTTTTCTTAAATATCTTGAGTGTTGAGACTGAAACCCTATTTAACTTAGGTTTAATTGGATTGGATAACCTGCTGGTTTTTCCTTCATGTTTTGTTTATTATGTGTGTTTCTTCATATACATGCAGAACACACTGCAATTTCTTAGTTTAATTAAGAAATTAAAATTTCTTCAAGTTGGAAAGAATTACCAGCAATCTCTGTATCTCCTATATTTGGGATGTATTTTATTGATAATTTTTCATTTCTTCTTTAGTTTTATCGGTCTTTTCTAGTATTCTACTTAGGCTATTGTGTTTTTAATAGGAAATCATTTATGTCCTTGTTTATCTTTCATTTTCAGATTTTTAAAAATATTCTCTGGTTTATATATCTAATCTCCAATTTTTTTTCTCATTTCTAAGATAGTGTGATTTCTGGGGATATGAAGATTTTATTGTTTTTATCAAAGAATTATGTTTGAGATATATTTATTCTATTAGTATGTTTATTAAATTTTACTTTTTTCTTTATTTCATTAACATTTTTCTGTACTTTTCTGATGTTTTGAGTTGAATTCTCAGTTTATAGTTTATATTAAAAGCCACATATTTACCTCAGTGTATGATTTTGGCTTAATCCACTAGGTGAGAAAGTTTGCTGTTCTATTTTTCAGGATTGTAAATGACTTCTTCTTGTGTTTCAATATGCTCATACACGTAGTTGTTTTGTTTTTATTGAACGCTCCTAAAAATTAAACTTTGATCCAAGAATATAGACTGTGTATTAAAAAAAAATAACATTTTAGGGCTTCCCTGGTGGCGCAGTGGTTGAGAGTCCACCTGCCAATGCAGGGGACGTGGGTTCGTGCCCTGGAAAGATCCCACATGCCGCGGAGCGGCTGGGCCCGTGAGCCATGGCCGCTGAGCCTGCACTTCCGGAGCCTGTGCTCCGCCACGGGAGAGGCCACAACAGTGAGAGGCCCGCGTACCGCAAAAAATATATATATATATATATATACATTTTAGGTTTTTAAAATACTTTATGTTTGCTCAGTTTTTATATACGTACCATGGACAATTGACTAGAAAGTTGATCCCATTTTTAGGGTAGGTATAGAGGTCAGTATAACTTTTATTGGTTTCATTAATTTCATTCTTTGTTTTCTTTTGTCATTACTGTGTTTGTGCACTGGGTCTGTATGACACTGTGATTGCCTTGCTCCCTTTCTTCCTTCTGCTGAGGCAGGAATGTCCACTTCTCAATTCATGTGTCCCCTGACTGTTTTTTAGAACTGAGACGCCCAGCATTTTTCCCTTTCCTGCTTTATTATCCTTTGTAGCATTTCGCAGCATGTCAAAAATAAATTTTATTTGTTTGTTTACTTATTTATTTATAGTCAGTCTTTCTCCCTAGAATGTAACTTCAAGAAAGGCAGAGAATTTTGTCACTTTTATTCAGTGCCTGGGTGCCAAGAATAATACCTGGTGTACTGTAGACACACTGTTAATAATTTGTCTCATTAATAACTAAATGTGATTGTTTTCAGCTGATTTCTCCTTCTATGTCTCAGTTTTTGCCTTGATTTCATTTGTTAGTACTTGACATAAAATGTCGTATTTTATTACAAATGTTTCTTTTCTTTTCTTTTTTTTTGGCCGTGCTGTACAGTTTGTGGAATCTTAGTTCCCTGACCAGGGAAACCTGCACCCTCAGCAGTGAAAGCTCGCAGTCCTAACCATTGGACCACCACGGAATTACCTACAAATATTTCTTTTACCATAACATCTAGCTTGATATTTTTCTTTTAATCTTTTTTTTTTTTTTTTTTTTTTTTTGCTGTACGCGGCCTCTCACTGTTGTGGCCTCTCCTGTTGCGGAGCACAGGCTCCAGACACGCAGGCTCAGCGGCCATGGCTGAGGCCCATGAGCGGGCCCAGCCGCTCCGTAGCATGTGGGATCTTCCCGGACCGGGGCACGAACCTGTATCCCCTGCATCGGCAGGCGGACTCTCAACCACTGCGCCACAAGGGAAGCCCTCTTTTAATCTTGATACCCAATAATATTGCTTCCTCTGTTTTTTTAAAAATACAGTTTTATTACTATCTCCTTAAAAATTTTTTCTGTCTTTTGGTTTATACATCTTTAGAGTAAGATGTTGGATTTTGTTTTTTTGTTGTATTAACAACTGAGGTTCTTTCAGTAAGTTGAGGTAATTAGCTTTTGCTTTCATACGTATATTACTAAGTTTTCTTTTCTTTTCAAATCTGAGAACCTGTGTGATGGTTTTAAAGCTGTGAATCCTTAAGCATTATAATCAGTTCTTTCTGACGTGTTGATCATGATTTGTTTTCTTTTGTATCTTTATAAGGTTTGGAGTGTAATCCCTGGACAAAACTATTTCTTGTGACCTGTTTATATATTACATCCACATTCTTAATCCCATTGTTACTATTCTTTATGCTTCCATAGTGTGTTTTGATTCATTTCTCTCTGCAATAGCACATGTTCCTTTTTTACTCAACTACTCTCTCTAAGCTCTGCATCCAGTTCCATCCTATTTTACCCTCCAGATTCAGCTCAACTGTTTTCTCTGTGAAGCCTTCCCTAACTCCCCAGCAAATCTTAGGTATTTGTCTTGTATTCTCTTACTGCACTCCGTGTACATTTCTAGTCGCTCTCTTCTTGTAATTGTGATTTTCAGTGTCTTGACATAATCAGTGCTCAATAAATATTGCTATCTATATTCTTTTCTTCCCTTTTTCTTCCTTAATACTATTTTCTTTTATAACTTATAATGTAGTTGCACATTTTTCTTCTCTATACTGCAGACCCAGTTTTCTTTGGTTTCACATGAATACATGATTTAATTTTTTGAGTTTTTAAAAAAATACACAGAGGCCTGCTTTGTTTTAGCATGTAATCCACACAGAAATATCAGCAGTATTTCTTCACCTTTCTTATTGTCATCAATTCTTGTCCTTAGTTTTTCTGTCCTCTTCCTCACCCCTTTCTCCACTCAATGTAGCTGTTTACTTTAACTCTAAAATAAGTACTAGTTACTTTTACAGGTTTTTATCAGTACTTTAACATGCTTTAATTCCTCAGTTAAAGGTACCTTTTTTGTTTCCTTTCATCCCCTGAATCATGCCCTCCATTTCTCACTGTAGAAAGAGTACTTGGATTTCACATCAGCAAATTGCCAAAAATGAAAAGTTCTTGGATGGAATGTGGAGAAATGGACCCTCTCATGGAGAACATTGATTCTTTTCTACTTGTTGATAGTTTCTCTTTTGGAGTTTCTATTTGGAAATTTTCATATTTATTCTGTTGTCTTTCACTTTCACAGTAACCCTAATGTCTTTCATTTTTATTTTTCTGACAGCTTTCCTTTCATTTTATTTCTCAGTTTTAGTTTCACTTGTACCACACAACTTTCTCAGTTGGGTCAGGATGTTATTTTTGTCTGTTTTCTTATTAACTCGCTAGGCATCAGGGATCTAGTCTTACAGGAGACTTTTTGAAGTCATTTCCTATATGTGCTCTTAATTATAGAGATACTGAATTTGGTTTTGGGAAGGTGGTGGGTAGGCCTGCCTTATGGTTTTACTGAAGGTTCCATCATTCATTCATTTTGTAACCAAGTCCAAATTAACAGCATTTTTTAAAAGCTCTTGAAAGTATAATCCATCTCTTTTTCCTCCTAAAATCATGCCATAGGGAATACAAGAACACACTCCAAAGTGGACTTCTCCCCATTTGCTTTAGTGAATATGGTGGACTGCAGGGAGTAGAGCCATTTGGGTGGCTAGCTGGCAAGGCCTTTATCGTATCCCAAATAAATTCCCACATGTGGTTAAGACTTATTCCTCCTTTAAATATTCTGGCATATTTTCATGACTTTCTAACTTATCTGTCAGTTACAAAGTCATGTTTACTTTTAATAAAAATTAAAATACTGTCAGTTTACTTTTAATAAAAATTATATAGAGTGTATTTTCTTGCATAGTACTTCCAAAATCGTATGTGTTTTTTTTGAAAACTACTATGTAACAAATATTTATAAAGAAGAAAATCCTTCCTCCTAAAAAATCAACTATTTTCATTTTCTCAAAGTGCCTGTGCTTCTGCAGGTATATAAATATGTTTACAAAGCAGAATGTAGCTTTTTTTTAACTTCACATTACAGTTTAAAATTAAGCCATGCTAACTACTAGCCAACTTGATAAGGCAAAAAAAGGAAAAAGTTGTTTTGCAAATGATATGATTGTCTAACTAAAAAAATTTAAAAGAATCATCAAACTGATATTAATGCCAATAAGGGTTCAGTAAGATTACTGGATATGAAATATACCAAAAAATCAGTGATTTTTTTAGTACACTAGCAACAGTTTATTAGAAAATGTGATTACATAAATGATCCTAGTCAGAACAAGAAAATATTAAAATGTACCTCGTAATAAGTATAACAGAAGGTATGCAACAACCAAGTTCTCATTAGTTTATGAATTTGATGCAATTCAAAAATAGAACAAAGCAACAAAGGCAAGAGAGTTTGCCATGAAACATGGCAGAATACTAAAATTAATTGAAGAAGTAGAATTAATGTGGTCAGTAGGATTTATTATAATGCTGTGATATTTGAATTGGTGCTGCATTGGCATACGGATAGAGAATAGACCATTCAAACAGAAGAGAGACTATAAAAAGAGCCCTTCTTGGTGTGGGAACTTGTTTTTGACCTGTATTACAAATTCGTATGGAAAAAGCAGGCTATTCAAAAAGCAATGGTGGGACAGTGTGGTAAAAATTAAAATTATATTCCTGTAAATAAATTCTGAATGAATTAAAGACATGCATTTTAAAGAGAGATATTTAAACTCTTAAAATATAGGAAAACGTCTGTATAATATTAGAGATTGTGAGGACTTTTTTTTGAACAAGATACAAAAAGCCCAAACTATAAAGGAGAGAGAGATAAATTTGACTATGTTAAAAATTTTAAATGCGTGTATAAGAAATTATACCTTAAACAAAGGTAAAAGACAACCTATAGAATATTCAGACACATGTCTAATGGAAGATTAATATCCATAGTATATAATGAAATCCTACAAATCAGTAACAAAGAAAACAGAGACCTAGTAGAAAAATGGACAAAACAGATGTAGATAAGACCAATAAATGAATTAAAATTCTCACTGATTATCAGGTAAATGCCAGTAGAAGCAACAAGGTAACATTTTATGCGATCCTGATAATTTAAAGTAAAAAATATGGCAGCAAATGTTTTATATGTGACTGTTGGATTGTAAAATTGTTACAACCGCTTTGGAGTGTAGTTTGATAGTATCCAATAATGTTGAAGAACGCTCCAACTCAAGGTTTCAGCACTTCCCATTATAGAGTCCTCTAGAGAGACTGACCCATGTTCACAGAGAAGGTGTGAAAGGAATGGCTATTCTGTCTTTGTAATAGCAAAGAACTGGAAATAACCTAGATTTCAAGCAACAAACCCAAGTATATACACGGAATGTAAAGCGTACAGAGGTTATCGTAAAGGATCTGTATCTTTCTGTATCACCATGAGTAAATCTAGAAGACAGGTTTGTGTGAAAAAAACAAAGTTGGGAAAGGATGTGTTCCCAATGATACTGTTTAGATTTCATAAATATACAAATACTTGTGGGAAGGGTGCCTAGCATCTTCAGGAGAGAAGTTTCTCTGGAGAGGCTGAGAGAAGAATGGGGTTAGAAGTTGATATTTTCTCTGTATTTATAACATTTTATTTCTTTGTGATCTGAAGCAAATCTGGCAGAACACTGGCATTTATTAAATCCAGATGAGGGGTACTACATATCTCTAAGTTTTTGCATGTTTCAAATATTTCATAATTGAAAGTTTTCAGTTCAGACTAATAACATTGCAGTCCCCAGTTAAACACGCCAGATTGAACACATGCTGCAGTTTTTTTCTTCCCCTCCCAAACCCTACGCCAGTGTTACTAAAGGAATCGAAAAAGATGCAAATATGCAAGGTCGAATATGAGGAAAAGAAATAGAAGCAGATTAGCATTATCAACACTGTTTTGGTCAGCAGAGAGAGATGGATGTATTGTAACTAATTTAGTGATGAGGAGAGAGCTGCATGTGAAGGCCTTTACAGAGAAATTCTAGAAAATTTTGACCCTATACAGTCCAAGAGTTGGAGGCCCCAAGTAGCTGGGAAGATCGCACTCAGAGGTTGGTCGTAGGTACATAGTCGGGTCCCTTCCCCAACCGGTGTAGTTGTAAAGGCTCTGGAAGCAGGGACGAATTATTTGAAACATTTTTGGCTGAGTTTGGTTCCCAGAATGCTGGAAGCCAGGCAGGAAATGGAACCATTCTTCTCTAGAGAAAGTGAAGTGTATTCTAAAAATGACCTCTGAGTACTAGCATTTTTGGGTCCCCAGTATAGGGGGAAAACTGTCAGTCTGATTTCAGCAGGAAAGGAATTTATGGAAATAGTGTTTAGTGACTTGCTGAATCACTGGAAAGCCTGTAGAACTAGGTTTGAAAAATAGGCAAGAACAAGGGAGGCCAGCTGGCCAAGACAGCCCTCAGATCACTCAAGAAGGCCGGCATTGTGCTGCCCCTGAGCACGGGTTGCCCAGTTTTGCATTGTCACCACCAGCACTTTTTTTTTTATAAATTTATTTTTATTTATTTTTGGCTGCGTTGGGTCTTCATTGTTGCGTGTGGGCTTTCTCTAGTTGCGGCGAGCGGGGGCTACCCTTCGTTGAGGTACATGGGCTTTTCATTGCAGTGTGGAGCACTGCTCTTGTTTCATTGCTCTTGTTGTGGAGCACGGGCTCTAGGCACGCGGGCCCAGTAGTTGTGGCTCACGGGCTTAGTTGCTCCACGGCATGTGGGATCTCCCTGGACCAGGGCTTGAACCCATGTCCCCTGCATTGGCAGGCAGAGTCTTAACCACTGTGCCACCAGGGAAGTCCCACCACCAGCATTTAAATGAGGGAGCTACTGCACCGTTGCTACTGCTGATGCCACCAGCTTCCATGTAAATGTATTTGCTTCCTCCTTGCTCTTTCCAGATGCTGCCTTTCAGTTCAGAGTCCAGGATGTGCACATCTCATTGGCTGAGGAGCAGGTAATGTCTGTGCCCTATCTGTAAGAATAGCTGGTTAATTGACAGTGTGGCACTTTTAGGCCTCTATTGTAGAAGGCAGGTTCTGTATAAGGCAAAGAATTTCCCCGGATATATGAAGAGACTACACAGATGCTAGACAGTGATGATTATATTTCCCCCTATGTCCAGTTTCCCCAGGTAAACCAATGGGTCCCCACCCAGTCCCCTTCAGGAAAGTCTACTTAGTAGTCACCAGGCCCTGCCCCCACCCAGGCACTAAATGTAAAAGGATGGCCAGTGATAGCAGACATATGAGAAAAAGCCTTCCATGTGAGAAGGACAGTGCACACAAGAAACGGAAGAAAAGTAAATTGAGAAATTTACTTTTTCATTTCATTTCATTCATTTTCATTGAATATGAAAATAACACTTTTAGGACTTCCCTGGTGGTCCAGAGGTTAAGACTCCATGCTCCCAGTGCAGGGAGCCCAGGTTCGAACCCTGGTCAGGGAACCAGATCCTGCATGCCACAACTAAGAGCCTGCATGCTGCAGCTAAAGAGCCTACATGCCACAACTAAAGATTCTGCATGTGGCAACAAAGATCCCGCGTGCTGCAACTAAGACCCAGCACAGCCAAATAATTTTTTTTTAAAAATGAAAGTAGTATTAAAAAAAAGAACACTTTCAAATTAGTTTAATAATAGCAGGGATAAGACAAAATATCATAGTCATGAAACAAGAACAGATTTTTTTTTTTTAATGGAAGAAACAATGAGAGGACACAAATTTTTTTCAAAATTGAGTTCAAGAATAAATAGGGGGCTTCCCTGGTGGCACAGTGGTTGAGAGTCCACCTGCCAATGCAGGGGACACGGGTTCGTGCCCCGGTCTGGGAGGATCCCAGATGCCACGGAGCGGCTGGGCCTGTGAGCCATGGCTGCTGAGCCTGAGTGTCCGGAGTCTGTGCTCTGCAACGGGAGAGGCTACAACAGTGAGAGGCCCGTGTACTGCAAAAAAAAAAAAAAAATAAATAAATAAATAAATAAATAGGAAAAATTAAATAGTCTGGTTTGAAAATAAAGGTCAAAGATTTTCCCAAGTACCTAAATGAAAAAGAAATGGGGGGTGTGAGAGAAGAGATAAGAAACTATTGAGGGAGTACAGTATCCAATAAATAAAACATTTACAAAATGAAAGAAAAAAGGAAGAAAAGGAAATATCAAAACAAATAATGAAATAACATTTCACTTAACTGAAAGAGGTATGTTTTTATGTTGAAAAGGCCTATTGGGTGTCCAATACAAGGACTATAAAAAGACTCGCACAGAGGCCACTCCAGTACTGAAAAGATGATCCTAAAATATTACTGGAAAAGAACTTGTATAAAAGATCAGGAATCAGAATATCATTGGACCTTTCAATTCCAACAGTAGAAGCTAGAAGATAATGAAATAATACCTTAAAAATTCTAGTGGTAAATGTCTTACTACCTAGAATTTTATACCCAGCCAAACCATCAGTCAGATTAAGGCTAGATGTGCCAAGACTCAAAACTTTAACACTTAGGTACTTTTCTTTGGCAGTTGCTGAATGAGGATAGTGGTCCATTAAAATGAGGGAATAAACTAAGAAAGAGAAAGATAATGAGATCTGGGAAGCATGGCATTCATCCCAGGAGAGGAGGGAAGGAAATGTCAGGATGATGATGGTGATGATGTCTTTCTGGAGGTGCCTGTGCAGTAGACCTGGAGATCAGCAGGGCTGGATTGGAGCATGAAGATAGAGAGAAGTCTCCAGGAGAGAGAAATGGAATGGGCACCTGTTACTTTTGACCATGTGAGAAACAGGAATGAGAAAAGTGTTTTTGTTTGTTTGTTTGTTTGCTTCTCTTGTTGAATTTAGAAGGAATTAAGGGTAGGTATATAGAAACTAAGCAATCGAAAAGAAGCAGTTATTAACTCCAGGAAAAATAAAAGTAAGCAACTGAGCAAATACAGCCGTAGTAATGTAAATCCTGATGTATATATGTGATATAACTGTGACATACACTTATACGTCTATCCATGCATAGTTACATAAAATAGGGCAAGGGAAGTGGGGAGACACTTACTGGAAGCATGCTTACTTCTCATCTTCCAAAACAGAACTTCAACAGAGAATATCTAAGATTGATAAATCAAGAAATAGCGCATAAGCATGTTATTTAGGAACGTGGAAATACTGGAGGAAACAGTGCTATGAATTGAAAGTGATTGCTCCTGGGAATGGAGAAGATGAAATAAAGCACTACTGTTTGGTTTTGTTTTTTCCTTAAATGCCTGAAGGTACTATTTGCTTTAACGAGTGTATGCATTACTTTGGTAAAAAAAAATAAGTGAAAAGCTAAATAAAGAGCAGAGTAATGAGTATCTTTGTACCACAGGTTTTCCTTCTCACAGATGGTAAAAATCACTTCTCAATGTTTCTTGTACCACTTGTTTTCCTGTTCAGATGTAGTTGACATTCTCTATTAAAGGCTAAGGATCATAAAGTTAAATAAGGTGCAGTCCCTGGCCTGAAACACTTGTGTCTTAGTGAGTGGTGTATCAGGAGACTTTAAAAAATCAAGATGTTCTTTATGATTGCCTTTTGGGGACTAAGAATGTGGGGGGAGTGTTGGGGACTGTAAGAGAAAGAGTGGATGCCCATAGCTCACAGGAATGGGAAATTCACAGGGCTTGCTGAAGCAACAATGATTAGAGAGGGCTGGTGGAAGTGTGAGAAGACCTGGGGCTCAGCAGAGGAAAATCCCTTCTGCTGCTGGACAGCCATCCATTTGCAAATGTTGAAAGAGAGAATACGGAGCCCAACAGTATGAATATTTTCTGGTTTACCCACCTTTTTTTAATTCCTGAAACGGTTCTACCAGTTTCCATTGCTTCTACCAACACAAGGATGTCTGTTTTAACTGTAGCACCATTAACAGTGGGAGGACTGACATCCCTAGAATTTTTCCTAATAGGTATAAAATGATGCAGTGTTGTTTTGATTTGTATGTTTTTTGTTGCTTATTACACCCACGATTGTTGTAACACTAGTTAGGCTTTTTCTTGCATTTGTGCTCTGTTGAAACTTTTTTTTTTTACTCCAACATATCCATTCTTTTAAACCTATTTTAACAAAAGTTTCATCAAAAAATTTTCAAAATCAGTTACTTTGTCAGAAAACTTCAAACTGACCGTCCCTCGCTTTTTATTCCCAGCACAGCTGGTGTTAGAAGGTAATAATGCAAAGTGAAATCAATTTCTTGAAAGTGGAGAATCCCTCTCTTGTTTTTTAATCACCATAAATTACCTGCAGTCCTCTCAAGGGATGCTGTAAAAAGGTAACGTGTCAGGGGATGGGGCGGAGTGTGGACAAACTTCCTGGAAGAGGCAATACCCAGATGCAGTCTTGAAGGAAAAGAAAGAGTTCAGCAGTAGAAAGAGGGATGGGTAGGACTAAGCACAGAGAAGGAGGGAAGAGAATTGTGTGAGGTTTTCAGCAGAAGTTGCCACCTGGTTTCTCCTGAGGCTCCAGAGTGCATTCAAGGTGCGTTAAAGTACTCGCAGCTGGTTCTCCTTTTTTCCCTTTTACTGGAGCTTCAGGTTCAGAGAGTGCAGAGAGGCTGTGCTGTTAACCAGGGAGATGCATCATGCATTTGGGAAATTCTCTTGCCTTGAGAGCAGAGGGGAGTTATTGTGAGGTTTCGAGCAAGAGAGTGTAAGTGTTGTGCTTGCCTGCGTGCACTTTATAGAAACACCTGCATAGGCAAAGTGATCACATTTTAAAGCGAGTGATAATGCAAACAGGACTACATTTTAAGATCAAACTTACTATGTCCAGTTAGGGGATTTATTTCACTTTGCCACAAAAATGAAAAGGGTGACCAAGAAACAAAAGAAGACTTCCTGCCGCAAGGTTTTATCTTTGAACACTTGGTCAGTTTGCGTTTTACTTAACTTTTTTTCCCCTAGTTTGTAAATGAACATTTAAGTAATAATAGATTTATAAGATCTCATTTAGAAATCAGAGGTTTGTTTTTTTAAACAGAGGTCTTCTTAGAAGCCCATATGATTTAAATTAATTAATTTATTTATTTATTTATGGCTGTGTTGGGTCTTCGTTTCTGTGCAAGGGTTTTCTCTAGTTGTGGCAAGCAGGGGCCACTCTTCATCGCAGTGTGCGGTCGTCTCTTGTTGTGGAGCACAGGCTCCAGGCGCCCAGGCTCAGTAATTGTGGCTCACGGGCCCAGTTGCTCCGCGGCATGTGAGATCTTCCCAGACCAGGGCTCGAACCCGTGTCCCCTGCATTGGCAGGCAGATTCTCAACCACTGCGCCACCAGGGAAGCCCGAAATCAGAGGGTTTTAAGTTTAGAGGCATAGATAAAAATAACTTCATTTGAAGGTTATAAAGTTTATGTATATTTATATATGTACATAATTAGTAAAAGAAAACTAAAATTTTTATATAATTAGTAAAAAATTTACATAGTAAAAAAAACCTTGGAGGGTTGTGGTGTGCATTGACTTAAAGTTCTTTCATTTGCTTTTGTCTTAATTTTTGTTGACAAGTTGCCAGAAACATTTGTACAGGGCTCCTGTTTTCAGAACCAGGATAAGTATATAAAAGATTCAAAATGTGTCAGTTGTGAAGTGTTTCATCAAGTGCTTTATGTCAGGTTGGCACGGGAGGTCCCCTGCCTCTCCTGAACATAAGTAGATTGTTTCACGCTTCATCGCCCACCCTCCACCTTTCTTTTCTTTTTTTTTCTGGTTCTGTAAGCACTGGAGTCAAATCTCTTCAGATGTGAGCTGTTCCCTGCACTGCATCCTTTCCCTCCCTCCTCCTTATTCAGTGCCTGTCTTATTGTGTTTGTGCTCCCGACCGCCCGCAGAGTCTGGAAGAATTCATGAACCAGTGGGGGGGGCTACCATTGGGGTTGGGATATCTTGAAGGAAAGATGTATTTTTCACTTTTTTAGCACTATTTCAGTTTTGTTTTTTTTTTTTTAACAAAGCGTATTCATTTTTTAAAAACAACTGAAAAGGGGGCAGCAAAGTGGAGACTTCGTATGGGAGAAAAATTATTTGATGGTAAAAGATAAAAATTATTTTGACCATTATTAATTTGATGGCAGTGATCTTTGATTTCTGTTTTCTGTTGTCTCTGCCGCCTGTGCTGTACTAACCTCCCCTCCTTCCCTTTTCTTGTGAATGTGTTTATTTATTTTGCTAGGATTCTTAACAGCAGATTCTATTGTGCATTAGTTATCTCATGTGGTGGTGCCTTATCCAGTTCTGATTCACTTCTTGTTGCTCTTTTAAGAGATTTTCTCATTATTATGGCTATTTTTCAGGTACTTTGATGATGAGTGGACTGAAGAGAGGAGGGTCAAACCGCTCTTATTTTTCACTCACGACTGTTGTGAAGACTCCTTAAGCGAGAACCATGAAGCTGAAATCTATATTAAATTTCAGTGATGGTGACTTTTTTTGACATGTCTCCCTCAACACAGTTTTTATGAGATAACCATAATTACTTTTTAGAATACAGTATAAATTCTATTAATGTATCAGTTAATTTCTAGTTCATCTCAGCTGGAACCGCATGGCTTTTGTTGCAAAGGATTCCATTTCAAGGATACTGAGCTTAGGTGCTTTGAGGGTAAGGATGGATCTCTGTCCTCCAGAACCTAAAATCTAATTGAGGAGGAAAGGCCCCAACCATGTGTAGAGTTAATTTCAGAAAGTAGGAGAAGGAGAGGCATTTTATGGAGGGTGGGTCCTCCGGTGCCAGGAACATGGCTTAGGGATCAGACCCAGCAGTGAGCCAGTCTCTTCTGAGTGGCAGGGTCTTAATACAAACTGCGGGGGATGATACCTGCCTGCAGGTTGATGTGGGGAGTAAAGGAGGTAGTTAGTGCACAGTAGGTGGTACAAGATGGATGCTCAGACTGTAGTTACAGCTGGTGACAGCAGATTTTTGAGAAAGCATGTTCTTGAAGGACAGCCTGGTGAAGCAGACAGGGTAGGAGTCAGGGAATGAGGAAGTCTGGCTTCACATGTGGGCTCAGCCCCGGCCGTTTAACCTTGGTGGACTTAACGGTGGCCCTGAGACACACTCCACGTGGAAAATGAAGGGATCAGACAAGGTATTCATTCTGATAACTCACAGTTTTAAAATTCTGAATGTAAGGTCAAGAGGGACACCCTCCATTCCGGTTCAGTCACTGTGGAGCCTTAGGAAAAGGTGCTGGTTTGTGGAGGGCAGACTATTCCCTGCTGTTACAGGAAGAAGGAAGGCTTTTAGGGGTGGGTGCCACTTAATTCTGAGCTCCAGGCCTGAGTCACACAATAATGGGGCTGCAATTGAGGGGCCTCTGAAGTTTCACGAAAGGCAAGTGACATGACCACTGCAGCATTTTCAGGAAGTTAATTATCCATATTTTTCCCCACTGGGTGTAGAGATTCATGTCTGGATTGGACTTCAGAAGTGATACTCAGGCTACAAATGGAGGCCTTTTTTCTTTTATAATCTATTTTCAAAATAGTTCTTCTGCTGTAAATCCTCTAACTGCTACCCCAGTATTTATTGAGAGCCCTCCACACAGCGAGCGCTTTGTCAGACACAGTGTGCTCACCTCTCCAAAGGGGAGATACTCACCTCCCAGGGTGCTTGTGAGGGCTGAGAGGATGCACAGGATCAGAGAGTGGAAAGCATGGCGGAGTCCCACGTTCTCCAGGCTCTGTGGGGAGAGAGTTTATCCTCAGAAATAAGAGTACAGTGAAACAGACAAATAACCCATCTGCAATCTGTATTTAAGGAAACACTAAGGCAATGTGGAATGATTTTATGTTTCAGTTTTTTCCTTTTAAGCTCTTGGTTCTTGGGTGGTATTTTAAAAGCTGCTATGTGAAATATGGTTACTGTTGATATCAATCGTGATTAATATCGTTTAGGATATTAGCGTGTCGTGTGGAAGGAACTTTCTGTTCACCTGTTGTTCTTATGGATGTGGCTTTCTACTCTTCCTAAGCCAACGTTAAATATGCCTCAAGGTGCCCTTTCTTAAATTCTTTTTGGAATATAAATACTCAAATGAGAAAACCATGATGTCTTTGACAAAGCCAGTTGTTCTGTCTTACTGAAGCCTCTGGTTTCCTACACTCCTCTTTTCCTCTTCCAGTTAGATTGTAGGAACCTGAGAGTGGAAATGTTCCTTCTTTGCCTCCCCCTCTGATAGTGACTAGCTCAGGGCAAAGCATTGAACAGTGCTCGAATAGCCCACGCTGGCAGCCTGAAAAGCTGTCCTTAGTGATGCAGATTCTCAGCTGTGGTTCATCATGTGTGGATCAAAGGCAATTTTTCATGGCTTGTATAGTTTAAATCTGACTTAATACAGTTCAGACCATCTCTTTCCTTCCTGCCCTCAGAGAAAGTCAATACTACTAGATTCTTCCTTTCTGGGTTAAATATACAGTTTCAGTTTCTTGAGCCATCGATAGCTCATAGCACTGTTATAATGCTCTCCAGAGTGTTGGTCTGCAGTCCAAATGGTGACCTTCTTCCACTTTAGCCCGAATCTCTGCAGAAGGAGGGTTGTGAGGACAAAAGGTGAGAAGTACGTGTACATTGGAAAGAGATGTGTTCCAGGAAAGGGCAACGAGTGATGATGACTCAGGCTGTGCTTTGTTTAGGCAGCCTCACCTGACTGCCCACATCACTGCAACCTTGTGAAAGGGTGAAATGAAGACTCTTGGGTATGTCAGTATTAAATATTAAAAAAGCAATATTAAATACAAAGAAATGAGGAAATATAAGCCATTGTGTTAATCATCTGTATTGAGTAATTATTCAAATCCTGTAAATACTGCTAACCTTACAATCTTTAGTAATCTATACTTTATGTAGCCCTCTTTGATTCCATTTTAATCAGGGGATTTAGTATAAGGTCATCTTATTGGAAGGACCTGATATCTGTTGAATTTTGACTTGTTTGGTGATTTGAATGGTTGGAGGTTTAACATGGTGCAGTCTTTAATAATTAGTAGTCAAAATCATACTACATACCCAGATCATATTTTATTTTATTTTTTTAGTAACAGGATGATGTTTCTTTTTTTCTCCTAAGTTTTTTCTTCTGATTATAAAAGTTATAGTACTCATTTTAGAAAATAAATAATATAGACAAATACCAAAAAGAAAGAAAAAAAGAAATTATTCATAATCTAACTATGTAACAACAAGCATTATAAATCCTTTGGTGAGCTTCCTTTGGCTTGTTTATATATCTTTACATAACTTTAAAAAGCATAGCTAAATTTATAATGTATATACCATTTTGTTTGTATCCTGAATTCTTCTGAAACTGGGCTTGTTTGTGCCCAGTTACATTCAATAGGATGCACTGTATAAAAAAATTTTTTTTAAGTTAGTCCATGGTCAAATCAGTTAAGAAATATCTTAGTTTAATAGTAAGTGTTGGGTTTTTGTTTTTCTTGTTATTTTTTTAAACTGTAGATTTCATGGAGCCTTAATATACTAACATATATATCATGTCGTAACAGAGGTGATAGTGTGTCCCTGCCTTATTTACTTATGGAACCCTTTCTTATGAATTAATAACTTGGATTTGAAGCACAATTCAGGGAAAGTTGATAAGCCTTTCCCCCTGTATAGTAGACATTTATCGGTTGTCTCCCCTGACATCCATTTCTCACATGCCCTTCCCCAGATCCTGTTTGGTAATAGGATGATCAGTACTAGATCACAGTTTGCAGGATTGATGAATAACTTTTTAATGGATTTTAAATGAATATGAATGTACAAATTAGTATTTTCAAAACACTCACTACCTTCGTGGATCTAGTCTGCTCTCTTGATATCCTGGGTGCCGGCCGTGGAAACTCCATGCCCCTGATGAGTTGGTGAGCTCTGATTTCTTTTCCTTGAAAGTGTTCATTTGCTGCACCTCAAACACTATTTTTCCCCTAATAATCCTGGTTCACTGTTACCTTCTACTTATTACCTTTTACCCTGCTTTTTACCTTTTACCTCCCTACTTCAAGCTCCTCACACCTAGCTCTTTGGCATTATATTAATTGCTTATTGCGTAAATTTTGTCATATTTAAATATAAGTGTTCGAATTTATTCTATTCTCCTTTACTTTGCCAGCTATGGAGTCGTTTCCGTACCCATCAGTAATTCTACCATGTATCTTGCTCCATGCGTTTTTAATTTTATCACCCCACTTCTGCCATCAAGCTCACTGCCAAATTTTCCTATTGTTTCCTTCACCCGCAACTATGCAAAGTATCTTCAAGCCTTACTAGGCCTTTGAAATGGAACTTTCTTCGTTGAACTTTTTTAGTTTGGAGGGTGGGTGGGAGGCAAATGTTATTATCTCTTTTGGTCCTCACTCTGTCCAAACAAGCACTTGTTTAAAAAATATTTATTTAATTTATTTATTTTCCTTATTTATTTATTTTTTGGCTGCGTCGGGTCTTAGTTGCGGCACATGGGATCTTCGTTGAGGCAGGCAGGATCTTTTCGTTATGGTGCGCATTCTCTTTGTTGCGGCGCTCAGGTTTCTCTACTTGTGGCGCTTGGGCTTCTCTGTAGTTGTAGTGTGCAGGTTTTCTCTCTCTGGCTGTGGCACGCAGGCTCTAGAGTGCGTGGGCTCTCTCATTGGGGTGTGCAAGCTCAGTAGTTGTGGCGAGCGGGCTTAGTTGCCCCGCAGCATATTGGATGTTAGTTCTCCCACCAGGGATCGAACCCGCATCCCCTGCGTTGGAAGGCGGATTCTTTACCGCTGGACCACCAGGGAGGTCTCCAGACAAGCACATTTTAAATTGCTTTCTTATCTCTAAACTCAAATGTAACTTTATCCTGTTATGTATGTTTTGTATCCATAACTTCTTTTTTCACTTTGGTAATTCCAGGGCAAGTTATCTGCATCTACTTTGTCTCCATCAGTGCTGTCTTTTTTAGGTAGTGAACATTTGGAGAGCAGGAACTAGATTTATCAACTCCTCTCTTCTCAGTCCTTCCTGCTTTTTGTTGAAGGGATAGAACGGAAATGAAAGAAGGGGGAAAGTCCAGTCTGAAAAGTTATGTGCTGATTCATAAAGCTTAAATTATCCAGAACATTGTACGGAGTCGTTTGTATGTGTTTCAGGCTAACTTGAAAGAGTGAGACGTCCTTCTATCTGAGATGTTACTTTTATGTAATGTGAGTGAAATTCAGGAAAGCCAAGAAGGGATGTAAAGAGAATTGTTGGCCTTCTTTGGTTATCTTAGCTAATCTAATGTTCAAGTACTGTGGTGTGATATTTCTGTTTTAAAATAAAGTTTCCTGTTACAATCCAAAGCAAAAATATTTATGGGTATTTTAAATCTGTGTATACAACTTCATAAACTATTTACATTGACATTTTCATAAATACTGATGTTGTACATCTGTGGAATCTCGGGGTATTTGTATAGTTATTCATCATCAAAATTCCTTCTATTGCCTGGAAGCATTGAGAGTTGGCCCTGTATTTGAGGCTGTACCAGTTAAGGAATCTAACAACATCCCATTTTGGAATATGGAAGTAATTGATTAGGAATGCTACATCTTTTTAGTGAATGTAACATCGTATTGCAGATTATTTCAGGGCAGGAACTGTAAGTTGTTAGTTTTTTCTTTCCTTCCCACGTCTTCTTGTGTAACCTTTAAACTATTCTTTATGCCCTTGGCATAAAGAAAGTTTCCCATGTTGTTCCTTTCGTTTGGTTCCTTCAATTATTTATTGTTCTCACTTCCTTATCACCCAGTTATTTCTTGGAAAAATTTTATTTTCCCATTTTTTCTGCTTGTTAGTTAATTCATTGTTGAAAATAGATAAAAAGGGAAGATATCAAATGAGCACGTGCATATATTTTATTTGGAGTTTAGGGGAGAGGGTCATGAGAAGAAATTTGGAGGTAACTGCATAGAGATAATAATATTTAAAGCTGTGGGTACCTATGACATCACCAGACAGTAGTGGCTACCATGCAGATATCTCCCGAAGTAATTTCATTATTCTGCTTCATTCAGTTGCACAGGCAGCTGATCCAATGAAGTCAACACCCTGCTCTCCAGAGTTAATATCTTTGCTCCAGTGTACCCAGGCCTGCGATCTCATCCTAATGCACTCGGTGCTCAAATGCATCCTAATGCTGATACCCTTTACAGCCCCTTCCAAAACTCTGAAGACTGGTAAGAGAAGTAAGCCAAGCATACCCCCCTGGAATCACTAGCTTTTGAATGGAGCCCACCAGTGATCCTGAGGAATGAGCCAAAAGAAAGAGGCACCAGAAGTTAAGGAGACCGTGTTCATCATGGAGGCCTAGAGAAGACAGAGTTTCGGGAAGGAGGGGGAGAGTTCAAGAATGTAAATGTCTCAGTGAGCCAGGATGACAGGGACTGTTTTTATACCTGTAGCTTCCCTTGGAGGGAGGGACTGTTTCCCCAAATATCCCTAGCACCAAGTGTGTGGTCTGTGTTCAGAAGAGAATACAGAAAGGCTTAGGGTGATTTAGAGGAGAGGGGGAGGTACTTCTTCTGGAAGAATGGTATTATCAGAAAAAGCTGATAGATTACCTGGTGATAGACCTTGAGTGATGGAAAGACTTTCATCTACTAGACGTTGAACACATCTTCACCTTTTCTTATAGTTTCCAGGACCTCATGGAACTAGACTGGTATTGGTATTCTAGGTAAATGGATCTCTCATGGACTCAAATAGTACCTAGAGCTGTAAAATTAAATATATAACAAGGATATTTCTTAAATAGTTTACTCTTTCAACAGATGGAGGTGACATGCTGTAAATTAGTATTGCCCTTCTATTCTGTGGTTTTTTACCATATTTAATGATGCTTAGGCAGGTTTGCTGATAATTAGGAGAATTGCTAATAACTGTCAGCATATGTTTGCTCTTTCCATCAACCCCGAGGAGTAGGTTTTAGGTGTTATTGATGTGTCATCATATTACACACATGGATGGCATCTTTATTTTCAACTAGTACTTGAATCAATGCAAAGCATATATGTTTGTATAGATGCTACTCTGTGTCTGAAGTTTCATATTGTGCCTAAAGGGGTTTGTTGCTATAAATAAGGACGGGAAAGAGGAAGGGGAAAAGGAAAAAAGGTCCTCATGACAAGAAAAGAAAATCTGTTATTTAACTTAGTTGTCCATCTTGAACCTCCTCGGTTTTTACAGGTCATTAAACTGTGAGTACTCTCTCCCCTATGTGCCCGTCTATATTTTGAAATTAAAAGATAACATTGAATTATTGTTATAATCAAGATGTAATAGGAGTCTTGGCATTTCTTTAAAATTACAAAGAAATATAGTTATATCTGTATAAGGTTTTTTAAAACCCATTAAAAAACACAGGAAGCATATGAGATGGTTCTGAAAAGGTGTCCTGTAGTAGTGACGACGAAGAGTGGAGATTTTTCAAGTCAGTGCTATTTACTGTATTTTGGTGCTGGCCTTCAGTTTCCTCCTACAATGGATATAACTTCACATATCCTAAAAAAAAGACAGTCCTGCAGTGAACTCTATTCTAAGGGAAAGGAAATGTGGAAAGAGAGTTTTTACCCCAGTGGGATTGGTGCATTGGCCTTTTAGAGAATGTCCGTTCTGGGAATGGTAGGTGATTTATTTGCATTTCTGTGAGCTTGTGAGAAGCATTGCAAACATCTGATTTTCATAAGAATCTATTGAGAATTATTTTGTATGTCAGTGTATTCTTTCTTTGAAAGCTATTTCACTGAAATAAACAGCTTCTTTTCCCCTAGTTCATTACAAAATAGCTCATAAATTGTGGTTTGGGGTTGTCAATTTTTTTTTTTTTTTTGAAATGGGCTAGTGTTTATTTTGCATCTTGCTTCAGTTGCCCAGTTTCCTTCCATTTTATAAGGAACACTTCTTGAACCTTGGCTGTGGCCACATGGGCTGCCTTCAGATTCAGCAGTTAGCACATTATTCCACTTGAAGGTTTACAGTTCAAAAGGAGCCTGGACAGTTCCCAGATGTAAAGTCAAATCATAGCAATCTGACGATAGAAGTATCTAGAAAGCTCAAAAGCCAGGTTTAATGGGTAGCTGTGCAAAACCATTATCCCTTTCACAAAAGATGGTGAAGAGGAGAGAGAGGGAAAACAATTGGCGTTTCTGTGCCAGGCTGGTCTGAGCAGCCCGTGCGATCCCGGCTAGAGTTCAGCTGGCCCTGCATTCTGCAGGCGGCCGTACGTTTTGAAACACCCCTAAATGTTCCAGCCTTTAAATAGCAGCGAGTCTTCTAAAATGATGCTGCATAGCGCAGGAGAAATTAAAGCGGCTGCCTGGGAGGCAGGAAGCCGACTAGCGAGATGCTTAATTATCGTGGAAGTAAGTGCTTGTTGCCGGGGAGCGGAGCGCAGCGAGCGCGGGTCGGCCTGGGTGTCAGCCGTGATTTGTAGACAATGCGGCCCCGGCAGCGCAGTGCTGGTTCAGCAGCATCTTTCCAAACATGCATTTGGCAGGAATTTAAAGGCCACCTCTTGTGTAATTTGTGGAACCTTGGAAAAGGGTGCGCTGCCTTTATTTTCACGACGAACGCAACCATGCAGGATTTTGTGCTCAGAATTTGTGCCTCTCTCCTCCTGATTGATGTGCTCCCGAGGAAGTTGGGTTTCTTCACCTGTCACCTGGAAGGATGTTAGCAGTTCTCTGTCGTCGGCTGGGGGATATGGAAAGGTCTGTCCACAGCAGCATTTGGTTTCTGCTGTCTTCATAAATTAGTGCCAAAGGGTGGGGTGGGTTGCAGTGTGTAAGGAAATGAAGGCATTTTGCTAATGAGCAAAATGTTTCTAGCTTTAAGGGTAGATGGATCTCAGAGCTTGGGAAGAGGTGGTGGAAAATGCTGGATGCATTCTGAAATACTCCTTTGGCATAGTAATAGAGGGAAATATAGAAGCGTGCTAATGGGTAGAATGGCTCCGGGAAAACCCTTTTTATTTTCTCTCTATTGTATTTGCTCTTGCCAACTCTGTTAAGCCTTTGTAAAGAAACAAAAAAACAAGTTTGGATTTTGAAATACAGAAGAGGTTAAAAAGTGAGTGTTGTGACATATTCAGTAACAGATTTTTTCAATTTTTAGTCTTGTTAAAAAACTGTACGTTGCTCTAATTATCGAACTCTGTTGGTTATGCCTTGAACTTCTGGTCAGCACAGTGGTTCATGATATTCTACATTATTAGAGGTCATTGGAGTCTGTACGTGGTCTTTACTTGGGCTAGGAGCCTTGATACCCTGGAACGAGATCCCTCACCCCCCTTCATAGTGATATGAAACAGTTCAATTAATCTGAAGTGTTAATAGTCTTTTAAAATATATATAGTTTAAATGATGGATATTATTAAATGCTTTCACTTTCTTCCTTCCCTTCAAGCCTGCTTTACTAAAAAGATGGGTTGTGAACTGTGAGTCACAATCCGTTAGAGAGTCTTTTATTTGCATGTGTCTGGTTTTGGCAATTGCATGTTTATTTTTAGATGTATTTATCAAATGCTAATTCCAATTGTCCTTGTCTCTTTTAGAGAAAGCATGGGATTATGGCAATCACAGAGTCCCAGAGATACAAGTTCCATTCAGTTTTTTTCTGAAAGAAAGCCGTCTATCAAAGTGAAGCAGAGGAACTCTTGTGGATTATAATGTTTTGAAGGGGTCTGGATTTTCAGAGGTTTGAAAATAAGGCATTGTTTAACCTTTTAATTGGAAAAGATTAAGATCTCATGCAACTGATGTATTTTCTGGGAGCCATTCTCCAAAAGGGAAGTGCACATTTAAAACTTAGGTATGATGGTCCTTTCTGCAGGGGTTTAAGTCTGATTGCTTTTACATCATGACCAGCTTGAAACGGTCTCAGACAGAAAGGCCGGTTGCCACTGAAAGGGCGTCTGTTGTGGGCACAGATGGCACCCCCAAAGTCCACACGGACGACTTCTACATGCGACGCTTCAGGTCCCAAAACGGCAGCTTAGGGTCATCAGTCATGGCTCCTGTAGGCCCCCCTCGAAGTGAAGGTTCTCATCATATAACCTCGACCCCTGGAGTCCCAAAGATGGGGGTTCGGGCAAGGATTGCGGATTGGCCCCCAAGAAAGGAAAATGTAAAAGAATCTAGCCGTTCAAGCCAGGAAATAGAAACCTCAAGTTGCCTTGAGAGCATGTCCTCCAAAAGCAGTCCTGTGAGTCAGGGAAGTTCTGTAAGCCTCAATTCCAGTGACTCAGCCATGTTAAAAAGCATACAGAACACACTGAAAAACAAGACGAGGCCGTCGGAGAGCATGGACTCCAGATTTCTCATGCCTGAAGCCTACCCCAGCTCCCCCAGGAAAGCTCTGCGCCGGATACGGCAGCGCAGCAACAGCGACATCACCATAAGTGAACTTGACGTGGATAGCTTTGATGAATGTATCTCGCCCACCTACAAGACGGGGCCGTCACTGCACAGGGAATACGGTAGCACATCTTCAATCGATAAGCAGGGAACGTCCGGAGACAGCTTCTTTGACTTGTTAAAGGGCTACAAAGACGACAAGTCTGATCGAGGTCCCACTCCGACCAAGCTCAGTGACTTTCTCATCGCCGGTGGGGGCAAGGGCTCTGGTTTCTCCTTGGATGTCATAGACGGGCCCATCTCACAGAGAGAGAACCTCAGGCTCTTTAAGGAAAGGGAAAAACCACTCAAGCGGCGTTCCAAGTCTGAAACCGGAGACTCGTCCATTTTTCGTAAATTACGCAATACCAAAGGTGAAGAACTTGGGAAATCGTCGGATCTCGAAGATAATCGATCGGAAGACTCCGTCAGGCCCTGGACGTGCCCAAAGTGCTTTGCCCACTACGACGTCCAGAGTATATTATTTGACTTGAACGAGGCGGTTATGAACAGGCACAGTGTAATTAAGAGGAGAAACACCACCACGGGGGCTTCGGCAGCTGCGGTGGCATCCTTGGTCTCGGGGCCTTTGTCCCACTCGGCCAGTTTTAGCTCCCCGATGGGCAGCACGGAGGACCTGAACTCCAAAGGAAGCCTCAGCATGGACCAGGGAGACGATAAAAGCAATGAACTTGTAATGAGCTGTCCGTATTTTCGGAATGAGATCGGTGGAGAAGGGGAAAGGAAAATCAGCCTGTCCAAATCAAATTCTGGTTCCTTTAGTGGATGTGAAAGTGCCTCCTTTGAGTCTACCCTCAGCTCCCATTGTACAAATGCAGGAGTGGCAGTACTTGAAGTGCCCAAGGAAAACTTGGTGTTGCACCTGGATCGAGTGAAAAGATACATCGTGGAACACGTGGATCTCGGCGCATACTATTACAGGAAGTTTTTCTATCAGAAGGGTGAGTAGAGATCTTTTATTCTTTTCATTTTCTCTTGCCATACTTTCTGAAAAAGAGTACTGTCTATTAGGATTTTTAAGCAGCGTGATGTAAGATTTGCATGAATGCCTTCTCCTGATGGTGAAAGAGTTAAATAGTTATTTGCTGTGGTGTATTTCCTTTTGCATTTTTGAGTTACTTCCTCCTTTTAGATACATTAAATATCTTGTATTGACTAGCTTATGAAATATTAATTTTTTTTAAAACCTTTGATTTAATGGATGAAATTGTAATCTTTGTGTAGAAGACTTGCTGTGTCACCTTTAGGGATAAATGTCATATAAAGTTAAAAATATTATAAATACAGCTTTTTTTTTTAAGGGTTACTAAAGCAATCTTAATGCTCTTTTTCATTTATTTAGCACTTTTACAGTTAGTGCGGGACCATTTCTTTTCTGCCTCAATGTTCTCATCAGTGAATGGGAATTATAATACATTCCTATTCATTTCACAGGAATTTTAGTGAGAATTAATTTTGTTATTTGACAAAAGTGTCAGAGCCAGGAATCAAACCTAGGTCTTCTAGATTTGAGTATAAAAGTCACTGGAGTGAGAAGTACTGTTAACATGTTGGTGACTTCCTTTTCCGTTTTGTATGGGGGAAAATATATACCTGTATTGTTGGATTGTACTCTATGTGAACTGTATTTGTATACAGTTTTATCTCATGCTTGTAAGAAAACTCTGTGATTCATTGAAAAGTAGTTTAAATGAACTCTTAAGAGCTTTCTAATAGTGTTTTTGAGCAGCATTATTAATTGAAGAATGAGTTTGTCACGCAAGCACCCAAGCTAGGAAACAGGATGCTTGCCGAGCAAGGACATACACCTGTGGTCCACTAGCTAGCTCAGTAATTTCTGCATTGAGCCCAAGTGAGAGGCCCCCTGTATGCAAGCTACTGGAGCAGTTTTTGTTTTCCCACCTACTTTTGGGGGTTTTGAGTCCTGCTTAAGTCCTTTTGAGATTTATTCTTCCGAATGAAGTTTCATTTCTAGTACTTCATTCTGGTACTCTAGCTTTATGACAGTGCTCCCTTTAAAATAAAATTTATTGTGAGGTTATTACATGGTCATCCCCATTCACGAGAGTTTATTGACCAAAAGAATCTTGTCTTGGTGTTCAGTATCCATGTCTCTTAAACATCTATGGCATAGGTCCTGAAACCATTGTGATAATGAAAATCCCAAATTCATTTGTAAGCCATCTTTTTTTTTTTTTTTTTTTTTTTTTTTTGCGGTACGCGGGCCTCTTACTGTTGTGGCCTCTCCTGTTGCGGAGCACAGGCTCCGGATGCGCAGGCTCAGTGGCCATGGCTCACGGGCCCAGCCGCTCCGCGGCATGTGGGATCTTCCTGGACCGGGGCACGAACCCATGTCCCCTGCATCGGCAGGCGGACTCTCAACCACTGCGCCACCAGGGAAGCCCTGTAAGCCATCTTTATTTTCTCAGCATAACCTTCTGGAGTTCAGATTTTAGAAATCACTTCTTTGTCATTCTGTCCCTTGGGCTACAGGGTTTCTCGACCTTGCCATCTTGGCATTTGGGGCCAGATAATTCTTTGTTTGGGGGGATGTGTCATATGCGTTGTAGGATATAAGATGTTTAGCAGCATCCCTGCCCTCTACACCCCAGATGCCAATAGGTGCCCCCAATTGTGATGACCTAAAAAGTCTCCAGTCATTGCCATATGTCCTCTAGGAAGTAAAATTGCCCCTAGCTGAAAAGCCCTGTTTTGTGGAACCTGGGGAAGTTTTCCACAGGTGTTTGTGAGCTGTCTGTAGGTGAGGCCATCTTGCTAAAGAACTGACACTCCAACAGGAGAAAGAACATGTTACTTACAGTCTTTGTTTATGTAGTAGTTGCTCTTTTCCCATTAGGCAATGTGATCACATTAATGATGAACATTTTGAGTACTTACTGTGTACCAGGAACTTAGCATTTGGTATGACATGCATTTTCTCATTTCACGCTCTCCATGCCCACTGGGGTGTAGGTATCGTTATCGATGGCATTTTCCAGATGAGAAAACTGGGGTGTAAGTGGCTGGTTTTAAGCTGTTAAGCTGTCACGAAGCTAGTAATATTGGAGCCAGGATTTCACCTTTGGGGAGACTGACTAGAGTCATGTTCTTGACTGTTTTGCCTTGATCTCTATTATATTAGACTAAAGGGAAGGAGTATATTTTTATCTTTAAACCTGGTAAAATTTTGTTCAACGTATTTTATCTTTCAAAAGTAAGGAGTAAAAATTTGAACACCTATATTCCAGAGTTCATCCAGCTTAGGTCATAACACTTCATAAATTTAAGAGCAGTTCATTGAAAGTAGTTTCTAATTTAAGCCATAGAAAATACCCTCTTAGCTAACATAATTGGAACAAGTTAATGAAAGAAATCATTAAGACAGGGAATCAAAAACAAACAACCCAATCCAAAAATGGGCAGAAGACCTAAATAGACATTTCTCCAAAGAAGATATACAGACTGCCAACAAACACATGAAAGAATGCTCAACATCATTAATCATTAGAGAAATGCAAATCAAAATTACAACGAGATATCATCTCACACCAGTCAGAATAGCCATCATCAAAAAATCTAGAAACTAAATGCTGGAGAGGGTGTGGAGAAAAGGGAACACTCTTGCACTGCTGGTGGGAATGTGA
The DNA here is from genome assembly GCF_964374135.1 of Grampus griseus. NCBI lineage: Eukaryota > Metazoa > Chordata > Mammalia > Artiodactyla > Delphinidae > Grampus > Grampus griseus. Next base: position 30,694,888 of record NC_139018.1, on the reverse strand, counting down.
ATTGGTTCAGCCACTATGGAGAACAGTATGGAGGTTCCTTACAAAACTACAAATAGAACTACCATATGACCCAGCAATCCCACTACTGGGCATAAACCCTGAGAAAACCAAAATTCAAAAAGAGTCATGTACCACAATGTTCATTGCAGCTCTATTTACAATAGCCCGGAGATGGAAACAACCTAAGTGCCCATCATCGGATGAATGGATAAAGAAGATGTGGCACATATATACAATGGAATATTACTCAGCCATAAAAAGAAACGAAATTGAGCTATTTGTAATGAGGTGGATAGACCTAGAATCTGTCATACAGAGTGAAGTAAGTCAGAAAGAAAAAGACAAATACCGTATGCTAACACATATATATGGAATTTAAGAAAAAAAAATGTCATGAAGAACCTAAGGGTAAGACAGGAATAAAGGCACAGACCTACTGGAGAATGGACTTGAGGTTATGGGGAGGGGGAAGGGTGAGCTGTGACAGGGCGAGAGAGAGTCATGGACATATACACACTAACAAACGTAAGGTAGATAGCTAGTGGGAAGCAGCTGCATGGCACAGGGATATCGGCTCGGTGCTTTGTGACCGCTTGGAGGGGTGGGATAGGGAGGGTGGGAGGGAGGGAGACGCAAGAGGGAAGAGATATAGGAACATATGTATATGTATAACTGATTCACTTTGTTATAAAGCAGAAACTAACACACCATTGTAAAGCAATTATACCCCAATAAAGATGTTAAAAAAAAAAGACAGGGAATCTTTCAGAAGTATATGTACTCAAAGTATTTTATTTTCATTAAAATTTATAATAATAACTATATATTTGCTAAACTCTTGTGAGAGGCCGAGGGCGTTTCTTTCACAGTGATTCTACTATTTTGAATTCTACATTGTGTGAATAGTATAAACCATAAGAGCAAAAATACAGACACTAGCAAAGCAATCTGAATCTTACGGAATCTGAGGTTTCAGAATTTTTTCTCATTTTTTATAGGTCTCGCCCACATCTAATCCAACAGCTTTCCTTTAGTGATTGCTTTTATGAAGTCTTTCCAAAGCCTTCAGTTTAGTTTTTAATAGAAACAAGATTTATCTCTTGTACTCATATTCCATCAGCTTTCATAATATTTAATTAAATTTCATAATTACAATAACAAGTCAACCGGCATAAACAGGTTTGGGAAGACACAGCCGATTCTTTGGCAGCACGGAGTCCCAACTGGTGGGAGCAGAAAGTGTGTGTGGCACTAGAGATTGCCTGCTGATGCCATTGGGCATTTATCATTGTGGTTTACAGAGGGGACACAGAGCAGTAGTTAATACATGAAGCTGGTCCAGTGGAACGCAATATCAGAGAGCGCCTGCTGTGTTTTCTTAGGCTATACGACTTAGAATTTTCAAATTAGGCAGGTCATTTGTCACAATGTGATAAGATACAACAAATTATGGCTCTGAATGATATCACTTGAAGCTGAAATTAACACCCTTAAAGTATAACTGTGTATTAAAAAATTTATATAGTATCTAAACCTTTCTTAAATTTTATTTTCTTGAAGGATAGTTTATTTACAATGTTGTATTTAATTTCTGCTGTACAGCAAAGTGATTCAGTTATACATATATATGCATTCTTTTTCATATTCTTTTCCATTACGGTTTATCACAGGATATTGAATATAGCTCCCTGTGCCATACAGTAGGACCCTGTTGTTTATCCATTCTACATATAGTAGTTTGTGTCTGCTAATCCCAAATTCCCACTCCATTCCTCCCCCATTCCCCTTCCCTCTTGGCAACCACAAGTCTGTTCTCTATGTCTCTGAGTCTGTTTCTGTTTCATAGATAAGTTCATTTGTGTCATATGTTAGATTCCATATATAAATGGTATCTGTACTTTTCATCACAGTATAAAATAGAGTTAGACAAGTAATTCTGTCTTATTTTTAATATACAACTTGATTCAGTGAAATTAGTGCACTAACTCATTTTTCCTAATCAGAACCTGGAGGTGAGTCATCTTGTTGAAGGAGTACGCCAACGTCAGATGTAATTTATCTTCCAGCAACATAGAGTAGCACTACCGACCTGGTTGTACTACAACCTCTTCATCACCAGATATTTTCCATTCTGCCATTTAATGAATTCCTGACTTCACTGTGGCTAAGTCTCTGGAGGGAAAATATTCACTTTACTGAAGTGTATATTGTTGACATTATATGTAAAATTTAATTGTATTAGGCTGATGAAGCCGCCATCACTTTTTAATATTAAATTGTTTTTATGAACATCATTATTTTGCAAATTTAGACTTGAGAGGATATTTGGCTCTATCACATAAGTCAAGTCCATTGCTGGAAAGATGCTGGCCCAGTAGAGGAATCCCACTGTTTGCATTTATTGAAATAAGCAACACACCATCAGTGTTCTTTCTGGTCCTTCCTCCTGCCCACTTCTCTTTGCTGTTTTGCCAATGTGTGTGGTGTTTTTATTGAGACTCACCTAGGATTAAATGACAGTAATAATGTAGCTAACATGTATTGTGTTATTACTTTGTGCTTTATGCAAACCTCCTCACATAATGCTCACAAGACCCCAAGGCAAACTTGTCATTGTGATACATCCAAGTGATACAGCAACATCCTTCTTAGGCACAAACTAGGCAGTAGGATAGCATCAAAATTAATCTGGTCATCTCCCTTTGAGTACATATATTTTGTGTTTAGTTTTTACTTAGATAGTCACCATGATTAAAGTAGCAGTAGCAGTACAGGGCTTTTTCGGTTTTGCACTGAGCGTACAAGTGTCTGAGGCACATCCTCGCTGAATCCCATTCAGAAAGATGCCCTAATGGAAAAGAGAGGAGCCCATGGGTTGCCTTGGCAGTGGTGTTTGTTGCTCCATTGATCAAAAGTGTTGATAGGCTTATCTGATGCCAGACAGGGTGTCACTCTCAAAGTCAAGTTATTGAAGATGCTGTGATAGGAAAGGGCCTCTTCCCCCTGCCCAGCGGCCAGGAGCAGCTGCCATTATCTGGTCTGAAGCTCATCTGCGAACATTTTCCCATTAGAAACACCAATGCTCTGCACCTGATTATTCTTCTGATAACTTTGAACCACCAGATTTGATTGTTCTTTTCTGGTTTACCTTCCTCCTCCTACACCTCCACCCCGCCCTACCCCACCATACGTGAGTGTTCGCACACCCACGCCCACACACCCACACCCACAAAAGTCAGGTTCAGCAGTCCGCTGGGCTCCAGGATTATCAGTTTGAGGACACAAACACGTTGGATTTCAGTTGGTCTCGCAATGTCCAATTTTCTGTATTTACCTCTCACCCTCTTCTTATCAGCTGTCTTTCACATTTCTTTAGAATATATGCACTGAACTTCACTTGTACTTGGAGTGACAGCTTTAGTGCTCTGATATATTCTCCAGTTGTGTTATCAGGAGCTGTTCATCTAGTTCAGTTTGTTAAATGAGCATCGTTAAGTACCTATTGTAAGTTTTAGTGGATTATCGTAGGGTACATATAGAACATCAGAGAACATCGTACAGCTAAACTTATTGTAAAGCCCTGGCTTATTTTGTTTGTTTAATTCTTCTGTAAGTATAGCAACATTAAGCTTGAGGAAAGTACTATGGGATGCCTTATAGCTCAGAGTTCTTTAAGGATAGCTATTCTGTGGTTAGTTTTTTGTGGACAGTCGTATTTCAAGGAAGTGGTAAACTCCAGAGTCAGCACGTCTGCTCTCCTGAGCCATGTTCTGCTCTTGAACTGAACAGTTTATTTCTGCCAAAACTAATAGGGAAAGATTTTATACATGTATAATAACTTATTGTCTTAATGCCCTTGTCTTTTATTTTTTCTTGAGAGCATATCAACTGTATTTAATTTGTTCAAAGGTAGCTCTCTAGTTATTTAACCCTTTTCACAGAGATCTGGGGCACTAAATAACTTCTTGAGAAACTCACCTAGGAGTGTTTTGCTGTTGTCTCTTCACCTGTTCAGGGTTTCTGGTAGCAAGAAGGCCATTCAGTAGGAAGGTTTGCATGTCTGCTCTTTGGAAAACAAGCATCCTCTCCTTTCTTGGCCGTGATCTCTCGAGTCCCATCACTGATCATCTGGACTCTGATGTGTGAGGCGTTTGGGATTTCGTATTACCTGAGCCATCTCCGTGCAGAGGTTTGTGAAAGCTGGTTAAAAGGGCATGTGCCTCAACTGCTCCTCTCTGTTTTGTTTTTAAAATCAAGCTAGACCGGCCCAAGGCCACATTTGCTCAAACACTTGACTTTACTCAAAGTCATCTTGTAAAGATCCAATCATATAGAAACAGAATGTGCTTTTGCAATAAAACTGATGATGGAGACATTGGCCATTTGGTCATCCTTCAGCCCTTTAGGAAGTTCCACGTGAAATATTTACTTTAGAATCTGATGCCAGGAATTGTTTTCTGGTAGCTACCAAATGCCTGCCTTTCTAATGACAGGTGTGTTTTATTTGTTTGCTTATTTTATTTATTTATTTATTTTTACTGTATCTCCTGTTTTACCTCAACTTCCAGAAGCAAATTTGATGCTCCAGTTTTATAACCTTCATTAATAACACATTTGTTTCCACTTTTGTCTTTTATTTTCCAATTTCTGTTTCATTAGCACAACTTACATATTTCCTTTATAATGAATGACCTCAAAAAATTCTTTTTAGAAAAGGTAATTAGTATACATTTATATCCAAATAAAAGACCTCTGCTCCCAGGCTATGCCTTCAGTTCTAGCTACGTTTCTCACTCTCCATTACCTGCTTCCACCTGGTTGGTTATCTAGTTGGCAACTCGAACCCTGGGACACAAATTTTTTGACTTCATTTTTCTCCCTGAACAAGCGTCCCATCCCACATCCTTGCCCTCATGCTGTAAATGCCACCATTATTATCAGTCACTTGGATTTGAAACACCAAAGCCTCTTTGTTGCCTCTCTTCATTGTTCTCAACCTCCAGTCAGTTGGGAAGGCCTCTTGAGTCTGCCTTCGAATTGCTGCTAACTTCTGTTCTCTGTTTCCCAATCCCAGTTCTGTCACTTCAAGCCGGCGTTACCTCTTGCCGCAATTCTTGGCCATTGTCTTAGTCTCTCCATCTCTAGTCCGTCCTACTCAAAATGCAACTTCTTGTCTTTGCCAAATACAGTCTAATCACATAGCAGTTTACATTTTACATGATTACATTTATGATTTAATCATGTAACAAATACATTATCGGTCAATCCTCTGAGAAGCAGGTGTTGAAACAGTATAGGCGTGCAAGTGGTTTGTTAGGGACCTGGGGGTAACACCTGTGAAAGAAGAGGGCAGAGGAAGCAGAAGTTAGCAGGGAAGGCCTTCAGTCCACAATGCAGGTCTGACACCATGAAAGTAAAAGGGAAAAGAAGCAAAAGTGGGCAGGGGGAGCCTCAGCCCACCGTGCACATCTGGCAAAGTCTCAGCCAATGCCATGGAACGAAAAAGAGCATTAGAGAAGTCATTTGTTGGGCAGTAACAGCCAGGCCCCCTCACCCCTGGCATGCTCAGTCCTGGGGCTGCCCAAGAAGAGTGTGGCTGGGCTGGAAAACTGTGGAAGATCCAGAGATGCTACAGCCAGAGACTTTCAGCTAATTGCATTTCTTGTGGCTGAATGGGTTGTGAGCCCTTTCTGGAAGGAAAGATGTTAAGTGTTGCGCCTCTGTGGCTGCCACAGGTGCATGAGCGCCTTCATCATGCTCGGCACGATTTTGGACACTTGGAGTGAGAAGTAAAACGAAGCACCTTGCTTTGTGACCACCTGGAGGGGTGGGATAGGGAGGGTGGGAGGGAGGGAGACGCAAGAGGGAAGAGATATGGGAACATATGTATATGTATAACGGATTCACTTTGTTATAAAGCAGAAACTAACACACCATTGTAAAGCAATTATACTCCAATAAAGGTGAAAAAAAAAGAAAAGAAAAATCTAAAAAAAATAGAGCACCTTCATGAGCTTACATTCTGGTGGAGGGAAGCAGACAGTAAACAAATCAAACAAAAGTATATACATGCTTACTGTGAAAATTAATAATGCAGAGTTGGAGAAAGTAATCCCTCTCCTAATTCTAATAGTTTGATTTGTAATCTTCTCTATCTTTTCTTTTTTTTTTAAAGTACAGTTAATTTACAATGTTGTGTTAGTTTCAGGTGTACAGCAAAATGATTCAGTTATACATACATATAGAAAGATTGATACTTTTTCAGATTCTTTTCCATTATATGTTATTACAAGATATTGAGCATAGTTCCCTGTGCTCTACAGTAGGTACTTCTTGTTTACCTATTTATATATAGCAGTTTTTATACGTTTCTGAATCTTTTCTTACGCAAAAATTTATTATCCAATTTACTATTAATGAGTGCCCTTCATATTTTTAAGTAGTTTTAAGAATAAACAACTGCACATTCATACATTTATTTATTTGTTCATGACATAATGTTTATTAAGCATCTACTCCATGCCAGCTACAGTGCTCAGAGGCAGAACAAAAGCAAATAATTTTTTTTCTAGTTTCTTTCCCTTAAGTGATCTGTATCTTCTGAGTTGTATTTTCTGTTTGTCTTTCATGCTGTCGGTTTTCCTTAGTTGTCCAGTAATCTTTGCCACGTTTATGAACAAAGGCCAAGGAGAATTGGTATAGGTGGCAAGCTTCCCCTGCAGCGCTGTGGGTCTCTTTCCCTAGCTGGCCTCACATTACATGGGGGAAGTGAGGGCTAGCACTGGAAAAGTAGTGAGACCCCCTAACAGGGGGGAGTGTGTAGACTGAGAGGGTAGTGAACCCGGTGCAGATAGAAACCCACATGGGCGCCGGAGTCGGGAGGGCTTTATTGCGCTCCCCTCCTGCCTTTCCTCCCGCCCGTGCATCAGAGTGGGTTGTTCTCCCTGTGTCTCCTGGGATTCTGAATAACCTGCTCCTTCTCAAAGATACAAGTGCTTTCCCACCACTGTTCCAAGTCACCCTATGCCCTGGTCTCTGCCCAGGGCTTTTCTATGGCGCCCTGGTTCGTAACCAGTCTAAGCATTCCTTGAAGGCAAGGACCACAGGTTAGGCAGGCTCAGCAAACGTTTCACAACTGAACGAATGTTTGGTCCTGATGTAAATTATAAAATTTATTGCGTTGAGGAGCCAGTGTATCTTATATTTATATATAGCATCAGGTAGAGGCAGGGAGGGCCCACTGTGTACATGACCTTGTGTTATACTCTGGACACCAAATGGTATGTTACAGTTCCTTTTCCTCTCTTTTCAGGAAATGAGACCACAGATAAGTCTGTGTGTGGTCATGGTGGTTTTGTGGAAATTAACCACGACCACCAGTCGATCCCCATAGACCCAAAACACAATTATGGAGACTGATTTTTACTGTTGTAAACCTTCTTAGACACAAATGATGGATGCTAAAGTCAGTGGATGACAGTTTGAGGAGAAACAGGAGAAGAAGCAGGATTTACATAATCTCAAAGTATCTCCCCAAAGATACTTGTAAACCAGGAGGAGAAAAATAGTAACTTTTCAGGGAAGAAACCTGTCACGTGCCACGTTAATGGAATGAATCAGGTTTCTTTCATGAACTCCATGAAATGATGCACTGAGGTTACATCATTTCTGTGGTTCTCTTGCGCAAAATGCATACGTTAGTCCAATCATGTGAAACCACCGGACAAACCCAAATTGAGTGATAAATACTGTTCAGAGGTGTCACGGTCATGAAAGACTGTTACAGACTGAGGAACTGTAACAGACTGCAGGAGACTAAGGAGAAATAATAACAATTAAGTACAACATGGGATAATGAATGAGATTTCAGAGCGAAAAAGGACATAGTGGAAAAACTAGTGAAATTTGAGTAAGATCTTTAGTAAATGTTAATTTACTGATTCTGATTAATGACGACTGTACTATATGTAGTTACATAAGATGTTAACATTGGGGAAGACTGGGTTAAGGATATATGTATTGAAATGCTTTGTACTATATTTGCAACTTCTCTGTAAGTCCAAAAGCAGTCAAGATAAAACGTAAAAAACAAAAACCTTCAGGTACAGTCGATAACAGCAGCTGACGTGAACCATCCACATGAAAATGGGAACGCTTCCTCAACTTTGTGTGTCAACGTGCCTCAAGGCGAATGCCATGCTTACTAATTCCTATACCCAAAGAATTTCTGTGCTCTTTGTTTTGCAGTTTCGAGGACATAAGGGCCCTTTAGATCTGTTATTTCAGTACAAGTTAACATACAATAAATCCTGCCACCTATTTTTCAAATGCACACCTCATTATTAACTTCAGACACCAGTGAGCCACCAAAATTAGGTGCTCAAAACATACTTGCTTTATTGTACCACTTGCTTTGCTTCTCTTCTCTTGGAGTTCCCTGCTGTGTACGGGGAGGTCATGCATCTGAACTTCAGGGCAGCAAGAGGAGAGACCTCCCTAACTGCATTCGAGTCAAGTAGAAGCATTCAGCAGAAGCAACCTCAGCAACCCATATCAACACAAGTGTGTGGGCTGTGCCGAGTTTTTGAGACACATTGCATGGGCTTCACCCTCATGAGTGGCAGTGACTTTGGCCTTGACTGAATTTCTGACTGTTTCTGAGGGACTTCCTTTCAAACCCTTCAGAAGCATTTTACACAGACATCTTGCTGCAATATCCCTAGTAAGGAGATACAGAAGATTTTTTTAAATATAAAGACATTGAGTTAGAGACAGGTGTTTCATTATCATTTCTTTCATTTGGATGTTAATTTTTTTTTTCCTGAGTTGGCATTTGTAACTAACATAAGAGTTACATTAATATGCCACCTTGTAAACTATGTTTTATGTACTCTTTGACCATTTGCAAACCAAATACATTTTTTATACTTATAAAAATCTTCCTATTGTAAAAGTCACATATATTCATTACAGAAAAATTAGCAACTATAGCCAATTAATCATGTGATTACTACTGACTTTATTTCTCATCTTTTTTTAATACATATTCATTTCTTAAGTAAAATAAGGATCATTAAATATAGTTTTATGTATTTTTTTCATGGTTCCATACTTGGCTATGCCATCATTTATTTAAAGTTTTCCAGCTGTTCTATATTCAGGCGTTCCAGTTTCTTATTATAAATCATTCTTACATTAGATCTTCCTAAGTGTCTTTTGATTGTTTGTTTGTTTGTTTTTCCCCCATTGACCCCTTTGGCAGTTTGGTGAAATCTATGGACTCTCCTTAGAATAATGTTTTTAAGTGCATAAAATAAACGTACAAAGCAAACCAAGCATATTAAAATACAATTGCAAGAGTGTTAAAAATTTTGTGACATACTATATAGATGCTTCTTATCGCATTAACAAAAAGATCTAGCATCAGATCTGATAACTACCATAATTTCAAAGTTGTGATGAGCATAACTGATATTTTGATATGTCTGCAGCAACTGTAATGTGATATGAAAATGTATGATTTCTGTTGGCATCAAAGTCACATGTACAGCTAATAGTACTGTAGTTGGCTGGCTCATTTACAACTAACAGAAATGCTACGTTTCATTTAGAAGTTAGTGAAAATAAAGGTATAATTTTTTTCATTCAAGTTCATGGACCCCCTAATTTCTATCCATAGACAAGTGTAAAAACCTTGACCTTACATAAATGATCTTGTTATGTAACTTTTTTTCCACATGTCCAATTATTTACGTAAGGTAGAGCCCTGGTGTGAACTTTATAGGAACCTTGAATTTTATTGCCGAATTTTTCTTAAGAAAGCTTAAACCAGGAAGGTCCAATTGATATTTTAAGACTGTATAGTGTTTAACATTTTCTTGACTACTTTAAATATTTACAGTTTTTATTTTAGACCATTTATTATAGGTCCCAAACATTTTCATTTCTTCGATCACTCATGTGATTGAATTTTTTAAAATATAATTATTGGCTATTTGTCATAGACAATGGCCAATTAAAAATCTCCTGTTTTGACACTGATACTTTTTATTTTCCCTTTGTTTCAATTAGCGCTTTCTTTGTACTGTTTTTCTTTAACCATTTGTATGCAATTTATTAATGTCGGTCTTAGTCTACTTTTTATTGGAAAGTTAGGGGGCTACTGGGGGCTGCTTAGTCACGTGAGACTTTAAGCCTAACAACTTCATGTAATTTTGGCAAATAGACCAACTTACCTTTTAAGAGTTACCTATGGAAGGATGAATTGGAACTTCAGAGTACTGTGCACTTTGTAAATGTGGCAATTACTCTTATGCAACCATAATTATAAGCTTAGTGGAGTGCTTTGGGACAGAATTCTGGCCTGTGGCCAGTCCTGTGTAAATGTCCCCATCCATTACTCTGACCTGCTTTTGATTATGATGCGAAGTCCTAGGCTATTTAGTTCTCATGGAACCTCCACCCTTATAATTAGGATGAGCCGTTTGGGGACCAGAGACAGAACCTCTGAGTAGTGCTCTTCTTGGAAAGAGCCATTCATTCATTCATTCATTTAAATTTTTCAAAACTTTTAAAATTTAATTTATTTTTGGCTGCCTTGGGTCTTTGTTGCTGCACGCGGGCTTTCTCTAGTTGTGGCCAGCGGGGGCTACTCTTCGTTGCAGTGTACGGGCTTCTCATTGCGATGGCTTCTCTTGTTGCGGAGCACGGGCTCTAGGCGCGCAGGCTTCAGTAGTTGTGGCACGCGGGCCCAGTAGCTGTGGCGCGCAGGCTCAGTAGTTGTGAAACACGGGCTTACTTGCTCCGCAGCATGTGAGATCTTCCTGGACCAGGGCTCGAACCCATGTCCCCTGCATTGGCAGGCAGATTTGTAACCCCTGCCGCCAGGGAAGTCCTCGGAAAGAGCCATTTAAACAGTTGGATCCTTATTACCTCCACTTTGGCAAACCTGTGTTTTCATTTTTAAAGCAGAATATGCTGTTGCCGCTTTTTTGTGATTTTATTTTCCTTTCCTTACAATTAAAATGCCAGGCTTTTAACTTTTTTTTGCCTTTTTGCTCACATGCTTATCCGCAGCTTGAAACTGGGTGATGTGACTGTACTTGATCTAATTACTTGGGGCTTTGAACTATTTACTATGTCCCCTCTGTAAAAATGTGAAAATTTTATTATTTATTATTGTGACTATGTCAGCCAGAAATATGGCTATTTGTGTGGAATGTTCTAGTGATAGCAGAACTAGGCATTGGTGCTCTTCGTACCATCCTTGTTAAAACTCAAGAACTAGAACTAATAAGAGAACTTCAGGCTGAAAATTTGTTTAGGTGCTAAAAATGAGAAATGAAGGCAGCGGAGAATCAGGCATGTAAGGATAAAACATGAATATTGGTCCCTTTAAACCCGGTGACAAGGGCTTCCCTGGTGGCGCAGTGGTTAAGAATCCACCTGCCAATGCAGGGGACACGGGTTCGAGCCCTGGTCCGGGGAGATCCCACATTACACTGCTGTGGAGCAGCTAAGCCCGTGCACCACAACTACTGAGCCTGCACTCTAGAGCCCACGAGCCACAACTACTGAAGCCCATGTGCCTAGAGCCCATGCTCCACAACAAGAGAAGCCACTGCAATGAGAAGCCTGTGCACCTCAACGAAGAGTAGCCCCCGCTCGCCGCAACTAGAGAAAGCCTGCATGCAGCAATGAAGACCCAATGCAGCCAAAATAAATAAATAAATTTATTAAAAAACAAACAAACAGAAAAAACCCCACAGTGACCCCTTGGCAATATAGCACATCAAGGAGTAAAGCTTTATGTGTCATCTGGCTAGTTAATCCCTTTAGGCATCACATTTTATTTAACTAGTTTTTATTCACAATACAGTTTTAGAAACGTTTGGGAAGATAATGTTAGATGTAATGGCTAAGAAAATGAGCTTTGGAATTGGTACTTAAAATAATATGTTTGAGTTCTGGTGTTGCTGTTTACTAGTTGTGGCTGGGAAGTGACTTATTCTGTCTAAATCATATTTGCCACATCTGTGAAAAAGAAGGCAAAGCCTGTATTTTCATGGTTGATGTGCGTATTAGAGTGCTTGGCAGAGTTCCTCACTTTGCTGCATTATATCATTCTAATGGGGTGATTGCAATACTGGTTTTTGGCATTCCAGTAGGCTGGCACAAAAATATCATTATTTTTGGTGTTGTAATCCCTGTATTTCAGTTCATCCATCAGCAGATTTAACCACCCTGCTTGAGTCTCCAACTCCTCTTTCCTTTCCCTTTCCTCCCTCTGACTTTCATCATCAAAGGCTTCCTGGCCTTTCTTTAACACTTATCATCTGCATCTCCCCTGTCCTTGTACCCCTTCTCTCCCTTCTGTCCCGCCACCCCCAAAAAGACAAAGCGGATTGTGGGTATGGCTGGAAGAGCTCTCTGCAGTTGATGGATAGCACCGCCAGCAAAAGGCGGAGGTATATGGCTGGTAGGAAGAAATAAAACATGCTGCAGAGGGGAGCAAGTACAGAAGTGCTGCCCTAAGCCTGTGGTCCCAAGAGGAAAGTACCGCAGTCCAGTGAACTTGAAGGACAGGCAGCGGCAAGAGTGGCCAGAAGGACTGGACACAGGATATCCCTAAAAGGCTGGGTTTTAAGTTTAAAAAAAAAAAAAAAGTCATGTGTCTTGAGATGAAAGTTTAAAGACTCAAAAATTCTATTTAAGGTCATTTGCTGAACCAGACTCCTCTATTGGCGAATTATACATTGCATTCGGATTTTGAACTGAAAAAGTTGTGTTCGTGTAGAAAGGATTTTTGTCTATACTTCTGTAATCCTCAGAAGCAGATAAATGGATGGTGGACCAAAAAGCAAGGCTTTTATTGTAAGAATAATTCTTACTCAAGTTGAAAGACTTTTTGAACAAGTAGAGTCTGAACATGATATTAGGGAATTTAACACAGGAAGCCAGACCAGAATCTCCATCTCTACTGACGAAACTGAAATAAAGATCAAATGGAAATGCTTTCTTGGAAATAATAGCTAGAGCTCTTTTTCAGTAAAAAAAGATTGATGTTTCTGCACAAACACACAAATAAGTTTTTAAAAGATCTTCCTGGAGTTATCAAATCAGAGATGGGTTTGTATGAACATAGAGTCTGAAGAAGGTGTTAGAAGTTAGTTTATAATGATCTCATCAGCATTCCCCCAACTCAGAAATGTACTTCTTCAGTAGCTGGGAAAAAAATCGCACAAAAATATAGCCAGGTGTTGAGGACGACACACACAAAAAAGTTTAAATGATCTTTAATTTTTTTTTTCATTTTTAAATCAATATTCTTCATTTTTATGTAGGATTTAGTTTCTTTTTAAAATAACACTATTATTTTATCTGCCAATTTATACTCAAATGATTGTGTTTAATATTTGTATTTTTATAAATTTACATTTTTCTGTTGTAACATTTCTAAATTTTTGTAGTTGAAATATATTAAATATTTGGTTTCCCTAATCTGTATTTTTATGAATTCTTTTTTTAAAATTAATTAATTTATTTATTTATTTTTGGCTGTGTTGGGTCTTCATTGCTGTGTGCAGGCTTTCTCTAGTTACGGCGAGCAGGGGCTACTCTTCATTGCTGTGTGCGGGCTTCTCATTGTGGTGGCTTCTCTTGTTGTGGAGCACGGGCTGTAGGCACACCGGCTCAGTAGTTGTGGCTCGTGGGCTCTAGAGCTCAGGCTCAGTAGTTGTGGCACGCGGGCTCAGTAATTGTGGCTCACGGGATTAGTTGCTCCGCGGCATGTGGGATCTTCCCAGACCAGGGCTCGAACCCCTGTCCCCTGCATTGGCAGGTGGATTCTTAACCACTGCGCCACCAGGGAAGCCCATGAATTCTTAAAGTATTATCGTTACTATACAAAGTACACACTTTCATTTTGCTCCAGTGTTCAATCACTGTTTGAGAGGATGTCTAAATAATATTTCAGATGCGACCTGAAGGATGAGAGGACTTAGTCAAATAAAGAGGAGTTGTGGGAAGAATGTTCTAGGTAGGGTGTCTCAGGTAAGAAGGGGCACAGTGAGTTGAGAAGTTAAGTATGATTGGTTCTCAGAGTTCAGAAGGATGATGGAAATGTCCAAGTTGAAACTGGAGTGATAGGCTGATGACAGGCTGTGAGAGCCTTTGGGAAGCCACGAGAAGTATCCAAGGACAGGTGGGAAACCAGAGGAGGGTTTTAAACTTAATAGTGATGGTCAAGTTTGCATCTTAGAAGCCATTCAGGAAAAGCCAATCAATCAGAAGACTCACAAACATCCAGGCAAATGATGATGAGGGTAAATCAGTGGCAGTGAGACGGAGGAAAAGGGGGTGGATTTGAGAACTATTTAGGAACTAGAATTCACGAGGCATGACATTGGGTCTGGCATGAGCAACTAGAGGAATGTGGTAGCAGTTGCTGAAATTGGGGTTGCAGGGAGAGCTGTATAGGTTTGTATGGAAGGTGATGGGTTCACTTTTCCTGATGCCATGGGACAAACAAACAGTGAGTTCCGTTAGGTAGATGTAAAGATCCAGGGCTCACAGACATCTAGAGCGGGCAGGTGGACTCTTGAGAGTCATCAGCATTGAGATGGCAGTGGAAGTTCTGAGAGTGGATGGAAGATTCCAGATGGGAAGAGGAAGGGAAACTGAGTAAGAAGAGCCAGAGTGGTGGAAGGAAAATCAGGAGAGGGTGGTGTCTGAGAAGCCAGGATGAGTGTTTCTAGAAAACAAATGAAATGGCCAACTGTGCCATTGGCGAGTTGTTGTGGCGAATTTGAGCAGGATGAGGGCCAAAAGTTTCCATTTGTTTTAACTTTAAGGCTAACATTGGTGACTGTGCAGTGGCGTCAGATGATAGGAATCCTAAAGTGAAGAATTAGGCATCTCTTTCAAGAAGTTTCCAGTGGAAGGAAAGAAAAAGGAGGTAACCTGAAGGTGGATAAGGAATTGAGGGTAAGTGTTATGGTTAAAGATGAAGGAAACTCGAGCCTGATTGAATGATGATGGGAATGAGCAGGCAGAGAGGGGAAGTTGAAGATACAGGGCGGGTGACCAGGCATCAGTGTCCCTGGGAAGGTGGAATGAGTGGAGACCAGAATCTCGGGGGAGATTGGCTTTTAGATTGTAAAGGAAAGGAAGCAAAAGTCTGGACCCAGGTAAGTGTGTGTGATGGTGGAAAGTGAGGACAGTTGCTTCTGAAATGGCTCTTTATCTTCTCTGTGATGTAGACAGCATTATCTGCTAAGATTGAGAGAAGGTAAATGGGGGGAGTTTGAGGGAGAACAGAGAATATTTGAGACCTCTTCTCTGGAGAAGGAGAGCAAGAGCAGACCAGGGACAGCT
Source organism: Grampus griseus (assembly GCF_964374135.1). NCBI lineage: Eukaryota > Metazoa > Chordata > Mammalia > Artiodactyla > Delphinidae > Grampus > Grampus griseus. The sequence goes on along the minus strand of NC_139018.1, from coordinate 30,679,513 downwards.
TGAGGATGGATTGAGGTTATTGGCACTAATTGAGAGCGACCCCCGTCTTGGTGAATTTCTCCAGCAGCAGAGAATAGCAGTCTCACCTGCCCTTCCTGAGGTTTGTGGTGGGGGGTGTTTGAGGAGTTTCTGGAGAGTCAGGTTTCAGTAGAGTCCATGAAGTGCAAGGAACAGGATATAATGAATGAGACGCTCATCTTGGACACATTCACTGGTGTTCTCTGCTGCCGGGTTAAAATATGCTCTGACGTTACTGAAGTTTGTTAAGCTCTTTGCTCCTTCAGTGAATGGCCCCAGACTGCTGTCTTGTTTCTCTTTCAGTTCTTGTCCGCGTTTTTATACTATTTCTGTCTCTTCCCTTTCTGTTTTCTTCCTTGTTGTCAGTTGTTCTGTCCCATTGCTGTCTGCATGAAAGTCTCTATCAGCCCTACACCCTGGACTTTGTCAACACCTGGAATTATCACACCTCTGAAATCAAGCTGTGGGCTTGAAGATCAGACAACCACACTTATTAAAATTATGTGCAAAGTAAGAGTAAATAACCTCTGAGTGTGATTCTCACGTGCTATGCTTTGAGGGCGTACATAAGTGTTTGTACATGAATTTTGTGATGTTTATTGGGTTGTTTCTCAGCTGTCCACATATGAGATGTTTGTTGCTTGTATTCCCATTGTGTTTCCCTTATTTTGAATTTCCATGGATTATGAGAATATTCTTAGAGAGCCCGTGATATTAATGAGTACATCTTTTATAATTGTTCTTTAGTACTTGCAAAGCATTTTCATACGTTATTACCTAAATTTTAAAATTACATGATTAGATATTTTATGCTGTTGTTTCTTATTATTCTCATGGATTTTCAAATACATGTTTTGTATGAGAATAACATGTATTTTCAAATATTGATGCATTTTGTATGAGAATAACCTACCATGTCACAACTCAGTCATTTAACCATGTCACATGTAAATGAAATAGGACAATGTAAAGTAAGTGTTTCGGAGGTTCGAAAAGTAAGTTATCTGTTCTGGCTTTTCATATATTTGTTTTATTCGCTTTCTCATCTGTAAACGTATCATGTCTGTATCAATGATTTTTTTTAAGAAGTAGATATTTAGGCGTAGAGTAAATATCACTTTTTACGTTTTCTGTAAATTAATTTAATTTTGATCGTGACCTTCCTTCTTGTCAGGAGGAAGGTAAAGTCAACACCAGTCATTTGGACACTTTCCCCCAAACCCCAAGGTTGTGCCAAGGTTTGGAGTCTGGAGCAATGCCAGACATTGAGGAGAGAGGCCCCTGAGTCGTCATTAGTCACACGGCCACACTGGTTGCCTAGGGGAGACCCGTTATCCCAGCCCTCACTTCCCTCCAGGTTCAGTGGCTCTGTGGAATGCCTTTTGTGCTTACTGTGTGGGAACCATTGGTGAGGCCCAGAGCCCTGGGTCTGAGCTTCTGCCTCCCAGGAGCACTTTGAAGCTCTTACCTCTGAGCTAAGACTCCATCTTACTTGGGCAACATGGGAGGAAAGCTGCCCAGTAACTCACAGACCCCTCTCCAGTCCAGGGAATCTTTTTTAACCTGCAGGAAATCCCTCCGTATGCAAACTCTGTTCTCAATAGGTTTGGGGGGAGTTTGTTGTTGTTGTTGTTGTTTATATGAAAGCTAAGAAGCCCTGACACAATATATCCTGTTTATAAGGAGAAAACACAAATTTCTTTTTAAAAAAATAGCAGAGCAGTAAGTTGCTGAGTAGTAAACACCTGAACAGGCCACCTCTGTTGTCTTACCTCCTCTGAGACTAAACCTGCATAGCTAAGTCTTTACTTTTATAACTCATTGAAGAATGCTGATTTTGTTAAATGCGTTTACATTTTATTGGTATAATTTCTGAGTGATCTACATAGCAGGCAGCATATAACATTTTTAAGCATTCTATAAATATTCTAATTTTGTTTTGTCTCATTGTACCTAAGAACACTGGAACTATTTTGGGGCAGATGAGAATCTTGGTCCGGTGGCTGTGAGCATTCGAAGGGAAAAACCTGAAGAAACGAAAGAAAATGGATCTCCATACAACTACCGAATAATTTTTAGAACTAGTGAGGTAAGTCGCACATGAGAAAGACTTGAGGCTTAATTTAATTGAGGAAAAAATAGAGTAGTAGCAGTAGCAAAGCAATTAAATTTAATAGCTCATGGTTACAAATGTCTTTAGAATAAACAAAGACCCCTTTCATTCATTCCGGTGGTGATAGGGCTGGACATAATGGTTAGATCTGGACCCTTTCTTCCCATCTAGCTCTGCATAGATGCAATAAATGAATGGGAGTTTTGATTCACAGAAAGATATGTCCATTAAGTGTGACCCAAGGAAATTGGAGTCCTCAGAATCCCAAACTGGATATTACATATCCTGCTTGGGCAGCCGGAAGGCATCGAGCCAGCTTGAGGAGGCAGAGAGGGTCAGCCAAGACTTAACTCACTTTTCCAAACTATTGCTTAGGACATTTCTTGACCCAAGAAAACTCTTTTCTTCTTGCATTTTCACTTTGCCATCTTGGACCTATTCTCGGAGGCCTAAAATGCGGGCTGTTTGAACCAGAGGCTGTCTAATTGTGGGTAAGACAGGTTCTTGGAGCTCTTTAGGGACCTAAGTACACATAATATGTGAGTTTTTATTTTAAAATGAAATTCAGGTCAAAAAAAGAAAAGGAAACATAAAATAGCCAACAAAGCATTTTAAAAAAAAAACTCGTGAAGTTTGGGACTATGAGGTTTTTTTCCTTTGTTTTCTTTCTAAACATATGTTTAGTTGTGCCAGCTATCAATTTATTGCCTCTTTGAACCAGATCACTTTAGGATTGTTGTTATGCATTAATGCCTAATGCTCCCTTGAGGTATCTAGAAAATAATGGTTTTGAAACTAGTTTAAATAGGGCATTTGGCTTCATTTCCCCCATTGAATACAAAGCAGGTTGCAGGGGTTGGCTTCACTTAGTAATTGTTCCTCAGCTTGAACTCTGGGGAAATTAAAAATAGGATTTTTAAAGGCACGGCTTTAATATCTAATGTGTTGTGTCGAGTGGCCCGAGAGAAACGAAGAACTCACATGCTGTAGGGTCCTTTTTCTCTGTGCCAAAGCCGATCGTTAAGCAGGGTCAGTACTTTTGTTGCACGTGAAAAGCACAGAGAACACACTGTGTTTTTCAAGTTGGGTGTCGGTAGTCGCTCCTCAGATGCCACCGGATTTCTGAGAGCCACACTTAGCTCCTCCCACCTGTTTTTGTCCTTCCTGTCCTTACCTTTCCCCCTCCCTAAGGCCACTCTGATTTAAGTCCTCATCATACTGTTCCTTTCCTATGTTTTTTTATCCATTTCAATTTCTCTTCTTGCCACTATCCTATCATTCTTCATGCCGGACGTTGAAGCTTTCTAAATCGGTACTTTCGTTCTCAGATCCTGTCTCTGGTGTCCACGATTGTCCCTTCCAGCTTGCCTTGCAAGCATACCACGGCTGGTCACCCCTTTCTCTCCAGGTCAACTCCTATCCTAGGTGAATGTGGTCCCTCTGCTTCTCCTTGCCTCAGCCTCAAGTGCTCGACCTGTACCTCCCTCCTGCAGTTACAATTAAACCACACCTAAGGATTCTCTAGTCCTGTAGTTCAGTCCTTTTCCTTTTCCGTCCAACCCATTTGACGGTCCATGGGGCCACTTCCTTACCCTTTGAGTGAAACATCCAAGTCAAATGTTGTTCATGGTTCAGAAACCCATTACCACCAGTTTTCATGTTCAAATTAATGTTTAACCAGTGACAACCCCGTTGTTACAATTGCTCAAGCCAGAGATCTTGAGGCCACTTTTGACTCCTCTCTTCTTCCTCCTGCTCCCCACATCGGGTGTGTCCACAAAACTGGTTGACTTTGTCTTCAATTGTCTTCAAAATGTATCCAGAATTCTACCGCTTCTCCAATCCCACTGCCTTTGCCTGGGCCAAGCCACTATCATCTTTCTCCAAGAACCATTCTTCCTGCTTGTGCCCTTAAGCCCTGCATCCTTTCAAGCCCAGCAGGAGTCCTTTAGAAATGTAATCCATGTCTTGTCATTCCTCAATTCAAAATCCTTTCATGGTTTCCCATCTTCCAGTTAAAAGTCATTCTCCTTGCTAGCCTAGGAGTCCAGACGCATCTGCTTCCGACCTTGACCTCATCTCCGAAAACTCCCCCTCACTTAGTCTTTTCCAGCCACACTGGCCTCCTTCCCTCTGGGCAATCTCAGGACACCTCTGTCTCAGGGCTCCGATAGTCCCTATTCCTCTGTCTTCAGTGTTCTCTCCAGGCATCCTCGTGGCCGCAGCTCTCTCTTTTCCTTCTGGCCTTATACTCTTAAGTTACAGGGGCCTTCCTTGGCCACTGGATCTAAAATTTCTACTCCCTCATATCTCATTTCATGTCCAATTCCAGGCTTTCTTTTTTACATGAACACTTAACCACTATCTTATGCAACGTACTTACTTACTTGGTTCTTTTCTTTTCTTTTCTTTTCTTTTTTTTTTTGCGGTACGCGGACCTCTCACCGTTGTGGCCTCTCCCGTTGCGGAGCACAGGCTCCAGACGCGCAGGCTCAGCGACCATGGCTCACGGGCCCAGCCGCTCCGCGGCATGTGGGATCTTCCCGGACCAGGGGCACGAACCCGCGTCCCCTACATTGGCAGGCAGACTCTCAACCACTGCGCCACCAGGGAAGCCCACTTGGTTCATTTTGTGACTCTCCCACTCAGATATAAGCTCAGGGAACATGAGGATTCTGAGTTATTCGTGACTACATTCCTAATGCCTAAAACAGCCCTACCCCTTCCTTCCTTCCTTCCTCTCTAATGTTTATTTAATGAATCACCACTAGCCTTTGTGTAAGTTTTTTCATTCCGATAGAAATAATCCTTAAGTGTGGTTTAATTGTAATATTGTTAACACAAATTCGTGTGTCCAACGCACAGTGAGGACAAACAAACTGAAACGTCAGAGTTTGGAGCAGAGAGAGGTTTACCTTAAGCGCATGCAAGGAGACAAAGCCTCGAGCTCCTTGAATGGTTTCGGCAAAGCATTTTTAAAGGCCAGGAGTGGGGGTGGGTCGCAGGGTAGGTGATCAGCTTGTGCACAATTCTCTGATTGGCTGATGGTGAGGCAGCAAGGTGGTGTCACAGGGGTTAACATTATGAGTCCTTAGGCTCCAGGAGGCCTGAGAAAAACTACTCAGGGTAGTCAAGTTGTTCTTCCATTTGGTGGGGGGTTGTCACATCTGCAAAACAACTTGGGAAATTTGCATCAAATCTAGGTGCTTCAGAGAGGAGCTAAAGCAGAGGATATGGGGGGAAGGCCTGTCCCGGGAAGGCTCCCATAGGGTCCTGCTCGGTTACAGTATCTTTATGAGAGTTTTCATAGAAATAAACTAATGAAAGTCCTTTGATAGAAATATCTCTAGATGTTGGTTCTGCTCCAGAGCTGCACATTGTAGGATGGGCAGTTCACTCTTGCCCATTGAAGGCAGTTCACTGAGTATATAATAAAGTAAGAGTTAATTCTTATGCCTTTGTAGGGGCTTCTCACGCTATTGATTTCTCCTGTTAATAAATCCATTGAGAAAAAAGAAAACAGTCACCACAGTGACACTGCTGTTGCTTCAGTAAATGGCATCAAGAGAACAGAAATACAAACAAATCTCTTTCAGTAGAAATAGGCTTTGCACAACAAAGAAACAAAAAAGGAATTTACATGTATTTGGAAGCATGACGTTTGTTTATGAACAAAATCTGTGGTGTGAGTGCTTTTAAGCATGGGTGCACAGGGATTTAGGAGGATTCTCTTCCTGTTTCTGGAAGTCATTAACAAAAATATCAGTAACACTAGTGATTCAGATATAAAAAGGAATCATTCCTTTTTGGTATTCTGCTTTGGCTTTCTTTTTTTTTTTTTGCGGTACGCGGGCCTCTCACTGTTGTGGCCTCTCCCGTTGCGGAGCACAGGCTCTGGACACACAGGCTCAGCGGCCATGGCTCACGGGCCCAGCCGCTCCGCGGCATGTGGGATCTTCCCGGACCGGGACACGAACCCGTGTCCCCTGCATCGGCAGGCGGACTCTCAACCACTGTGCCACCAGGGAGGCCCTGCTCTGGCTTTCTTGAGGTGGGTTGCTGTCTTCCTGTGGTGCAGGATTAGCAATGATTAGCATTCCTCGTCTGGGGTTCTCAGTTGGAAATACATCCAGCCTTTGCAGCCTCCTGTCGCCAGGAGCACGCGAGTTGCTCAGCCGTTTCCGTGATTTAAAAAACGAAACAAAAATTATTTCTGTCAAATTAGATATTAAGTCACAGGAAAAAGATATTTTTTACACAGCTGTCATTTGAAAGCAAACTATTTATAAATGAAAGAAAAGATACTAATCAAATGAACAGACTGCAGATACCCCAAGCACCTTTTTCTTGTCTTGAGAGTCAGAGGTTGGTAACCTTGGCTTTTCCTACCCCCATCTCTCTTCTCCATCAGTTGGCACAGTTATAGATTTTACTTCCCTGGTGATTCTTCCTTTGGTTTCCATTTTCCCTGCTAATCCTCTGTCACACCCTCTGCCTGTTACTTGAAGACTGTTTACAGCTTGTTTCTGTTTTCTCTACCTGTAGTTGCTTCCTCCGGCAGTTCATCTTATTTGCCACCTGAATTTTCTTACATCATCATCCCTATGCAAACAAGTTCTGATATGGCCGGTTGGAGCCAGATGAGGTGCACACCCGTCAGGGTACATTCGGGCCCGTCAGGGTACATTTGGCTCGGGCTCCGGCCTGCCTGTAGCTTCACCACTCACTGCCCCTTTGGGCTCGCTTAGATCCAGCTAAGCTACAGCAGTCGCTCTTTCCCACTCACACCCCGATCTTTCTCATCTCCACACCTTTGCTCTCTGACATTGTCTTTTTGTATAATTTTTCCTAGATTTCAAGGCCCCTTTTCAGTGCCACCCGTTTCCATGAGGGCCTTTCCTTATGCCCTGAGCCACGGTGATCCCTTTTCTGCCTTTGGACTCTTGTAGAACCTGACCTTGTTAAATTTTTCTTAGTAGATATGTCCTCCTGAATGGGTATTTCTTACCTCTCACCCTCTTGCATGCCACACCCAGCCCTCAACGTTTGCTCCTGTTGCAGTACAGTGCCTTGTAACCTACACACTTAACAGAAATTCGTTCGACTTAATGGGTTTTTTCTTTAGGTCACCGTACAGTGTTTAAATTATACTGACAACTTTGCCACGTGGAAATGTCTGAAAATTAAGACTAGTTTACTTCGACAGATCATCATTACTTAAGGAAAATTCTTTGCTCATGTTTTTATTTCATAATAATGGAAGGGATCTCAAGACATAAGCGTAAAGCAAAAGTCATTTTAAGTGCTGTTGATGGTGCCGCTCTACTACCTATAATCACTGTCCTGTTGTAGCAGCATTTGGGGATGGGAATAGGTTAAGCTAGTCAACAGTACGTTATGAAATTTAAAACTTCCTCTCCCCCCACCCTTACTTTTATAATTCAAAAAGGTGTAACATCTAAATTCTCAGCATTTAGTCTTCAGATATTCTCAGGGATAGCTCCTTCTTAATTTCCTGGTGAGTGTGTGAGTGGCATTGTATAGCTATGTGGAGACCTTGATCTTTCTGAGCTCTCTAGGGAAATATGCACTCTATTTGGTATTTAAGGAAATGTCCTCGCAAGGCTTGATGATGAGTTCCGTTGGACTTACCTGGGTCTTCTTGAAAGTGTTGGTCTCATTTTTCATATATAAAGTATCTCACATCACTTCCCTCATCCTTTCTCCCTCACTGGCTCAACCAATCAAATGTCATTTCCAGCTCCCTAAGGGGGACCTCAGACTGGGCTTTCAGTGCATTTTATATATTTGCTCATCTCACCGGAGCACATGTCTCTCTTTCAGCTCATGACACTGAGAGGGTCAGTGCTGGAGGATGCCATACCCTCAACGGCAAAGCACTCGACGGCCCGGGGCCTGCCCCTGAAGGAAGTGCTGGAGCACGTGATTCCCGAGCTCAACGTCCAGTGCCTGCGGTTGGCCTTCAACACCCCCAAAGTCACAGAGCAACTCATGAAACTGGACGAACAGGGGGTAAGTGGGGCTTCCAGGGGAGAACATTCTTGCTGCTCGGGTTTCCACTAGGCATCCAGAATACAGACCTGAATAGTTCTTTTTTTTTCTTTTGCGGTACGCGGGCCTCTCACTGCTGTGGCTTCTCCCGTTGCGGAGCACAGGCTCCGGACGCGCAGACTCAGCGGCCATGGCTCACGGGCCCAGCCGCTCCGTGGCATGTGAGATCTTCCCGGACTGGGGCACGAACCCGTGTCCCCTGCATCGGCAGGCGGACTCCCAACCACTGTGCCACCAGGGAAGCCCTGAATAATTCTTTTTTGATGGGGAAAACTGATACTATTTTTTGTGAAGGATCTTCTCTTTTCAATTATTCACTTTCTTTTTTCTTAACTCTGAACTCTGAACATTTCTCATGTGTTGAAATTCTCTTTGTCAGGACTGACTGATACAGTACTTAAACAATGTTCAACTCTTTTGGTAATCTTCCATAAATGCAATGAATTTTTCAAATACTCCAGGAATAAGTAGTAGCAATAACAATAATAACAGTAGCTAACACTAATGAACATATTCACCAGGCTCTGTTTTAAGTACCTTAATATGTTATCCCAGCTATTGTCCCAGCCCCAAGAGAATGATACCATTTTTATCCCCATTTTAGAGATGAGACAGAGAGAGGTTCAGTAGTAAGTCCAAGTTCACACAGTTAATAAGTTCAAAGCCTGTACTGGGAGCCACTACTCCACACCATTCTTAAAAGCTTTAATTTTTAGTCTATTAATACCACCAAAAATGTATTTTAGCTGAGGTGTTTAAATAAAAAATTCAAAATTTAAAAAATCTGGGTCCTAATTTGTAATAAAATGAAAGTGCTCAAGATTTTCTCTCTTCCATATTTCCTATACCTTAATGTGGAGCCATTGATCCAGATACAAATGAGTGATAGGATAATCCATATAGAGGAGGCGGAAGAGTAGAGAATGCAGAACTATAATCTGGAAAATCCACTAACCAGAGAGTGTATACACATTCTACTTGGAATCATTTGAGCATATGGGCTAGTTTTATTAGATGTTGTATCTATATACTCTTATTTTAATTCTTTCTTTGAATATTTTAGCCATATTGCGTCCTGGCAGTGAGTGGTAGTAGCTTTCCCATTGCACTTTTTAAAAATTCTTCCAAAAGTAAAATTGGTCCAGTTATTGAATTCCATTTTATAAACATATTTTGATGGTATTTTTTTAATTAGGAAAAATTTTTGAATTTTATTAAAATGAATGGTAGTTCAAAAAAATCAGTTTCAAGGAATATTCACTCTTTTAAATCAGCTGATAGGAATATATTATTAGGAACCAATATTTGGATGTAACTTTTCTAATCACTGCTCCTTTTGTCCATTCATCTCACTTATTGTAAAGCATAGCTAATGTCTATTTCATATGTATATTTCAAATAGGCTGTGAGTATCCATGTTTATAACATGTAAATTTGAGCACTTTGAATGCTTCAGAAGACTACTGATACATAAACTTAACTATTTTGTGTGCTGTTCTTCCAATAAATATTTTGAGCATTTATTCTAACAAAGGAAGAGTAGAAAAATAATGATTAGGTTCAACTTTACTGATTCAGTCTTTTCAGTTACTACACTTTTCAAGGAAAAGAACAACATTTAGACATTGATAATATAATCATATACTGCACATTCTAAATTCAACAGATTATTTTGTGTAAAGGAGGTATTTTCTTCCTTTTTCCCTTTGTTTTACTTATATTAAATTTAAAAATGGGTGCTCCAATTGTAGACATTGTATGGGCTCTCTGTCACATTTTGTGCCCTCTCTTAGTGTTTACAAAATGTTGGAGATGGGGCTGCTCTGTGATAAACACTATATGGTCCCATCCACACAGGAAAGAGCAGTATAATGAGGTTAACTTAAAGGTACATTTGTTTAATTCACAAAACTGCCCATTATTCTGAAATGATGGGTTTCTTATTCTTGGGGATATTAAACTATCCTTTCCTTCATAAATTATTGACGATAATATGTGTTAGTCATCTTCTTTAATCCCTTCCGGCAAAATTAAAATTTGGCAGTCTAGGTGAGTCTCCCCAGTTTTATTTTGGAAATTTTACTAAATTCTAGGCAGTAGAATCTAGACGTTTAAAACCTGCTATTCTGTATGAGCAGCTCTTTATCTGAACTAAGGGACACCACCACTTGGCCTCTCTTTCCGTTTATATATTCATAGCGTTTAAAGCCCAGAATTATACTGATAAAAAACAGAGGACACACGTACTTAGGTGTTTAGTCTGGGGAGTCATATTTTTGGTAGGAAATTTTATTAATGCCTTGAAATCCTTGTGAGAAACTAATTATTTCAGTGCCTTTACAAATACAGATTTTGAAAAAGAAATGCTTGTAAGTGCAGTACATTATGCATTTGAATCTTTGCAAAGCATTTTTAGTTTCCATCTGTGTCATCACTTTTTGAAATTTCATGCTTTGTACATCCTTATATTTAAAGAGATTGATAGTATGAATACCAAAAAACTGGACTCACTGAAAGGACCTTCTACATCTCCCTTTAAGTTTTATTTAAATAAAGAAAACACTATTTGCTTGCTATATTGTGGCATTTTGCCTTTCAGATCTTTGGTGCTTTTTTCTTTCTTTCTTTCTTTCTTTTTTTTTTTTTTCATCTTACCATTTAAAAATGAAATGAACAGAAGAGCAGATGTAAGTTATATCTATATACTATAAAAGATAGTATTTCACAAAAATATAAAAATTTGTTTTTCATTTGACTAGACTGATATTTATGTGGGAACTGAAGTAGGTATTTTAATTCCCAAAGTTTTAAGAAATGATTGTATGCTTTGTGGCTTACCCATGCTTTCACATTCACCTTCCTGATACCTTCCTGGGTTTTTCACTATTGATTGATGTCCATTTCCATTATCATCTAAAGGTCAATAAGAAGATGAAATAACCTGCCAATGATTTCACTTTGTCAAGAATTTAGAGCAGTTTGTGACCCAGCAAATTTAGATCAACTCTGGATTTAGTTTTTCCATCATGGTCCTACATCTTCACGTATTAGATAATTGAGAGCATCTCTTATGATGAAAACACATTAGATAAATATATATGTTTACTTATCACACTGTTCTAAGCTCTTTACCAACATCATCTGATTTAATCCTCACGGCACCCGTGGGCAGTAGGTTCCAGTTATTGGCCTGTTTTATGATTGAGAGGATCGAGGCTTTCAGAAGCAGTGCCACTTTCCCTTAGGAGTCCTGAACACTGGGTACGCGTTTGCACGATACTACCTTTTGTTTTTAAGATTTGCAAGTTTTCATCTCTTTTTGCACATCTCAAATTATTTTGGCCCTCTACACTACACTGTGAAATATCAGGAATTTCATTATCTATTCAGGCCAACTTTTAAATAATATGGCTAGTTCAGTTACTTTTAAATTTGCCATATTAATGCCGTTTTTCTTCATCAGTCATTAAAAAACACCTTTATCTCATCTACCCAGTGCAAGAGAAATGAAAGGTCATTATACCAGGCTCTGTTTCAAGGAGTTCACACGTGTAAAGCACTTACTGCGCATGAATAATGATAAAATAATAACTCATTAGTCCTTTATAGGTATCATTTCATCTTTATCAGCATCCTGTGAGAAAGCTGCTGTTATAGATAGTATAATATACTGTGCTTAACTTTCAGAAGTAAGCGTAACTTTTCAAATTCAATAAATGCTAATTGAGTAACCACTCTTTGCAGATTGTTAAATACTGTAGAAAATAAATAGGCTAGTAAGACACAGTCCTTACCTTTGAAGGAGACAAAGTCATAAATTACTGTAATGAAAGGTAGGGTTAATATAACGAGTATAATAAGAGAACTGCAAACAGACAAGCCAGTGGGGCCAAGTCATGATTGGTTAGATGGGTCAGGATGAAACGGATCAGGATGAAACAGACCTTTCATCAGACTAGAGAATAAGCCGTACGGTGGTCTAGACTCAGAACAATGAGAACAAAGCGCAGCAGGACAGAAGCACAGAATGTGGTTATGGGCCAGCAAGCAGTCCTGCTGAGCAGGAGTGTAAGGCAGTAATAAAAACAGATTACTAAGCCAGGAACTGAGCAGTGACTAAGCCAGGAACTGTGTGAAGCAATTTACATGAATTATTTTAATTAACCCTTAGAATCCTTTGATATAGGTGCTATTATTGTTCTTGCTTTGCCAACAGGAGCACCGAGGCACAAAGAGGCGGAAGGACCCCCCCAGGTCACAATTAGGATCTGGGGGAGGCAAGTCTTGCATCCAGGCATTCAGGCTCCAGAGTCCACTTTCTTACCCAATACACTGTACACCGCATCCTCCCCTCCCCTCCCCTTGAGTGGGAGAAGGAACTGGAAATATGGATCCAAGTTTTATTGCTACAGGCTACAGTGCCCAATATTAAGTATAACATGTAAAACCCAAATAGGATCAGAATAGAGCTTAAAAGTAAAGTGCAGTTGCCAGTTTGCAGAAGAGAAAATTGGAAGACCTGTTTTCATTAGGAAATGTCAAGGTTCCTGTACACAGTAGTGATTTTACCTAAATGAGTATCTCCACTGTTTTTCTAGATACTTATTAAAAATACAAAGAAATGAAAATATTTGTTGGATTCTCTATTTAAAATGTTGCCCTTCAAGTTATTGAAGTGAAAGGGGAAAAGTAATCATATCTAATTAGGTCTGTAATATGCATCTCAAGAATAGATGTAAGGAAAGAAGCAGTGTTTATTTGATAATGAATAGCACTGTTCCTTTGATTAAGGGCATGGGTGAAATTCTCTGCTGACTTAGCCTGTTCATTGCCCTGGTGCATTATTCTATTGAAGATAAATGAGTTTGACTAGCCACTTTCCTCTTTGATTCAGGCAGCTGGATTTAAAGAATGAACCATAGGGAAAACAATTTTTCCAAAACCTGTTTTCTATGAATGAAGCTTTGGCAGAACAATGACCATTTCTGAAATTTCAATCTTCTTCTAGATTATGGTATCAGCTAATGAATGTTGAAAGTTCAGATGGCCACCAGATGGGTTCCATATGTACATTATCAGGAAGACATATACACGACTGTCCTCAGGTCAGAGAAAGGAGACAGTGGCATTGGTTGCTTTGTCTCGTCTGTTCACAAGTAATGATTACACGGGCTCATCCATGCTCTTTTGCCTGGCTGAGGCTGGGGTGGGTGACTGGATGGGGTCCTTTCCAGTAGTAAGATTTATGATTAACATGACTGATAGCAGTAGCATTTGGAAGATGTTTGGCTGGGTAGGACTGCAGTTTGCAGTTGAAGGAGCTCAGCATGTCTAAGACTTGCAGTGCGGATTCTTTGGTTCACAATCCAAAAAGACAGAGGAACTGTTTGCAGATACTTCAGTCTTCTTGATTTTAAACTGTGAATTGTGCTTTAAATTCAGGACTTTAATTAGCTAATATCTTCAAATGATCCAAAAATCAAAGTATTTACATTGAGGGATCCCATTTCCACCCTGTTCCTGTCCCTCACCTCTCTTCTCCCCTATATTACCACTTTTATTAGTTTCTTACGTATTCCTATGTTTCTTTATACAGATATACCAGATATGCATATGTAGTCTTAGTTCCCTTTTTCTTATACAAAATATAGCATGCTGTAAACGTTTGCTTTTTCACTTAGTAATATATTTTGGAGACCTTTCTATGTCAGTACACAGAAAGTTTTCCCATTGTTTTTATGGCTGCATAATATTCTGTTTTGTTGCTGTACCATAGTTTACTTCATTAGTTCCTCTATTAATGGACGTTTAGATGGATAACAGTGTTCCTATTACAGACAATGCTGCAATGAAGAGCCTTTTCCTGTGTAATTGAAATTCATCTTAATGTCAAATCAATACAAGTACATAAATCATCATTTTAATACCCAATATGAAGCTTTCTATTTTTGGGAGAACTTTTGCACAGCATGTTATTAGATAAGATTATTGTGTGTGTGTGTATAGAATATTTCCTTTACATTATGCCAAAGATAAAAATAGATTAGAATCTGTCTGTGCACATGTATATAAATAATTTTGACAGCATCTCTGTCAGATTTTTTTAAAATGATCTTTCTACCCAGTATCCATATGTCTTTTTTTTTTTTTTTTTTTTTTTTTGTGGTACGTGGGCCTCTCACTGTTGTGGCCTCTCCCGTTGCGGCCTCTCCCGTTGCGGAGCACAGGCTCCAGACACTCACGCTCGGCGGCCATGGCTCACGGGCCCAGCCGCTCCGCGGCATATGGGATCTTCCCGCACCGGGGCACGAACCTGTGTCCCCTGCATCGGCAGGCGGACGCTCAACCACTGCGCCACCAGGGAAGACCCCATATGTCATTTTTTTTAAAGCAATTTAATTTTTGTTAGTAAATTTCAGTGAAGATAAATTTTCTACCTACCATTTTTTTGCCCCCAACACTGAATTTTTCCAGTCTCTTTGTCATTCTTCTTGGAGGACAATACAGTGGTAAATCTTTAGGAAGTAGTTAAGACAGTTGTCATGTTTATGAAGAACAAGCCAAAGTAAATGCTATCAATGTGAATCATGAGGATTTGAAAAAATGACCAAGGTCTTCATGTCCAGTAATGGCAGAGTAGCTTGTCTCAGACCAGCCCACCCACTGAGAATAACCAGAAACACTGGACAAAGTGTTTTTTAAAAATAAATTTGGACTTCTGCTTTTGGAAGTATGGGGTAGATGTAATTTTCCCCTATTCTTCCTGCTAAGTACAGCTAAAAACCTTGTACACTGTATATAAAGCAAACATGAATCTGAAAGGTGGAACGAAGGAAGCAGATTGGCTGGGGAACTTGGGATAAGGAACGACATAGTGGTCACTCACGATAAGAACGGAAATAGAGAGGAACTTCCTCAGCTTGATTAAAAACAGCTACAAAAACCCTACAGCTTACATCATAGTTGGTGAAAGACTTAATGGGAACAAGTCAAGGATGTACACAGTCTCTATTGCTATTCAACACAGTACTAGAAGTTCTAGTCAGTACAATAAGGCAAGAAAAGGAAATAAAAGTCAGGTGGATAAAGGAAAGGAAAATATAAAATTGTCCCTATGTCAAATGACATGATAGTCTATGTACAAAACCCCAAGGAATCTACAAAAACTTTCTAGAATTGCAAGGTGTGTCCAGCAAGGTTGTATGATTCAACATCAACTCACAAAAATCAGTTGGATCTGTTTTAATGAACATGTGGAAACTGAAAATAAAATACAATACCGTTTACAATCCTTCAATAAAAAATGAAATAGCTGGGTATATACCTAACAAAACATGTTTAGGACTTGTATGCTGAAAACTACAAAACACTGATGAAAGAACTCACAGAAGACTTAAATAAAATAAAGAAACATACCATGTACTTGGATTGAAAGACTCAACCTATTAATGATGTCAATTCTCCCCTAATTGATATCAGTTTAACACGATCGATATCAAAATTCCAGCAAGATTTTTGAAATTATAGACAAAATTATTCTGAAGTTTATATTGAAAGGCAAAGGAACTAGGATAGCCAAAACAATTTTGAAAAAGAATAAAGTGGGAGTAATCATTCTACGTGATTTCAAGACATTATATTATATTGGTATAACTACAGTAATCAAGACTGTGTCTTATTGGAAGGATAGATGCATGGATCAATGGAACAGAATAGAGAAACCAGAAATAGCTCCACACAAATATATCCAACTGATTTTTTTGACAAAGGTGGAGGAAGGATAGGCTTTTCAAACAAGGGCGCCAGAACAATTACATAGACAAAATAATGAACTTGACCGAAATCTCACACATTATACAGAAATTTATTCAAATGGATCATAGTTTGAAATGTAAAACTATAAAAATTTTTGACAAAAACGTAGGAGAAAATTGGGGGACCTGAAGATTGGTGAAGAGTTCTTAGATATAACACCAAAAATTATTTCTCTTCTAGAAAAGAAATAATTGAGAAACTTGGGTTCATCAAAATTAAATCATCCTGCAGCACTTTTTTCCTTGAACATTTGCTGATTTGTAAGAGGCTTGGGGCTTAAGTATAGCATAAAACTGCAGATAAGAAGTTAGGTGACAGTTCAGAGTTTTCATTAATTTCATGGGGGCTGCAAAAATAAAACATAGAGATCAAGGGTCACTGGAGAACTTGGGATTTGTTTTTAAAAAATCAAATTGAAATTCTAGAACTGAAAAAACAAAAACAAGTTAAAATCTCAGCAGATGGGTTAAAGCACTTTAGACACAGCAGAAAATTGATGAATTGAAGTTACCAGCAAATTTTTAACTGAAGAATGTATACAAGAAAACATGAGAAATACAGAAAAGTGCCTAAAAGACATGTGGGCCATAGTGAAATACATATATGTAATGGAATTCCCAGGAGGAGAAGCGAAATTAAAGCAATATTTGGGGACAGAATTGATGTCTGAAGAAATACCAGTAAAGAAGTTTCCAAAACTGATGAAACACACGAATTGAGACAGAATCAAGGAGCTCTGCCTACTGTAAGCAGGATAAATACAAAGAAAATCAGATGTAGGCCCATCATAGGAAAAAATGCTGAAATTAAAAGAAAAAATCTTAAAAATAGCCAGAGGAAAAAATACTTTCAAAGAGGAACAGTAAGACAGACAATTGGATTAAAATTAACCATTTCCTGAGCTATAAAGCATAATGAAAAGGTGGAAGCCACATTTCTAGAATGCTGAAAGGGAATAGCTCTCACTAGGAATTTTACCCAGCAAAAATATTCTTTTAAAATGTAGGCAAACCTATTTACAGTGGAAAAAAAAAAGAACAGTGATTATCTGAGGCTGTTAGTTGATGCAGGGATGGACAGCAAATGGGAACCAGGAAACTTGGCGTGATAGAAATGTTCTGTGTTTTGATTGGGTTGGAGGTTTATTAGAAATCATTAAACTGTGTATGCCTCAAATGGATGCAGTGTTTACTGTTCGGAAATTATATACCAGTAGTTGACTTTAAAATGGAGTCAGATTTCTGTTTCCAGCCAAGATTAAAAGAGAGGGACTAGTTTACTTTCCCATGTGAAACAACTTTTAAAAGCTAGGCAAAACAACAAAACATTGGTTTTTATGACGTTGGAAGTCAGGCAACAAAGGACAGTGGTCTCTGGGAAGTGGGAACCAAATGAACAGTAACATTGCACCAGATTTCTGCCTGAAGAGAGTTTCCAGGCTGCGGAGCTGGGAGGGGCACCCACTTGAAGCCCAGGGGTCTTCCTGAGTAGAGATTGAGATGTGAGTCCAGAGAGAGAAAAGATTTGCAGAGCTGGGTACTGGTAAGTGCATGTATTTGAGGAAACTCTTTGCGGCCAGGGTAAGAACCACTCTCAGATTGAAGGGGGCAAATCCTCAGACCTCTGGCTGGCTGAGAATCGTTCCTGCTCCCACCAGGCAATCTGGAAAACCTCATACACAGTTCACATAGCATTGGGTAAAGTCTCAAAATGACTTTGCCTCAGTAATGGGGCAAAATTAACCTCAAATTAAATGCTGCTCTATTAAGACCTGTCAGAGTTTGAAAGGAAGAACTGAAAGGATCAAACTATTTCCAGTTAACTGTGTCCCAGAACAAAGCTCAGGCATCTCTCAAGGGTTCATGACCCACATTTTGAGAACTGCTGGACAATGAAATACCTCATAGTGACTGTTTTAAATCTCTGGATTAAATCAGACAATTTAGAAGATTTTGTAAGAAGGGAAGAACTGGGTTGTTCTCATGGTCTGTGCTGCCCCCAGTGGCCTTCCTCTGGCTGTGACATCAGGAAAGAAGAGGTGCAAATACGGAACTTAAGAGGTCTCTGAGAACTTGGTTATTCAAACCTGTTTCTACTGTTAGACAGCTCTGACTTTATCATCCATCTTTCCAGGAACTCAGGGCTGCGTAAGTCAGATTTTGCAGTACCTGTTTCTTTGATTCTTTGTTCAAGTGCCTATTTTATGAGATGAAGAGCAATTTTTGTACTGTTGGTTCCCAGCTGTGGGAGCCCAACATCACTTTTGGTGGGTGTTGAAAGACACTTTCTTTATTGAGATTCAAGGCTTTTATCTCAAACAGAACCTTGGTCCTGTTGGATTGACCATCATCACTTTTTACAGTGCAAACATTTGTTGAGTGTCCAAACACTTCCATCAGTGCTCCATATGAACAATAGATATGCAAGGATGGGACTGTACAGCATGACTTCACAGTCATCCAAAAGCAAAATCCTAAACTGTGGATAAACCGAACCTGTTTCCAAGATGGCTTCTGGCGTCATCATAACTCTATTTTGAGCATTACAGGAAGGTATTACATATTCATATACATAAACCCATACAGATGTGTTTGTCTCAAAAAATATATAGTGTTTTATATAACCTCAGAGCAATTCAAAATCCCCAAACCGTATCTCTAGACTCCATTTCCATTTGCTCTTTCTCTTGAAATATCCCTTATTATTACTTACGTAACTCCTCCTTAACAACTTCTCATATTCTGGGCAGGGAACAAGGTTGCTAACTGAAGATTCTAGGAGCCTGAGTTCACAGAATACCCACCTACCTCGACTTTACTGCAGCAGAAACAAGGATACAGTCATAGTGTCACCTTCGAGGACAGAGCACTGACATTTGGCACTGTTTAGAGGAAATTTGACATTCCAACAAATTTCCTCATCCTCTTAAAGGAGCCTTCCTTTCACAACCAGCAAATACCAGTCTGTTCTCCTGTCTGCAGGTGGAGCTCACTAGAGTGTGAGAAACCCGTCAAAAGAAGGCAATACTCTGTCTCATTGTCCTTGCATTCTGCTTCCACAGTGGTTTGGGGGAAGTTCCGTTACTTATCTTCTCTCCGAACTCTTTTCTCATATATGTAAATGAATCCTCTTGAATATTGCCCAGTGAAATCTTAGACCTTTATCTAAGAAGTTTAAAAAGCCACCCACAAATCCAATATCACTGCGATGCTTTCCACTGAACAGGGTGACTTTTGTTTTGCATTGTTGCATGAGAAGGCTGATCTGGGAGGCACAGAGCCAAAGAGCAAATAACTCCCAGCTCCAGATTGCTCCTTTTCTTTGACAGTTCTCCCTGCAGGGGGAGAGTAAGAATCTGGCTTCATTAAGGACTTCTTTTGTAACAGACATAGAGCCTACCACTACTTTTTTATTTGTTGAGACCTAATAGGATACTCAGCTGAATTCTAAAGCCAAGATGAAATCGCTACCTGTGGGAGTTCCCCTCTAAGTATTAGTAACATTCAGACCTTTGAAGGAGGCCAGCTGCCAGTGGTATGTGGTAGGTTTTACTTTCTTTTTCTTTCCTGCATGTGGCATTCAAAAAAAAGGGAACTAAATCCTAAATGTGTTTCTGTTAATAATTAAAATGAAGCAGCGATAATGCAAGGTTGGATGCTATTTTAAAAAGATTCCGACATTGGTATATCCAGTCATTTGCAAGTTTCACATTTGGAACTTTGCCTTCCACTTGTGGAAGTAGGCCGAGTAAAATCAATTCTGCACAATTCTAGAAGTCCTAAGGAGCTCTCATGCCTATGGGTCATGTAAAAGCTACTGAACCTTCCTTGTCAACTAGTTAGCGCGCAGTGGAGAGGGGGGAAAGCAAGCAGGAGTTCCGTCATGACATTTTCTAGTTATCACCATTCTGAACCATTTGGTTTAGAAAGTTGAAAAAGGGTTGCTCAGGTTCACGGTCTTGTGTAAAACAATAGGAGCTGGATATGTTTCAGAATTAAGAAAGGTCCAGCTTTAGAAGGATCATAAAATGCACGCGGCATGGAGTAATAGTCCCCAGGGTCTGGAGCGGCACCCCACAATCGAACACGTTAATATTTCCAAAACATATGAATATTCACAGAAAGAGGAATAAATTGAAAAGTATTACTGTCGGCTCATATCAAGTTTTACTGCCAAATGTATTTGCTTAAATTTGGTTTTCAACTGTGGCATTGCTAATAAGGGGCTATGGACATACGTTGCAGTGACAGAGATAGAGCACGACAAGCCTGGTCGAGTCCTGGTAATATTTAATAGAACCGAATCACAGGGCTGATAATTTATGATCTCTCCCTACTGGACCAGTTACTTGCTTTTCCCTTTTCTGACCTTCTCTTTGCATATCTGTCAAACAGGGGTAGTATTTGCTTTGTAGGCTTTTATGAGGATAAGATAATGTAAGTTAAACACTAAACAGTGATTGGCAGACAGTGGCTGTTCAATAAATGTTAGCTATTAAAATTTTGCCTCTTCTCTTCCCCCTTCCCTTTTATGAGATAAAAATTTACTGATACAGTGGTTGCAGCGCCACTCTGGAAACAGGCTTAAGTGATGTGGAGTGCCCTGATTTTACTGGAGAATTAAAAGTCTAAATTTTAAGATTGAAAACTCATTTAGTGTTAAATGACTAATACAACTTTAAAATTTGTTTATAGAATGACTAAACTTTTCAGTGATGAATGAGTGTTTCTATTAATGTCATATCATATTTAAATTTCTTGAATGCTTTGTTTTAGCTGTATTTGAGGAAGGAATATTTACCACTAGCTGATTTGCCATTATGAGGCCCCTTTTAAAGTTTCTATCCAGGTACTCGTCTTCTAGAAAAATATTTGAAAAGCATAGTGTCTGATGGTAGTGCCGTCACAAAGATATAACCAAGGTTTATAATTTAATATATTGGAAAAGTGGCATTAGGAGATAAGTCTCTTCCAATTTTACCCCCCCCCAAATTTTATAAGAACTTTAATGGGCTTTTAGTGCAATACAGTTTAAAGTAACTTTTGTAAACACAAATAGACCCACAGACATAGAAAATAAACTTACGGTTACCAAAGGGAGAAGCAAGGGAGTGATAAATTAGGAGTGTGAGATTAACATATACACACGACTATATATAAAATAGATAACCAACAAGGACCTACTGTATGGCACAGTGAACTACACTCAGTATTTTGTAATAACCTGTAAGGGAAAGGAATCTGAAAAAGATTGCGTGTGTGTGTGTGTAACTGAATCACTTTGCTGTTCACTGAAACTAACACAACGCTGTAAATCAACTGTACTTCAATTAAAAAATAAAGTATCTTTCGTAAAGTAGACCTTTACTTTTAAATCCTTAAGGCTCCCTTTTTAAAAGGGGAAGAACGAAAGCAGAAGGATTTCAAGAGAAGAAAGAGGTTAGCTTACTTGATGGGCATATGGCCCTCAAGACTTATTAGCATTTAAGCGGACGGAGTGGGTCTGCCTATATTTACATGCATTGTATCACCTGCCTTCACAGCTGAACTATCAGCAGAAAGTAGGCATCATGTACTGCAAAGCTGGACAGAGCACGGAAGAAGAGATGTACAACAATGAATCAGCCGGCCCAGCCTTTGAGGAATTCCTCCAGCTATTGGGAGAGCGCGTTCGGCTCAAAGGATTTGAGAAGTATCGTGCGCAGCTTGACACCAAAAGTAAGAAATACTTATACCCTCCTACTAGGTATATCGTCCTCCTGCTGTGTTGACGTTCACCTGATAAGTTGCCTGTAAAACAACATGGCCACTTACTGTAGAAAACTGCTGGTGATGGGGGAGAGGAAGAAGCCAGGGAGGGAAGATGTGGCTCTAAAACAATTGAAGACCATAGTCAAAGTAGCTAGGATTGGACTTTTAAAAAAATAGTGTTATCAGAAATGGGGAAGGTAGAAAGCAGTGGATGGAGATCATGCAGAATTGCCCCTGGATAGTGTTGCACAAATTTCACTATATTTAGCTGAAAAACTCCTGCAACTTAAAACCATCTGGTTGCAAGCCCTAGAATTTTTGACGTTCACTAACTCATTTCATAATCCTTGTGCATATCTGTGTAGTCAGTCATTGTATGGTTTTTTTAATTTTTATATTTTAATATCTAGAGGTATTTTTGTTTATTTATTTCCTGTTATTATTGTCCATAGTCTAACTTAATCTCTAAGCAAATAGGCTTAGCTTTGATATTAGTTTGGCTCGTAAAATGTGTTGATTCAAAGCACAATAGTGTAGCAGTCTGTTTACCTACAACTCGTGAACATAGAGGTTTGTCCCTTCCCATTCCCAGGTGGTTAATAAAAGAGTTATGTTCTCAAGTATCTAGAGTATGTTGACTTCTGCTATGCGTCTGTGTGAAGGCAATTTTAAATTTTATCTCAAAATCCATCCATAGACACCTGTGACCTGTTTTTCTTTGAGAGGGTCTTTGGATTAGTACATCTGTATTGCAGTCTATAGTAATCGCTCTGATTTTCTGTACAGGAAATTAAATAAGGAGTTGAGTCATGAAAACAGAAAAGCATTCATAAACTCTACTGCAGGGAAGAATTTCCTGTTGCCATGGTTTTGCTGTTGCCAACTTGGAAACGACATGCAGGAGAACCTATGAAAAACCATAAATAGCCTAGACTCTTAAATATTATTTGAACGTTCCATACTCTGCTTGCAGCTGCATAATGTGTTAAATCTCGATATGCCCTTAAACTCTTTTTATCAAGATATTTTGACATTTCCTTTGTAATTCCTTCACGTTGTCCGGATTTGTTGTGTTATGTAAATTATCACCACAAAGAGCTATTAAAAGGGTCTGGGAAGAAAATGTAATTAGCGCCTTGATTCTGTCAATGAATGGCCAGATTGGGAGTTGGTAAGATTATTTATTATTTGTGTATTTACAGGGTCCCAGCCATCTCTTGATGATGAAGGGCAATGTGAGAAATGTATAGCAAGGGCAGACTTAAGCAGTGTGGCACTGAGTAAGGCAGTGGAATAAGCAAACTAAGCACTTTGCACATTTTGCCCCAATATGCCAGGAACTGCAAAGGCCTGGATCAGCACACTGCCTCTAATGGCACATTTTTCAGTTATGTAATACATCCATCTGGGAAGGGTTCCTTTTCACTGAACTACTCTCCTTTAAGGCTCCGTGTAACCTTCTGAGGCATAGCTCCTGAGAAAGAGGGTTCAGTTTCCTTTTTTATCCTTTCAGAGGGTCAAGTTTCCTAAAGGGAATGAAAAGTAGGAAAGTGTTTCCATTCTAAAGCCTGAAGAAGACAGTATGCATGTTTATCTCTCTTACTCCAAGCTAGAAGAGACCATTAGCCTCATCACTTAAATGGGTATTAAACAATAACAGACCACAGAAATAGGGATCAACCAGCCTCTGCACTCTCCCCAGCAGCCTCCTACTGGCCAGGACACACCCAGAGGTGAGACTTGGTTCTGTGTACTGTGAGATAAGCTCACCACATCTTACCTAACTTTATGCTGTGTTAAGAAACGCTTTCAATAAGATCTTTTTTTTTTTTTGCGGTACGCGGGCCTCTCCCTGCTGTGGCTTCTCCTGTTGCGGAGCACGGGCTCCGGACGCGCAGGCTCAGTGGTCATGGCTCACAGGCCCAGCCGCTCCGCAGCTCGTGGGATCCTCCCGGACCGGGGCACGAACCCGTGTCCCCTGCATCGGCAGGCAGACTGTCAACCACTGCGCCACCAGGGAAGCCCTCAGTGTGATCTTTAAAAAGAGAAAATGCTTTCCAGAACGTGTGTTCCTAAAGGATCGCTCCGTCTCCATATGACAGTGTAGTTGTCACTTGGATCTGTGGATTTGTAGTCTTCATCAAATTAAAATACTATTTGCCAAACTCATTTTTTAATTTTTCTGCACCTCCACCTTCTGAATCTCTAATTACTCATATATTAGGTCACTTACTAGTTGTGATTCGATTTTTAAACTTTTTTTCCCCTCTGTGCTTGTGTTTGGATAATTCCAATGAATGCATTTAAGGCACTGTATTTTTCTTTTCTTCCATAGTGTCTTAATCTGCTATTATCCAATCTAGTGAAGTTTTCATTTCAGATATTGTGATTTTCAGGTCCAGAAGTTGCATTTGGGTTTTCTTTTCTTTTTTTGGGGGGGGGGGTTCTCTTTTCTTATATTTTCCATATTATTCTCATTAGGTTCATGTCCTCCTTTAAAGCCTTGAGCGTATTTAAAATAGCTGTGTGAAAGTCTTTGTGTGCTAATTCCATCATCCCTGTCACCTGGGGTCTCCCTTTAACAGATTTTCTCCTGTTTTTGAGTTACGTTTTACTGCTTCATCTGTCTGGTTATTTTTGATTGGATAGTGGACCTTGTAAATGTTTCTTCATTGAGGACCTGGATTTTGTTGTCTTCTTTAAAGAGTGTTATTTTATTTTGGTGGGCAATTAATTTAATTATAGAACAGCTTGATCTTTATGAATCTTGTTCTTAGGCTTTTTTAAAGCATACCTATAGTAGCCTTTACTCTCTGGCTAATTTAGCCCTCCTGCTAAGGCACCTGAATACCAGCATATTCAGTGAGGTATCTCTGCTGTGGTCAGTCAGAAGTTGAATGACTTCTACCCCTGTGTGAACTTTGAGGATGGTTTGGCTGACAAATCTCTGGTAGTTGTTATTTCCCCAATAGTTTTTCTTTTCTTTTCTTTTCTTTTCTTTTCTTTTCTTTTTTTTTAACTGAGATATGATTGACATATAACACTGTATTAGTTTTGGGTGTACAACATAATGATTCAGTATTTGTATATATTCCGAAATGATCACCAAAATAAGTCTAGTTAACATCTGTCACCATACCTAGTAACACAATTTTATTTTCTTACGATGAGAACCTTTAAGATCTACTCTCTCAGCAACTTTCATTTACGAAATACAGCGTTATTAACTGTAGTCACCATGATGTACCTTACCTGAATGTTTTTTCTTTCCCTGGCTTTTGGAACCTCACTCTGTGCTTGTGCAGCTTAATATTCAGCCCAAGGCTCAAGGGAACCCCTGTGTAGATTTCCGAGCCTTTTCACCGTGTGGTTTCCTCTTCTTTGGTATTCTGCCCAGCAAGTATCAGCCGCCTCAACCTTCCAGACCTCCAGCACGTTCTGGCTCCCCTCTTCAGATCCCTGCTCTGTGCCGTTGTTTGGAAAGTACTTCCAGGTAGAAAGCTGGGTGGGGATCATAGGGCTCACCTTCTTTGATACTTTTTTCTCAGGGAACACTATCCAATGCTGCCTATTGTAAAATGTCTGAAAAAAGGTTGTTTCAGGTATTTTGTCTATTTTTCTATTTATTTACAACGGGAGAGCAGGTCCTCTACCAAGTGCTGTTATGGCCAGAAGTAGAAGTCTTAGACACTTGTTACGTGTCATCTCATTTAATCCCCACAAACTCTGCTAGATACCAGTTATCCCCATTTTACAGAATTGGCTTCTTTAGATCAACTAACGTGCCCAAGGTTAGGCAGCTAGTAAGCATTAAGGAGGGAGAACAGGTCCTAGTGTTACGGTTAATGACGTGTTTAGAGAAAGCGTAAATGTAGAATTAGGTACAGTGAAGCCCGCAGAGCTCTGCCTTGTGGCTGTATCTTCCCCTCTCTCGAGCCCTTGAGCTAAAAATACTCAAGCCGTCTCATGAGACATCTCCACTTGTCATGTATTATAATTATATTCAGATTTTAGTACTTCGGTAAAGGAGGAAGAGGCTCAGGAAAGGAAGGATTGATGGAACTGTCAAACCATTTCTTCTTTTTCCCAGTGTTCCATACAAAGTCCAGTTTCCATCTCAGAAATAAGGACTTCTAGCAAACAAGCTACAGGTGTGTCAGGGGTTGGAACAGTTCTGCAGTGAAGAAACTTTCAGGAGTAAATTTTTTTCTCCTTTTTTTGTTTCATTATTTGGATGGCATAACCTCTAGATAATTACCATCCCCTCACACTACAGTAAATACGAAAATAAGCTTCCCACCAAGCAGTTTATTATTTGAAAGCTGGAGACCACCCTCATTTTAAGCTGTGTGTATGGATTATTATTGGGGAAATTATTTCCCGAATGAAGCATGTTTGTCAAGTCAACACGTAAGAGACTTAGAAACCCTTTGAAAAGCATTCCTTCAAAGCTCTGCCTTCTTTGATTTGCCACAATATTAGTGAATGCTTGTTACTTCCCCCATTTTTCAGCAGTATTATAAAGATCGTTGAGGGCTTCCCTGGTGGCGCAGTGGTTGAGAGTCCGCCTGCCGATGCAGGGGACACGGGTTCGTGCCCCGGTCTGGGAAGATCCCACATGCCGCAGAGCGGCTGGGCCCGTGAGCCATGGCCGCTGAGCCTGCGCGTCTGGAGCCTGTGCTCTGCAACGGGAGAGGCCACAACAGTAAGAGGCCCGCATATCGCAAAAAAAAAAAAAAAAAAAAAAAACATTGAGATTCACGATCTTAGAGGAGATGGAAGACTTTTCATAAAGAAAATAAATCCTTTATTTGGAATATTTAACCTTTGATAAAGAAGGGAGTAAAACTAGCATTATTTAAATGTTTCACACATGCAAAGGACTGTTTGGAGTTCTAGAGACTGATGAATGAAGAAAAGTTTTCTTTTTTCATCTCCTAAACTTTAAACTGTGTTATAGTGTAAGGTTTTTCCTTTGAGTGTTACTGAGATGCAGTTGGCAAAGAAATTAAAATATGTAAAAGGCCCTATTTAAGGCAGCTACACTTTTTATCTCAACTGCACAAAATTCTAAGTTCTGATCAACACATTTCTTGAGCATCTTTATGGGCTAGTACTTTCATATGCATTGTTTCAATCCTCAGAACAGTGAGAAGAATATCGAGGGGCGAGGGGTGGAGAAGTGAAGTGACTTGTTTGTGGTCATTTAGTAAATGATGCTGGAGGTATTGGAATTCAGGTCTTCATACTTGCAGGTGGGAATCCAGGTAATTGCAGGTATCTTGCAAAGTGCTCAGTAGGTAGAAGATAGTAGTGACTGATTCCTAAGTACCTGTCCCACATCATCGCTTATCCTTTTCTCACCATATATTAGTGATTTTAAGAAGCCTTCAGTCCTGGGCACATACACATGCATACTTGCACGTTCCCTGAACTGACACAGTATGAATTCTCCTGTCATGGCAAAGGGTGGTATTACAAACTCTCCTTGATCCCTTCCTCAGTGAAGTAAAGTAACCTACCTCCTGACCATGGTTAAAGGTACACTGAAAAAACATGAGTAAATATGGTAGATGCCAGAGAAGGTGGGATTCTCGACTTCCCCAAATACTTTGTTACAGAGTGTGTGAAATAGTACTACAAGGAGGCGTGAACAGTACTACAGAGGTGTGCCATCCAGTGTTCCAGATGTTAATACTTGTCCCCGGCTGTGCTTCTGAGCATTGACCTCTGCATCCCCAGACCCGGAGGCAAGCTTTCATAGAAGGGAGATCTGGGGTCTTAAATGGATGGCCCTCAGCAGCCAGCTGACTGTTGTAGGATTTCAAGCTATGGATAATAATCAGATCCGCAACCTGTCTGCGATTTTGTTCTGCCTTTGATGTGTTCCGTGGTGGTGAGGACGTTCATAAGCTGAGCTTAAGCTTTCTTCATTCTATTGACTTTATTAGTCTATGTGCAATTAGGTCATTAAATTGCTTTTCTCTTTGTATTCATAAATATTTAAAACTAGGAACTTCCCCAAAATCAAATTGCTTAGGCTTGATCCTTTATCTAGCTTTTCTGAAGTCGAACGTATCTGTTAGTGACCAGGAAGTGGTTACATAAAAATCGAATTACTTTTTCCTGATTCAGATTCCTACACATCCACCTTTATCATCCAAGTTTTATTCCCCTTAAAGCAAAAGAGTTGAGCCAAGAGAAGTCAAGGATGAATATGACAATGACCGGATCTGAAACTGCTTCTACAAACTTATTAACCTCTTCATACCATGTTCAAATAGAAGTGCCTAATGTAGGGTATTATCACTTATCGACACCTTTTCAAAGCAGCTGACAAGAATATTCTCATCATTCCTCAATTATTCAGTGTCTTCTTATCATCTAGGTTGAATATTAGAAATTTTATTTTCTATGACTAGCGGAGAGGGCTGACCTTATTAGTGGATATACACCATTCGCTGGTAGTATAATTTGGAGGCAAATCACATGATTATCAAGATGACCTATAAGATGCCCAAATTTATTTTTTAATTTTAAAGCTCCATACAAATAGGAAGGAGCATTATCTTCTTTTTATCCCTCTTCTATAAACATATTTTTCCCCTTAGAAATCACTCAGTATATACTCTTTTCAACCAGAGAAAAAAAGATTTTTGTCATTTTCCCAATGGTCATCTTCCTGATTTTCATTCTGTTAAGTGTTTCATGGTCTCAAGGTCACTAAAATAATAATAATAACAACATTAAATGCCTTATTCTTCAGAGAATATAACAAACATTCAGTTTCCATTCTCTCTGGTAAAGTTTAGCAATTCTATTATGTACAGTAATTTCAGGATTTTGGAATTCCTTTCTTCTCAGAAAGGAAAATTTCATTGTTTTGGCCCTAGTTTCATGTCTGAAACTTTTGAAACTGTTTCCAGACTGTTTAAAATGATCAGCAAAGCTGAGGTTTTCAGAGGTCCCTAGAAGAAGACGGGTCATGCAGCATCCATTGTATGAAATGAGGCAAGCGTCGGAAAGAGAGAAAGGACAAGAAATAGAAAACAAATTATCTTCAGGGTTGTCTTCATTTTTCTTTCCTGGTAGTAATGCCTTTAGAATTAGAAAGACATACAAAGCAAAATGTAGTAAATGAACACTGGATGATAATTTGTTTTCTAGTTCATTAACTTTGCTTTAAATTGACTTGAAACACATGTAAGTACTCATCACAGCTGACACATTGACTTGAAAGTTGTAAAATGTGCGAATCAGTTCTAGAGGTATTTATAGCGAGGGTCCTTAACAATAGAAACCTTCTTCATACTCAAGATCTGTCTTAAGTAGGTCAATGATTTATTGCAGTTGTATTTTTTTGTGGTAATCGTCATTAACATTTAGAAGATATTTTTCTTGGGGCTTTACGTGTTGGTACGTATCTTTGCAGTTTTTCAAAAGTAGTCTTTGCTTTATTCTACATTTATCTTGTTTTTAAAACCCTTTGTGTTTTATGCCCTCTTCAAAATTAAGATCCAGGGTTGAAACTCAGGGCTCTAGAACATCTTAACAGGTCTCTGCAAACCTCCGTTATGGTCTATTCTTGGAGCAACGCCTAAGGGCAGTGCAGCTACTGCATTAGAGTCCCCTGGGGGTGTTTATTAAAATAGATTCTTCTGCCCAGCCCCACACCTACGGAGCAGTATTTCTGGGAGTGGAGGATGGGAAGCTGCCTTTTAAGCGGCTTCCCAGCAGATTCCATGCACACTCCAGTTTGAGAACTACTGCCTTTCGGTACATGCCAGAGGCTGTCTTGCAGCGTCATTCTCTAAAATGCGGTAAAGTGTTTGCTCCTTAGCAATATGGTTGGTGGAGGATTGAGTTTACCCAAAATGAATGCATTTCTGTTCATTTTGCCGCCTGTAAGTCCAGGTCCTAATCTAAAGATATTCCCCTTCAATTGGACAGTTAATAATTCTCTTTGGTTTCCAGGTATTTATGAGCACGTTGATTTGTTAATGATTAAGGGGGTCGAGGTTGTTTTTCTCCTTAAGGAAGGTGAGAACAGAACACACTCAGTCTTAAATTGTTGGACATTGCTGTAATACCTTTGTTATTCAGCGTTACAGTCTTGTTAAGTTTCCATCTATTTGTTAAGAACAAAACGGTTCTCTTGCTTGAGTCAGAAGTATTGGAAAAAAATGTTCTGAACTTGAAGTCTGTGGACGGAATTCAGGGGTCTGTGATCTTGGATGGGAAGTAATTTTACATTTATCTTCACTGACCCCTAATTGAAATTTAGCATTTCCTTCAGTTATGAATGTAGGCAACACACCACAGTAGTATAAGCTCTACCTGTGATTCTATCACCAGTAGAAAGCATAGGTATTTTCATACTATATTGTTTGTTGTTGGAAGTATGTCAAGATACTGCTTATGCACTTCACTATGTCAGAATTATAGTAGTTATTAGACCAACTGCTCAAACTTATTATATAAATCTTATGCTATTATATCATTTTAAAATTGTTTTGATAGTGGTATTTTTCAATCTGTTGATTTCTGTTGAAATCTTATGTATTTTATGTTATGCATTTACAAATATTATTCTCAGAAGGAATCCAAAGCCTTCACTAGACTGCCAAGGGGGGGATTGGGTACAAAAAATGGGTAAGAACTCCTATACTGTGTCTTCTCTTAGGATGTCTTCATCCTAAACCATTTCCCTTTTTCTTTTTTTGAGCTCCATCTCTTAAACGAACTATTTTTCCTATTGTTACAGTTGTCTCATGTTTTTTTTTTTTTTTTTTTTTTAACTGTAGCTGATTCCACTGGAACCCATTCTCTGTACACAACATACAAAGACTATGAGATCATGTTCCATGTTTCTACCATGCTGCCATACACACCTAACAACAAGCAGCAGGTAAGAGATCCTTGTGTTATCTGTGGGTTTTTTTGCCCTTGTTTCATTTCCCCCAGAAGCCTAAGTGGCAAGTTTATAAAATCTTAAACCAGAATTTAATGTTGCACCTGTCACAGCAGCAGGAAGCTTTGTACTTTGTGGAAGTAAGGAATAGCAAATGAGCTGAAAACAAATGAAGAGACACAAATTCTGGGTTAACAGCCAGCTGGATGGCTTTGTGAATTAATCATTTGCTTTTCACCCACGAGAATTGAGGTTTTCCTGAAATCTGAAAAGAACAAGTTGAAATCATGGTGATTAGATGACTCTGCAGGGTTGCAAAGAACACATATGAGTGGGTGAAATTTCATCTCAAGAGGCCAGTGTACGAAGCAGGAAAGTACTGATGTTTCATTTCAAATTTCAAAGGAGGTTTCCTGCACTAACTTGGAGAAAAATCAGAATGTGGATGGGGGCTCAGGAAAATGTTTTTTCTTTATGTGTTCTTCAGGGGACAACATAAGTAACAATTGCATTTGTGTACCTCTTGTGTACCTCATACAGAGAGTTTCTTTTAAAAAGATCTAAAAGCACAAGGCCTAGTACTAAAATGTAGTCTGTGAGATGATGAAATGCGAAAACTAAGAAATGGCAGATGGTTACAGAGCAAGATGGAAATGGAACTGCTTTAAAGAGTATGTGGTGGTAGTTGTTTTTAAAAAATGTTTTAAAACAAATGATACCAAACTGAAACTTAAAAGAACCAGAGAACTCACAGACTCTCCTTTCAGTAGCTGTTACAAACACAGCAGTCTAGTATCACTTCTGACCTTAAAACGGACATAGATTTTGTTATTGTCAACTGTTGTACTAACAGAACACAGGGCCAGCTGCAGAATGAATCACATCCTCTTTCAGAGAATTTAACAAAATATGGATCGAATCTGAACACATCGTCACTTTAGGTTTGATTACATCACACATCTCAGTAACAAAATCTTGCCTCTTACGATTACCAAAGCAATCAAAACGTAGGAAGCAAAGCAATGAATCAGCTATAAATCTGAAATAAACCTATTTTAAGATAAATTCCCCTATCTGGAGTTTGTTGACAGTTTGTTTTATGCAAATTCCAAGTTCTAGACTTTTGAGAGGAAAATACCCTGCTAAGAAAAATATACTAAACTCACTCTGACCAGACAGTAGAGAGAATTTAAGAACATCAACAAATGATCTTTAAAGGGGAGATGAAGGCTTATTCTACCTGATTGCTCAGCAGAGAAAGGTAACATGTGGGGGAATGGGGGTAAAAAATTTGGTAACAAGACTCAATTGTATATCCAGCTAAATGAATCAAAGGGCTGAGCTGAGTGAGTTGGCATTTAGGTGGACATCCATCCAAATTATTTAATTTGGGGTCCAATCAAGGCAAAAGTATTATGGTCCTGAATCAGAGTGAAAGAATAATTTGTATTTTACATATTAAGAAATTTAAAATTCTCTAGCTAAAGAATTTATTTCTTCTACATAGATTATGTTATGCTTGGAAAACCCAGAAAGAACGTGTCTTTCAAAATCTTTTTTGCAGAAATTGGTTTATAAATACTGTCTTTTTTTTCATTATATATAATGTGAGATGGATAGGTTTATTTCTATTTGGGTCCTTTAGTAAGACAGTAACATTACATATCAGGCCATATTTTGAAGGAAGAATGACATTGTATCAAAAATGGCATCTATGCAGGCATGACATATACATAGATTGTATTTGAGCTTGATAGGTTCAAGATTCTGAGGAGATTAATAATCTTTGATGATGGGTATATTTTATATAGCAATCAATACAGAGCAGCCTTTATTTTTGTAACATCTGATAATATTGCATGTTTAGAAATGAAGTACACAGCCTCATTAGAAGATCATTTGGGATGCTTTAAAATTCCTAAGGTTAAAAGTCCATTTCCTGAACATTCTAACTCCCAATTCTCAACCCTAATCTAATAGGCTGTTGTTTCTCCCAGCTGGCAGCCAATACTCAGTCACTGATTTTACTGATACGTAATCTGTGTAAGGTAAAGTCACTGGAGAGTTTTTTTAAAGGTTTATAAATACAAGCTTATGTCTAATAGATAGTTTATATAAACGTCATGTTTAGTTGTTTTCCTCCTGGTAGGAGCCTCCACGTAATAAATATGAGTAATGCAAATTTTGTTCAGTTTTTCTTCACATGATTGAGTTAAACTCCCTAATAACCCCTTTCTAGAGAGGCGCTGAGCTAGGATGATTTGGAGTGCCTGAACTTGAAAGCTACCTTTCCAAAACACCGTTTAATGTGAAACAGAAGGTGGTCTTAAGCAGCTTTCACTGTAATTAAAGAAGCTATTTAAACCTGAAATTTAACCTGCTTTAAAACTGTTAGAACGTTTTGGAATATTATTAATTTCTGTATTCCCAGCTTGTGCCATAAAAAGTATTATCAGAAAACACCTTAGCCACATTTCTTTAAATGAAGCTAATTAAATCAGAACATAAATTGCGTTGTAATTACTTTAGCCGTTCTCATCTTTAAAAAATATTCCCTATGGCAAGTTTCTTACATGAAAATGGAACAAAACTGTTGTTATGGAAACTGAAGATTTGGAGATGCTGGGACTTGGCGTAATATGCTAGAGATTAGTTAGATCTATTTGAATGGACTGTGTGTTTTATGCAAATTTCTGAATATTCATTTCCATATTCTTCCTTGGAGGGAATGATAAGATCGGCTAAAATATTGGCAATAACTGTGTAGGTTACCTCCCCTAATATGTACTGATTAATAATGAATGTTTTAAATACAGTTACATAAGGGAATCGGGGAGTTACAAGCAGAGCGTTGTCATTTATGTCTCTTGCTTATGTTTTCTTTTAGCTCCTACGGAAGCGGCACATTGGAAACGATATCGTAACAATTGTTTTCCAAGAGCCTGGAGCACAGCCATTCAGCCCAAAAAACATCCGATCCCACTTTCAGCACGTTTTCGTCATTGTCAGGGTTCACAACCCCTGCACTGACAGTGTCTGTTACAGGTACTGGCTCCAGAGGTGGCTGGATGGGCATTGGTGCGCGGTCACATCGAAGGCCCCCTCCAGCTCTGCTTTCTGAAGTTGCAGTGGGAAGTCTATTGCTATTTATTTCTGTCTTTAAACTATGCTTGCGGATGGCTGAATTCACAGGATGACGTAACCTGATGGCATTGACATTCCCCAGACGTGTTGGTTAGACACCTGCCGTTTCCATTTGCACCTCCTTCTTAGGTGGCATCCTTCATCCATGCCATCTGGACACCAGCTAATTACTCATGCTGCTAATTATGTTTTGCTTTTGCCATGCCAAAAGCAGAGAAGAATGATCATAATAAGTAGGGAAGAGAAGTTTAATTTTTTTTAATTATTATTATTATTTTTTAAAAGCCCAAACCCTTGCTTAGGGCTGACTTGATTACCTCTAACATTTCTGACTGCAATCTTAGGGGTATTTCTATGCTTTGTTAAGCATTTGGTGGAATGGTTTCAGTGTCCCTCGTTGACCTAGTCTCATGAGTATCAGAATTCAAGCATCTACCTGCAGAGGCCTCTGCAAGAATCCTGGAGGGGGTTGGTGTTGAAGAGGGTACGAACCTGTGACGCTGTGTTGACATGAGTGTAGTTTCAAGAAGATGTGCGCGGATGTTCTAGCATTAGTAAGATGTCCTAATAGGAATCTGTCCTTTCAAAATATGAAAGATTATCGTATCTTTCCATCCCTAAAATTTAGAAGACAAGGCTTTGTTAATTTTGGATTTTTGTTTTTGAATTAACAGAGCCACCTACACAGAAAGTGGCCAGTGCAGACTGATAATTGGTTTATTGTGAGAACTACAACTGTCTAATCCCTAGGTGTAATGCAGGTTAAATATAGGAGAACGAGCAAGTTCAGGGAACAAAACAAGTCAAGGTTACATTGGACTCCTGCTGACTGCCATCATCCTTGCCCATTCCACAGTAACTACGTATAATGAGCTCTAATTAGAAGCCCAGCTCTGATCTAGGCACCTTATTTGTGTTACCTCATTTAATTTTTTTTAAAATTATTTTATTTACTTATTTATTTTTGGCTGTGTTGGGTCTTTGTTGCTGCACGCGGGCTTTCTCTGGTTGCAGCGAGTGGGGGCTACTCTTCGTTGCGGTGCGCGGGCTTCTCATTGCGGTGGCTTCTCTTGTTGTGGAGCACGGGCTCTAGGCACGCGGGCTTCAGTAGCTGTGGCATGCGGGCTCAGTAGTCGTGGCTCTTGGGCTCTAGAGCGCCGGCTCAGTAGTTACAGCACAGAGGCTTAGTTGCTCCGCAGCATGTGGGATCTTCCTGGACCAGGGCTCGAACCCGTGTCCCCTGCATTGGCAGGCAGATTCTTAACCACTGTGCCACCGGGGAAGCCCTCATTTAATTTTTAAAACCTCTGAGGTAGGTGCTGTTTTAATCCCTGTTTTCAGATGAGGAAATTTAAGCACTTGGGGGTAAGGTAACTTACCCGAGGTCGGCTGGTACTGGGTGGAGTTTAGATTTGAATGTACCAAGTCTGATTTTAGAGCCCAGTCTCTTAATGGCTCTGCCATGCTGTCTTCCTCCATGCCATGTGCAATAGGGGTCTTTGCTGCCCCTGCTGCTGACGTACTAGCTATTCCTGAACTTCTCGGGTGCCAATATGAAAACCCCAGACCAGGGAGTTCTGTAGCTTCCTGGACTCAGTGGGTGGAAACTCAAACGAAGGAAACCTAGATCTGAAGCTTTTTCTCAAGAATATGGTCTCCAAAAGCTGCTTTATTTAGGTGTAGAAGGAAAGAATTAGTGCAGAACATTTGACTGTAATCGGGGTGGATAACTATTTGCATTTAGAAAATACCCCAAGCAATTGAAATGTTCTATGTACTGGATTCGGGCAAAGGATTTCATACTACTTTGTAGATAGAAAACTAAATCCTTTTTGCAGTGGTCGCTAGGAAGTTTGGGGAGTGGAAGGCTATGTACTTTCTTTTAAAAAGAGATTCTTCTTTTAAAGGTGTTTGTCTAAATAAAGTGCTGTCCAATAGAAATATAATGCAAGTCACATATCAATTTTATATTTTCCAATAGCCATATTTTTAAAGTAACAAGAGATAGGTAAAATTAATTTTAACAATATGTTTTTGACCCAATAGTATATTTTATTTACCTGATATATCCGAATATTATTATTTCAACACGTAATTTTTAAATTTTAAAAATTACTGAGATACCTTATGTAGTTTTGGACTAAGACTTTGAAACCTGGAGTGCATTTCTGACTTACAGCTCATCTCAGGATGCTCAATTTTCATTGGAAATAATCTGTATTTAGATTTCATACAATTTGCAATTGGAGAAGTAGATTCATAATAGCTTATTGCAAACATACTTTTTAAGTATGTCTCCCTCTCCTTCAAAGACGTTTGAAGAACTGAATCGAGTGTCAGTTTTTAAAATTTAATGTGATTTAACACTCTTTGGTCGTA
Source organism: Grampus griseus (assembly GCF_964374135.1). Taxonomy (NCBI): domain Eukaryota; kingdom Metazoa; phylum Chordata; class Mammalia; order Artiodactyla; family Delphinidae; genus Grampus; species Grampus griseus. Next base: position 30,643,311 of record NC_139018.1, on the reverse strand, counting down.
CTAGCCACATTTCCAGTACTCAGTAGCCACTGAAGTATGGCCAGTGCGAGTCTAAATAGACTGATAGGAGCAAAGGTGTCTGAACCTTCTTAATTACTTGGCTGGATGAGTAAGTGATATCTGTTTTATTCTTTTCAAACCCTCCTTCCCAGCCTGAAACTCATGATTTTTGCTCTCTCTCTTTCTTATTTTTAATCTCTTACCTGGAGAGCCCATCTTCTTAAGCCCACCTTGTGATGCTGGGAACCTTTGCAGGGGGACACTGGACACCCCTGCTCACAAGACATGGACTAGTCTGGAATTTCCCTAGTTGCCAAGCTTACTTGAAGACCCAGTGCACTGTGATTTTTGGAACTAAAGTAGTGATCTTTTCCTATTATAAACTTTGTGTACATGAATTTTTCTCAGTCCTTCTTAAACTCAAGTAGGTTTGTTTCCTGGGGTATGTGGTGATGCCAGGAGATGTTTAAAGGCCCAGAATAACGAGGGTACCTCTCTTGTAGTCTTTAATGCTTGGGGGAAGGAATGTTTATTTTCATGAGAAAATAAATGTATTATGAAGTAGAATGGAAAATTTGTATCAATTTTAAGATACAGTGTGGGTCTTCAAAGAGTTTTCATACCTGTGGGCTTTTCTCATACATTGGCCCCTCCCCACACCATTAGAGATGTGAATTTATAGGCTTCTTTCATTAGGGATACTCTGGTGGGAAAGCTTAGAGATGCATTTAATTTGTACAAATTATATTTAAATCTCATTTATCTCTAAGAGGTGTAGTTAGAATAATTCAAAGCCTTTTCATCATTTAAAATCTCTTGTTCCCACTTTCTCCACTGTGAACACTCACTTTTATTTACTGACGTCTACTTGGTGCCCAAAGTGTGGAAAGTTATTTCCTCAAAGGAATGTCTTGCTCTAATTGTGTAGAGAATTGTGGGGTCAATACAGGCTCAAGATATAAAGAACATTTAACTGAGAAAATGGGATTCGGTGTGTGTTTTGAAGCACAGATGGTGGAATTCAGTGGCAAAATGAGAATAATTCTGTGAGTCCAGGGGTGGAAAGTGGTATAGATGAACACGTAGACACAGGAAGGAAAGTGGACAGTACAGTAAGAAGGCTATGCTGTCAGAGAGATGAGTGGGCAGTGGAAGCCCTTGGAATGCTCGGCCAGCCAATAGCACTGTATAAATAGTTCTAGGAAAATTTACTCACCGTCACCGTGTGAGGAAATGTATATACAGAAATACAAATTTAGGCTTTATTGTCATTTATTTTTCACTAGTTCTTTACAGTCCTTATCAGAATATACTAGGCACCATTCTAGGTTCTGGGATTCAAGGGGGGAACAAAGTGACAAAAATCCCTATAGTGAATATGGAAATGAGGCTCTGAAATAATGTGTGTTGTATCACCCTCGGAACTAGAAAGTTTATACAGGAAAAACTGACTAGTTTAAGTTAATGCCAGAGGCCAGTTAACCTTGAAGAGTAGACCTAGCCAAGAACTCAGAAATTAATCACTACGTCTGTGTACAAAAGCTTATTATGCCCATACCTGATAAGAGGACCCTGTGGTCTCTATTAGTTTACTTGTATCATTACAAAGAGCTTAATCGTCTGGTTTCAGTTGATAGAGCAGATTAGAAGCAACAAATCAAAAAGATGAGCCTTTAGTGGCAAGGATGTACTGAAAGCATCAATAAGTGATTACCAGTAAGGGAGATGTAGAAAAACGATTCACATTAAAGGTACAAATTCAATAAGCATAGCAGTCTGGGGTCACTTGGTTTGGGACCAAACAACCAAATATCCATCACTCACCCCGAGGGCCTCACTTTGTAAAAACATGGTGCAAAAACTTTGTCACCATTTTTTTTTAACAGGTAATAAATTCATGGATCTAGGCATTGATCATCAAAGGCTGCAAACATCATAAAAAGAGATAAATGCGTGTCTCATAATGGAAGAATACAACCGCATCTCGGAATTAGTCTTATCCTCTCTTCCCAAAATTGAATGTGAATCCAATCAAACCTCTAGAGAGGCCAGGAAATACAAAAGACCAAAGGACATGTTTGTATTCAGCAAAATTCAGGCTCTGGACTGTGTGACACATAGCCCAGTTTCTTCAACAAATAAATTGCAAGAAATAAAAGAGAAGTGAAGTAAGAGAAGTGGAGGGGCATTAACAGAATATAAAAATTTAAGATAAAATTAATTAATTGTAATGTATGGGCCTTATTTGGATTCATTTCAGACAGACTATTTAAAAATCTTAGGACATCTTAAACAATTGAAAGATAGAACTTTGATTCACTCTATGATGAAATTAAAGAATTATTGTTCATTTCAAAACTAGTATAGTAGTAAGTGGTTTTTATAAAGATTGTATTCAAAAACAGATGTTAAATTGTGGTCAGTAACTATGTTTGGGAAGGTAGATATATATGTCACTCCTCTCAGAAAGATTTCTGTGTTCAGTGGTTAAGATGTAATAAATGTTGAAAGGAGTTAGTGTGAGGTAGTATAAAAAGCACCTGGAATCAGACCAGACAGTTAAACATATCAGATTTTAAATTTCCCTTTCTGTTCAATGGAAGGTGGCTTGACATCTACCTGAAATCCCATAAGTAAAGTATCTGGTCTAGGCAGGGAGTGTTGTGTATGCACATTAAATGACCATGCCTTTTTCTTCTTTTCTCCTCTTGAATAAAAATAAATAAATATGCAAGCTTCAACCAGGAAGAAAAATAACGAAGGTGGAAATTTCTTTCAGAAAGTCTATTCCAAGCCATCATTAATCAGCATCCCTATTGTCCCATGTAGCTGACTTTTCTAACACAAAACTCTGAATATGTCACTCTTTGTGCTTAAAACCATTTAGGGCAACTTTTTTTTTGCGGTACGTGGGCCTCTCACTGTTGTGGCCTCTCCCGTTGCGGAGCACAGGCTCCGGACGCGCAGGCTCAGTGGCCATGGCTCACGGGCCCAGCCGTTCCGCGGCATGTGGGATCTTCCCGGACCAGGGCACGAACCCGTGTCCCCTGCATCGGCAGGTGGACTCTCAACCACGGCACCACCAGGGAAGCCCCATTTGGGGCAACTTTGAGACTCCCCAGCATAGCCTCCTTCATGGAGCCCTTCAGGTCTGGCCTCTCTTGTCCCTCGGCGTCCACTGGCACCTCTCCCAGTCCTCCCCCCAGCATAGAGCTACTTACAGCCCCTCCTCTCTGCACATGCCGCTCTCTGGGCAAGAATGCCTCTTCTCACGCACCCCTGCCACTTTCATCCAATGAACACCCGCTCTTCTTTTCTCTGGGAGTGCTCCCCTGACCTCCCAGGACTGGATAAAGTGCCGGCCGTTCGGAAGTGTTTCCAGTAGCGCGCTACACCTCCCTAGGAGAGCACTCACACCACGAGCGGTAGCCCCACCAGGCTTTGAGCTTCTGCAGGGCTGCGACTGTGACGTCTCATCCTTGGTCCTGGCGTATAGTCGGTGCCCAGTGAGTGCTGGTGATTGAAGACTGTTAGAAGCGGAGAGACCCCAAGAGGGAACAGTGAGCACACATTTGTTCTGCCACTCATCTCTCCTGTCCTTTGCCAAGGTCTGCTTTCTTGGAAAGCTCCCCAAGCTGGCAGTCTGATCTAAGCTTCAAGGGGAAACTTCCCTCTACTGTTTGGATGCTAAGTCCCCTTCCTTTTAGACTTCATTGGTGATTGCTGTTTCCATGGTGCTTCAGAAGTTCAAGTGTCTTATTCTTCTCTTTTCCATTGAGACCTCTGTTCAGATGTCTCTGGAACATTCCCATGTATCACCTTGCTACTTCATCCAAGGTCTTTGATGCCAACAAACGCCCAGGCTCATTAGAAACAGCCTATAATGGTGGTCTCTTTGGCCATGTGACTCTTGTGGATGGTTCCTTTTGCAAGCACTTCAAGAGTGGAAGATTCCGCACTCAGGGAATGTGTGGTCTTGTCACACTGCTGGCCATCCAGAAGCTCAGATTCCAGTCCTGGCTTTCTCTAACAAGCTCTGGGCAAATCATTTTACTTCTCTGAGTCTGTTTCCTGGAGCAGTGAAGAATGTCTACCAGCTGTTCAAAAGGAGGTTCAGGGATGTGTCAAATGAGAGTGAAACAGAACACCTTCCTGCTCCCTCAGTTGTACTCCGAGATTTGGGGAACAGAACAGATTTTTGTGTTAAAATGAATACAGATATTCTTCAGTGGAATGCAAAATCAAGATGAGTGTTAAGATGAAACTCAAGATTGTATTGGCAGAGTTTGAGGAACGCTGACTTCTCTAAGTCCCCCACCCCACAGTGCTCTGATCTTCTGTCTGTTCTGTCATCTAGATAACCCTCTTGAGTAGAACATACTAGGCCTTGACAATGCTGAGCAAATAAGGCATGGCTGTAATTTTAAAGAATGTGTTATTTCTAAGGAGATACAATATTGCATACTAGGCGAACATAAGTGTAGACAAGAAGCCCTTTGGAATCTGCTTTTAAAAATAGCAAAAACCGGGCTTCCCTGGTGGCGCAGTGGTTGAGAGTCCGCCTGCCGATGCAGGGGACACGGGTTCGTGCCCTGGTCTGGGAGGATCCCACATGCCACGGAGCGGCTGGGCCCGTGAGCCATGGCTGCTGAGCCTGCGCATCCGGAGCCTGTGCTCCGCAACAGGAGAGACCACAACAGTGAGAGGCCCGCGCACCTCAAAAAAAAAAAAAAAAGCAAAAACCATTTATAATTAATACACCTCAAGTATCTATATATAGCACACTGAAATTCTAGAAAGGCTTCTTAGGAAGGCAAAAATATTCTCTCAATTTAAAACAGGCCTTATTAAGAGTTCAGAATTGGTGGCATCTAAATTAATGAGCTTTTAACCTTGTAGAAAACCTTGAAAGTTAAATTTGCCCAAAACAAAACCCTTTATTTGAAAAGGACATTCTAGGGTATCATCTTCCTCATCTTCTTCTGTGAGGATTCTATTTCTAATGATGCAAAACTGATTATAGTGTCTTTATCATTTACCTCCCTACCATGATGAATCACTGATAATTATATGTTAAGGGTTCAGTCTTTGCCCTCATAGTTCATTCTAGAGGCTTCTAATTATTGGTGGGCTTTCAGTATATGTTTGTCTAAAGTCCTATTAGTTAATAAATAGGTCTATAGATAACCAGTGAATTTAAGGGGCAAGTGGATGGATGGTCCTCATATCGGCACCTTCTGCTAAGCATTTTCTTCTCCTTATTTAAAATAAAATCACAGCTGTTTCTTGAGAAAGAATAATGATGTGAAATTAGCAAGAGAAGAAATTGCCAATTTAAAAATGAAAGATATTAAATATTTCTGGATCCTTACGGGATTCCTCTTAGAAAAGCTAGCAAATCTGGATATTAGCGTCATCTGCTTGACTTGAAAAAAAATAACATAATCAAATTAAAATTATATAGCTGTCAGCATTCAAGCCAGACAGTTCACATTAGACAAGAAAAATTGCCTTTCTAATACTGATGTAATTAGGCTATCACGCATGTGGAGGTTTCTGTGAATTCTCATCTCCAGTTAGAAAATGGGATGTTGCTTGCCACCTTTCTTTGTCGTGAAGTGAACTACGTAGTCTTCTTTTTTTTTTTTTTAATGAATTTCTGAAAAGCCATTTTCAGAAATAGGCCGTCTTGTGGCATTTTCTAACAAAATATATAGTTTGTCTTCTGAGGTTGCTGATTTTTATTTATTTATCCTATTTTCACAAGCAACAATCATTTTCTGAAAAGCAAAGCTGAGTATCTTCAAGCAAACCCTTGAAATAAAAAATAGTGCAGCAGAGCTCTTCAGTTTCATTTGAAAGATGCACACTCTCTGATTATGTCCTTTCCATTCTGGGAGTTCTGGAGAAACACATTTTGTGTTGCTCTGCTAATACTTAATACAGTTGCATAATTGGCTCACTTTTAAATAATTAGATAATTTGAAAAGGGGATGTTTGATCTGTTCGAATCTTCATTTGCAGCCCTCTCAAACTTTGCTGAGGTCCTGGAAGGAGATCTTGAAATATGATATAAAACATACAACCTATCTCCATGTAATTTCTGTTGTTGTTGTTATTATTGTTTTAGGAAAAACTTAGTCTTTTTCCTTTTGAGATTAAAAATAATAGGTTCTTACAGATGCTTGTATGATCCTTTTCTTAGTCCCAATTTTAGCAGTGTAGATGCAGAGGAAATGACTGGAACAGGCTTTCTGTTTTTTTTTTTTTTTTAACATCTTTATTGGAGTATAATTGTTTTACAATGGTGTGTTAGTTTCTGCTTTATAACAAAGTGGATCAGTTATACATATGTCCCCGTATCTCTTCCCTCTTGCATCTCCCTCCCTCCCACCCTCCCTATCCCACCCCCTAAGTGGTCACAAAGCACCGAGCTGATCTCCCTGTGCTATGCGGCTGCTTCCCACTGGCTATCTGTTTTACGTTTGGTAGTGTATATGTGTCCATGTGGAACAGGCTTTCTTAAATCAGTCTTGCTTAAAGGAATGGGAAAAGGAGCATAGTCTCACAAATAGTCAGACTCCCATACCAAAAGTAGAGAATTGGGACCAAAGTTTAAAAATATGATTTTAAAGCACTGTTGCTCTTACCAAAAAAAATCATAATCTCTTTCTGTTACTCAGATTTCAATTTTTGTTTTAAAATTATGCTCTTTGATCTGGTTGCTTAAGGCCTGACACACAGGACAACAAATAATATTTGTTTAATTTCTTTTAAATTTAATCCATTTCTCTTATGTCATGCATCTGTGGATATTTTCATCATAAGCTGACTGCTGTGGGCATCATATCTAAAATGGGGATAACATTTATGTTCTTACATAATCTGTGCTTGTTCTGAAAGGTTATATGGTTATAGTAGCCAACCCCCTCCCCCCTTTGGAAATAATCACTAGGGATTTAAAATGTTATCTACTATGAAGAATATTACAATAAATCTTTTTTTTCATGGAGTTATGGTTGATTTAAATTTTTAGTTTAAGCTTTTTGGATATTTTGACCTAGAAAAAATTTTGTTCTATAAATCCTAAATATGAGTGAATGCAAAGTACGCACATGTGAAGCAGAAGTGTGTGTTGCTTCTTGTGGGACGATGACAGTTATTTTCCTTCTGAAGGGCGTCTTTGTCTTTGAGAAAGTGTATTTTATTCTCATGCTGTGAGTCTGAGAAGTATTGACAAGCCTCTTTCTCATTGATCTTTGCTTTGTCTCTTAGTGTGGCCGTCACCAGGTCCAGAGATGTGCCTTCCTTTGGACCTCCCATCCCCAAAGGGGTCACTTTCCCTAAGTCAAATGTGTTCAGGGACTTCCTTTTGGCCAAAGTGATTAATGCAGAAAACGCTGCTCATAAGTCAGAGAAGTTCCGGGCCATGGCAACCCGGACACGTCAAGAATACCTGAAAGACCTGGCAGAGAAGAACGTCACCAACACCCCTATTGACCCGTCCGGCAAGTTTCCGTTCATCTCTCTGGCCTCCAAGAAGAAAGAAAAGTCTAAGCCGTACCCAGGAGCTGAGCTCAGTAGCATGGGGGCCATCGTGTGGGCTGTCCGGGCCAAAGACTACAACAAGGCTATGGAGATAGACTGCCTCCTCGGGGTCTCCAATGAGTTCATCGTCCTCATCGAACAGGAAACAAAGAGCGTGGTTTTCAACTGTTCCTGCAGAGATGTGATAGGGTGGACCTCAACCGACACCAGCCTCAAAATCTTCTACGAGCGAGGTGAATGTGTGTCAGTGGAGAGTTTCATTAACAATGAGGACATCAAAGAGATTGTCAAAAGGCTTCAGGTCAGTGTTTTCCTTCCACTTACCTACATGCATGTCCCTTTCATAAAGCTTTCAGTACAGGCTAGAGCTAAGTTACAGAAGCTTGTTCTGTTTTATTAGCTCCTCTGAAAACTCCCTTAACAATGCGAAGGAACACAGAGTTTATGTCACACTTGCTTCCCATCATTTTTTTCAGAAGGAAAAGTAGTAGAACAAAGGGGGGAAGACACACTGACTGTGCATTTTTTGTTGGAAACTCATTTGCGTGTGACCTGATCCCATTGCCTTGTGACTGATGATGTAGCCCAACCAATCTGCTTTAGTTGGTGAAAAGAATTGTTGGATCGGGTATCTGCTGCTTTGAATGTCTGTCTTAAGGGCAAAATGAGTAGCAGAATACCGTTTTTCTTTGCTGCCAGCTCCCTGTAGGTCTCTGAGAAGCCGTTGAGACAAGTGTGTTCTTTTCGGCCTAATGAATGGAGATTAGTGAAGGCAGAATAACCAGGCTGCTCTTCAGCCGGCATTAGGGTATTCAGAAATAACCCTGCTTGCCATGCGTACCACTGAAGACCCTGCTGCATTCATTAACCTGTGTATCTTTTGTTTCTTTGTCTAGTTCGTGTCAAAAGGCTGTGAATCGGTGGAGATGACTCTGCGAAGGAATGGGCTGGGACAGCTCGGCTTCCACGTCAACTACGAGGGCATCGTGGCAGATGTGGAGCCCTACGGCTATGCCTGGCAGGCAGGGCTGAGGCAGGGCAGCCGGCTGGTGGAGATCTGCAAGGTGGCGGTGGCCACTCTGAGCCACGAGCAGATGATCGATCTCCTGAGAACATCTGTCACGGTGAAAGTTGTCATTATCCCCCCACATGATGACTGCACCCCACGGAGGTAGGTCTGAGAGTCCAGGGCCATTTGTGTACCGTGGAGAACATCCCCAACTGGGTCAGAGTGTAGGAGGTTATGAAGAGCGCTAGGTTACAATGCGATGCTGAAAGTTCCCTCCATGGAAAGTCTGACTCAGGACAGAGCTCCCTTTCAGCATGTGGCAGCAGCAACTGGAAAGAATCACTAACTTGGACCATTCACAGGATTTACATCTCTGAGTATATAAAGTCACCATTACAGATAGAGATGTCTGGTAACATCCATTTTAAACATCTTGCACCAGTAGCTGAGAAACAGTGAACACTTAATGTTAAAAAGAGACTCAGCGTGACAAACTGTTAGACTTTTTTCTTTTATGTTCCATGACACTCTTATTCCCCCAAATCTCCCATTTGTAGCCAATTGCTGTCCAAAACTCAAAGTGCTGTTTTTGACCCCTACTCTCTCAGCCTGGAGGGCTGAATGTGACTTACCAAGCTTTTCCTTAACTGCATCTGCATGTGTCAGAAATTGGCTTCAAATGAGCTGGTCCTGCTTGTGATGCTTGGGCAGTTTGGTTCCCCGACTTTCCCAAAGGGAAGCCCAGGAGCTCCCCGCCCCTCCCAGCTCCTGCCAAGCCAGCAGCACTGTTGAAAATTTAATTTCTCTGTCTCTGGGGAGGTTTCCTGATGGAACAAATTTAATCAACTGTTTCTTTTCTCCTTTGGGCATGCACATGCTGTTTTTGCTGGGTTTTTTTTTTTCAAGCTGTTAATTTGCTTTGAACCCATTATTTTCTAAGAGTTTCTGTTAAGCTTCGGCAATTAATTCTTAGGCTTTCTAAAGCCAAGACAATATTCTTTATGCTATTTTTTCCCCCAAAACATGACCAGTCCTACACCTGAGCTCTCACAGATTCATGAACATCAGATGGCAGAATATGTAAACAGTTATGAGGGGTTATTTGTGCCCTTTAAAAAGTAAGCGCAATGACAGTATCAATGTACTTCAGTTCCTGAAACCAAGTGTTATAGACCAGACTGTGCTTGGGATGGTATTTAATACTGCTTACCTCCTAGATGGCCCAGAGATTATGTGCTGATGTCAGAATGTGGTGAAAATCCCTTTGTCTGATAGTTTTAAGAAATGCTCCCATTCGGATGACTGGATTTCCCTGGAAACCAGAATTTATATCCAGAACTTTTTGTTTTAGCCGTCTTGAGGGCAGGGAGGGTATATTCTGAAAGTGCTGCCTTCGTTTCCTCAACCACATCGTATTAATGTTAAGTATTTTGCTGAACCACAATTCAAGAATGACTCGAGGGTGATCAGAAAGGCAGCTGGGTCCTTACAACGCTCTCCAAGTGCTCTGTGATTCTCCTCCTCTTCCTCTCGTCTGTTTTCCATCCCGAGGTCTTTCCTACAAATTGTCTGCTTTATAGTTTATATGTCTAAACAGGCATCTATAAACTGGAGAAGATAACCAAGCTGTGTAACTTGTCAACCTTAGACAGTACAGAGTTAGAGACACTGGTCTAAGGACGAATCTACTCAAGAGGAAGCCTGTAGATCTTGCGACACCATCTTGTCTGCTCAGGGGTCTTTCCCCGTGTTTCTAAGCTCGTCAGTTCGTATGGGGGAGAGGGAAATAGGTGTGTGTGAGTGTGTGAGGAGAGAGGATGGAACGGGCAACATTACTGACATTGAATTGTGAATAGTAGTGACTAGAAAGATGGGTCCAAAGGCCTGGCCCTGGATAGATGACAGGTCCGTGACAGGAAGTGATTTGTCTACAGCAAAATGCTAGGCTAGGTACGTCTTCTGTGGCGTATTGGTAAAAACAACTAATATTTGCTGAGTATTACTTTAATGTGCCAGACCCTAGGAAAAGCACTTTTATATGGATTAGCACATCTAATCCTTATAACGACCCTATGAAGTAGTAGTATTAGTATTACTCCTAATTAAAGGAAACCAACACTCAGGTTAGTAACTCCCCAGCCTCATCTGGCAAATTCAGGTCTAACTTCAGAATCCAAACTCTTGGGGCTTCCCTGGTGGCGCAGTGGTTGAGAGTCCGCTTGCCAGTGCAGGGGACGCAGGCTCGTGCCCCGGTCCGGGAGGATCCCACATGCCGCGGAGCGGCTGGGCCCGTGAGCCATGGCCGCTGAGCCTGCGCGTCCGGAGCCTGTGCTCCGCAACGGAAGAGGCCACAGCAGTGAGAGGCCCGCGTACCGCAAAAAAAAAACCCAACAAAAACAGAATCCAGACTCTTAACTTTGTATGCTCGGGACCCAAATCCTTTCCTATGTACCAGCATAAGCAGAGATATGATGGTAAACTGGCTTTCTGTTGGGGAAAAGAACCTTGATTTGTAGTATTTGCTGTATTTGTCTTCATCTCCCAGCACCAATTCTGGGGCATCATTGTCATCCTCTCATAGCCAGGGAGCTGGCAGTGACGGGACAGAAGAGTGTTAGGAACCTGCCCCCATTAGAGCGCGGGATGGGGGGCTGGGCTGAAGGAGCAGCGCACCGCACAGCCCCTCAGGCCTCGGAGACACACTCTGCCCCTTGCCCTAGAGTTTCCACCCGAAAAGCCACCGTCATACCTTCTAGGTGGGTCTGAAATGATGCCCTTGATGCCTCTGGAGGACTAGAAGCCTGCTCTCCCCTTCCCTCCTTCAGAAACAACTTGAAAGGAATAGTTGAAGCATTAACACCTTGGTACAATTTTCAACAAAATAAGACAATGCTCTTCTGTCACTTTTTTCCTCTCCTCCGCACTTCACACTCCCACGGCTGTTGTCCTTGCAGCTAATTACTCTGCTCTTTGACTAGTCACTCTCCTGTCTGTCAGCTGGTGCTGCCGCCAGGAAGAGCAGGCCTCCTGGAAATACGCTGCCCTCCGTCCCCAGCAGCGTGCTTCTCAGGGTCACCGGGATCCGAGGGTCCCAGGACACAGACACCGGCATGGGGATCAAATGTAGTCACGAACACCCACGTATGTTCATATGCAAGAGTCACTAGTTTTGAAAAGGCAGGTGGTTTTTGTTTTGTTTTTGTTTTGTTTTCTTAACATCTTTATTGGCGTATAATTGCTTTACAATGGTGTGTTAGTTTCTGCTTTATAACAAAGTGAATCAGTTATACATATATATATGTCCCCATATCTCTTCCCTCTTGCATCCCCCTCCCTCCCACCCTCCCTATCCCGCCCCTCTAGGTGGTCACAAAGCACCGAGCTGATCTCCCTTTGCTATGCGGCTGCTTCCCACTAGCTGTCTGTTTTACATTTGGTGGTGTATATATGTCCATGCCACTCTCTCACTTCGTCCCAGCTTACCCTTCCCCCGTCCCGTGTCCTCAAGTCCATTCTGTCCTGCCCCTAGGTTCTTCATAGCCATTTTTTTTTTTTTTTAGATTCCATATATAAGTGTTAGCGTACAGTTTTTTGTTTTTCTCTTTCTGACTTACTTCACTCTTTATGACAAACTCTGGATCCATCCACCTCACTACGAATAACTCAATTTCGTTTCTTTTTATGGCTGAGTAATATTCCATTGTATATATGTGCCATATCTTCTTTATCCATTCATCTGTTGATGGGCACTTAGGTTGCTTCCATGTCCTGGCTATTGTAAATAGAGCTGCAATGAACATTGTGGTACATGACTCTTTGAATTATGGTTTTCTCAGGGTCTGTGCCCAGTAGTGGGATTTCTGGGTCATATGGTAGTTCTATTTTTAGGTTTTTAAGGAACCGCCATACTGTTCTCCTTAGTGGCTATATCCATTTACATTCCCACCAACAGTGCAAGAGGGTTCCCTTTTCTCCACACCCTCTCCAGCATTTATTGTTTGTAGATTTTTTGATGATGGCCATTCTGACTGGTGTGAGGTGATACCTCACTGTAGTTTTGATTTGCATTTCTCTAATGATTAGTGATGTTGAGCATTCTTTCATGTGCCTCTTGGGCATCTGTATATCTTCTTTGGAGAAATGTCTGTTTAGGTCTTCTGCCCATTTTTGGGTTGGGTTGTTTGTTTTTTTGATATTGAGTTGCATGAGCTGCTTGTAAGTGAAAAAGCCAGTTTAACAGCAACAAATGGGGCTTTAGTAACACCTGTTAAATCAAGCTCTTTTCCCTATTTGCAGGACATAAGCAGACCCTCTATGAATTGTTTCCAGAGGCAACTGTTTTAAAGAGAAGAGAGGACCGGGAAAGAAAAGCAAAATTCCTGAGACCCTACTGTGTACTGGGCTTTAAAAACAATCTTCATGGCAGCCTCATTTCCATTGAAACAATGAGGAGAATGAGGGTTAGAGAGGTTTAGTAGCTGCCCAGAGAGTGAATAGGGCCAACTAGGATGACAGCATGATGGAAGCAGTCTTGGCAGAAACAGGTTTGGAATTTGGCTGCAGACGTCATCAGAAGGCTCCCCCCAGAGAATAAGATGTTGCACTGCAGGAGGGACCCCCCACCCCCTCCATCGCCAATCAGAGTGTATGACCAGCTGTATGTCTTGGTGTCTGTGACCTCTGACTCTTGAGCAGTCATTCTCTAGGCAAAATTACAAGTACCCAAATAGCAGATTCAGTTGTGATGCTCTGAATGGTATCGCATGGGAGTGGTAGGCCATCATTCTGTTGAGGGCCACCAGCCTATGGGTTTGTTTCTTTAATTGAAGTATAGTTGATTTACATTGTTGTGTTAATTTCAGGTGCACAGCACAGTGATCCAGTTATGTATTTACATATATGTGTATATATTCTTTTTCATATTCTTTTCCCTTATATTGAATGTAGTTCCCTAAAGAAAGCAATCAAGGGCCATTCAAGAGGAAGCGCTAAAAACACATTACCTAAAAGGACCAGATCACCTTTTAAGTAAGAATGGGTTGCAGAGTTTTTTCTTCATTTTAAAAAACAATTATTTCAAACTGCAAAAGCATCCTGCTTTAGAGCTGGAAGGGCTGTGAGAAATCATTTGGTTCAAGTCTCTCATATTTTTTAGATGAGGAACTTTGGTTCAAAGAGGTTAAGTTTTTTTTTCCCAAGCCAAAGTCACATGAATGATTAGGGACACAGCTGTCCCCAGACATCCAACTTTTCTGATTCAGGAGTCCAGGTGTTGTGATGTTCTGTTCAATATACCGCTCGGCTGATTTTTCTATCTGTATTTCTTAGTGTCTTAGGAATAAAGGAGAGAGTAGTGGGTAATAAGAAATTAGAGGAAAAAGTTATAATGAAAAGACTGAAAAAGAGAAAGAAGATGGAGTGACTTTTCAATTAACTTATGGTTTCAGCTTGTCACCGTGTGTCACTTTTAGCACCGAAATTGTAATTCCTTTTGACCATAGCTCTTTAAGAATTGTTGACATTTTGTCATAGCCCATGCCCGAATGAAATGCAATAGTCAGTATAAGATGAAGTTTGGGAACCTGGAGTAGAAATGTCCTTTAGTTAGTGACTAAAATAAGATTAATCTACAAGTAGACTTATTCTGTGGGTTCAAATCCTGGCTCTGCCACTTCTTCTTGACTGTGTAGTCTTTGCAAATTAATCTCTCTAGGCCTCTATTTCCCCATCTGATAAACGGGGATAATGATACTCGTACTTCAGAGAGTTGGTGTAGGGCAGCCGGATTAGTGCTGACCCATCGTGAGCTCTAGGTGCCCGAGTTTTTATTGTTCAACACCAGATTTTACTTGGAGTAATACAATATAAATCCTTTTATGAACTTTCATGCATGTCATTAACAGCCAGCTTTTATCTTTGTCCTTCAGTGTACTGCCCACTTCTGGGTTCCATGCCTCATTCTCATAGGGATAAGTAAGGGAGCAGAACCTAGTGGTGTCCCGCACCCCCCCCCCCGTAGAAGGCAGTCAGAAGCGGCGGGGTGGCAAAGGTTCAGCGCTATGGAATCTTTGCTTTTCGTTCTCTGTAAATGAATCTTCTCTCCCTGCTTTGGCCTTATCGTACTTCATTCTGTGATTATGGAATATGCAGAAGGTCTCTAATAGTATGCTAAGGGTGGTGGGGATGAAATATAGAGAGGAGACAAAATCTTTGGCTAATGGGATCTTTTAACCAGTTTTAGTATTAAACATTATGCAGCTTGAAAGACTCTTTCAAAGAGTGCTTGAACTAGAAGAAAGTTTAGTAATTATCAATTACAAGTCTTTCATTTTACAAAGAAACTAAGGCCCCAAAGCTGATATTGTCTATTTGATATTACATTATGATTGTTTCTATTTTAATTATTTACTTATTCTCTACCCTGATGCAATATGGGCCTGAATCAGCCTATGGAGGTACAGAATTAAAATTCAGTGAGGGAATCTCTGTGTATGTGTGGTGGGGAAATGGGGAATGGGGGGAGGTAAATGGAAAACGTGGCCAAGGGAGAAATTTTTGAAAAGTTAATGCCCTGGAATACATGATAAAGGTCTGTACGTGTTCTGTACATGTGGTTGGTTCCTGGCAGCCAACAGAAAGGGACATGGGGCTTCCCTGGTGGCGCAGTGGTTGAGAGTCCGCCTGCCGATTCAGGGAACACGGGTTCGTGCCCCGGTCTGGGAGGATCCCACGTGCCGCGGAGCGGCTGGGCCCGTGAGCCATGGCCGCTGAGCCTGCGCGTCCGGAGCCTGTGCTCTGCAACGGGAGAGGCCACAACAGTGAGAGGCCCGCGTACCGCAAAAAAAAAAAAAAGAAAGGGACACGGATGATACGATCCACTGAATTTACAAGTTAAACAGACCAGTGCTGAGGAGAAGCAAAGCTAGTGCTGATTTTGAGGTAGAAAGAAATTTTTCCATGCATTATTATAAATTTTTATTTATATTTCTTTGGCAAGCTACAACATTCTTGCATTTTGCATTCTTGCAACATTCTTGTATTTCCAGATCCAGAGCTCTAGATACTGCATGATCAGAAATGAAAGACTTCAGATATACTGCAGTAACACCTGTGTTAACAACCAAAAAAGTATGGTAATGGCATATTTTTGTCAGAAATATTGATTCAAAGCTAGAAATTATATCAAGGCCTAAGGTGATAATCCTTCATTTCAGAGAAAAGCGTTTATTATATAAGAAGTCAAAACTGCTGAAACTAATGTCAAGTAGGCCATACAGTGTTTTGCGAACTGTAGATCGTTATTCTTAAGTAGATCATGAAATGAGTTTAGGAGGTTGTACCCAGTGTATTTTTTTAATGAAATGGATTAACCCAGAATATAGCAGAATGGAAGCTGACAGAGGAAGGGTGTATGTGTGTGTGTATTTGTGGTTGTGCTGTATCACAGTGTAAAATGTACTTGTCACCAGGATTGTGGTCCAAAACATTTGAAAGCCATTGTCATCAAACCATTAAAAGGGGCATAGCAGCATCTTGGGCATAGGGTCAGATTAAGGTTGACCTAGGCTTTTGAGGAGTCGGAGGGAGAGGTTAAGGAAACTCCAAGCAAAGGTGCCCATTGGAGACTTGGGCTAAGACCGAGGAGGGCAAGGACCCCAGCAAATGCACATGCTCCAAAAGCAGCACTTTTCAAAACCTGTGGCTGTCATGGAGACGTGGGAGAGGACGCATGGTGGGGTACATTTAAAACGTCATGAGTCATACCCTGAGATACATGGACAAGGTCACAGCGGGGGGCCCGTTCCATTGTGTTCATTCTCCCACCAACATAAGCACCTTCCCCAAATCAAGACCAGGCCTTCGGCTGGATGCCCTTTGGACCTACACTGTCCAGTACAGGAGCCATGAGTCACCTGTGACTACAGAGCCATTGTAACGTGGCTGGTCCCAAGTGAGACGTGCTCTAAGTATAAGATACACTCCAAATGTACAAGAATGTAAAATGTCTCGGAAATTTTGTAATACTGCTTTATTGATTACATGTTGAAATGATGGCATTTTGGATATATTGAGTTAAATAAAATGTATTATTAATTTCACCTGTTTCATTTTATTTTTGTAGTATGGCTGCTAGACATTTAAAACTTACATACACGGCTCCTGTGTGTGGCTTATATTGTATTTCTGTTGGGCAGCACTGATCTGGACTCCCCTTATGCTATCTCTAAAGTACCTCTTAAAGGACTATTTCGTAATTACTCTTAATCTTTTCTTTCCAGATCTTCCCACCTGCTTCTCAATCTTTGAAATGTCTTTAAGAAAGAAAGTCATTTTTTCTCTTAGTGATGAAATTCAAATGCACAATTTGAGTTAATGTTTTCGTGGGGGTAGGTTTTTTCAGTAATTTTTCTATCAATCAAGTCAATAATTGGTCGAACCTTCCTTGATTGTTTGGGTAAAGGTCATGGAAAGTGGGTTCCTCGTTTCCTAAGTTTTGGGGGATGGAATGATGGCACAAAAAGAGGGTAAAGTGATGGAAGACATTTGTGCCTGCCATTAATTTCACTCAGACTGCTGCCTGGGGACAGCTCTGCTATGGGAGATTTGTGGCTTTCAAGGGGAAAAAAAAGGCCTGATTTCAGATTGTGCTTTGTTCCCTGGTGATTTGATAATTGCTGATTTCAATAACAGGCTTTTTTTCCCCTCCTCCTGAGCTAAATTTGGCTCTCAGTTTGGATTTCAAGAATTCTCCCCACTTATTTTTGACTATCGGGATCCCAACGAATTCAAAACTATATACCCTTTTAGATCCTTAATCGTAAGGGAAGGATCTAAAGCTTCCCTTACGATTAAGGATATAAAGCTGACTCTTTCCTCCGAGGCCCCATCTTAGGGGTCTGTTCCCACCATGCTGTCTGGGCACCTTCCCTCCCCAGGTCTCAGTGCTGACTCTGCCCCCTACTCCACCCCCATCCCCACCAGGGTGACCATAGGTCTCACTGAATTTTCAAGACTCCATATCTCAGACTCAGCATTTAGGATTGATCAAAAGAAAATACTAGTATAATACTTCCTGGGATTCTGGTTTTTGAAAGGAAAATAATTACAGGCCTAATGATTGAAAGATGGTTTGAAACTTGAGAATGAAGTGTTTGATCCATTTTAACTGTTAATGAGAATCAGTGTGGTTCCACCAACAAGAAAAATCAATATTGATTTTTCTTCTCTCTGTGCCCTCCCCTTAGGAGTTGCTCTGAGACCTACCGCATGCCAGTGATGGAGTACAAAATGAACGAAGGGGTTTCCTACGAATTCAAGTTTCCCTTTCGAAATAATAACAAGTGGCAGAGGAATGCCAACAAGGGGCCTCATTCACCTCAAGTTCCATCCCAGGTGCAGAGTCCCATGACCTCGAGGCTGAATGCCGGGAAAGGAGACGGGAAGATGCCTCCTCCAGAACGAGCCGCCAACATTCCCCGAAGCATCTCCAGTGACGGGCGCCCACTGGAGAGGCGGTGAGTGTGCCTCCCAAGCTTTTCTCTGAATCTCTGCCCCAAATTTAAATAGCACCAGGCCCATAAGCACTAGCTTTAGGTCTTCCCATATTTTACTAGAAATCAAAACTTAAAACTGAGATGCATGCACTAGTGGTTTTCAAAGCATGGCAGCATTCCAAAGCCATCAGGATAAGTGAAGATGTATTCCAGCAAAGCATGCAGCTCTGTACAATGGTATTTGGGCTTTGCTCTTTCATTTTCATGTGATATCAACAGAAATCATCATTGCACGCTCAGTAGCCATACGAGCTAGAACTTGGCAGACTCTTTGAGGTGACATTGACCATATCATCATCTTTGACAGTCTGTGTCTTTTGGAGATGAGTGATACAACAGTGGCAAGAGAATGCAGGCTTTTGGTTGAGTGTCTGTGTTTGTGTCACTTTGTTAATAAAGAATTGTGAGAAGGGAAATCCACTAGTATAGCACAAACATATTTTTCCACTGCTCTGAATGTAAAAGAAAATAGTGGATATGTTAAAACACTCAGTCCTGAGTAAAGTAAGCAAAAGGAGAGGGATTGAGGGATCCCAGAAAGTAACAAAATGAGGTTTGCTGTTAAGTTGAAAGTCACAGTGGATTCCCTCACAGGTGATAACTGGTGAACTCTTCCTTAACCAGCATGCCCTAGCACTTTTGTCTCGAATTCACTGTAAAATGCAGCACTGTGAACTAAGAACCTTGGCCAAAAATTGAACTCGATAAAGTACTCTTAAAATGTGAATACAAATGGACTACATAATTTTAAATCATTGCACTATAAATTCAGTTACCCCAAATTACCTAGGCTAATGAAGGAGACGGTTTAACTCCGTAACCTGGTAGTGCCCTCCTAGAAGAAGCCAACTTCTTTCTGTCCATGCACCGTCCTTTCCCCATCACTGTGCTTGTCTTGATCACATCTCTGAGTGTTTTTGTGGCCCCCGCACTGCAGAAGGATCAGGAACCCTCAGAGCTGGTGGGGAGAAGTCTCTGTTCCAGGAGCTGCTATGGGTAGAAGGAAGGTCTCTGGAGCAAAAATGTGAGCCTGACTCATCTGAGCCTCAGGAACCAGGTCCAGCAAGAACAGGGCGCCAAGGAAAAGAGATCCCAGCTATGCTTCAGGAGTCGTTGGTTCAAGTTGAGAGCAGAAAGTTGGAGATTTTAAAAACCACACAATGATGTGTTTTATCTTAAAAGACATAAAACGTTGTCACTTAACTATTTCAGAAATACTGGAATACCATGTAGAAATAGTTTAATCACAACAGACAACCAAAAACAAGCCTAGCTGTCTTTCTAAAATTCCTCATGTAATACTGGGGATTTATTTACAGAGCCTTGCTATTTATCTCAACAAAGGATTCCTCTCCCAAAGTGGCTGCATTCCCATCTGGACTCCTCTTGCTTTCATTATTTTCGAGAAGGAAAAACATCCAAGTGGTCGCTGAATAAATTCTTTGTTCTGCACATTCCAAACTTGGCTCCCTCTGAGGTGTGTGTTAACTGGAATTCATGATTTGGCCCACATTTGGAAGGATGAACCTAGGAAACCATTGTTTAGAGAAGGACCTTTTGTTCCTCTCAATGGTATTTTCTTTCTCTCCAGGACAGTCATCAGGCTTTTATGAGTGAAATTGGATTTGTGTTATTTTCTTTATACAATAGTCCCTATAATAAAATAGCAGAATATATTTTGCTTCCACGTTGAATTTAATTTCTGCAACAGAAACTAAAGCTTATTGCTGAACATACTGACCTCTGAAAGTGCAAATATTTTTTGTAGCTAATTATCCTCTTAGCATGCAAGCAACTTTTAGTGCTAAAGAAGGCATCAACTCCATTTTTTCCAGTTGGAGATCTTTGAGTTCTGGAGGTTCTTTTTGTGGGTACTTGTGTCTGCCTTTCATCATAACTCCACCCAGAGGAAAGGGAATCCGCGTGCTCTCCCTATAAGACTAATAATAATAGCCCTGGGGCTCTCCAAGCTATAAGATGCAAGTGACAGAAGTGAGGCTGCCAATGGTTTTTTAACCTCTACTCACTTTCCCTCTGAGGCTTCTTAGTTTCAGATATCCTTGAGGACATTGGACTAGGATTTAAGATCTTATGACGGAGGGCTTGTAAAATCTGAGCTTTACATTTTCAGGTTATTTGTCTCCTCTTCATTTTCAAAGGTGTGGTAATTAGACGGCTATTCTTTCATGAAAATTTAAGAGTTCGCTGTCCTATCCCATCATTCTTAACTTTTAGTAAAGCAGTATTAGTTAAGTTTCAACTTTGAGTCATAAAAAGAAGGTACTGTTTGAGAAACTTTGTATTGCTACTGTTTGCAGAATATTTGAGTATAGAATAGACTCGTGACCTTCATCAGGAATACGTCCAGATTCCTGAGATTCATACAGTGTACCTGGGAATATAATTTCCTCCACGAAACGTACTAAAATATAACTAAAAAATTTAAGCATTCCCTTCATAGTCTTACTGAGAACAAACCACCTTACTGTGATGTGGAAGTGAGGCCCCTGGCTGGGCGCACCTCCTCCATCTGACTCTCCCCTTCGTACCAGCCCTGCCCTGGGTGCCATTTGCATCTGTACCTGGGCCATCTAGAGAGTGTGATATGGACCGTTCAGATGAATCACAAATAGTCAAAACGAATGCCCACGTCTGCCATTCCCTGAATCTTGCCTTACCAATAGTGGCATGAGCCTGATACTCAGACAAGGATAGTCCCTCGGTATCCGCAAAGATTGGTTCCAGAGCCCTCCATGGATACCAAAATCTGCACCTGCTCAAGTCCCGTAGTTGACCCTCACGTCCTCGGATTCAACCAATTGCAGATCGTAAACATAGTAGTGTATGTATTGAAAAAATCCCCGTAGAAGTGAACCCACGCAGTTCAAACCCGTGTTGTTCAAGGGTCAGCTGTATTGCCTTTACACAGTTGGTTTGTTCCGTTTATCTTTCTCCTCCAGGTTAGGCGAGTTGTGTTTAACTGTAGAGAAAGCAGCTGTATTTAAGCTTAAGTTAGCAGCCGCCTCAAGCCACTCTGCACGTGCTACACAAATCTGCCTACTTCATTCACCACGGTTGGACCCAGCACGGTTCATTTTAGATGAAAACTGAATATACTGCTTGTAGAAACTTAATCTACTGCTTAATCTTCTAGAAACTAGAAGCATAGTTTTTCTTAAATTGTGTGCAAGATCCCAGAGTTAAAGGCCATTCGAAAGAATTTTTTTAAAAAATACTTGTGGAACAGATTATCCTTTTTCCTTTAGTACCAAGGTCAGGATTTTTGACATACTAAAAGGTATGAGTATTTGGAGTTTCTAACAAGAATTATTTCACTGACTTGTGCTCTCTATACATTGTTAAGAGAAACTGATGCAGTAAGAACAGATGACGCATTTGCCATCTAAGTAGAAAAAAGTCTGATTTGATTGGGTTTAAATACAGGAGATTTATGCTCTCTAGGTGGCCTTTCAAGTACAGAATTTTATGGTATTTGTGGGAGTAGTTCTTATTGACAGAATTAATATTTAACAAAAATAGGTAATATGATGCAGTTGGTCTTCCGGCCTCAAATTTATCTAGAGTGTAAGGGTAGGACTGAAATAAAAATAGCTGGCTAGGGCTTCCCTGGTGGCGCAGTGGTTAAGAATCTGCCTGACAATGCAGGGAACACGGGTT
This sequence comes from Grampus griseus, assembly GCF_964374135.1. Taxonomy (NCBI): domain Eukaryota; kingdom Metazoa; phylum Chordata; class Mammalia; order Artiodactyla; family Delphinidae; genus Grampus; species Grampus griseus. Next base: position 30,621,522 of record NC_139018.1, on the reverse strand, counting down.
TGAGCCCTGGTCCAGGAAGATCCCACATGCCGTGGAGCAACCAAGCCCATGTGCCACAGCTACTGAGCCTGCGCTCTAGAGCCCGCGAGCCACAACTACTGAACTACTGAGCCCGCATACCATAGCCCATGCTCCGCAACAAAAAAAGCCACTGCAATGAGAAGTCTGCACGTCGCAACAAAGAATAGCCCCCACTTGCCACAACTAGAGAAAGCCTGTGCACAGCAACGAAGACCCTACACATGAATAAATAAATAAGTAGCTGGCTATAGTACATTGAACTTAACACATTACTGTGTTTAAATATAATGTGGGATCAGTAATAAAACCCTGATCTGGGTTAACATGTTCAGAAAAGCTTGACTATTTCAGAGGCTTTGCATAAACAACAGGCACGTTGGCACACAAAGGAATTTTCCTTTCTCTTTTTTGTAGCTGAAGTATTTCCAGGCTTTATATAAATATTTAATGTCGGATCTTACTGAACCATTGATACTTCTGCATTTTACCTGGATACTATACTATTCCCCTTTCCCTACTGTATTTGGCGCTCAGCAGCTGGATGGAGTGTTGGTTCCTTTATGGAGTTACAGCTGGCCACACGTGCAGCCTCCCTAACTCCACCCTCCTCTGCAGACACAGCTGCGCCATACAGAGCATGAAGATTGTGCCGGAGGATACTGTTGGAACAAATGAAAAGAGTTCTCTTCTTTTTCTGGGGGGGGGGGGGGGCGTGCCGTGTTGCATGCAGGATCTTTTAACCACTGAACTTCCAGGGAAGTCCCTCAATCTTTATTTTCAAGGAAATGGTTTCTAGGTTTATTTCGAACAGGTTCTGTGTTAATGATCCTCTCGCTGTCACTTTCTGTTTTCAGACAAAGCCAGCACGCATTCATTCTTTACTCTTCCTTTGATTGGAATATTAGCTGTGGCTAGAAGTTTCATGACTTGTTCTTTCAAATACGGCCCTCCTGGATCATAGTTGTTTGAGTTGACATGAGGACCTTGACTCTTGGAATTCTTGAGTTTCATTGGGGGTGCTCAGGCTGCATCCCCATTGACTGCTGTATTCCCAGAGCCACTGGATGCTGTGGGCTTCGGCGTCCGATACCATTTGCCACTCCCTCCTCCTTCAAACTCCTCTTCCTTGTCTTCCAGAACTTTCCTCCTGATTTTTTTTTTTTTTTGGTCAGCTCTTTGCATTTGTCTTATCCCCCCCAAATGCTGTGTCCCCCATGACTCCTTCCTCATTTTTCTTTTAATCCCCTACTGTGCAATATCTCTGAATAGTTTCTTTGTTTTAGTAACCTCAGCCATCATCTGTATGTGGGCAGTTCCTGGATAGTACACGTTTGGTCTTGACCTCTTCTTTACTTTTCATATTCATATGCCCGTCTCCCTACTGAATATCTGCACTTGAATGTCACACCAGTGTCCCAGACTCACCAGCCCAAACTGACTTCAGCCATACTCCTGCCCGCCCTCCACCTCTTCCTTCTCACGTGTTGCCCATCTTGCTGAAGGGCTTTGCATTCTGCCCAAGTCGCCAGAGCAGAACTAGAATTCATAATTAGCCTCCTGCACCCTCATCCCCGTCTCCACACCCATTTAGTTATCAAGTTCTGCCCTTCGGTTGAGTCCCTCCTGTAAGCATCCTCCTTGTCATTGCCTTAGGGGCTCTCGTTTCACACTAAGATTTTTCTGGGCAGAACAGCCTCCCACTTTCTCCCTGTCCGCACTGCATACTGCAGGGATGGCCTAATACAAAGGGAATTGCTCCTCAGGCCCTGCCTTTCACCTTAGCCTTCCGCACAGCTTTCAGTATCAAGTCCACCTCCCGCTGTGGATTTACTGACGTGGCTTTGTCTTTCCCAGGCTCTAGGCTTGTGACTCTCTGCTGCCAGGTGTTCTCTTGATAACCTTTATACCTGCAGCTCGGCTTGACCTGCCTTCTACCCCATCCTTCAGCAGCTTAACAACTGCTGGTATTGTAACACCAAGCCCAAGCCTCACCTTCTCCGACACGTCTCCTCCCATCTCTGCCTTCATCTGCCCATCCTGGGAATTTTCACATTGCTGCCTGTCTGCTTCCTTCACAGAATTTATTATACCTCATTTTAATCTTATTGGTCCATTTTTCCAACTTAAGGTAGCCTGTCTTATTTATCATTGTATCCCAAGGACCAACCACTGATTCTGGCATTTTAATAGGTTTGCAGTGAATTTTTTAAAAACTTCATTAGTTAAACCAGTAAGCAAAAAAACTTAAAGAAGTAGGAACAGAAGTAAATCAATTTGGGAGAAAATAAATCAGTTGGTGTTTTTTTTTTCTTTTTTTTTAACTTTTTTTTACTGTTGTATAATATACATAACATAAAACTTACCATTAGGACCACAGTTCTGTGGCATTATGTATGTTTCCATCCTTGTGCAACCACCGCCAACGTCCATTTCCAGAACTGAAACTCTGTGTCCATTAAACAATAACTCCCCCTCTCCCCAGCTCCTGGCTGTTACCATGCTACTTTCTGTCTCTGTGAATTTGACTATTCTTGGTACCTCACATAAGTAGAAACTTTATGTAAGTGGAATCATACAATATTTGTCCTTTTGTGACTAGTTTATTTCTTGTCAGTGTAATGTATTCAAGGTTCATTCATGTTGTAGCATATGTCCAGTTTTCCTTCTTGCTTATTAGCTCAAGCTGCTATAACAAAATACCATAGATTCAGTGACTTAAACAATGGACGTTTACTTCTTACAGTTCTGGAGTCTGGGAATTCCAAGATCAAGGTTCCAGGACGTTTGGTTCTTGGTGAGGACCCTCTTCCTGACTTGTAGAAAGGGCCTTCTTGCTGTGTGCTCACAAGGCAGAGAGCTCTGGTTTCTTCCTCCTCTTATAAGGGTGCTAATCCCATCATGGGGGCTCCACCCTTATGACCTTATCTTAACCTAATTACTTCCCAAAGACCCCACCTCCTAATGTCATTACGTTGGGGGTTAGGACTTCAAGGTATGAATTTGGGAGTGGGGGGAGTCATTAAGTCCATAACCTTTACCTTTTTTTTTTTTTTTTTTTTTTTTTTTTGCGGTACACGGGCCTCTCACTGTTGTGGCCTCTCCCGTTGCAGAGCACAGGCTCCGGACGCGCAGGCTCAGCGGCCATGGCTCACGGGCCTCGTTGCTCCGCGGCATGTGGGATCTTCCCAGACCGGGCCACAAACCCGTGTCCCCTGCATCAGCAGGCGGACTCTCAACCACTGCACTAACAGGGAAGCCCCCTTTCCCTTTTTTTAAGACTGAATAGTATTCCATTGTATGTATGTACCACATTTTGTTATCCATTCATCCATCAATGGACAGTCAGGTAAATCAGTTTATTTTTATAAAATTAAATGACACATAAAAGTGAAACACGCTATAATCCGATAAAGCTATAGAATTGAAGCTTAGATTTACATAGAATTCTTTGCTTTTTGTTGACTAAGTTTAGAATACTCCTATTTTAAAAGTATATTGTGGGTAAAGCTGTCTAAAATTCAAAGTGAAAAGTGAGTTGTTCTTGATTGAATTTCCTCTCTTTGGTTTCAGTTAGGTTGGGACTGAATTACGGCATTTTATTTGTCAGCCAAGTTAAGGTAGAAAAGCAGAGGGCTGTACTTAACTTAAACTCACCGAGCTCTTAAGCCTCTTTTTCCCCAACTCTTCAAAGGAGTGAGTGTACTCTGGCGTCTACATTGGGGTCAGAGTTTAGATAATTTGCAAGTTCACACTTTTAGATTAGAGAACAAAGGTGTTTCCTTTTCAGGCATTCAGGAAATGGGCACAGCGGCCTGAGCCTGGCACACCTCCCAGTTTCCTTTCTTTTATAAACTCTAGAGTGAGCCAGGGCATGAGACCAGGGTGCTCCCATGTGGTCCCCAGCTTAGGCTCTTGAATTGCTTCATCGTTCCTTGGGCCTTGAAAGTAGCTGCTTTGCACTCCACCCAGGGAAGTGTTCCAGGGGGCTCCTCCTTGCAGAGCCACCAGTGTTTTACTGTAACCCGCCCAGAAACTCCCAGCTGTGCCAGGAGTGCAGGCTCGGCCGTCCAGGGGCCTTGACTTGCATCCCGGCCCCACCCCTTGGGAGTGATGTGATGGTGGGAAGTTCCTGATCCCGTCTACACTTCATCATCGCCAGGAACCAAACGGGCCACTAGCCCCACCTCTCAGAGTCAGCATGATGATTAACTAAGGTAATATAGTTACTCTGTGTTCAACCCGAGCTCTTAGGACGGGCCTGGCACACAGTGAGGCTTAGTCCCTGTTTGTCTTTGGTGTCGTTTTGCAGATGCTCTTCTACACACAGCTACGTGGAAGTCAAAGAGAGCTAGTTGCAGTTGGGTACTTAGGGCTATGGGTGGAGCTGGCCAGACTGGACTGATGAGTCAGTTTGCAGCCTAGTGCAGGTCACGCATGTGGTGAGTCAGTGTGTTTCCCAGGAGCAAGTTGTGCTGTCTTCAGCGCCAGCATCCTGGTTACCCTCGGTGAGACGGAGAGGCTGAGTTCAGGAGGGCTGCTGTGCTGGGAACAGTCATGGTGAGCAGGTGTAGGAAATACTGCAAAAACCATCCATTGAATTAGAATAGACTGAGAGGTGATCTTGTAGAAAGCGGTGGTGTTATGGGAAGAGAATGAGGTGGCAGCTGGGCACATCGTTCTGCATGTCAGTAAGGAACTGTTCTCCTACGTGCATCCAGCCGCAGGGTCTTGCCCTCTTAGCCCTTTTTTTAAGGGAGTGCTGCATTAGGACCACCCAGGGAGGCCTGGCCTGGTCCCACCTTATGGGAAGGGTCTAAAGGCCCACAGTGGCCCTGGGGCTTCCTCCAAAAGCACCGCCTTGTCCACCCCCAGACACCTGACACGGGGAAGACCTTCCCAGAAGCCAGATCTACTATGGGTCCTGCTGTAGCCCTCCCCTCATGGAGGAGGCAACAGGAGTCTTAGGCCCTTTGCCTGACGAGGGCACGTCAGCCATACGGACACGTTTATCATTAGGAATTTAAATAATTCTCAGGGGTAGAAAGGGATATCCCACTGCCTTATATTTGAAACCACTGACATTTTTCTTTAAGATTTGTTGATTGCACAACACATGTGTAAACGTGTGAGAATGAGACAGATGAGCTGCCTAGACCCACCCCCACAGTCAGCAGTGTGAAGTCTCCCCATAAGCCTCTTGTTCAGAGCCCGGGACAGTGACTGGTCTGACCAAGGTCTACTTCCACCCATGGAACTCTCTCAGTATGGTGACAGAGTGGCAGTCTGGGATCCACCTATCATTGAAGTGCTTGCCGGGAAAAGTGGGTTTAGTCTCCTTTTTACCTGCAGGAACGATTGTTGTGAAATAATGAGATTGGCAGAGTGTCCTTGGGCGTGGTCAGCAGAGTTGAATTGATCTCTTCACCCGAGTGTGTATGTGTGTCTCTGGCCACTGGGCTCTCGGCTGGTGACTTGTACCACCAGAGGGCTTGCTGGACACTGCTTCAGGCCACACGAAGATGGCCCTGGACCATTTTCTCTGGACCCACCTCTTTAGGATCTGCAGGCTCCTTTTAAGGAGCAAGCACCAATACACAAGGAGGGATGGCAGGGGAGGTGTTTGACTCCTACACTGCGGCCCTGCTAGCAAGTTCACTGCTGTCTCCCCACCAGTCCCCACTCCTGGGGAGAATCGGAATCCAGCCTGATTAAATAGCCTAGAGTCTCCCAATCTCTGGCTTTTTGTTTGACTCTTCTAGTTTCCCATTATATTTAGAAAATGACAAATGACGATGGCAGCTCAATGGCACATACACCAGGCTCTGTTCAGAATCCCTTATGTGAGTTTTTCTCAGTTAATCCACCCAACAGGCCCAGTAAGTTGGTGGCTCTTTCCCCCTTTTACAGATAAGGATGCCCGGGGATTGAGAGATGAAATCGTTTGTGCAGAGTCCTGGCTGGTTAGTGGTGGAGCTGAAATTAGCACCAAGGCCACCAGACTGCGGAGCCCCTACCTTAGCCACCATGCTGCAGGGATGAAGCCTACCACCATCTATAGATGGTGCTCAAGAAATACTTGCCAGATGAACGCATGCGTGTTTGTGTGCTAAGGGGGCCCAGCCACGTGTGCTGCAATCAGGGCCAGCTTCAGGGGTGTAGCTGCACAGGGCCACACGCTCAGCAGGGTTCAGTGTTCTGCTTGAAATTTGTAATACGTTTGAACAAGGAGACCCAGAGTTTCATGTTGCACTGAGTCCCTCAAATGATGTATCTGGTCCTGTCTGCAGTCCATTTTTATGTTCTGTCCTGTAGAGTCACCTTTAGATATAAAATTGACTCTTCTCAAGAGGCACCCGTGATGGGTGCCAGGCTGTGACGCTCCAACAGCTTGCCAGCAGCTGGGAGATGATGATCGGTTATCTCGGTGTGATGAGTTGCTGTATTTCCCTAACTATGCAAGAGTTATTCTTTGTTGTAAATTGATCTTGTCACAAGAGGTTCATCAGAATAGGACTTCCATGGTCCAGTCGGAACAGGACTTCCATGGTCCAGTCGGAACAGGACTTCCATGGTCCAGTTGGAATAGGACTTCCATGGTCCAGTCGGAATAGCTGATAGGGATCGTATGGTCAGAAAGCCAGGAATGGCTCTGGTTCACAAAGTTAGGAAGAGATGAAACAACAGGGGGGTGGGGTGATTGAATTTGAATACAACTTGTTCAAACTCTAGTCTGGATACAGCACCCGAATGACATTACCTTGAGTAATTTTAGAGAAGTTTTTTAAAACAATTCTGGAAGAATCCTGGTTGATAGGCATTGCTAAAAACAGACTTTGACTGGATCCTGTTCCCTGGGTGAATAGTGTTTTAATTGCTAAGTTGTGGTAAAATGCTGTGCTTAATTAAGGACTCGGATATCTCATTCGTCAGTCATTGCTGCTATCTGAAATCCTCTCGGTTGTTCTTGCCGTCATTCCGCTGTCTGCACTTGAGTTTACAGAGGGCCTTATCTCCTTGGACACATCCAAGCAGTGCTGTCACTTTGGAATAAAAAGCAGGAAACAGAGGCATAATTAAACCCGTACATAAATACTCAGGAAAGAAAAATTAAGCATCAATTACTCAGATGCTGAGAGTTCCTTATCCATAAATGGATGTCACAGTCTCAAGAGATCAATTTAATAAGAGTCTATCAATGTTAGTTCTGTGAGTTGAGTCATGGGAAGGGTATGGTGGGGGGCAGGGGTTATTCTATCAGAAATCTGGGGGGTTTTTTTGGCGCTTCTCTTCTGTCTTTTATCCTGACGTGAGGAGGCTTCTGGAAAAAAGAACTGATATTGATCTTGGACCATCTCTTCCTAATCCATCCCATTCAACTCTTTGTTTTCATTGCAGTGAAATGTGCTGCATGTAAATGGAAAGCTGACTTGAGTGCAGTCCTGCAGACTATGGGAGTATTGTCTGTCGAGCTAATGATCATGACTTTTTCAATTGCTGCATTCTTTGTACAGTCCAAAAGCCCTGGTGTTTTATTTCTGCAGAGGGAAGTCATAGCCCTAGAGAACATTTAAGATTGGTTACTTTAAAAACATTTAGTTATTTCTCAGCTAAATCGATAGAAATGGAGGGAAGAGAATCTACTGAAATTAAGGCTAAAAGATTTTTAGAACGTTTCCTTTCTGACAGTGACCATAGCATTCTTGAAGAAGATTATTTCTTATATTCCACAGAATCGAAAGATCTCACGGCGAGTGAAAGATGTATTCATCTTAGTCCTATAAACCTATTTGGGCATTAACATCCAGATGCCCGGGCTCATTAAGGCTGAGAGAACGTAGAAGGATCTGAGTTTATCTCAAAAGAGAAGAGAAGATTTGTGATCCATTAAGGTAGAGTAGGGGGGAGGTCAGAGATTCAAGAGGTTAGCATGCTGGCTTCCCATGTGAGCCAATGCGGGGGTTATTCTTTTTCAAAGTGGCAAGACAGCAACGAGCCCAACTTGCAGAAATGATGAGCCGCAGCCTCTGGCAGAAGTAGCCAGCCAGTGCCAGGCAGGTGGGTACCGCCCACTCCCTGACCTAGATCTGTGCTCAAATAATATTTGTGAGATGGGATCAAATTCAGAGTATTTGGAAAGAATAGTAAGTCATCAGAATAAGGGCTAATTCTGAATTTTTTTTTTTGCCTACCATACATACATCTAGAGTCATAAAAACATTTGGGTGGCATTTCCATCAGTTGCTGTATGTGTGTTCTGTGTGTGTGGACAGCCTGAAAACAAAGCCACTATTGAGTTATATAAATTCAGAAAAGGCATTGGAATGAAGGCTGGCCTTCTGGAAATGCTATTTTTTTCACTTTGGGATTACTCCAGCAACCAAATAGAATTTTCTGATACATTTGCCAAATAAAAGAGCTGAGGCTGAGAACTAGCATGAGATATTTTAGCTTAATGTACATTTTGGAGAGCAGGGTAAGAAAAGCAAGCTCTAAATATAAATACAAAAGTTACATCTTGACTTTGGCTATGGAATCACGTTGTCACTTCTTCGTAGATGCAAAAGCATTTTAACGTTCACCGTGAATATAATTCGCTGGCTGTTACTTGTTTACCCCAAAGAGAGCTAAAAAGTCATCAGGCCCCCAGACGTGGCATTGGCCCCAACCCCGTTCACATTTCTGCTGCCGTCTCCTTTCTTTCCATCTTTCTGTAACACCTCCTCCTCTTCGCAGTAAGAAAATCAAAGCAGCTGCAAAATGAACTGTTTTTTGAAGTTTCTCCGTATTAGGTGCATCTAAAAGCCAAACTCTTAAAGCAGAAAGGAGTGGTTCATGCCATTCCTTGATCCTTACCTCGTTTTCTTTGTAACCTACTCCTCCCATTCTTCCCCCACTCCAGTCCCCTTCCAAGTACTTCAGAATAAGCAGTGAGAAGTTTGGGAGATGTTTTAATAGAAAAGAAGGGATAACAGAATCACAGCTGATAACAGGTTTGTCGCTGAGGGAAGAACCAGGGCTCCCAAGTCAGATCTGCCACGTGGGCATAGACGGATTTGCGGGGGCGGGGGGCGGTCATATTTTTCGGTGCCTGGCCTTATTCTTTTTCTGATAGAAAAGCTTCTCGGCGTGATTTTATTATGCCTTCTGTCAGTTTCTGTACCTGAAGCCCCATCCTGCCCTGCTTCAGAAGGTACGCAGGTTCGCTATAAAAGCTGCCATGTTTCAGTGAATCAGGTTCAGTCCCAAGGCTTCAAAACTTTGGCTTCAGTGTAAGACTTCATGTGCAAAATCGTCTGACCCTGCAGACCCCTTGCAAACTGTCTTATTAAGCACAGAAAACCCAGCCTTCTGTAGGGGGCAGAGGACAGTGGACTCAGAATCAAGAAGCCTGGCTTATTGAAAGAGTGACCTTGATTCCCCTCCCTCAGCTATAAAATGGAAATGACCTGCCCTGCTACAAGAGCCAGTGATCTGTACCAGCGTTCACTTCGGAAATAAAATATCACTGTTATCGAGATTTAGCTGATGTCTCGTCACAGTCTGCAGGCTCACTTGTTAATATCCCAGCAGTTGCCCCAATGCCTATTTGAGTGGAGAAGGTAGAGGCCAGAAAATCACGTCTCTCCGAACTCCAAAGCTCTGGTTTCTGTGTCGAGCCAGTCCACAGGGTGAGGGATCCCTAATTTTAGAAAGAGGTGTATTGTGGGCTACGTGGAGCACATCTCTGCTGTGTTATTGTATAAACTCGGTCATTTCAGTGAAATTCAACAACTGCAGTTCTAGGCACGTTTCCATGGAAGTTTTTATGTGGTGATGCTACTATCAACCAAATGTATACACACTAAATAGCAATCTCTGAATATTCATTCCAAACTTTGAGTAATAAAATTGGAAAACAAAGAAGCATACAAAGAATGTACTGGTCTCACTGTGGTCATATACTCTGAGAGAGCCAGTGGGGAAATCGGAATTAATTGCTATGTTAATGTCACTGGGGCTCATTTATACTTCGCCCTGCCATACTACGAAATTGCATAAGCAATTCAGCCCTTGAATTCTGGCAGCTTTTGGAAACATACATGTTTTCCTTTTTTCCCCTATTATTTTTTCACGCCCCCACCCCCTTCAAGGCAGTTTTCCCGCTGTCCCCTTAGGGAGTAGTCTTATGGGGAAATTTCTTTTGTGGGCTTCCAGCTGGCTTTATTTTTATTATCTCCACGAAGTGGCTGCGTTTGTCCCATTTATATGTTATCCATCATGCATTGCCTTGGGATTTTCCCTTTGAATTGTTGACTTCACGTTTTTGGTTTGCACACACAGGCTGTCTCCTGGTTCAGACATCTATGTGACGGTCTCATCCATGGCTTTAGCAAGATCCCAGCCATGTCGCAACTCCCCGAGCAATCTGTCTTCATCCAGCGAGACTGGCTCTGGCGGGGGCACTTACAGGCAAAAGTCCATGCCCGAAGGGTAGGTGTGCCGGAGTTGGCATCGCTGTCTCTCATATGTAATTGAGACGTGTAAAAGAACTTCCATTCAGCCAGACTGGATCAGTTCACAAAAGAGCAAAAGGGAAAATATGGTTAATACTCCAGATTAAACAATGTTTTCGTGGCTGGTTCAAACCACTTCTTAGGAAGTTTATCATTCTTTAGTCTCTAAGGACTCAATGGCAAAGAAATCAAATTACATCAGTTCCTCCGTTATATGTATTGTCTAGTTTCATAGTACAGATTTTGCCCCTTCTTAAAATTTCCTCCAAAGGGAACTCAGTAGTGTACTGCTTGCACTGGGTGGAGTTTGTATTGATGTTAAAGTAGGGGAAATGTTTATCATATCCAAAGCTAAAAGTGATTTTTCTCACGCTTTAGAAATCTGTTTGCTTCTGACCAGACTCACAAAGTAAAAAGCTAAGTGTACATGATTAAAGAGGCTACTAAAAGGTAAAAAAAAATTGGAATGTCTGAAGCTGGGAAGTAATTAGCAGCAAAACATCACATGACACACATAAGCTGGCTTTGCTCATCACCAGCTTCCTGCTGGGATACCTCTGGCGAACTTGATAAAGAACTTGAAACCACTGGAAAATCAGAAATGGGGTGTTTAATGGGGTTTTTAAAAAAAGGATGTTTCTATGCCAAGTTTTCCCCGAATTACCTTTAACAAACGCACATGATTTGTGTACTTTCTTGAGATTTTACCATATTACAAAATAATTATGCTTATGAGAATATTTCATAATGGATATTTTTTATCCTATAGTATTGTGTTGGTTTTTATAGCTAAGTATAATTTTATTCATGTTTTTGCTAAATGTTTATGTTAGCAGAAAGTAAATAACAAAAACCACTATAAAATGTACGGCCCTCCCCACCCTACCACCAAGGATTCCCTTGGTAGCGTATCTAAAATGCACATTTCTTATTTTAATTACTTCAGTGACAATTAGTAAAAAAAAATTCTAGCTCTTATTTATGAGCCCCTGCAAGAAGTTTTATGAATTAAGTATTATTATTAGCCCACACCACAAGCCCAACTAATTATTTCTTTTTTTTTGAAACATCTTTATTGGAGTATAATTGCTTTACAATGGTGTGTTAGTTTCTGCTTTAGAACAAAGTGAATCAGCTATACATATATATATGTCCCCATATCTCTTCCCTCTTGCTATTTCTTGTTTTAATTAGTAGATTTTAAATGGCCTGGTTTGACTTCAAAAGTAAGAATTCACTGCAACTTCAGTGTTAATACAGCAATAAAATATAAATGAGCTAACAACCACGACAAAAATCATTGTTTGCTTCTTCTGTCCATTTTGGTATACACTCTCAAGGCATGCCAAAATGTAATTTGAAACATTAATTTTTGGTGAATATTAATGTTAGAAACATGGTTCCCAGTGTTTGTGCTACATACACTATTTTTTTTTTAATGCAGTGGTAATTATTTGACTTGATATTTAATACTAAACCTGCCATAGGTGGTATTGAGGGTTTTCGCCATTGCTTTTGAGGTTACCTGGGGATTATTTGCTATACGGTATAACATCAGTTTTACCTGGGGTGAAACTTTACAAGAAGATACGGATACAGTGTTTTCCTTTAGATCCCAAGCAATTGTTGTCTGTATCAGTGATGCAAGAGACATTGGTGTTCACTGTCTGATTCACATGCCTTACTCATGGGCCAGGTTTGATCCTAAAGTTCACACTTACCAAGGGAACAATCGTTACATCTACTCCTTAACTTAGCCCAGTAAAAATCAATAGGTACAGGGTGACAGTGAAGCAGGAGTGTGTGGAGTCTGCTGCAAACTCATTAATGTTAAACTTGGAAAAGCTCCAAAGTGTGAGGTAATAACAACAGGTCCGGACACACTGATCGTCCATAAATGTAATCCGCCCCTTTGTTGCCCTCCCTGTGCTTCAGCGGGCTCAGCGCCTTGCTTGTACGTGGTGTATGCTGCCTGCTCCCTGGTGTAAGGATGTTGAGACCATCCAAATCAGTTGAGAGGCACAGTTTCACAGGCTGGTTAATAAAACCTGCTCTACTTGAGTGAAGGCGGAAGAGGCACCTGCACCAGTTTAGCATGGGAACGAGAGAGAGTTAAAAAGCAACACTGATGAAAAGACATAGGGTCTGTTCTACCATCCTTGAGATGTGTTTTGGGGCCACGTACTCTGAGGAATGTTGACGAGGCAGGGCACGTGCAGAGGGAAGGATGGACCGGGCAGATGCGGAGTTGGAGGTCGTGGTGTAAGAATCGTAACCGTGGATGTGCAGCCCACAGGTGGGCATTGTGGAGGCAAGGAGGCCGCGATGGCTTTCTCCTAGCACTCTTAGCCGAGGGATTAAACTTGTCTCTGAGGGCAACTGAGCTCAATAAGTGAAAGTTATAGAGAAGGAGTTTCTAGCCCATTATGAGGAAGGTATTTCGAAGCTGTCAGCCTGCCCTGGAGAGCAATGGACTGTCTCACGAGGTAGAAGTTCTTGGTCAGTGAACGCATTTCATGTATCAGCCAAATGATTACTTAAAAACTCCTTCAAGTCTGAACCGTGACTCTTAAAGTATTAAGTGCTCCTCCAAGCAAAGGGACAATGAATCTCTTCAGAAAGAGGCACAGTGTCAAATTAGAACAGGTTTTGTCTGAGCTCCTCAAGGATGGGACCTTAATAGCCCTGATGCCCTGGCACGTAGTAAACTAGGAGTGTGTGTGAGAACTGAAATTAAAAATTCGTCGGATGAAAATGTTTTTCAAGGCAAAGTTGAAAGGCAGCCTTACTTTATCATTTCTTTAAAAACAGACAGCCAAAAAAGCATTTGACTTTAAATTCAGAAGTTTAAAAAGTTGTCTTTGGTTTCCACTGCTACCAAAAAGTAAAAGCAAGATTCCGATCCACTTCTTACTTTGATCTCTGTGGCTTTTTTTTTTTTTTTTTTGCGTTACGCGGTGCCTCTCACTGTTGTGGCCTCTCCCGTTGTAGAGCACAGGCTCCAGACGCGCAGGCTTAGCGGCCATGGCTCACGGGCCCAGCCGCTCCGCAGCATGTGGGATCTTCCCGGACCAGGGCACGAACCCGTGTCCCCTGCATCGGCAGGCGGACTCTCAACCACTGTGGCTTTTTGAAAAGTCTTAATTTAGTTAGTGCATATAACTAAATAACTAAATAGGATATTTAATAAATAGATTTAATAAATCTATTAAATTATTAAATTTAATTAATCTATTTAATAAATAGATATTTAACTAAATAGGATAACTAAATAGAATAGGATCATAGGACCAGTTTGAGGATATTCATTCTCCTAACCTAAACAAGGACCCCACCTAGGGAGGAAGTGGCAGAGATCATAATTAGTGAATCCTTTGTTTTCAATGAGCCCTTTCACTGAAGTTTTCATAAATCAAGGTTTTTGTTTGTTTTTAGTAATGGAGGTAACTTTGTTTAGTGAGGCGTAGGAGTCAAGTTTGTAAATGACAGTCATTTGTGCAAAAAGTAATGAGGGAGATGTTGTAGTAGGAGTTTTACTAAAATATTTTATAGTTTCCCTGCTTTCCAAATGCTTTTATGTAGATGTTTCTCCCTGGGTCCATATAAGAGTTGCCGCGATTCTGGGTGTAGAAGCTGAACTTGGCTCCCAGCCTTCCTCCTCCTAATCTCCTGCTCTTTCCAATGCACCGCTTGGTGGTTCTGCCCACACATTTATCAATTTGTAGCAAAGAAGACACCTGTCACATGCATCAGTTAATTCAGGCCCTTTTGTGTTTTATTGTGTAGATTACTCATACATTCATTAGTAACCACACTCAGATTTGTAAATTTCCACATGAATCTTTGAATTTTATACTCTGGCCCTTTTTCCTGGGCTCAGTCAGTAGTTGCTTTGCTGATGTTACTAATCAAGGCATATGCTTCAATTAAGCCTATGTTATATTATTAGTCTACACAGGGAAAATTAAAATGGGCTCATTAAATAGCTAAACATTCTTTCCAGGAATAGACATTTGCCTTTATATATGCCAGTTTACCTGTTTCCAAATTGCCTTCCTAAAGGCGATTTAAAATGTATACATTTTGGGGCTTCCCTGGTGGCGCAGTGGTTGAGAGTCCGCCTGCCGAGGCAGGGGACACGGGTTCGTGCCCTGGTCCGGGAAGATCCCACATGCTGCGGAGCGGCTGGGCCCGTGAGCCAGGGCCGCTGAGCCTGCACGTCCGGAGCCTATGCTCCGCAGTGGGAGAGGCCATAGCAGTGAGAGGCCCGCGTAGCACCAGAAAAACAAAACAAAACAAACAAAAAAATTTATACATTTTGGAAGTGGTCCCTATGTAATGTAAATGATAGCGATCTTTGTTTTTCAGACCTTAGAGTAAGTGCTCAGAAAATACTTGTTCCAAGAATGAGTGCCTTAGTGATTTAGCAGATAACCGAGTTAAGAGAAACCCCTAGAATGTGCCAATTGGACGACACAAACGGAACACTAGGATGGTGACATTTTTCTTTTGGGTGCGAATGACAGTCTGAGCTTAACTACTCAAGGGCCAGAAGATTTTTGGTTTCTTACTGCATATCTCTTAGGTTGGCTCGGTCCTAATGGCCCCTGCCCTGTTCACAGTTTACATACTTAGCATACATACCTTTCTGAACAGAGGGGTGTATACTGACCATAACATCCACAGTTCCAGCATCCATGTACACATGCACGAGGATGAGGACGCAAGTACAGAAATGTAAGCAAAACTAGTAGTACCTGTCGTTAGAGTTTAGTTCATTACTCCCAGGACTACCTTCCCTTATGGGTAAGGTCCCTGATGTTATCTTTGCCTTTGGGGAAATCACCACAGGTTTGGAATAAGCCGCAGATCCCCAGCCTCCATCGACAGGCAGAACACCCAGTCAGACATTGGTGGCAGCGGGAAATCCACACCCAGCTGGCAAAGAAGTGAGGATAGCATTGCTGACCAGATGGGTAAGTAACCAGTTCCTACAAAAAGCAAGTTGCTTTTATACTAAGGTGACATTGGTTACCTTTGGATGATGTCATCAAGGCATTCTGTTCTATAATACAGCCCTGGGTCATAAATGGGAATGAGCATTAAGTCTCAGTTAGCTTATGTATAAGTGAAAGCAGCAATTAAGACCTGAGAGAAAAGTCAAGGAATTCTGAGTAACCCCGACTTTAAAGACAGAAAGGACATAGGAATTATTTTCAGCACCAACGTTAAAATGCCAGAGTACCAGGCCACATGTGTCCTAAGTATCTCCCTCCCCCCTTGTTTGTTTGTTTATTTGTTTGTTTTTGCCCAGTATAAGTGGGAGATTAGTTGGTATTCTTAATGTTGAGTTAAAAAAAATTTTTTAACTATGTGCAGAGAAGGAAAGAAATATAATTGTTCTTTAGTCACTTCTGTAGCTTGGTGAGAATGTCTTTCCTCCCTTTATATGCTTTTTCCCCTGGCTCTGCTATTAAGCTGTCAGCTAAGGAAATGTCTTAGGATAAAACAGCTGGAAGGGAAAGATTTGCATGAGTGAGCCTTCCTTTGGGTTTCTGGCACATCGCCCTTCCCTCTCTCTCTAAACAGTTCTACAAGATACCAAAACACTAGTTGATACAATAAAATTTTGCCATGAGAAAGATTAAGTTTCAACACAGTAGCACCAGGGATTAAGTATCAACACAATTGATACATCAGGGACTTGAATCTGGACTGTTAGGGTTTTTTCCCTTTATCTTATCTCTAGTAGCTTTCCCATCAGAGTACCATAAAAAGAAGTAAATTTCAGGGCTGAAAAAAGATCTGCGTGTAAGGCAAAGACTGCATCATTTTATCTTCTCTGCAAATGCATCGTTTTGTTCTGTTTTAACGACTGTGCCCATGTTCCATGCCTGGGAAGGGCATCCTCAGTGCAGAGGTTGGAGCCAGGTTGGGGCTCCCAGCTGCTCAATGGGGGATCAACAGAAAAAACAACCCAAGAACATGGAAGGGAGTGGAGATGCATTCAGCTAAGACAGGAATTGAGGAAGAGAAACGAAATTCTTAGGTTCTGAAGATAGGCTTTGTTCCATCACTTCAGTGAGATGGGCCTCGTTACTGAAGCCGTCTGTCATTCCCTACTCTCATCCCAACTCCCACCCCGCCACCGAAAACCTGAGCATATTCTGATCCACTGTTCTGCTCTTGACAGAATGTTTCAAATCCCGTGTGTTTTGATACTGTTGAGAGGGTAGCGCCATGTGAACAGGATCCCTTCTTCCATATGACTTCGGCAGCTTTTTCGGGCTCCTAGTTGCAGCCTTTGAACAAAGCTGCCCTCGAGCCCTTGTGCACTGTTCAGGGTCCCTCTTCCCACTCATGTGAAGTCATGCGGGGAATGAAGCAGTATCTTGGGACTTGAAAGGGTCATTACAAGGTTTGTCCTAGACCCGTCTTCATTCTTTCACATAAGCCCTTCTCTAGTCTTTTTTTCCTTGCATCCACTTTATAGTTTAGTGGCATCCACGTTGCACAGATGAATCTGAAATGAATATCGGTGAACCTTTTTAACACATTCATTCATCCTTTTGGTGAGGTATACCTTTTTTTAAAAAATAAGATACCCCTAGAGCCTGCCAGAGAAGCCTTTTTTTTTTTTTAACGAAGGCCTTTCTCCATCCAGAATCTAAGCCTTCAAAGAAAATGTTCAAATAAATTTTTATAACTTTTGATATTCCAGCATTCCAGAAGGATAACCCAGCCCTTTCTGCCTGGCATTTCAGAAGGAATCTGGGGCTTTGCTGGTATAAGCCATGCTAGGAAGGAATGAAGACAAGTAATTGTTATGTTCTCATTCCTCAATACACTGTATTGAGTGTATAAAGGGCTGACCTTCCTACACTCAATTTGTAAGAACACAATTTTCTAATGACCTTCAGGTCACTGGTTGAAAATGTCAAGCAGATTCTTACTTGTTAGCCAGACCCCACCTGTCTCTGTCCATCAGTGTGTGATAAACTGATGCCCAGGGGAGATGTGGAGATGTGGAGCTTAGCTTGCTTAATTGGCAAGTTTGTTTTTCTGCCTCTCCGCTTTTGGATACGGTTGAGAGTCAAAGAGTACACCGCCCAGTCCTGTACGTGTTAGGAATGGTGTTGCAGAAATGCAGAATTGTTGCCGTGAGCTCTTAGGTGTGTTACCTTTCACCTTTTGAACCCCATCCTGAATGCCAGTGGAGTCCAAAAGGAAGCAATTGTTTTAAGTAAACTAGTTGCTGTGTGTCTTTTCTGTTGTGCTTAGCTTACAGTTATAGAGGACCTCAGGATTTCAATTCTTTTGTCCTCGAGCAGCATGAATATACAGGTAAAATATTTCCAAAGTGTCATGGTAAGTAACACGTGATTGCATCCATGCCTGTCTAGGTAATGTAGACCAAGCGAGGTTAGCCACACTTTGCAATGAATGAATTTCATAAATTTAATCCATATATTTGAGACTTTCCCCCCAAACCGAAAGCTGATTCCTAACTTTGCCGCATTGTTCATGGCCTCTGGTTTGGTGGTACTTGGCTATGCTAATGTGTATGATGTGACACACTGTCACCAGCTGCAAGCTTTATCCATCAGCCACTTAGTTTTTGACATGCTGTCTATTGTGTAAACTTTCAACAAGCTTCTTGCTGAAATTCCGAGTTTGCTGGCCAGTGAACTGAGAGGTGCAATGGCAAGCCGTCTTCGTTTGTCAACCTGTGCCAGTATCTGTTTAGTGCCTGCACCAGAATGTCCTGTTCTGTATTCCAGAGCCAACGTGCCACCTCCCAGCAGTATCAAAGGTACTGCCAGCTTTCCGAGAGAGCCCTGGTGGGAGATTAATGCGTCAGGATCCGGTGGTTCATTTGTCTCCAAACAAACAAGGGCACGTAAGTTCACTGTAAAATAATAAAAATGATAGATCCCTAGCCATGTACCTTTCTTGCAAGGTGAAAATGGTACCGGTCTGCTCTCTCTTCCTTCCCCAATGTCAGAGAGGAAGTCGTCCTAGTAGAAGGTGGACGTTGGCTGCCACAGCCCTGGAATTTCTACTGCCAATGGCCTTAAGCTTGCTTTGAGATAAATTGAAATTCCTCATTGGTATGCACCTGAAGATTTGGATAGAAGGCCATGTGATCCAATCACAAACAGTCCTAATGTCTGGAATAGAATGTGCTAGATACAGATTTTATTTGCTTACACAGTTGCCAGCATGAGGTATGTATGGCTGGAGCACCAGTCAAGGAGACAGACAGCTTCCTGACAAGCCCCCCTACTGCTTCTCTTATCTTCCAGGGCTACATACATTTTTGTCCCATTACCATAGTTATAAACAGTTCCTTATCACTTACAGGTGGAATTGGGAAGAAGAGGCTATCGTTTCCTCCCTCTTTAAATTCAGTTGACTTCCTTGGTCTGTCTCTTCACTGGAATGTGTACTTATATTTATGTCATTCTATAGGATGAGGAGATACTGTATTTCATATTCACTAATTTATAAGATACTCAGAACTTTAATGAGAGGGCTCAGTTTTGCTTCAGTGAAATGAATATTGAAGCTTAAAGAGAGCACAACACGTTCATGAGCGTGCTAGGCTGTGGGAGAGAGAGTTACTGATGAAATGTGACGCTGTCACAGTTCCACTTGTAAGTGCTAGATTACCCTAGGCCACCTGTCAATTTCCCCTCCTTAACAATTTTTATATGGAATACATGGTCAAATAATACTTTGGAAAGATTGGGTTAGATAAAATACATTGTTAAAGTTAATTTCACCTGTTTCTTCTTTTTAAAATTTGGCTAGAACACTTCAAATTCCAGATGTGGTTCGAGTTTTATCTCCATATACATCTGTCCTGTACGTTACACACTCAGCATATCCGAATGCAGACCAGTCACGATGAAAATGCCCAGTAGCTACGCGTGGCCGGGACTAGCAAATTCTACA
Organism: Grampus griseus; assembly: GCF_964374135.1. Lineage (NCBI taxonomy): Eukaryota > Metazoa > Chordata > Mammalia > Artiodactyla > Delphinidae > Grampus > Grampus griseus. The sequence continues at coordinate 30,602,050 of NC_139018.1, read as the reverse complement.
GCCCAGGTCCAGCGCTAAAGAGGAAATAGGAAAAATAAATGATGGCCTTATCATGCAGAAGTTGTTATTGAGAAAAACTAGAGTAGCACCAGTAAAATAACTGGGATTGATCCTTTTTCAAGGGGAGGAGGTCTTTCACTTTGAAGTGAGACAAGATGGTCCTCCTGTGGCCCTCTCCCCACAGCTGGTAAAGACACACACACAAGTCTTTTCTCTCCTTTTCTCTCCATCTCCACCAAGTTTCTGAACTTCTGACCGCCCTCTCACTTAAATATTATTTTACTCAGGTATCTTTTGAAATTGTATTTCTTTGGTTAGCCATAAAATGTTCTTTCTAAGCAACTGAGCCACTGTGCAACAGGGGTTCTGCCCACATTTTTTAAATTGAGAGATGACTCATATACCACATATTCACATATCATAACGTTCCCGCATTTAAAGTGTACCGTTTAGTGGCGTTTAGTACGGCCACAGAGTTTCGCAACCAGCACCACGATCTGACTCCAGAACATTTTCATCACCCCAGGAAGAAACCTGTATCCTTAGGGAGTCACCCCACCTCTCCCATCCCCTCCAAGCCCTCGACAACTGCGAATCTACTTTCTATCTCTATAGATGTGCCTATTTGACATTTCATCACATATGAATGGAATCATACAACATGTGGCCTTTTGTGTCTGACTTTTTTCACATAGCCTGTTTTCAAGGTTCATCCATGTTGTAGCATGTATTAGTACTTCATGTCTTTTTATGGCTGAATAATTGTGTGGATGTACCACATTTTTTTAATCCATTGATCAGCTGATGGACATGTGGATTGTTTCTACTTTTTGGCTATTATGAATAATGCTGCTATAAAATTCATGTAGAAGTTTTTGTGTAAACATGGGTTTTCATTTCTCTTGAGTAGGATTGCAACGGTTTTTCCACAGCAACTGCCGCATTTTACATTCATACCAACAATGCCCACCATCTTTATTGTCTGCTTTTCTTATTAGAGCCATCCTAGTGCGTGTGAAGTGTTATTTCATTGTGGTTTTGATTTGCATTTCCCTAATGACTAATGGTATTGAGCATCCTTTCATGTGCTTGTTGGCCATTTGTATATCTTCTTTGGAGAAATGACTATTCAAATCCCTTGCCCATTTTTTTATTGGGTTATGTGAAACACAGAGGTTTTTAATTTTGATGAAGTCCAGTTTATCTTTTTTTCTTATCATTTTTGTGCTTTTGGTGTCATATCTAAGAAACCATTGCATAATCCAAGGTCATGAAGATGTATACCTATGTTTTCCTCTAAGAGTTTTATAGTTTTAGCCCTTACACTTAGGTCTTTGACTTTTTGAGTTTTCTTTTCTATGTGGTAAGGACCCGGCTTCATTCTGTTTTGCATGTGGGTATCTAGTTCCCCTAACACTGTTTGTTAAAAAGATTACTTTACCCCATTGAATTCTCTTGGCACCTCTGTGTAAGTTTACCTCTAAGCACTCCTTAGAAAGCTGTCTCCTAAATAGATACTATATGGGGAAAGAAAGGATGTCTTTAAGAGAAAGTCTTATATTCTGCCTTCTATTTACTATGATCAATAGGGTCTTTCTAATTATAAGCCCTTTGGAAGTATCACTTTCTATTTTAAGATTAAGATATTAAAGACTTTAATGACAGTTTAGGTGGGTTTTTTTTCCTGGCTAAAATTCTCTCAATACTTTAGCATAAGCCAAATAATGAAAACTGGATTCTAAAAACTAAGTTTCCAGCACTGTCCGCCATGGAATCTTCTGAGTAGGTTTTTCCAGATACCTCCTGCCTTATTTTTGTGTTCACGGGAGTTTTTGTGTCTTGAGAACCCCCTATTTAGACACATTTCACAGGGTCATTCCCCCGTTATTTTCTCCCTGCTGTTCAAGAAGCCAAGCCTGTAGTTAAGGAAAGCCTGCTTCCCTTGCAGTCTGAGAGCCACTACTCAAGCCACTCCAGCAGCAATACCCTCTCCAGCAACGCATCAAGCGCCCCCAGCGACGAGAAGTGGTATGACGGGGACCGCACCGAGTCCGAGCTGAACAGCTACAACTACTTGCAAGGCACCTCCGCAGACAGCGGCATTGACACCACTTCCTACGGCCCTAGCCACGGCAGCACGGCCTCCCTGGGGGCGGCCACGTCGTCACCACGCTCGGGGCCGGGCAAGGAGAAAGTGGCCCCCCTGTGGCACAGTTCCAGTGAAGTCATCTCCATGGCAGATCGGACTTTAGATTCAGAGAGCCACGGCATGGACCGGAAAACCGAGTCCTCCCTGAGCTTGGACATCCATGCCAAGAGCCAGGCCGGCTCAAACCCTCTGACCAGGGAGAACAGCACGTTCAGTATCAATGACGCTGCTTCCCATACCAGGTAACTGCCCCTCCCTGCTGCCCCTCCCGCTCCTGGCCTCCCTGCGGCCAGTTTCCGGCCTCATCCCACTTCCCTTTGCTCAAGAGTGTATAAAGAAAGGGTTTTTTTTTATTTTGGTTTGTTTTTTTTGCACAGTGACAGTTATTTTTATATATTTAATGCCTTTTATTTACCACCCAAATCCTTTATTCCTGCCATCCTAGTGTATTATTTTAAACTGTGGGAAAGGTTTGCAGATTTGTTCTTCATAGCTGTGTTTGATTTTATACAAACGTTCCTAGCTGCATCCCAGCATGAGAGAAGAATTTTGTCATGTGGCTTCCAGCTAGTGATAGAGAATATAGAATGGGACAGTCTTTGGAAGACATTAAAAGAAAATCTTGACCATATTTTTAAAAGGAAGGCGTCTTTTCCAAGACTATCATGGCATCATTTATGATGCTGAACGCATCTTTCACACTGCCTCTCTATCAGAGAACATCGCTTACCCAGTGTTCGCAGTTTGTTTCCAGTAATTGGCTCCTGGCAGTCACGTGTTGGGGGGACGTGTCCAACAGGAAAGTGTAGCTAAAATTAGACACAGCCCGTCTACCTTTCAGAAGAGAAAAGTACACATTCCCCCGTATCCTTGGAGATCGCGGTGATAGGCAAAGTAAATACTATTTTTCATTTCCTCTTTTGGATTTGAGCCTACAATCCAAAGTATAAGATCCTTTCTTTTAGGGAGGAAACATTCCATCACTCTCTTTTGGGGCCTGTTGATCTCTGTGGTGGTTTCTCCTTTTACCTTTTATTGTTGTCAGTTGTTGATCAACTTGTATGATAGCATCCAACCTTGCTGTCTTCTAGGCTTCTTTTACTATCATGCCCTCAAGAAAAGTAGCAGAGAAGTTGAGTTTCGTTTTACTTTCCAAACGGGAATCCAGGCACATAATCTGTCAGTAAACCCCAGATAATCTTAATGAGAGAGGACATCCTTGACTTAATTTGGATTTAACTTGATAAGTTAAATATTCACTTCTCCCATTGTCTGTATTGTTACTGATAAGATTCGCAAGCTTCCCATTGTGTTTCCGGAGTTTTATCTCTGTTTACCACCACCACATTGCAGTAATACACTACCAAACATAAAATAGTTAGCTAGTGGGAAGCAGCCGCATAGCACAGGGAGATCAGCTCAGTGCTTTGTGACCACCTAGAGGGGTGGGATAGGGAGGGTGGGAGGGAGGGAGACGCAAGAGGGAAGAGATATGAAAACATATGTATATGTATAACTGATTCACTTTGTTATAAAACAGAAACTAACACACCATTGTAAAGCAATTATACTCCAATAAAGATGTTAAAAAAAAAAAAAGTGATGGCCACAGGTCTGGAAACCGCATGGCCCCCAAGCTGAAAGGCAACTGGGAAAGTCATCTCAGGATTCTTGGGTACCATGCATCCAGTTACCTTTCCATAATTCAGAAAATAGATTGTTTGGTTCAAGTGGAATAAGGAAGTGTTTGGAAGACAGAAAGCCAGGCGTCAAATACCGTAATAATATAATATAGACGTAGAATCACTTGACGCAGAGTTGTGCCACTGGCTTGCTGTTTCTGGCACACCCACCATCTCATTAAGTATGGCCTGTGCATTGACCCAGAACAGTAGTTCCTCTGTGGTTTTCAGGTTTACCTTGACTCCTAGATTTGGTTTTCCGTTCTTCATTTTGAAAGGAGAATGTCTTTTTCGAAATGATACTCCATCTGGGGATGTATCTCTGGTTTCATTTGATGGCAGAAGAAAGTCAGTCATAGAAGTCTTGTCTCAAATGGCATCACCACGGAGTAAAGTTGAAAAGAGCCGGGCCTCTGAAACCAAAGCACAAAACGTGGGCTGTGCCATCCCACAAATCTACCAAATCCCAGGGGATGTACAAAGTACCCTCTGAAAAGTCAGCACCTGGGCTTGCATTATCTGAATGTGCTGACTGAGGCTGCCTGAAGGTCTTAAAGGATTATCCACATTTTCTGCTTCCAACTGACCATGCAGAAATCATTTAAATCATCATTTAGAAATAACTCTTCTGTTGAAAATCAAAGTTGCTAAGGAAGAATGTGGCCTTTCAGGGAGGATGGCCAGGCTTCCCACCCACTGACAGGTTTTGTCACATTCATTCGTGACTCTGGTAACGGGGATGCTTTGTGACTTCAATCTGTTGATCTTGGCAGAGTGAGCTGGACAATCAGAGCTTTAGCAGACTTCCTTTTCTGGAGGAAAGGGGGACTTAGCCACCAAATGCACACTGCTAGAGAAACTAAAATCACTGCAAATTAGAGCGTTTGTGTCCTCGGAAGACAGGAACAGCAGTTAATGTGGAGATCTCTTGACAGTGCATAAAAGAGCTTGTACCTGGGACTTGGTGACAAAGTCTAAATTACAGTGATTAAGTTCCACTGCGTATTTCTGCGTGGGCTGTGTTCCTCCTCCCTCTGTCCTCCAGTCTCCCTGTTGATGATTGTGCAGGTTTTTTTGTGGCCCCCCATGAGAATTGCTTAATGTAGGTTGGTAGTTATATAGGGTTGTTATATTCGGATGTCATTAAGAGGAACCATACACATTGAAAGCTTTCTACAATTAAAAAGTCTATTAATTGCTCTAAAGTGTTATTTCCTAGAATGTATTTTCTATGAAGCTTGGGAATTTAGGGAGAGATTTTTAAAAAAAATTTTTTTTTTGGTAATGGCTGTTTCACTTTCAGGTGTTAAACCACTCAAAAAAATGATCTGTGGTGAACATAGGAGAGGTGAAGATAGTTCCAATTTTAGTATACTGTTACCAGCTGGGTTCATTTTTGTCTTAGAGTTCTGGCCTCGGACGTAGGCTGTGTGTCCGTTTGTGTGGTGACCAAAGACTTCCTTAGCTTACAGAACTCTAGTCCTGCTGACCAGGGGCCATTGCTAATGACAGAACTAGATTCAAGATCACCTATATAAAGCTAAAGGGAATTCCCTGGTGGTCCAGTGGTTAAGACTCCACACTTCCACTGCATGGGGCATGGGTTGCACCCCTGGTTGGGGAACTAAGGTCCCGCATGCCACGCAGTGCTGCCAAAACATAAAAAAATGAAAAGCAAACAGCCCACCTCAGGCTTGCACGTATACGTCTTGTCTGTAACATACTGACCTGACCTGTTCAAATGTCCAGACTCATGCACCCACTCGTTGCCAGCCGTTCTGCTGCTGCGTCTTGCTTCCTGTAGGCCCCCTCAGAGCTCTGGTGCCAATTAGTACCCACTTACGCGATCACATACACATTTTTACTACCCTCCAGTACAAGAGAACTTCTCATCCAATGTGTTCATCCGAAGCACCTGTGCAGAGTGTGCACCGCTGTGAGCATAACAGAGAGGCGCTCAATACACCAGCAGTATAGGTGTTCAGTACATTTTGATGAACAAATAGGAGTCATTTCTTCCTTTCTGTTCCTACTTTGTGCCTGATGACTCAAGGTCCCTACTAATAAACCAGTTTGAAAATAGCATAAATCCTTAACTCCTGACTGCTCTGGAAAACTACCACTACATTTCAAAGCTTACTGTATAGACCTGTCAATATTTGCACAAAGCTCTAGTGCTTTTATATACAAGTGTATGTGTAGGCGTGTACCTGAAGTCCTTGTGTGGCATGAGCTTTTAGTTGTCACTTCTATATAAGATTTCTTAATCTGCAGAATATAACGGGGAGAGACTTTATAACAGCTTATCTACAAATATCAATATCTGGGTATAAGTTGGTCAGTGTCTGACATTCACTAGAGGGCATGATTAAAGGCCAGGAAAAATGCCTGCCCACAGATGTTAGTACAGTTCAGTTTCATGAATGTGCTTTTTCTGGTTGACCTAATAGTTAACTATTCATGCCAGAAAAGCTGTACGTTTCTTGAGAGTAGGGGTGAAGAAGGACTTCTTATATTCAGTTTACATGGAACAGTAAGGAATGCCTCAGGCTACTCCAGTGTACTGACTGTGTATGAGTGCCTCTGTGTGTGTGTGTGTGTGTGTGTGTGTGTGTGTGTGTGTGTGTGTGTGTGTGTGTGTGTTAGAGCTTGTGAGTTTAAATTTTGTTCTCTACCCTCTTCGGCACCCTGGGTGAAAAATAGGCCTTGCTTCTTTGTTTAGAAATTATTCTGTTGTCTTTATCTGTAATGTTTCCCTCTTAAATCTCTTCTGCCTGGGATCTTTTAAAATTGCTAATGATTAATTACCTCTCCTACATTTTTTTCTTAGGGTGAGACTGTTATTTTTCTATGTTTTATGGACTAAGACTTTAAAGTGAAGCCTCTACAGTCCCCCAGGACTTCTCTCCAACATGTGGTTGGCTCCACTTGTCATATGTTTATGAATTGTTTTCATTGGTAACTTTTGCTTTGTGGTCGCGGACAGCGTGAACATTCAGGGTTCTCTTTTATTTTGCTTTTACACATCAGGACTCCAGGGGATCTGGCCTAAGCTCTCTTGCCCCATTTCCATTTCTTCCAGCTTATGAAAGTGGGTGATGATTTTAGCCAGAACTTCAGTGATGTTCAACTTACCTCAAAGAATGAATAAATACAACGACTATGGTTGAAATTTCAACATTGAGAAAATGAGAGCTCTGTCAAGCCCCAGAGGTCAGATTTCTTGATGCAGAGGTCACTGACAAAAAGTTTCTCATTACTTGGTTCTGTGAAGCAACTAAAGCATTCATCCAGTCCATATAGAAAGCCCAAATTCTCCAAATGCCATTAAATCGAAGACCAGCAGGAATTCTGCAAGGACAGAGTCTCTATTCTTTGCCATATTTAAACCATCCTACTATACTACTAGGGTGAGAATTTATCCAGTTGCTAAAAGAAAAGAAAGAATAATCTCAAGAAGAGAGAGATTCCATAATCTTTCTGAGTAATCTCAGTACTTAAGTCCCCTCCCTCTTCAAAATTTTGTCCTGTATCTACCTATCTGGAATTCCTCTAGCTGCAGCTTAAATCTGTGATTAAGAGAGAGAATAGTTTTTCTGAGCTGAGTCTTTTCTAAAGACTGAAGAAGATTTTTGAAGTCTAAGATTATGAAATTTGTAGATACCAACAAGTGGTGATGTTAAAATAATTTAACTATATATACATATATATTATATATATATATATATATATAGTGACAGCCCTTCACCTCCAGGCAAGTTGAGAGAGAAATGTAGGGAGAATAGATTTGGATCCTGAAATCCAGGTTCAAGTCTCAGTTCTGTTGTGGACCAGCCATGTGGCCTCTGGCCAGTCCCGCCATCTCACCGAGCTTGTTCCTTATCTGTAACTTAATAATACCTAGTCCCCTTACTAAATGGTTGTTTTTATATGTTTGTTGAGAATTTAAAAAAAAGTTATCAAAGGTATTGCAAACTGAAACTGTCCTTTTTCTGTCATTTCCTTTTATAAGCACTCCATCACTCAGTGTAGTTATCTAGCTACTTTTCCTTCAACAAACATGTATCTCCCAAGAAACTTTGCTTCTCGAGTTTCCTGCTTTGTTTTCTTTATCCTTTTTAGATGCCACATCTGGACGTGACACTTTTCTCAGCTATGCCTGATAGAATGATAATATTCGTAGTTATCCTGTTAGCTCCCTGTTAACTCACTCAGCATTGCAGACTTGTTCAGCTTGAGGTCTGCCGTGACCCCTGAGGTCTCTTCTGCTGGCTAGGCCTAGCCACTCATTCCCCTATGCTTTATGCATTCGTGTGCCCTTGTACTTATTAAATATCTCCCTCTTATAGATGAAGAGTCTTCTTTACTGCAGTCACTTGGATATCCCCTTTGCCAGCTTCATCATTCCTGCCTCACTTCTTTTTCCCCCAGTCCTTTAGAATTAGTATCTTCTGAAGCTCTCCTAAATTGTAGAGCCAGTATTGGACATAACTGGCTAGTGCTGAACACAGTGGGAGGAGTCGTCCTTAATCATTATCCTCCGCATTATCTGTCACCCGAAGGCTTATTTGTTATCTGTGCACCTAATCACAGGAAACCCATCAGTTCCCCTCCCCTTGGTATCAGGCCAGCATTCAGCCTTTGGGCAGATTTTGCCACAGTCATTTGACAAGTGACTAATTGCTGCTCTCCCCCTCCTGAAAATACCATCCCAGCCAGTCTAAAATCCGTCCCTCTGTGTCGTGCCTGAATAGTGGTGACTCCAGGTGTTTCCTTCAGCAGCTCTCGGTGACACGGAGAGTGGCCGGCAGATGTCTTCGGTAGGGGGCGGTAGCCTCATTGGTGATGAAGAAATTGCAGAACTGTTTCCCAGGCCCTTATAGCTTCACCACTTGGGGCTTTGACTCTTAACATGCAGACTGCCCTCCTGTCCTGCGGGGTTCATCCCTTTGCGAGGCGGCAAGCAGGTGTAGCTCCTCCTCTGCAAAGTGGCCCCCGCCGTGATTGGCGTCCCTTTTGGAAACTAGTCATCTAGTATCGTCTCCTATAAAGTTTTAGCACAGCTGGGAATGTAAGTAACCAGGTTGCAGCACATTTGGTTCATGGTTTCATTTGAGCAACAGGTCAGGATGAGAAGTTTGGATAGATTCAGACTGTCCCAAATTCTCAGATGCCCCGTTGCCTCTTCTCCTCTGTTTATATGACGAATCATGCATATGTGTGTGCCCTCTCTTCCTTTTCAAAATTCATGTCCTGTAAACCCTAGTGTTCAGAGCAGCACTGTTTACCATAGCCAAGACGTGAAGCAACCTAAGTGTCCATTGACAGAGGAATGGATAGAGAAGATGTATATTACACAATTGGATATTACTCAGCCATAAAAAAGAATGCAGCAACATGGATGGACCTAGAGATTATCATACTAAGTGAAGTAGGTCAGACAAAGACAAATACCATATGATATCACTTATATGTGGAATCTTATAAAATGATACAAGTGAACTTATTTACAAAACAGGAAGAGACTCACAGACAAAGAAAATAATTTTACGGTTACCAAAGGGGAAAGGGTAGGGAGGGATAAATTAGGAGTTTGGGATTAACAGATACACACTACTATATATAAACTAGATAAACAAGAAGGACCTACTGTATAGCACAGGGAACTATATTCAATATCTTGTAATAACCTGTAATGGAAAAGAATCTGAAAAGGGATATATATATATATATATATATATATAACTGAATCACTTTGCTGTACACTTGAAACTAACACAACATTGTAAATCAACTCTACTTCGATGAAAAAAAAATTTTTTTAATTCATGTCCTGGAATGACCAAAGGAATCAAAGGTTGGTCCATTTTTAGGAAAGGGGAAATGCCCTATACTTCATGTAAGAAAGAAAGCTAGTGTCTCTTCGTGTGGAATCCGGGAACACCCTGATTAAATTCTTAGTGCTTCCAGTTTAGCCATACTCACAGCTAAACTCACTTTTTTCTACAAATAGAAAAGTAGCAGATACTGCACTTGTCATTTCCTAACATATCTATTGCTCGTCTCTTTTTGTTCTGTATTATTGGCTTCTTACACAGTTCCTGGGGAGAGATTTAATTTGCCATGTGTACAACTAAATTGCAGCCTATTGAATTAACATGAAATCTCCAGGATAATGAAACAGCTCAGCCACACAGTTCCCCTTTGAAAGTAGGAAGCTGACAACTTCATTTCAGTCGTTTTGTAATTAAAGCCACTCAGAGATTCTTTGGGGAAGTGTGTATGTGCAGGTCCCTCCAAGTAGTTCAAGGCCAGCAGATGGGTCAGCCTCAAGGAGCCCCACCCTCCTGCACCCCCAGCGCGCGCGCGCGCGCGCGCGCGCGCACACACACACACACACACACACACACACACACACACACACACACACACACACACACACACACACACACACACACACACACACACACACACACACACACACACACACACACACACACCCTCTGGGCCGGGGGAGGGGGCCACAGAGGAAGGAGGAGACAACCCATTGTGGGGTGAGAAGAGTTGAGGGGTTAATGCAGTAGTTCTTAAGCTCTAGGGAATGTGAGAGTCCTTTGGGGGTTTGTTAAAATACATTACATTTCTGGGGCTCTAGGAGATGGGACGTGAGCCAAGGAATCATTATTTACATCAACACCTGCAGGTGACCAAAGTTCATGGCTGCAGAAACACTGCTCTGATGCCGTCACCTTCTTTTTTTTTTTTTTTTTTTTTTTTTTTTGCTGTACGCGGGCCTCTCACTGTTGCGGCCTCTCCCGTTGCGGAGCACAGTCTGCGGACGTGCAGGCTCAGCGACCATGGCTCACGGGCCCAGCCGCCCCGCGGCACGTAGGATCTTCCCAGACCGGGGCACGAACCCGCGTCCCCTGCATCGGCAGGCGGACTCTCAACCACTGCGCCACCAGGGAAGCCCTCCTTCTTGATCTTGACTGTGTGAAGCTGGATTTTGATGAAGTCATAACAATACGATAATTCACCTAGATTCGAGCAGTTCTCAATGGATGTGCACACTTGGGGGAGATTTTTGCCAACATACACAGCTCAGGCACCACCCCAACTCTGTCAAATTAAAATCTCTGGAATTAGGGCCTAGGGATGTGTATTTTTAAAGCTCCCAGGTGATCCTCCTGTGACAATCGAATTAGGGGACAGGTTAACAAACTAAAGTGCTCACCTTCGTGCTGTGAATTGTACACAGTAAAGAAGGAAGAACCACCAATGGATTAGTCATTTGTTTTTGCTTTTACCATGGTTCCCAAATCTAATCAATTGTTAAGTAGGGCTGTCCTTGATTATAACCATTAGTGAACAAAAGTGTGCTGGCATTTCACACCCGGGAGCTAGTGTCAGCTGCCCTGTTCACAGATAAAACCAATAATCAGGGTCTGTGGTCACAGATAAAACCAATAATTGGGGTCATGGATAATTAAGCATTTATCCTTTTAAGAATACACTTGTAAACAGAAGCATACTCTGTAGATGTAATTATTTCTTGCAGTAAAAAGAAAGCAACATCCAGTCTTAAATAGAGTATGAGTAAAATACACTATCTTTGTGCACAACTCTCCCTTGCATTTAAAACAGATGGCTAATTTGTCATTTATTTGACAGTTTCCTTCATCAAATATTGCATGCCTACAATGTCCAGGGACTATTCTAAGCAGGGAGAATATAGTAGTGAACAAAACAGTCAAAAATTTCAGCCCTCATGGAGCTTACATTTAAACTGGGGGAGAAGATGATAAACAAGATAAAGAAATTAAATATATAGTGTGCTTTGTAAATACTAAAGAGAATCCCTCTGTGCAATAAATATCTTACTGAGAATCTACTGTATTCTGGCATTGTTAAATATACAAAGATATCCCTGCCTTCAAAGAGTATTGTCATCGAGTACAAAACCTATTAAGTGCCTCTCAGGGAAATAATGGTAGTAATTGAATTTACATAGGAAGGAAAGAGCTCCAGAAACTGTATATGCTGTATACTTTACTCTTGCCTTTGATGTTTCTAAGCCTTTTCCATAACGCTCCCTTTTATGCAGTACATACATTATGACTAAAAGCAGCATAGCTGTTTCCTAAAACATGGAGGAAAGATTTGTAAATTAACAGACTGTGCAATTTACTGTGTTATCACATCAAGATACTTATTGATGAGAAATGTAAACTATAAGCGGTCAAATGTGCCTCTGGTACAGTGGCTTTTAGGGTCTGAGTCAGGGCCACAGCATCACCTGGGAACAAGTTAGAAGTGCAAACTCTCCTGTACCCCATCCCACCCAAGCTCCCGAATCAATCTCTGGGTTGAAGCACCACAATCTGTATCTTAACGTGCTGATGAGGAAGAATGACTTGAGTCAGTCAAACACACGTTACTCACTTGTGGATACCAGTCAAGGCAGGTGAAGCAAGCACGTGATTATCCAAGAGGAGAGGTGAGTCCATTAGACCCTAATTCGCTGTTTTTCACTTAATTGGCATCTGCTTCAGACACTAACCAGGGTTGAGGCTTGAGACATCTCCACATCTGGGCTACAAATGTGTATGAGGTAGGTATAGCTGGGTGAAAAAAATCTGCAAACTAAAGATTAGGTCTTGTCGCTAAGTAACAAATAGCTGCACACCTGTCATATGCTTTTAAAGTATCCCAAAGGCTGCACTCTTAGTATTTCAGAAGCTTCTCTGGGTTGATGCCCCCTGTGCTGATAACGCATTTGCTGTTAACCTGGGTCTCTGGTGTTACCGTCTGTGGGCTTGTCTGCCTCTATCTTTATGTGTCTCTCCCTGCTTTTTTCTTTTTGGTTCACCTTTCCACTTTTAGTCTCTTTTCCGTAACAGAGACCTACTATTATTTTGTTCTTATTGATTTATCAATAATTTACTACACTAATGGAAGAGTTTTGCATTCCCTTAATTTTATTTATTGATTTTGTTGGCGTCGCCCCGCGGCAGGTGGGATCCTAGTTCCCCAACCAGGGATTGCCCCCGCGTACCCTGTAGTGGAAGTGGGGAGTCTTAACTACTGGACCGCCAGGGAAGTCCCATTCCCTTAATTTTCAAAGCAAACAAATGGGATATCTGTTATCAAGGGGTAAAAACTAAATGAGATCGCATTGCCTTTAAAGTGATGTTGCCCTTTGAGGTTTTGTGAGGGGGTCTTTTCTTTCCCCTTTTCCCTAGATAGAAAAATCTTTGGGGGAAAATTGTTACAGGGATTATTAGGGTATGGCTAGTCATTTTTTAAGTTATATTTTCTATGAAGTTTGAACCTGGTTCCTCCTTCTTAGTTACAGAAATAAAGGAAATGGTTATATTTCATCGGAAGTGTTAAGACCCAGTTAGTGTGGAAAACCCTCGAGATCACCTTTGCCCTGTGTCCTGTTCCTCCCCCGACACTCTGTCCCCGTCTCTCCAGTCTTTGCAAAGCCTCAGGGACTGACATGGCCTTCTTTCAGGTCATCTATTTTTGCTTTGTTTTTGTGGGTGTGTTTTCATTAAAGTATAACATGCGTACAAAAAAAGGCACAGGTCATAAATATACATTGGGTTGGGTTTTCTCAAAGTGAACTTCCCATGTCATTGCTACCCAGATCAAGAACTGGAACTTGACCAGCATCCAGACACCATTCCTCCTACATGCCCGCCCACCCAGTCACCTCCCCCTCCTCCCCAGGTGAACACAATCCTGAATCCTAAGCCATACACTCATTTTGCCTGTTTGGGGGCTTTGTGTAAGTGGAATCATCCCATATGTATTACTCTGTGTCTGCTGTCCTTAAGTCGACGTTATGTTGGGGAGATTCATCTGTGTGTTGCAAGTAAGTAGCATTCGTTTATTTCATTGCTGTATTATATTTCCATGGTGAGAACACACCACAATTTGTTTATCCACTCTACTGTTGATGAGCATTGGAGTATTTCCAGTTTGGAGATAATACAAGTTCTTGTACATGTCCTTTGGTACATGTATATATGCACTTCTTTTCAGTATATACCTAGGAGTGAAATTGCTTGCATAGGATTTACACATATTCAACTTTAGCAGAGACTGTGAACCAGTTTACCAAAGTGGTTGTAACAAGTACCCACCTGCAGTGGATGAGTTGCTTCCCATCCTTTCTAGCACTTGATATTGTCTTTTTAATTTTAGCTGTTCTGGTAGGCGTATAGTGGTCCCTCTTTGTGGCTTTAATTTGCATTTTCTTGATAACTGATAATGTCGAGCACCAATGTTTAATGGTTTTTAGATATCCTCTTTTGTGAACTTCCTTTCCAGATCTTTGCCCATTTTTCTGTTGGGTTGTCTGTCTTGTTAATTTGTAGAAGTTAGTTATGTATGGAGAGGAGCCCCTTGTTGCATATATGTTTTACATATATTCTCTTTGTCTTTTGATGAATGGTTCTTAATTTTAATGGGGTTCAATCATTTCCTTTACGATCCTATTAAAGAAACCTCTGCCTCTATCATAAAGATGTTCTTCCATGTTACACTCCAGAATCTTTAGATCTACATTTAAATATACAGCCCATCTGGAATTGATTTTTATATAAGGTTTGAGGTGGAGTTCAAGATTCATTTTCAGATGTGTGTATATGTGTGTGTGTATGTATGTATGTACGTGTGTGTGTATATATATTGTACATGTATGTATGCACACACTCATATATAATCTCTAGACCATTAGGGTTTTATTTTTTGTTGTATTTTGTTTTGGTTTTTTGCTTATTTTTTTATAATGAACTTTTCTATTAGAATAGTTTTTGATTTCCAGAAAAGTTGCAAAGATAGTACAGAGAGTTCCCATGTACGCTTTACCCATTTTTCCTGTTCTCATCATCTTATGTCACTATAATACTTTTGTCATAGCTAAGGAATCAATGTTGATACATTCTTACGAACTAAAATCCATACTTTATTCAGAGCAGGACCATTAGATTTTGACCAGTGGAAGTGCTAGTGAGGCATGCTTTGAGACCACATCCTGTTAACTTAACCTTCAGTAACAAAGTCCCCTGGAGTGACCTGTCTTTGGTCTCAGCCTAAGCTGGAAAACTCAGCAGGGCTCAAGTGGTGTGACCGTAGGTCCCATGAGATAACTGGGAAGGAAGAATGGAAATCCTGCAGTTAAAGGCCCTCTAGGTTTGTTGTTAGCTTAAACTCTCATCTCTAGTTTATTTAAAATTCTGTCTGAGTTTTAAAGGTACAATGAGTAGTCTTCTCCTTGAGTCCTACAGGACTTTAGTTTTGTAATTTCTAACCAAAGTTTAAAATACATTGGTGATGAACAGTTTTTTATTTTTAATCACCATGCCTAATATTACATCCCCAGGACTTACTTATCTTATAACTAGAAGTTTGTACCTTTTGAACCCTCTTTAGCCATTTCACCCACCCTCCAGCCTCCACCTTTGACAACTACTCTGTATCTAGGAGTTTGGTTTTCTAATTTTTTGAGGAACCTCCATACTGTTTCCCATAGTGGCTGCACCAATTTACATTCCTACCAACAGTGCACGAGGGTTCCCTGTTTTCCACATCTTTGCTCACACTTGTTATTTCTTATCTTTTTGATAATAGCTATTCTAACAGGTGTGAGGTCTCATTATAGTTTAGATTTGCATTTCCTTGATGTTGAGTGATGTTGAGCATCTTTTCATATACCTGTTGGCCATCTGTATGTCTTCTTTGGGAAAATGTCTATTCAAATTTTCTCCCCAATTTTTTTTTTCGGATTGTTTGCTTTTTTTGTTACTAAGTTGTATGAGCTCTTTATATATTTTGGATATTAACCCCTTATCAGATACATGATTTGCACATATTTTCTCCTGTTCAGTAAGTTGCCTTTTTTTTTTAATATAAATTTATTTATTTATTTATTTATTTATTTATTTGTGGCTGTGTTGGGTCTTCGTTTCTGTGCAAGGGCTTTCTCTAGTTGTGGCAAGCGGGGGCCACTCTTCATCGCAGTGCGCGGGCCTCTCACTGTCGTGGCCTCTCTTGCTGCGGAGCACAGGCTCCAGACGCGCAGGCTCAGTAGTTGTGGCTCACGGGCCCAGTCGCTCCGCGGTACGTGGGATCTTCCTGGACCAGGGCTCGAACCCGTGTCCGCTGCAGGTAAGTTGCTTTTTTATTTTATTGATGGTTTCCTTTGCTACACAGAAGCTTTTTGGTTTGATGTAGTCCCTCTTGTTTATTTTTGCTTTTGTTGCCTTTGCTTTTGGTGTCAAATCCAAAAAATCACTGTCAAGGAGCTTACTTGCCTATGTTTTCTTCTAGCTAGGAGTTTTACGGTTTCAGGTCTTACATTCAAGTCTTTAATCCATCATGAGTTAACTTTTGTGTATGTTGTAAGGTAATGGTCCAGGTTAATCTGATAAACAGCTTTGTAGAGAGTCAATG
Source organism: Grampus griseus (assembly GCF_964374135.1). Taxonomy (NCBI): domain Eukaryota; kingdom Metazoa; phylum Chordata; class Mammalia; order Artiodactyla; family Delphinidae; genus Grampus; species Grampus griseus. Next base: position 30,585,757 of record NC_139018.1, on the reverse strand, counting down.
TTACTGATAGATGCCATGGGGAAGGAGACCCCAAGGTGCCCCTTTGGCCTTGGACGTGAGTGTGTAGAGAGCTCTATGGCTGATCTAGTCTTGTCTCCCCTCTTCAGCTCGGGCCTGGGGAATGTCACCGTGACCCTTAGTTCTGAGGAAGGGAGGACAGAGAGCCCTTGATACCTCCAAACCTTTTACTGCCGGCTCCCCTCTACGACCTGCCTCTTCTAGACTTCACCGTCACAAACTTCAGCGGTGCTAGCATACTTCAAAGTGTCCCTGACTGTCTTAACTGTTTTTACTTTTCCACTTAAAGTGCAGAATAAGCCCCAGTCACCATCTTTCACTTTGACAGCAGACATTTAAATTAAAGCGAGAAAGCAAGGAAGGCCAGCCAGCCCCATTAATATTTTATGAAATATTCATTGTTCTTTAACCTGGCCATAACCCCTGTCCTGGACGACGCTTTTATAGCTGACATACTGACCCCAGGATGCACACACGCACACGCGCTGTTTTGTCTCTGTCCTGCTTCTCTTCAGTACCCTGAGCTCCCGACACTCTGCCAGCCCAGTTGTCTTCACCAGTGCCAGAAGTTCACCAAAAGAAGAACTGCATCCTGCCACCTCCTCGCAGCTCGTTCCTTCCTTCTCATCTTCCTCCTCCTCCGGTCCTAGGACTTTCTACCCTCGCCAGGGCGCTACTAGCAAGTACCTAATTGGATGGAAGAAACCCGAAGGAACCATAAACTCTGTGGGATTTATGGACACAAGAAAGTAAGGATTCTTTTGCTTCTCTTGCTGGTTTTTTTTTGTTTGTTTTGTTTTTTGCGGTACGCGGGCCTCTCACTGTTGTGGCCCCTCCCATTGCGGAGCACAGGCTCCGGAAGCGCAGGCTCAGCGGCCATGGCTCACGGGCCCAGCCGCTCCGCGGCATGTGGGATCCTCCCGGACCGGGGCACGAACCCGTGTCCCCTGCATCGGCAGGCGGACTCTCACCCACTGTGCCACCAGGGAAGCCCTCTTGCTGGGTATTTTGCTTTTAACATGACAGAGAACAGAAAAGCTTGGGGCAATTTCCTACAAGAGAGGAGGCCGGGCTAGGGGCTAGGAAGAGGGTGGTTTGGTAGGGAGATTTTTTTTTTTTTCCCCTAAGTGAAACTTGTCTTAAATTGTTTCTCTGACACATTCCTTAAATAAGATAGATTGCAAAACATTCAGATTTGAGAATCTTAAGTCTCCTAGGAAAGAGTATGTCTGAAGAACAAACTTCAGAATAATCGTCCCTCTGGTGCTAAGACCACACTTGTCCCTTTGATGCTATTAATCACAGCCTTCCCATGCAATTCCTAAATGGGCCAGGAGGCACCAGAGGGACTGTTAGAAAGTAAGTGACCACCTCTGAACATAAAGAACTTTTTGACAAAAAAAATAAACGATTCAGTCAATGACTTTGTTTTTGTTTGTACCAGGATTGCATTTGGGCTTCATACCCTGTGGGCTTTTATTAATAAGTCTGTCGCTAATTTTGACTTAATGTAGTTAATAGTTTCCTATGAAAGAGTGATTTATTCTTCAGGCTTTTTATTTTGTATTTCAAATTGGTCTTGTTTCTCTAACAAGCATTTATCTGAGTAGATTCTAATGTAATTGAACAGAAGTGATTCTCCTTTTCTCTCCTTTAATAGCTGTCCATTGACTTACCTCTTTCAGAGCCCATCGTGCCCTTGAGTCAACCTTGTCGACTTAACTTCTACCCTCTCTTCCTCTTCTTTCAAGGCGTCATCAGAGTGATGGCAATGAAATAGCCCACACCAGGCTGCGTGCCTCAACCAGGGACCTCCGGGCATCCCCAAAGCCAACCTCCAAGTCCACCATTGAGGAGGATCTCAAGAAACTCATCAATCTGGAAAGCCCAACTCCTGAATCCCAGAAGAACTTTAAGGTACAGGGTAGAACTTGGGGTAAATAGCAGTTAGAGAGAGACCAAACGGGGCAGTTGCACCCTCCAGGAAGTGGTGGTTCCAGGCTCCTCTTCATCAGACCCCACTTCCCGCCATCAGCTGACTGTCCCAGTAATTGGTTCACATGTTTTCCAGATGCTCTGTCCCTGCAGCCACATCTCTTGAGTCGTGTTTATATTAACCTGTCCCTACCCCCATGGCTTTTTTCTTCCAGTGTATCCTACTTACAGTGCACAGGCTACACTTTCTTGACATTATTACTCAGATGACATTGCTTCTCAGAACTCTGCAGAGACACCCATGGCTCCCTTGTCAGACAGAAAGTTTTCTGAAAGGGCTTTAGCGCTTTCTGTCCGAAGGGTCCCCGTCCTCCTTCCACAGTAGCCCCCAGTGTGTTTCCTGCCCTGGGTGTGTCCACGGCACCCTGCACTCTGGCCTTGCTTCTGCCCCCTGCCCCTGGCCAGGCAGACCTACCAGCCACACACTGCATGCTGTTTAGTCCAGCAAACATAAGTCTGCACGTTTACCTTCAGAACTTCCCAGATTCTCTTCACTTCGTAAAGCCTTCTCTCCACTCTCAGAATTCCAGACTAGAAATGCCTTCTCTGGAACCCAGCCACCCTCCCCGTCAAGTCCCGAGAACTTGCTCAGAGTTGGTGGGTATGTTGGTGGCCAGACCCCTGCATGACCACGAGGAAGGGTTTGTTCTGCTCCCCTCAGCTTGGGGACCCTTGAAGCCCACCTAAGGCTCTTTGCTTTCTTGTCCTCTAAAATGTGCAGTCTCACGCTCCCAGGCTCAGAGCTAGTGTTGGCTTAGCTGGGCCCAAAGATATTTCACGCCAAGCGTTTGGTATTCCTGTCTGCAGTGTACCGGGTGGCCCCAAGAGAAGGGAGTCCACCCCCCAGAAGGTCATGGCTACAAACTTTAATGTTTTCTGTTCTCTGTGTTCTTAGTTAAATGATTTGTAGTCTCTTGGAAGTGACTAGAAAGCTTAATTTAAGAAGACCTTTGAGAACTGATTGAAAATGGAAGCTGACCTATTCCCTTAACCACTCACCATCCTCAGACTGTGATCAGAGGGTGAGAGACACGCTCAGCTGGATGAGCTGTGTGGCCTTGTCTCATCCAGGCTTTCTCGTCACCATTCTAGTTTATGTGCACACGTACATGCCTCTGTGTATGCGTGTGCCACACGTGTGTGTGCATCTTCCTTCAGACAGGTCAGATATACCTCCTAAACTTACAAATCAACATTTACAGAGATGAAATGTGCTCCAGAGACCATTCTGGAGTTTTGCTGAGAAATCAATGAGTTATAAACATTAACATCATAAATCATTTTAAAGACTTGCCATTCTGGACTTCTGTAATTTCTATTTTATAAGCCAGCGCTTGACAGTTCTGACTCATCACCCAGGGCACAAATGGTTTCCTTAGCAACCTTGCAAAAGATAGTACTTGAAACTTCTTTCTTTAGCCATCAAAAACCAAAGAGGTATATTAAAATTTTTAACTACCAGTTTCAAAACAAAAATTATTTCAGATTTTTCCTTTGAGGTTAGAGGAAAATAAAACCTGCCCTGAAAGGAATCTTTCCACCAATTCTTAGTTTAACATTTTTGGAAAGGAGCAAGCTCAGAGCTTTCATCCTTTTGATTTACTCATGCAGTGGAAATAATTGAAAGCAAATGTCTGTCTTGCCCTTATTCAGGCCTTGGCTTTTATTTCCAAAGTGAATTACTTTAACATTCCTTTTTGAAATAGGAATGCACATTCTTTATGTTGTGACTATATTACCGTGAGACCCTCTGCAAAGAAAATGCTTCTGCTGGCTAAACTATTATGGTGAAAAGGCTGGAAGCAGGAGCTGGAAATACGCTCTGTTTTCTCTCTCGTTTCATCCTTTTTGGTTTGGTTTCAGATGAGTTCATCTAAGTAGCTCTGTGTGTCTTGTGAGACTCATCATCTGAATGGCCGTGCCTCTGCTGTGTCAGTAAGACTAACATGCCCTTGCGAGGTCTTCCAGGCCATGCCTGGCTCAAGGCTCCGAGCCACTGCATCAGGCTTCAGGGTACAAGGAGTAGCTTGCTTTGGGCTGTGATACTTGGAAACCACTCACGCCACATTGGCTTTCTCACATAGCAAGTGCTACCAGTGAGCCATCATGAATAGCAAATGACGGGGTTATTCCCCGGCTCGTTTGCCAGCAGAGTGAGATATCTGCTGCAGGACGTGGCAGGGCTCTGCTGGGCAGGCTGGAGCTGAGAGGTGGGTGGCTGCAGGGCCCCGCGCAGCTGCTGTGGAACTCGTATCTCAAGGAAAAGGGCAGAGCTATTAACGTTGTATGAACCCTCATTGGCAGGCAGAGCTGGGATCACTGTATTCTCCCCGAGGGCTGCATGAGTCTGGCAAGTGAACAGACAGTAAGTAGTGCAAACTGAGAGCCTTGCTCTCCAGCCAGTACTCTCAGATACAGACCAAAGGAAGAGGCTTCATGCGGCTCTAGTGTTTAGGAAGAGCCGATACTCGCTTATTGCAAGTGCGGGTAACCCGTTTCACTGAGAGCCAGGAGGAGTGAAAAGAGTGAGGAGGGGAAGGAGACGGACCTGAAGCAAGACGCCCCCTCTCTAGGCCTTGCTTCTCAGCTTTGAAACAAAAGACCAGACTAGATCAATGGTGCCCAAATGATTTTAAAGTTCAGGAACCCTTTTCTTCCTAATACAGTTAGTTACACATGGCAGCCCAACATGTAGAACTAAGAAAGCAGAACTTCTCCAAGGGGAGGGGTGGAGTGCCTTGGGCTCTTGGGTCCCACCTGAACATCTCCTCTCCCCAGGCAGTGATGCTGGGAGGAACCCTTAGGGCTCCTTGGAACACAGTTGAGATCCCCCTTCCTGGTGCTCTCTAAAATCCCTTCCAAGTCTGCCACCCATTGTATTGTGGTTCTTTCCCAGGGTGTGGCAGCACAGGGCAGCACCACTCAGCGATCTCAGGTATGACCTGCAAGGAAGACAGAGGGTGCCCTAGGGGACTGAATAGGTGCACATACCTTTAAGACTGGAGTTGAAGAGGGCTGGGGTCAGGAGCCGTCCCAACGTGCTTGGCCCAGGCTAGGTCCTACTATTTTTTAACGGATAGAAAGCATCTAGGTAGATTGCTTCCTTCCATCTCCTCCCCTGCCTCCCTTTAGTGCAGGATGTTATAACTTTGAATAAATCTCACTGCTCAAAGGATCTCTTCAAGGTAGCTGTTTACTACCTTGAAGTATATTAACATTTCCCAAAGAGGCTGAAACTAGAACTGGTGGAAAATCTCTCTCCTGTAAAACCATCAGGGTGGGGATAGTCACTGGAAAAGGAAGTCCCTTTGCCAAACCCAGATGTGCTAAAAATGATTGAGAGCAGTTTTTGAATAGAGAGATCTGAAATCTGGTCTAGTAGGCAGGAGCCTTATGTGACAGTCCTAGAACCTTGCAGGTGGAGGGAGGTGACTTTTTTTGTGGTACGCGGGCCTCTCACTGTTGTGGCCTCTCCCGTTGCGGAGCACAGGCTCCAGACACACAGGCTCAGCGGCCATGGCTCACGGGCCCAGCCGCTCCGCGGCACGTGGGATCCTCCCGGACCGGGGCACGAACCCACGTCCCCTGCATCGGCAGGCGGACTCTCAACGACTGCGCCACCAGGGAAGCCCTTTTTTTTCTTTTTTTTAATTTACAATTAGCAAGCCATTTAACCTCTAATGCCCACTCTTCTGTGTGAAGTGAGAAGGGAAATCATTTCCATACCAAGTCGCCTCCCACTTAAAGACTCACAAAGCATTTATCACAACAGCTTAGTTTTCAAGGTAAGCACGTATGTACTTTGGGCTTAACTCATTGTGAATTTTAAAAAGTGAACACAGTTGGCTACACCTGGGGCTCATTTACAATGCATTTGATTAGTAATTTTTTCATATTTATGCTGCAGCTGTGCATACCACACTGTGGGTAGCTTTGACTTGATCAACCCTTGGCTTGTTGGACCGGAAGCATGTTAGACCTCAGAACCCATGAATGAGTCTGAGCATCAGATCTGTTCTCAGCCTCCTAGATGGAGGCATTGCCATATCATTCTCTCTCTATCCCTTCAAAGTGTCATGGAAAGTTTCACAGTGGCTTCCTGCCAGCAGTGACACAGCCCTCCTACTCACATCCTCACCTGTTCTCCAAATTGTTCTCCCTGCCAAGGTGAACCGTTAACTAAGAAGAACTAAATAAGGATAACTTTGTTTTTTGTTGTTGTTGTTTTTGTTCTGTTTTTTTGCGGTATGCGGGCCTCTCACTGTTGTGGCCTCTCCCGTTGCGGAGCACAGGCTCCGGACACGCAGGCTCAGTGGCCATGGCTCACGGGCCCAGCCGCTCCACAGTATGTGGGATCTTCCCGGACCGGGGCACGAACCCGCATCCCCTGCATCGGCAGGCAGACTCTCAACCACTGCGCCACCAGGGAAGCCCCAGGATAACTCTGTTAATGGACCGCATACTCTGTTGGCTTGCAGGATGCTGGATATTTCAATATCGTTAACGTGTCTGTTTTTTCTCCATGAATGGAATTCTCAAAAGCTTGCTATTTGTAGAAAAATCTCAAATAAAAATCAAATCTGGTCACAAAGGCAAAAGACATTAACAAGAGATACAGCTATTAGAGCTTTTGTCATTTATATATAACTGTATAAATACTTATCACTTATAAAGATGACTTCCCTATTTTTATTTCACGAATAGAAATCCATCTAAAAAAATAAATTATCTCCCAAGCTCATTAAATATAATATTAGTAGTTAATGCTTTCAAAAGCCACCTATTATTTGGGTGAATATATTGTGATGATCAAAGGCTCTTGTTGCCTGGCAAACATGCAATCGCTTGACAAGCTTCTGAGGATACCTTCCCGGCACCATGGCTGTTTCGCTGGGGACCATAACATTATTTCGTAACACCACTGATAACGTACTGTTGTGCTCAGTCCAGTGTTTCATGGAATCCTCATAATAATCCTGAGAGGTGAACCCCATTTCATAGACGAGGAACTGGGCTCAGAGCAATAACATGATTTGGTCAAAGACACGGGATTCAAATAAAACCCATATTTGTCTGATCCTAAAGTCTTGTTAACCATGACACGATAGTGATGAATCTGCTTAATCCCACATCTGGATTTTGTACTGAGCACTGATCAGCTGCAGCCAGCATGCTGGGCTGTGAGGATGCGGCGCCCGGAACTCCTGTTTTAGCCCTTAAGGATGTAGACAATGATGGTGGACCTTGAGGCTTCCCTGTTGGGCTCCAGGATCTGAAAGGTTGTGTCTACCAGAGTGATTTTGTTAACGCACCCATCCTCCGCCCCCGGTCTTGGGTGTGTGACCCAGAAGATTGACTTTCTGTTGTCTTGACTCTGTTTTTCAGTTCCACGCGCTCTCCTCTCCTCAGTCTCCCTTTCCCACCACTCCCACCTCAAGGCGGGCCTTGCACAGAACGCTGTCCGATGAGAGTATTTACAGCGGCCAGAGGGAGCACTTTTTCACCTCAAGGGCTTCGCTTCTGGACCAAGCCCTGCCCAACGATGTCCTCTTCAGTAGCACCTACCCTTCTCTCCCCAAGTCTCTTCCATTGCGGAGGCCTTCTTACACCTTGGGAATGAAGTCGTTGCACGGTAAGTGTGTCTTCAGCTGCAGCTGAACAGCCCTGCTGATGATGGCCAGTGTCCGCAGACACTTGCCACTCGGTTTGCTCAAGAATGAGAATTACAGGAAGTCCTGCTTGCTTGCTCCGATTATCTGGGCTCACCACCCCTCCCTCATTCAGCCTCTCACCTGGAATCCCAGACCACAGGCATTGAGCCTCACCAGACCGCAAGAGTCATCTAGGATGCTTGGTTTATTTTTTTCCAGTTGAGGTGTAATTGACATATAACATTATATTAGTTTCAGATTAAGATTTACTTTTGTAGCAGCTTTCAAATATGCAGTACAGTATTAACAATAGTCGCCATGCTGTATATCCCCATGACTCATTTATTTTATAACTGGAAATTTGTACCTTTGACTCCCTCCAGCATCTTTCACTACCCCCACCCTACTTCTGGCAACCACCAGTCTGTTATCTGTATCTATGAGCTCCAATTTTTTTTTTTTAGATTTCACATATAAGTGAGATGGATCATACAGTATTTGTCTTTCTCTGACATTTTTCAATTAGCACAGTGCCCTCAAGGTCCAGCCGTGTTGTTGCAAATGGCAACATTTCATTCTTTTTTAAATTAATTTATATTGGAGCATAGTTAATTTACAATGTTGGGTTAGTTTCTGCTGTACAGCAAAGTGAATCACTTCTACATATACATATATCCACTCTTTTTTAGATTATTTTCCCATATAGGTCATTACAGAGTATTGGATAGAGTTCCCCGTGCTATACAATAGGTTCTTAGTAGTTATCTATTTTATATATAGTAGTATGTATATGTCAATCCCAATCTCCCAATTTATCCCTCTTCCTCCTTTTCCCCTTGGTAATCATAAGTTTGTTTTCTACATCTCTGACTCTAAATTTTCATTCCTTTTTTATGGCAGAATAATATTCCATTGTGTGTGTGTCCACATTTTCTTTATCCATTCATCCATCAGTGGACACTAAGGTGGCTTCCATGTCTTGGCTATTGTAAATATGCTGCAGTGAACGTGGGGGTGCACATATCTTTTTGAGTTAGTGTTTTCTATTTCCTTGGTTAAATACCCAGAAGTAGAATTGGTGGATCATATGGTAATTCTATTTTTAATTTTTTGAGGACCCTCCATACTGTTTTCCATAGTGGTTGCACCAATTTACATTCCCATGAACAGTGCACAAGGGCTCCCTTTTCTCTACATTCTTACCAACAATTGTTATTTGTTGTCTTTTTGATAATAGCCATTCAACAGTTATGAGATAACATCTCAATAGGTTTCGATTTGCATTTCCTGGATGATGAGTGATGTTGACCATCTTTTCATATACCTGTTGGCCATCTGTACGTCTTCTTTGGGAACACGTCTATTCAAATCTTCTACCCATTTTTTACTCGGATTGTTTGCTTTTTTGCTATTGAGTTGTATGAGTTCTTTACATATTTCGGATATTAACCCCTTATCAGATATGTGATTTGCAAATATCTTCTCCCATTCGGTAGGTAGCCTTTTCATTTTTTTGATGGTTTCCTTTGCTGCATAGAAGCTTTCTAGTTTGATGTAGTACCACTTGTTTATTTTTCCTTTTGTTGCTTTTGGTGTCAGAACCAAAAAATCATCACCGAGACTTATGTCAAGGAGCTTACCATGTATGTTTTCTTCTAGGATTTTTATGGTTTCAGGTGTTACACTCAAGTCTTTAATACATTATGAGTTAACTTTTGCATATGGTGTAAAATAGTGGTCCACATTCATTCTTTTGCATGTAGCTGTCCAGTTTTCCCAACACCATTTATTAAAAAGATTGTCCTTTCCCCATTGTATATTCTTTCCTCCTTTGTCATAAATTTATTGATCATATATGTGTGGGTTTATTTCTGGGCTCTCTATTCTGTTTCATTGATGTGTGTGTCTATTTTTATGCCAATACCATACTGTTTTATTGTACCTCTGTAATAAAATTTGAAATCAGGAAGCATGATGCCTCCAGTTTTTTGGTTCTTCTCAACACTGATTTGGCTATTCAGGGTGTCTTGTGGTTCCGTACAAATGTTAGGATTGTTTATTCTATTTCTGTAAAATATGCCATGGGAATTTTGATAGGGATTGCTTTGAATATGTTGATGGCTTCGGTGGTATGGACATTTTAACAGTATTCTTCTAATCCGTGAGCACTGAATGTCTTCATTTATTTGTGTCTTCGTCAGTTTTTTCATTAATGTCTTGTATTTTTCAGTGTACAGGTCTTTTACCTCCTTGGTTAAATTTATTCCTAGGTGTTTTATTCTTTTTTGTATATGGGATTTTCTTAATATATCCTTTTGATAGCTTGTTGTTAGTGAATAGAAACAACAGGTTTTTTTGTATTGATGGTGTGTCTTACAACTTTCCTGAATTCTTTGATTAGTTCTAATAGTTTTTTGGTGGAGTCTTTAAGGTTTTCTGTATATGACATGTTATCTGCAAATAGTGACAGTTTTACTCCTTTTCTGATTTGGATGCCTTTTATTTATTTTTCTTGCCTAACTGCTCTGGGTAGGACTTCCAATACTTTGTTGAACAAAAGTGGTGAGAGTGGGCATCCTGTCTTGTTCCTGACCTTAAAGCTTTCAGCTTTTCAAAGTTGAGTATGGCATCACCTGTGGGCTTGTGATATGATGAGGTATGTTCCCTCAATACTCACTTTGTTCAGAGTTTTTATCATAAATGGATGTTGAAAATGTAAAATGCTTTTTCTGCGTTTATTGAGATGATTATATGATTTTTATATTTCATTTTGTTAATGTGGTTTTTCACATTGATGAACCATCCTTACATCCCTGGAATGAAACCCACTTGAACATGGTATATGATCCTCTTAACATATTGTTGAATTAGGTTTGCTAATATTTTGTTGAGGGGTTTTGCATCCATGTTTTTAGGGATATTGGCCTATAATTTTCTTTTCTTGTGGCATCCTTGTCTGGTTTCCATATCAGGGTTATGCTGGCCTTGTAAAATGTGTTTGGAAGGGTTCCCTCCTCTTCTATTTTTCTGGAAGAGTTTGAGAAGGAATGGTATTAAATCTCCTTTGAATGTTTGGTAGAATTCATCAGTAAAGCTGTCTGAGTCCTGACTTCCATTGTTGGGAGATTTATGATTCCATCTCCTTACTAGTAATTTGTCTGTTCAGATCTTCTATTTCTTCATGATTCAGTCTTGGTAGTTGTGTGTTCCATTTCTTTGAAGTTGTCCAGTTTGTTGGCATATGACTGTTTATAATATCTTATGATCCCTTGTATTTCTGTGGTATCAGATGTAACATCTCCTCTTTGATTTCTGATTTTGAGTCCTCTCTTTTTTTCCTGAGTGTAGCGAAAGGTTTATCAATTTCGTTTATTTTTTTTTTCAAAGAACCAGCTCTTAGTTTCATTGACCTTTTCTGTTCTCTTTTTAGTCTTTCATTTATTTTGCTCTGATCTTTGTTATTTCCTTCCTTCTGCTAATTGTGGGCTTCAATTCTTCTTTTCCTAGTTTCTTGAGAGGTAAAATTTGGTTTTTTGAGACCATTCTCATTCCTTGATGTAGGCATTTATTGTTATGAACTTCCCTCTTAGAATTGCTTTTGCTGCATCCCATAATTTGGTATGTTGTATTTCCATTTTCAATTGTCTCAAAGTATTTTTTAAGTTTCTCTTGCTTTCTTCTTAGATCCATCGGTTGTTCAGTAGCATGTTGTTTGTTTAATCTCTACCTATTTGTGAATTTTCCAGTTTTCTCCTGTAATCAATTTCTGGTACATACCACTGTGGTCAGAAGAGATGTTTGATATGGTTTTAATCTTTTTAAATTTAGTTAAGACTTGCTGTGGCCTAACATATGGTCTATCCTGGAGAATATCCCATATGCACCTGAGAAGAATGTGCATTCTTTTGCTTTTGAATGGAATGTTCTGTATTTCTGTTAAGACCATCAGTCTAACATGTCATTTAAGGCCAATGTTTCTTTATTGTTTTTTTGTCTGGGTGATCTATCATTTGTTGAAAGTGATGTATTAAAGTCCCCTGTTGTTGTTGTATTCCTGTCTATTCTCCCTTGAGGTCTATTAATATTTGCTTTATATAATTAGGTGCTCCTAGGTTATGTGCACAAATATTTACAAATGTTATATTCTGTTGTTGAATAACCACTTTAGTATTATGTCATGATCTTTGTCTCTTACTACAGTCTTTGTCTTAAAATCTATTTCATCTGATGTAAGTATAGCTACCCCAGCTTTCTTCTGGTTTCCTTCTGCATGGAATATCTTTTTCCATCCCTTTGTGTGTGTCCTTACATGTGAAGTGAATCTCTTGAAGCAACAATTAGATATATATTTTTTATCCAATCACTCTGTATCTTTTAATTGAAGAATTTAGTTTGTTTACATTTAAAGTAATTATCGGTAACTATGTACTTGTACCATTTTGTTGTTTTCTGGATGCCTGTAGTTCCTCTGATCCTTTCTTCTTCTTTACTGTCTTCCTTTGTGGTTTGATGACTTTCTTTAGTGGCATGCTTTGGTTTCTTTATCTTTTTTGTATATACTATAGAGTTTTGGTTTGTGGTTACCATGAGGCTTACTTAAAACAACTTATAACAGTCTGTTTTAAGTTGAGAACAACTTAAATTTGAACACATTCTAAAGCTCTAACTTTTACTCCCCACTCCATTTCATGTTTTTATGTAAAATTTACATCTTTTTATCTTGCATATCCCTTAATTTATTACAGTTATAGTTATTTTTACTACTTTTGTCTTTTAACCTTCATACTAGCTTTACAAGTGGTCAGTTGACCACCTTTAGTATATATTTACCTTTTCCAGTGAGATACATACTTGAATATGTTTTCTTATTACTAATTAGCACTCTTTCTCTAAAGAAGTCCCTTTAACTATTCTTGTAAGACCAGTGTAATAATGAACTTCCTTAGCTTTTGCTTATCTGAAAAACTCTTATTTCTCCTTCAATTCTGAATTGACAGCTTTGCCAGGTAGAGTATTCTTTGTTGGCAGTTTTTTCCTTTCAGCACTTTGAATATATCATGCGGCTCCCCTCTGGCTTGCAAAGTTCCTCCTGAAAAATGTGCTGATAGTCTAACGGGGGGTTCCCTTCTGTGTAACAAGTTGTTCTTTTCTTCCTGCTTTTAAGATTCTCTCCTTCTCTTTTTTTTTAATTAATTTATTTATTTTTGGTTAGGTTGGGTTTTTGTTGCTGCGTGCGGGCTTTCTCTAGTTGCGGTGCACAGGCTTCTCATTGTGGTGGCTTCTCTTGCTGCAGAGCACGGCCTCTAGGCACACGGGCTTCAGTGGTTGTGGCTCGCAGGCTCAGTAGTTGTGGCACACGGGCTTAGTTGCTCCGCGACATGTGGGATCTTCCCAGACCAGGGCTCGAACCCGTGTCCCCTGCATTGGCAGGCAGATTCTTAACCACTGCACCACCAGGGAGGTCCCTCTCCTTCTCTTTAACTGTTGGCATTTTAATTATGTGTTTTGGTGTGGTTTTCTTCGGGTTCATCTTTTTTGGAACTCTCTGGACTTCGTGGATCTAGATAACTGTTTCCTTCCCTTGGTTAAGGAAGTTTTCAGCCATTATTTCTTCAAATAAGTTTTCTGCCCTTTCTCTCTTCTCCTCCTGGGACCCCTATAATGTGAATGTTGGTACGCTTGATGTTGCCCCATATGTCCCTTAAGCTTTCTTCCCTGTTTTTCATTCTTTTTTCTTTTTGCCTCTCTGATTGACTGAATTCCTCTACCCTATGTTAGACTTCACCAATCCTTTCTTCTGCTTCATCTAGTCTGCTGTTGAGCCCCTCTAGTGTATTTTTCAGTTCAGTTACTGTATTCTTCAGCTCTGTGACTTCTGTTTGGTACTCTCTTTTACGTTCTGTGTCTTTGTGGAAGTTCTCACCGTGTTCATCCTTTCTTGTCTCAAGCTTCGTGAACATCTTTATGGCCATCATTTTTAACTCTTTATCTGGTAAGTTACTTATCTTCATTTCATTGAGAATTTTTCCTGAGATTTTTCTTGTGTTTTTCATTTGGAACATTTTCCTTTGTTTCTTCATCTTCCTTGATGCTGTGTTTGTTTCTACGTATTAGGTAAAACAGCCACCTCTCCCAGCTTTGATCGAGTGGCCTCATGTAGAGGATGAATCGTGTCTTCCTACCCTGCCCTAGCTCTTGGTTGTCTCTCAAACTTTTGTGATTGTCCAAGCAGCCTAGTTTATTTTTAAGAGCCTCCGGTAGCTGAGGGTGTGACAAGACCTGTCAGTGTCTCCAAGGGATGGATCTCAGTCATCACTTAGATTCAGTCATCACTTAGGTCTCAGTCATCACTTAGATTGGAAACCGGAATCTCAGGCAGCAGCTTTTAAAGTATGCACATATGTACAGTCCTATGGGACCACAAGTATAAGCACCACCACCCCCCACCACCACCAGTGACCTGGAGGTGTCTGCCGGGTGGCAGTCATAAGTACTGGGACACCACATGTATGTATAAGCGCCTTTCTGGAGATGCCTATGAGCTGGAGTGAGGCAGATGGAGAACACAAAGATTGCGTCCACAGGCCTCTGTTCCCTGAGAGCATCTTGTAGGCCTCTAAATGTGCCAGAACAGAAGGCTATGCCTGTGGCCAAAGCTCCAGGACAAGCGAATAGGACTCTTTCACAGAAAGACTGGGGTGTGTTTCAGTCTGCTGCCTGGCAGTGCCCTGGGGGGGGTGGTAGCCTGCCAAGAGCTGCCTCTTCAGGTGTTAGAGTCCCATGGGACCCAGAAACATGAGCTCCTCTTGGGCTCCAGAGCCCAAGGGGCAGCCACTGTGCAGCAGCCACAAAACTGGGGCTCCTGATGTGGTAAAAGCTCTCCCTTGGGCTGCTTGTTCAAAATAGAGATTTGCAGACCTCACCCAAGACCTGCTGAATTTGAATACAAAAGTCTGGTTTGTATTGTATTTTTTACCAAACATCCCAGCTGCTGTTAGGATTGGGCACATTTGGCTAACACCAGATTAGTTATTTCTTAGAGAATGTCATCCACTGGCTTCCCTGAGCCACAGCATTGTTCTGTCTTTCCCAGCTATGAGAATATTAGCTGTGGTGTCGGCCAGTCACTTGTTGACTCATTCGTTCATTGAGTGAGTGAGTATTATTTAGGAAAAGGCTTATTGATGCCGGGCACCTCCGTATTCTTCCCTTTGATTCATAAATGCCTTGTTCCTCCATCACCTTACTTGATCCCAGTTTTATTAAGGGCCATATTCAGGGACCAAAAAAAATTGCTTTTTTTCTTTCTCCTCTGTCCAGCTCCATTCCAGGGTTCTGCAGCTACCCTCCCACTATTGCCCAGCACAGCAGATACCTATTATGGAAGCTGTGTGCCTGCTTATCATACAGGTGGCTGTAACCCCACCTCCCTTCTGCCCTTTTTCCTTCAGGGAACTCTGCAGCTTTATCTCTCTCTATGTCCATTTATACCCAATTTCTTTTCCTTCTGCTGCTTCTCTGAAGCAGTGTTTTCTTTAAATCTCCTGCCTTCCTACTTTGCTTTCTCCCTGCATCTTTTCTGAGCTTTCAACCCACTCCCATGACTGTTGCTCCATCATCTCCATCCTGCTTCCTACACAGTTCCCTTCTCCCCTTCTCCCCTGTGGCAGACATCACTCAAGAATCACATCAGCTTCCCCCTCCTCCCTCTTTATAAGAGGTCCAACTATGGCTTGAACCTGATTTCTCTTTGCCCTGAAAGGTCACTGTCTATGAACCAAAGCTGACACATGAAATGACCACTTTTTACCATCTGGACTCTAGAAACCACCTCCTAGTTGTGCCCTAAATAGTAGCCTTTTTTCCTCCCCTTCTCTCCCTGCATTGGGACCACTCTCCCTGCACTCCATTCCTCTTACAAGTACTTCCTGCCTACCTTGAATGTTTCTTTCACGTCCCCATTTTTTTTAACCTTTATAGGGATAAAAATAAACCCTCTGTGAAAGCCTGTCTGCATGTGTCATGTCACAGTAGGCCCTGCCTTCTGGAAGCTCACATACTAAGAGAACAGCCTGGAAATCTGCCCCCCTCACACCTTCCCTGTGAAGCCTGTGGCTGAAGGCCTGGCACTGAGGGAGGGGAGGAGCGGGCCACCCTCTCCCAGCTCCTTCCATCACCTCTTCTTGCTTTCCTGAAAGTCAGGCAGCAGCCACAGTGATCCCACGCCCTAAACTGAGCAGTTCTTGGGGGGCTGATCCCTACGCCTTGGCCTCGTTGGTGTGACCACCACTGAGATACTGAGATGTGTTTGGGAAATGGGCGGCTTCTTTTTTTCCAAGTGGAAATTTGGGCCCCAGAGATAAAAGGGCAGAAGGGTGGTTGTGTGTAACACACAAAATCGTCTGTTCCAAAGAATCTGAAAACGAAAAAAATATATATATGTACTGAATCATTTTGCTGTACATCAGAAACTAACCCAACATTGTAAATCATTCCAACTACTTACCCTTGGTGGGAGCAAGTTTAAATACAACTGAGCCTTTAATATCAGGCAACATTTGTTGATGTCCATTTACTCATAATTTTGCTAATGTTAAGCACATTAATAACTAGTAACTGCACTTCAGACCAGTTCTTTACGTAATTTGAAAGGGAAAGCAAGCACTAAATGTTCTCTGGTTTATAGGCTATGATAATTGACAAAACTTTTTAATTCACAGTTATTTCCAGGGTCGCTTAGAGATTTTAACTGAGAAGTTCACTTTCAGTTTTGTGTTTGCATGAGTTTTAGTGTTACAGTCACATTGTGCGGGTGACCCTTCTCATGGAGACACATGCTCTGCTCTCGTTTCTGCCCCATCGAGAGCATCTTCGTTTCCTGAGCTACGTTTCCCTCTCTCCTCCACGTATATGAACCTGAGCGGTAGCAGCACGCCCTCCACTGCACAGAGGGGCTCATTTCACCCATTCCTCCCGTCCCCAGGATAAGCAGAGATGAGCTGTTACTGTAGTTTAATATTTGTATTTTAAAAAATTGTCACCTTAGAAGGGGCTTGGGATGTTGGGCTGCTGTAAATCGAAAACTGTACAGGTTTCTGGTAATTGACTATATTGCTGAACTGAATGAATAAGCATTTTCAGAACTCTAATGGAAAACTGATGAATTCATAAGAGTGCTAACAAAAGATCAAGATGAAAAAAAAATTAATCACATGGGACTGAGTGAACTGATGAGGATGATTATAATTTCTGTGACTTTCTGTTTGAATTAAAAAAAAAAACAAAATGATCTTCCCAATGAACAAAGTTTACTACATCATTTCCCAGCTGAGTATCTCTCAGTGTCTTTTTGTCCTCACTGGAAGTATGATTCTTGTTGTGCTGGTAAACGTTTAACAATCAGCTCCTGGAAGGAGGCACAGGCCCTGACTTGCAGCACTTGTCAGTTATTGTGGGGTAGATATACTCCTACCTCAGCTGATTTCAGGTTACCAAAGTGATGTCACTGAAAGCAAACTGGGAAGAGATGTATACAGATACACTTCTGTATAGAGTTTCCACCATATAGATACCTCCACAACATAGAAAATAGCAAAAAAATGTAATCAACCAGTGATGAGTCTTGAGTACCATCTTTTTAAAATATGATTTATTTTATTTTATTTATTTTATTTATTTATTAAGTTTACATAATTGAATTTTTTTTAAGTTTTTTTGATGTGGACCATTTCTTTTTGTCTTTCTACATTTTTACACTTAAGATTATAACCCTATAAACTCATTTATCAACTATCTTCCTTTTCTATATTATTCTTGGCACTCAACTAAGACTGCCGAAGTCTATCGTACCTTGTATTTTTACGTTCTCAAATAAGAACTTAAGATTATAAGATGTGCGTTAAAAAAACAAAAACAAAGAAAACTGATGCCAAGAGTTGCTTAGCGTGTCCTTGGGAAGGAGGAGGAGCCAACACCAGTTAACCTGTGTTAACTCTGCTGGGTGACCCAGCACTCACTGTCACGTGCTCTGATTTCGTTCTCACACCACCCTGGATACATCCAAGTGCAGAAACCAGTGGGCCGTTCCTGGGATACAGAACAGACGTGGGCCAGGGATGCAGGGAGTCCACATGGAGGGCAGTCAGGTCCCAGGTTCCAGTGCAGTTAAAAATAAGCTTTACTATCCCCTCAAACAAGCATCACCAAGCCTCCCTGGCCTGGCTGCAAAACCCACCTCTCTTGAAGTAGGTCCCTTCACCCCAGGCTGAATCTCTCGACTCTGCGAGGAAACACGAGGAGCTGCCCTGGGTCCCACTGTAGACAAGCAGCTCCTGCCAAAGCAGACACATTGCCTCAGTGCAGGACTGACTTTTCCAAGACTCACCCCGCTAGAAATGGGACAGTGGGAGGTTATACAAAAGTGAATTAAGGTTGGAGGAAGTCAGTTCCCAGTTCGACTCAGCTTTAGAATGACCATTAACGGCCTGTTAGACTAGAAACTGATTCCAGGTAACAAATGACTGACAAATATATTGTAACAGAAAATGGGTAAAACTTCGAGTGGTTCTCCTGTGGGCATGAGAAGCAGCTTATCCCTTGTCCCTTCCTGCAGGAGAGTTCTCGGCCTCGGACAGCTCCCTCAATGACATCCAGGAGACCCAAAGGCCGCCCATTCCCGACCCCGGCCTCATGCCCCTGCCCGACGCTGCTGCGGATTTGGATTGGTCCAACCTGGTGGACGCCGCCAAGGCATATGAGGGTGAGTCTGCTGATGGTCCGGGCTGGGCCACACTGAGGTCCTGGGCAGTGTGAGTGCTCTGGACACACATCTTACCATCACAGCCAGAAACCAGTTGAGCTAACAGTTCTTGAGCACTTGGTAGGGGCCCCCACTGTCAGATTTAATCAGGTGGAACCCAGTGTTTCCTCTACATAGGAATTTGTCACACGGATGCCTCGCCTCCCTGTACCTGAGAAGAGCAGAGTGCAGGGGGATCCCAACTGTCACTTGAATGAAAACAGCACGTGTCCGGAAGAGTTTTTTATCACGTCGTGAAGACGTCACTGCTCAACGCACAGTTGGATCTGTTAGGATGCTTGTCCTGCTTGGCCCGGCCCCAGGCTCCTTCCTCTGCTCTTCTCACTCATCTCTCGGGTGTGTGGTAGCAGATGTGCTTTCTGCCTGCTTCGTTCCTACGTCAACCTACTTGCTGTGTGCTTGCGTTAAGCCAGTGGTTCTTCAGTGCAGGCCCTTAGACTAGTGCTGACCTGCTCTGCTGAAATAGAAAAAAACTAAAAGTATGGCTGTGTGTGTTGACATGAGGTTGTCAGAGGTCTTTTTTTGATAGGCTGACTCTGAGGTTGCCCTTCCCGATTTTTTGATGCTAAAATGGTCTTTGTAAAATGATGGTGCTAGCAGATGATTGGTTGTGAGGTTTGGTTTTATTGCTCTTACTTGGAAGGATTGAAAGTTGCTCTTCAGTCAAGCTCCAGTTTGGGGGAGCCAATTGCCTAGGCCATGGAATTCAGAAGTCAGACAACCACAGAGCAGTGAACAGTGAATCCCCATATTAGCTGATGGCAATTCCCCAGGACTAACTTGATTGTCAATTTCAATGTGTTGGTCACTCTCCTTCATATAAAATCACAGTTCTGTTTTTTGTTTTAATTTTTATTGGAGTACAGTTGATTTACAATGTTGTGTTACTTTCAGGTGTACAGCAAAATGAATCAGTTCTACATATACATATACCCATTCTTTTTTTGATTCTTTTCCCATATAGGACATTACAGAGTATTGTGTTCCCTGTGCTATACACTAGGTCCTTATTAGTTATCTGTTTTATATATAGTAGTGTGTACATGTCAATCGCAATCTCCCAATTTATCCCTCCCCCCCTTACCCCCTGGTAACCATAAGTTCGTTTTCTTTTTTTTTTCTTTAACATATTTATTGGGGTATAATTGCTTCACAGTGGTGTGTTAGTTTCTGCTTTATAACAAAGTGAATCAGTTATACATATACATATGTTCCCATATCTCTTCCCTCTTGCGTCTCCCTCCTTCCCACCCTCCCTATCCCACCCCTCCAGGCGGTCACAAAGCACCGAGCTGATCTCCCTGTGCTATGCGGCTGCTTCCCACTAGCTATCTACCTTACGTTTGGTAGTGTATATATGTCCATGCCTCTCTCTCGCTTTGTCACAGCTCACCCTTCCCCCTCCCCATATCCTCATGTCCGTTCTCTAGTAGGTCTGTGTCTTTATTCCTGTCTTACCCCTAGGTTCTTCATGACATTTTTTTTTCTTAAATTCCATACATATGTGTTAGCATACGGTATTTGTCTTTCTCTTTCTGACTTACTTCACTCTGTATGACAGACTCTAGGTCTATCCACCTCATTACAAATAGCTCAATTTCATTTCATTTTATGGCAGAGTAATATTCCATTGTATATATGCGCCACATCTTCTTTATCCATTCATCCGATGATGGACACTTAGATTGTTTCCATCTCCGGGCTATTGTAAATAGAGCTGCAATGAACATTTTGGTACATGACTCTTTTTGAATTTTGGTTTTCTCAGGGTATATGCCCAGTAGTGGGATTGCTGGGTCATATGGTAGTTCTATTTGTAGTTTTTTAAGGAACCTCCATGCTGTTCTCCATAGTGGCTGTACCAATTCACATTCCTACCAGCAGTGCAGGAGTGTTCCCTTTTCTCCACACCCTCTCCAGCATTTATTGTTTCTAGATTTTTTGATGATGGCCATTCTGATTGGTGTGAGATGATATCTCATTGTAGTTTTGATTTGCATTTCTCTAATGATTAATGATGTTGAGCATTCCTTCATGTGTTTGTTGGCAGTCTGTATATCTTCTTTGGAGAAATGTCTATTTAGGTCTTCTGCCCATTTTTGGATTGGGTTGTTAGTTTTTTTGTTATTGAGCTGCATGAGCTGCTTGTAAATTTTGGAAATTAATCCTTTGTCAGATACTTCATTTGCAAATATTTTCTCCCAACTGAGGGTTGTCTTTGGTCTTGTTTATGGTTTCCTTTGCTGTGCAAAAGCTCTGAGGTTTCATTAGGTCCCATTTCTTTATTTTTGTTTTTATTTCCATTTCTCTAGGAGGTGGGTCAAAAAGGATCTTGCTGTGATTTATGTCATAGAGTGTTCTGCCTATGTTTTCCTCTAAGAGTTTGACAGTTTCTGGCCTACATTTAGGTCTTTTATCCATTTTGAGCTTATTTTTGTGTATGGTGTTAGGGAGTGATCTAATCTCATACTTTTACATGTAGCTGTCCAGTTTTCCTAGCACCAATATTGAAGAGGCTGTCCTTTCTCCACTATACATTCCTGCCTCCTTTATCAAAGATAAGGTGACCATATGTGCGTGGGTTTAGCTCTGGGCTTTCTATCCTGTTCCATTGATCTATGTTTCTGTTTTTGTGCCAGTACCATAGTGTCCTGATTACTGTACCTTTGTAGTATACTCTGAAGTCAGGGATCCTGATTCCTCCAGTTCCGTTTTTCTTTCTCAAGATTGCTTTGGCCATTCAGGGTCTTTTGTGTTTCCATACAAATTGTGGAAGTCTTTGTTCTAGTTCTGAAAAGAATGCCAGTGGTAGTTTGATAGGGATTGTATTGAATCGGTAGATTGCTATGGGTAGTAGAGTCATTTTCACAATGTTGATTCTTCCAATCCAAGAATGTGGTATATCTCTCCGTCTATTTGTATCATCTTTAATTTCTTTCATCAGTGTCTTATAATTTTCTGCATACAGGTCTTTTGTCTCCTTAGGTAGGTTTATTCCTAGATATTTTATTCTTTCTGTTGCAATGGTAAATGGGAGTGTTTTCTTGATTTCACTTTCAGATTTTTCATCATTAGTGTATAGGAATGCAAGAGATTTCTGTGAATTAATTTTGTATCCTGCAACTTTACCAAATTCATTGATGAGCTCTAGTAGTTTTCTGGTAGCATCTTTAAGATTCTCTTTGTATAGTACCATGTCATCTGCAAACAGTGACAGCTTGACTTCTTCTTTTCTGATTTGGATTCCTTTTATTTCCTTTTCTTCTCTGATTGCTGTGGCTAAAACTTCCAAAACTATGTTGAATATGAGTGGGGAGAGTGGGCAACTTTGTCTTGTTCCTGATCTTAGTGGAAATGCTTTCAGTTTTTCACCATTGAGGATGATGTTGGCTGTGGGTTTGTCCTATATGGCCTTTATTATGTTGAGGAAAGTTCCCTCTATGCCTACTTTCTGCAGGGTTTTTATCATAAATCAGTGTTGAATTTTGTCGAAAGCTTTCTCTGCATCTATTGAGATGATCATATGGTTTTTATCCTTCAGTTTGTTACTATGGTGTATCACGTTTATTGATTTGTCTATTTTGAAGAATCCTTGCATTCCTGGAATAAACCCCACTTGATCATGGTGTATGATCCTTTTAATGTGCTGTTGGATTCTGTTTGCTAGTATTTTGTTGAGGGTTTTTGCATCTATGTTCATCAGTGATATTGGCCTGTAGTTTTCTTTCTTTGTGACGTCCTTGTCTGGTTTTGGTATCAAGGTGATGGTGGCCTTGTAGAATGAATTTGGGAGTGTTCCTCCCTCTGCTATATTTTGGAAGAGTTTGAGAAGGATAGGTGTTAGCTCTTCTCCTAATGTTTGATAGAATTCACCTGTGAAGCCATCTGGTCCTGGGCTTTTGTTTGTTGGAAGATTTTTAATCACAGTTTCAATTTCAGTGCTTGTGATTGGTCTGTTCATATTTTCTATTTCTTCCTGATTCAGTCTTGGCAGGTTGTGCATTTCTAAGAATTTGTCCATTTCTTCCAGGTTGTCCATTTTATTGGCATAGAGTTGCTTGTAGTAATCTCTCACGATCTTTTGTATTTCTGCAGTGTCAGTTGTTACTTCTCCTTTTTCATTTCTAATTCTATTGATTTGAGTCTTCTCCCTTTTTTTCTTCATGCATCTGGCTAATGGTTGATCAATTTTGTTTATGTTCTCAGAGAACCAGCTTTTAGTTTTATTGATCTTTGCTATCATTTCCTTCATTTCTTTTTCATTTATTCCTATCTGATTTTTATGATTTCTTTCCTTCTGCTAACTTTGGGGTTTTTTTGTTCTACTTTCTCTAATTGCTTTAGGTGCAGGGTTAGGTTGTTTATTTGAGATGTTTCCTGTTTCTTAAGGTGGGCTTGTATTGCTATTAACTTCCCTCTTACAACTGCTTTGGCTGCATCCCATAGGTTTTGGGTCGTCGTGTCTCCACTGTCATTTGTTTCTAGGTATTTTTTTATTTCCTCTTTGATTTCTTCAGTGATCACTTCGTTAAGTAGTGTCTTGTTTAGCCTCCATGTGTTTGTATTTTTTACAGATCTTTTCCTGTAATTTATATCTAGTCTCATAGCTTTGTGGTTGGAAAAGATACTTGATACAATTTCAATTTTTTAAAATTTACCAAGACTTGATTTGTGACTTAAGATATGGTCTATCCTGGAGAATGTTCCATGAGCACTTGAGAAAAATGTGTATTCTGTTGTTTTTGGATGGAATGTCCTATAAATATCAATTAAGTCCATCTTGTTTAATGTATCATTTAAAGCTTGTGTTTCCTTATTTATTTTCATTTTGGATGATCTGTCCATTGGTGAAAGTGGGGTGTTAAAGTCCCCTACTATGAATGTGTTACTGTCGATTTCCCCTTTTATGGCTGTTAGTATTTGCCTTATATATTGAGGTGCTCCTATGTTGGGTGCATAAATATTTACAATTGTTATATCTTCTTCTTGGATAGATCCCTTGATCATTATGTAGTGGCCTTCTTTGTCTCTTGTAATAGTCTTTATTTTAAAGTCTATTGTGTCTGATATGAGAATTGCTACTCCAGCTTTCTTTTGGTTTCCATTTGCTTGGAATATCTTTTTCCATCCCTTTACTTTCAGTCTGTATGTGCCTCTAGGTCTGAAGTGGGTCTCTTGTAGACAGCATATATATGGGTCTTATTTTTGTATCCATTCAGCCAATCTGTGTCTTTTGGTTGGAGCATTTAATCCATTTACATTTAAGGTAATTATCGATATGTATGTTCCTATTTCCATTTTCTAGATTGTTTTGGGTTCGTTATTGTAGGTCTCTTCCTTCTCTTGTGCTTCTTGCCTAGAGAAGTTCCTTTAGCATTTGTTGTAAAGCTGGTTTGGTGGTGCTGAACTCTCTCAACTTTTGCTTGTCTGTAAAGGTTTTAATTTCTCCATCAAATCTGAATGAGATCCTTGCTGGGTAGCGTAATCTTGGTTGCAGGTTTTTCTCCTTCATCACTTTAAATATGTCCTGCCAGTCCCTTCTGGCTTGCAGAGTTTCTGCTGAAAGATCAGCTGTTAACCTTATGGGGATTCCCTTGTGTGTTATTTGTTGTTTTCCCCTTGCTGCTTTTAATATGTTTTCTTTGTATTTAATTTTTGACAGTTTGATTAATATGTGTCTTGGCGTATTTCTCCTTGGATTTATCCTGTATGGGACTCTCTGTGCTTCCTGGACTTGAGTAACTATTTCCTTTCCCATTTTAGGGAAGTTTTCAACTATAATCTCTTCAAATATTTTCTCAGTCCCTTTCTTTTTCTCTTCTTCTTCTGGAACCCCTATTATTCGAATGTTGGTGCGTTTAATGTTGTCCCAGAGGTCTCTGAGACTGTCCTCAGTTCTTTTCATTCTCTTTTCTTTATTCTGCTCTGCAGTGGTTATTTCCACTATTTTATCTTCCAGGTCACTTATCCGTTCTTCTGTCTCAGTTATTCTGCTATTGATCCCATCTAGAGTATTTTTCATTTCATTTATTGTGTTGTTCATCATTGCTTGTTTCATCTTTAGTTCTTCTAGGTCCTTGTTAAATGTTTCTTGCATTTTGTCTATTCTATTTCCAAGATTTTGGATCATCTTTACTATCATTATTCTGAATTCTTTTTCAGGTAGACTGCCTATTTCCTCCTCATTTGTTAGGTCTGGTGGGTTTTTATCTTACTCCTTCATCTGCGGTGTGTTTTTCTGTCTTATTTTGCTTACCTTACTGTGTTTGGGGTCTCCTTTTTGCAGGCTGCAGGTTCGTAGTTCCCGTTGTTTTTGGTGTCTGTCCCCAGTGGCTAAGGTTGGTTCAGGGGGTTGTGTAGGCTTCCTGGTGGAGGGGACTAGTGCTTGTGTTCTGGTGAGTGAGGCTGGATCTTGTCTTTCTGGTGGGCAGGTCCATGTCTGGTGGTGTGTTTTGGGGTGTCTGTGGACTTATTATGATTTTAGTTAGCCTCTCTGCTAATGGCTGGGGTTGTGTTCTTGTCTTGCTAGTTGTTTGGCATAGGGTGTCCAGCACTGTCGCTTGCTGGTCGTTGAGTGAAGTTGGGTGCTGGCGTTGAGATGGAGATCTCTGGGAGATATTTGCTGTTTGATATCATGTGGAGCTGGGAGGTCTCTTGTGGACCAGTGTCCTGAAGTTGGCTCTCCCACCTCAGAGCCACAGCACTGACTCCTGGCTGCAGCACCAAGAGCCTTTCCTCCACACGGCTCAGAATAAAAGGGAGAAAAAGTAGAGAGAATTAGTAGAAGTAGGAAGAAAGAAAGGAAGGAAGGAGGGAGGGACGGTGGGAGGAAGGAAGAAAGGAGGGAAGGAAGGAAAAAAGAAAGAAGGAAGATAAAGTAAAATAAAATAGAGTAAAATATAATAAAGTTATTAAATTAAAAAAATATTAAAAAATATTTTTAAGAAAAGGACGAATAGAACCTTAGGACAAATGGTCGAAGCAAAGCTATACAGACAAAATCTCACACAGAAGCATACACATACACACAAAAAGAGGAAAAGGGGAAAAAATCATAAATCTTGCTCTCAAAGTCCACCTCCTCAATTTGGGATGATTCGTTGTCTATTCATGTATTCCACAGATGCAGGGTACATCAAGTTGATTGTGGAGGTTTAATCCGCTGCTTCTGAGGCTGCTGGGAGAGATTTCCCTTTCTCTTCTTTGCTCTCACAGCTCCCGGGGGCTCAGCTTTGAATTTGGCCCCACCTCTGCGTGTAGGTCGCTGGAGGGCGTCTGTTTTTCGCTCAGACAGGATGGGGTTAAAGGAGCCGCTGATTCGGGGGCTCTGGCTCACTCAGGCCAGGGGGGGAGGGAGGGGCACGGAGTGCGGGGCGGGCCTGCGGCGGCAGAGGCTGGCATGACGTTGCACCAGCCTGAGGTTCGCCGTGTGTTCTCCCGGGGAAGTTGTCTCTGGATCCCGGGAACCCGGCAGTGGCGGGCTGCACAGGCTCCCGGGAAGGGGGGTGTGGATAGTGACCCGTGCTCGCACACAAGCTTCCTGGTGGCGGCAGCAGCGGCCTTAGCGTCTCATGCCCGGCTCTGGGGTCCGCGCTGATAGCCGCGGCTCGCGCCCGTCTCTGGAGCTCCTTTAAGCAGCGCTCTTAATCCCCTCTCCTCGCGCACCAGGAAACAAAGAGGGAAGAAAAAGTCTCTTGCCTCTTCGGCAGCTCCAGACCTTTTCCCGGACTCCCTCCCGGCTAGCCGTGGTGCACTATCCCCTTCAGGCTGTGTTCACGCCGCCAACCCCAGTCCTCTCCCTGCGCTCCGACCAAAGCCCGAGCCTCAGCTCGCAGCCCCACCCGCCCCGGTGGGTGAGCAGACAAGCCTCTCGGGCTGGTGAGTGCTGGTCGGCACCGATCCTCTGTGCGGGAGTTTCTGCGCTTTGCCCTCCTCACCCGTTGCTGCGCTCTCCTCCGCGGCTCCGAAGCTCCCCCTCCCGCCGCAACCCGCAGTCTCCGCCCGCAAAGGGGCTTCTAGTATGTGGAAACCTTTCCTCCTTCACAGCTCCCTCCCACTGGTGCAGGTCCCGTCCCTATTCTTTTGTCTCTGTTTTTTCTTTTTTTCTTTTACCCTACCCAGGTACGTGGGGAGTTTCTTGCCTTTTGGGAGGTCTGAGGTCTTCTGCCACCATTCAGTAGGTGTTCTGTAGTTGTTCCACATGGAGATGTATTTCTGGTGTATCTGTGGGGAGGAAGGTGGTCTCCGCGTCTTACTCTTCCGCCATCTTCCCCTCGTTCTCCCTCCATAAGTTTGTTTTCTACATCTGTAACTCTACTTCTGTTTTGTAGATAAGTTTATTAGTACCCTTTTTTTAGATTCCACATATAAGTGATATCACATGATATTTGTCTTTCTCTGACTTACTTCACTCAGTATGACAATATCTAGGTCCATCCATGTTGCTGCAAAGAAGTTTTGGTTTTTCAGTGGGAGATTTTTTTTTTTTAATTTGATTTTGTTTCTTGGCTCAAGCCTGAAGTTTGTGTATTTTGAAACAGAGGTGGTGTGGGCCTAGGCTAAAGCCCACCAAGGTGGCCAGGAGTCTTAGGGAAAACATACTTGAGGAAGCCTCAGGAAGCTTAGCACTAGCTCTTTAATGTGCTTTATGTTGTCACTGAGTGGAAAGCATCGGTCTGGAAATTTGGCATGAGGCCTGTTTCCAGGGAAACAATAGAATGGTACTTTTATGAGCAAGGGAAAAGCTGGAATAGAAGCTGAGTCACAACAACTGTTTTTAAAAGAGAAATTACAATGTTACTATCCTCTTCCAGCTAAAACAGTAAAATAATTTTCCTACAAGGGTTGGGAGATAAGGTTTCCGATGCATTCCTGCCCCTTGATTAGATCTGACTGTGCGTGTAGGCCATTTCTTTTAGAAATGGAGGGCCCCCATAGAGAGGGCCCAGGATCCAGTTCCAAAATACTGAATGGTTTCTTCTCTCCGTTTCAGTCCAGAGAGCCTCGTTCTTTGCTGCTAGTGATGAAAACCATCGCCCTCTGAGTGCTGCATCCAACAATGACCAGCTTGAAGAGCAGGCTCTGGCCCAGATGAAGTCTTACAGCAGGTTAGTCATCCAGTGGCGAGGGTACCACTCCACACCACACCACACATCACCTCCATTAGTGACAGACCGCAGGTGTGGGGAAGAGGCGATGGAGGCCACACGTATCAGCTGAATGAAGGTCATCACTCCGGTGCCAGACACGTCACTTTTTGTTCGAATGCTTTGTAACCAAATACTCTAAACACCATGAAACTATTCTTCATGGCTTAGAAGTCATCATTATGAATATTCGTTATTATTTAATGCCGTCGTACATTTCTGTCCTCAGGGTTTGTTAGGTAAGGTAAGGAAAAGCATGTGTGCTGAACATCCTCGGACTCCTGTGCGTTTAGTCCTTGAGTCTGGGTTTTGAGTCTGCCCGTCTTGAAGCTGGCAGTTGGTCATGCTTGTAAACGTGCCTGCATCTTAGCAGCCCCCAGCGTGCTGCTTCAGACCTACATTAGAACTGGGTCACCGGGATAGGTAAGATTTATGTAAACTAAGACGTTAAAAGCAGTAGCTGAGTGAAGGGCATGGACTCTGACTTCTACTTAGCTATGTAGAGGCTGACTCTTCCATTTCCCCCTCAGTGTCAAATGGTGAGGTTGTTGGATAAATGTGTGACGTTCCTATATATTAAAGCATCCCAGCAGTCAGCCGTGGACACATAGTGAGCCCTCCCTAATGGAGAATAATTTCATCAACTTGAAATCTCTTAAAACCTTTTGATGATGGATAAGGATCCAGGTATCTAGAAAACTTGGTCAGAAACAGCCAGTAACGGGAAGAGTGAGGTTGGCATAGGTTTGCACAGATATACCGGCGACTTGTGCTTGAAGACTTCTGAAGCAAGTCTGTAAGGAAACCCTCTTCAAGAGGAAGTAGAAGAGCAATGGGTTGTTTGTTGTGAGTGTAACAGATGCTGCATTTATCCTACTGTTGGGACAGTTGGGGAAGGAAAGAGGCAGTGAGTTTGGCTGTTGAGAACTTTTTTAAAAATTGCAGAGTCGAGGGGAAAGCCCCAAATGTCCCTTTTTAGGATGAAGAGAAGTCTGAGTGAGCAAAGACGGTTCTCCTGAGAAAGGATTATTAAGCGGCTCCTAAATCTTTGTAGAACCTGTAGAAGCTTAAGATGAGGATGATGATTGGGTCTTTGTTCGGTGTGGATGAGCAAATGCAAATGCGGTTAAATATGTTCTTAAAGATTATCGGTGCACTCACAGTCACAGAATTCATTTTGCAGACCTTCAGAAGTCAAGATACGCCACAGAGAATTACTAACAGCCTGCAGTGGCTGCGTCAGCCCTGCCAGGAGCGGGGACTGTGGACTCAGCGGCTTGTGAAGGACAGCCCTGCCCCCATCCCCAGCCTCAGTGTTTTCTGTTCAACACCACTCTTATTCTGTCACATCCTTGGCCTTCAACCCATCCAAACCTGACCTACTTGTGAGGTGCGGTGGATTGCAGCTGACCACTTCCCTTTTAAAATCCATTCACTGTCAGCTTTTAATTGGTCGTCCTGTCTTTCTTAGAAGTGAGGAGGTCATTATCATTCCATTTTATTTACAGCCTTGGGACACTCCATGCCACTGTGGGCTTGCTGTGGACCTAGAATTAGCAGAAGACGTTGACACAGCTTATTTTAGGTCAGGAATTCCAACTTGAACTTTGATTTTTAAAGTAAAGAATACCTTTTATTTCATGACGCCAAGAGTTCAGAGTCACCGCCTCTTCCCCTTGACCTCTGGAAAGAGGCAGCTGCCAGTTGGTTCCATGAAAGCCTTCAGATTTTTGGTTGTGTGAGGCTGAGGTTGTGTTTCTGGCTAGAACTCACCTGGAAACTTTTTGGAGCTTGAATTCAAGTTGAGGAGAGTCTGGGAGGGAGAGTTGACAGGTCTTCAGCCCCCGCCAAGCTGTGTCATCTGTCCAGCTGGTTACATGGCCTTCTCGTCCTCTAACTCCCCTTCCTTCTGATGCTCCACTGGCATGGCATTTTTAGCACTTAAATGAAATGGGAGAAAATAAGAAAATTGTGGGCCGTAGAGTTTGCTGATCATAATAGCGAAGAGCTTAAGACATTAAGGTTGGACTGAGAAGCTTCTGAAAGATGTAGCCTTATTTTTTTAATATTTGAAGATATTTAAACTAGTCTAAGTTAAGACGTGGGCCCGATGACTTAGTCGCCACCGGGTGAGTGGCCCCAGGCTTTACTTACTTGGGTTGCCCCAACGTAGAGCCTGCCCCAACCCTCCCCCAGCCAACATGCACACACAGAGGAGTAACTCTCCTCTTCTTAGAGCCTCTAAAGAGATACTCATTTCACTGTTTGACAGTTGCGTCTGCCAGAAAGTTGTTCTTGTGCTGCCAAAGAGACCATTTTCACTTATTGTCCTATATTGTCACAAAGATGCAGCATCTTAAACAAAGGAAGCCATTGATTGGCTGTAGTTCACACTTGCATTACCTTTTGTTAAGACTGCCATTTTCTTTTTTAAAATGAGAATGCACGGTTGTGTCACCATACTGAGTAATTTGACATTGAAAACCATTTTGTAAATTCAGACGCCTCCTTAAAAAAAAAAAAATGCCAAACAAAGCCGGCCATGGAGGGTCCTGCCAGCAAGGTCTTTTGTTTCTTGTTCCCAGCAGTAAAAATTCCTCTCCCACTCTGGCTTCTAAAGTGGACCAGCTGGAAGGTATGCTGAAGTTGCTTCGAGAAGATCTGAAGAAGGTAAACCATATTCTCCAAGCAGGTCACCCAGTCCATGCAAGCTGCCCTTGAACCGTGAGAGCCCTTTGTCAGCAGTGTTTGTTAGTGGAATAAGATGTGGTTGTTTTCCCTACTTTCTCCGTACACATGTTTAGGGAGCTGCTTAGAGCTTGGTTCCCACTGACACACATAGTGCAAGAAAGCTTTCATTGTCACACGCACAGAAAAAGCGTTCCCTTTTTTGTGAACGCCTTTAGACCTCAGCCAGCCCTCTCCCAGCCTCCGCACCCCTGGTCCATAGCCCAGACCCACGTGTCCTCACTGCTATTCAGGCTCTTGCACCAAAAAAGAATTAGATGCTGTTTGTTTCTTGAGTGGCTTTATATTAACACAGGAGCCCCCAGAACAATCGTCTAAAATGTAAGACAGCCCTTATTCCTTACAACTTAACAAAGACATTAAACTACTCAGTCATGTATTTACATTCCAAAATCAGCCTGTAGCGGATGCCTCTGGGAGTCCCGTTCCCTGGGTGAGAGCATCTTAAGGCCCAGCACCAGGCCACATAGACAGCTCTTCAGTGGAATGAAGGAGGGAAGTGGGTGAAGGGCGCACGCAGATCCACAGCCACTCCTCACGGCTGGGCAGGGGGAGGCCACCCTCTTAGTTCTTTCCTGCTCTGCTCGCCCTCCCAGGAAAAAGAAGACAAAGCTCACCTTCAGGCGGAGGTTCAGCACTTGCGAGAGGACAACCTGAGGCTGCAGGAGGAATCCCAGAACGCCTCCGACAAGCTGAAGAAGTTCACAGAGTGGGTCTTCAACACCATCGACATGAGCTAGGCTGGGAGGGGGGGGGGGCCGCAGGGGCGCGCGCCCCTTAGTGCCGCCAGGAAGGCATCCTCCGAGCTCCCGCCCCAGCTCCCAACTTTGCCCCCTTTAGGGGAGCGCACAACAGAACAATTGCAGATCAACAATCATTATCTGCCTTTTGTAGAAAAGAAAAAGAAAAAGGTAAATAAAAATTTTAAAAAGTAAAATAAAAGTTTAACTGCTAAAATGTGAATGTCTTTATTTTTTTGCACAATATCTTTATCTGTTGTTATGTATTTAAAAAGAAACTGGGGCTAGGACCAGGGTTCCCCCCACTGGCCCATCTGCCTCTATTTCCATCAGCTCTTTCTTATCTATTTCAGGTAACCCAAGCTTTCCCTCAGTATCCTGACAAATGTCATTATTCCTAGGAAGAAAATAAAGTTTTTAAAAACTGTTTATTTGGGGAGGGGGATTTTCTTACCTTCGTTCCTAAAATGCCTGCGGAGGGAGGTGCTTTGAGAAAATGCCTACCTCCCTCGAATGGCTTGTGCATGAGCTAGTGATGTCTGTCCCTATCTCACAGAGGTGAGCAGGAACGGGGTTACTTGTCAATAACAAATCAGTGAACCAGAGAGAGGCAGAGACGGAGGCTGTGGGCCACACCCCTTTCCCATCCTGCATTATGACATCACTACTTCTTCCTTTCCCTGGGAAAATGGTCCCAGGTTCTGTGTGCTCCTCTGAGCTGGAGCCCTTTTTGTTTGGCTTAAGTCAGTCCCTCTAAAGTGGGATCAGCCTTTCTGTAGCCTCCTGGCTCCAAACAGTAATTGGTTTCAGAATTCCTCCAAACTAAAAATCATATGATTTATATGCATTTTGGTCAAAAGCAGAGTTTTTGTTTGAGATTTTTAAAGATAACAATGTGGCAAAATTGTATTTTTAGCTTGCTCAAAATGATCTGATTAATAAATTAGTAAATCCTTCTCTCCAAAGCAAGACTTCACCAGTATTTGTAACTAGGAAAAGTGAATGTTAAATTGTGAACTTTAATACTTACTTGTTAGGAGCAATGACTGTGATCATGGAATGGCCTTTTGAGACCTGCATGTCCCAGTGTACAATTTTAGCCCAGCATTTTCTGCATCCTTGTGTGCCATCCAAAGGATTCTGCTGCAGAAATGATTGATGTGCTATTTTTCCTGTCTAGTGATGCAGCTGCTTTGGGCCCCTGGCCATTGTTCCAAGGCTCTCAGTCCTGCACAGAACAGAGAAACTGGGTCACTAGTGCTGAGAGGCCCCAGGGGAGCTCCTGGTGGCCTTGTTTCTTGCCTTCACAATTGTCACTAAATTACCACCTGTGCCCCTTCAGTGGTAACTCTGGTCTAAGGGAACGTTCAGCTATCCAGTGGCACCTGCTCAGAAGTTCCCTGCCCCAAGTAATCTCAGCCCATTCCTCTCTCCATCCCTGAAAGAAACGGGATGGATTTTCCTCTCTTCTCGCCCGCACCCCATCACTAGACTTTTATGCTACAGTTTCGTTCACGATTGTGATTTCTCCATGGGATTTTTTTTTTTTTTCTGGTGACATTTCTGTCATGGAAATAGGAAGATTTCGGAGTGCTCTGTAAAGATCTCAATTGTCTGTCTCTTTCTCTCTTTGACTTGTATGAAGGAGATTGTACATTGCCTGATATCTCTTTGTAAATGAGAAATACTGCTAACATCCAAGCATTCTGAAGTCTTGCTTATCCTTCTGAGTTTAGTTTTTATTTTGTTTTACATTTTGTTTGGGGATTTGGGGCAAGCTATTTATTAGAGTTTTGCAACAGAGTTCTTGTTTGAAGCCTTTAAAGACTACTTGTAAAATTCAAATAAAATTCATTTTAAACACTCTTTTAAAACACTTTGGTATTATTGCTTGAGGTTTTCTTATTTTTTTCTTTTCCTTTCTTCTCTTTTCTTAACATCTTTACTGGAGCACAACCGCTCCACAGTGGTCTCTTAGCCTCCGCTACACAACAAAGCGAATCAGCTATACACACACATACACCCCCATATCTCCTCCCTCCCGTGCCCCGCACCCCCCACCCTTCCCATCCCACCCCTCTGGGTGGTCACAGAGCACCGAGCTGATCTCCCTGTGCTATGCGGCTGCTTCCCACTAGCTAGCTATTTTACATTTTGTAGTGTATCTATGTCCATTGCCACTCTCACTTCATCCCAGTTTACCCTTCCCCCTCCCCATGTCCTCAAGTCCATTCTCTTTCTTATTTGAAAGACCACCCAGTAACTCATTGACCCTCCTTGTATCCTTATTTTTCCATCAGACTCCATTAACACCCAAGATGATCCTTGAAACTCTGTCCCTTTTAGAATTTTAATAAGCTTTTATACTGTCTGTTCACGTCCATAGAGAATTCCTAATTTGCCCTCTCTGCTTACGATTTAATATTTGCAGAGCACTTTATAATTAGCACCCTCTTCATTACCCGTGTGTCGATTGTCCGTAACAACGCTCATTCCCTGAGACCAGCACATTTTGGACTCCTCTACAGCATCTCCCCAACTCTCAATGTTAGATGTCGTATGTTGAGGGAATACAAATGCCTGTTAATATTAGGCTGTGCAAAATGTAATTAGGAAAGTTAATCTACTGAAAAAAATCACAATGCATTCCAGAGCCAAATGGAACCAAATTTTTTAAATCTACCATGTCACTGTTCCTCTCCAGTGGTGCAGCTAATTGAGAGCTGACAGTATAGTCTCTTCCTTTCATTTGGTTCAGCAATTCTACAAATTCTAGAATTACAAGACGGGCTAAGACCGGATGCCACAAGATACTCTGATTAGCAAGCTAAGGAGTCTGTTTAGACCATGATTTTTACCTGGTTTAGAGGGTCTCCGAAGGGCTTGGACGTGGGTTGTGAGTTCCTGGGAGAAGGCGCCACCTACATTGAGGGAGGATCTTCATCCATGAGCTGACTGGAGGAGCCAATTGGTTGCACTGCAAGTCTGCTGCAGGTGATAAACAGATTGGGTTGTGTTGGATTACTAACTCTGTAGATGGGGATAAAAATGGTAGTACAAGGGCAAAGGAAATAGGCCCAGCAAGCTTAAGCCGTTTGCCTCCAGTTAAATGCAGAGCAATGACCTGAGCAGATTACAACCTCACAGTAGATATAGGTAGCCACCTGGTGCTGTTTCCCCAGAACGAACAAAATCGAGATTAAAGTGCGAGGTGGCACACCTTGGTCAGAAATGCACTTAAACAGTAAAGATGTGGGCATTGTTAAAGATGAACTGTGTTATTTTAAAAGAATGAGAGCACAGTAATACCTTTTCCCTGTATGAATTATGCCACTACGGACCTGTCCATAAGGAATCAACATACTCTAATAAAAAAGGCATTTGACTTGGACTCAAATCCCATCCAATTGTGTAGCGGCTGTGTCTTTAGGTACATTACCTAGTGCGTTTGGTTTCCTATCTGGTAAAACAGCAACAGGCTCATACTGTTTTAAGAATTAAGTGGGATCATATGTGTAAAGCCGGTAACTGGCAAATTCAAGGCACTCAATAATTATGTGTCTTTCCTTGTCTTCCACCTCCAATATGTTAGGGCTTTGATGTTGTTTTTCTAGGAGTCCTGACATATTAATAGGAGAGGGGGATGGAAGAGCCAGAATGAGCTCGTCCACTCTGCCTAATATCCGCCCGGGGCTTTTCACCCTTTGCCGTGTATTTTAGAACAGTGCCTCAAACTTGAGCTTGCATCACAATCACCTGGAGCGTTGGTTAAACCCCCTGGGTCACTGGGTTGCATCCCCAGGATCTGTAATTGGGCAGGCCTGGGGTGGGAACTCGTGTTTTCTCCAACTTCGCAGATGATGATTTAGAAGCAGGACTTTGAAGAATAGAGATAACAAGAGGATAGCCATGCCCATTAGTAATTGAAAGAAATAGATGTTACGATGCGAGGCTCTTAACCATGTCCAGAAACCTGAGTATTATTTTGACAGGTTGGCTAACCACAGAGCACCTTGCCGGAGGAAACAGGCTTAAATTATAGCTAAAGAGAGCTTAGGCAAAATAACTTTTTTTTTCTTTTTTACTAAAAAGGTAATTTAGAGACCCCTTTGCATGAAATTTTCTGCCACTTGACTTTTAAATTCTTGTGTTACCTGGATGTGACTGGAGTGTCCTTAACTACCACTAATGGTATGACACTAGTTACCAGGTCAGCAAGGAATGACCCTGGTGACCTTGAGGGGCTAACAGTTTGGGAGCCAGTGAAGAGCCCTCAGCCAGGCCCACAGTGCGCGGCTTCACAGGAGTGCAAACCCCGGGAGACTAGGTCCCAGGCTGGGAGCATTGAATTCCAGTCACTAATTTCCAAATTCAGCCCGTCCTGTTTACCCTACTCTCCAAGAACCTATCAACCCTCAAAGTTACTAGACAAGCAGATTTCCTGACTGCCCTCATACCTGCTCCAAATTTAAGAAATCTATCCTCATGCTGCATCACAGCCCATTTTCTGTGCCACTGTCCAGAGAGAAGGAAAGCATTGCTGATCCTCTATATCCTTTAGATAAGCCGCAGCTCAGGCTTGAAGACACTGGCTGTCTTTTTGGAGATCATTATAACCGTGGTTTTATTTGCTGCTGCTTTGTCCCCTTCCTGCTCTCCTTTCCTCGGGTCTCCCACCTCTCCCCAGAAGAGTCGGCCAGTGTCGTGCTCCTCTGTTTCCTTGTCAGCTGAGCCCCTCCGGTCCTCCATCCTTAAATATCCAAGCATCTCCCCCTCTCATGCCTTAGCGCATCCGAGTCATCATACCTGAGACCCAAGAGAGCTTTCACCTTCCCTGTCTCTCATTACACCTCTCATTATACGCCTTCACCGCACTTGCCTTTGGTCATGCCTGTCTCACATGTCCTCCCATTACTTCTAAATGAGCACACGTCACTATACCCCTTAAAGGGCTCCTCTGCCAGGACAGCCCCACCTGCAAATACATGCAGCGCATGTTATCCTGCAAGTTGTATCCCTCGTGACCCATTTTCAACCTGAATGATCTCCCAGGCAAAATCCCCTAAGCTTTGGGCATTTTACTCTATTTTTAAATACTTTCCTTAAGGGATCTCATCACATGTTCTAGGGATGCACCCATCACTCCCTGTCCTTAACCAGAATGCTCTGTTCTCTTAAAGGGACCCACCTCTGTACACATTGTTTTAGATATGAGAACACTCCCTGAATCTCTAATGAGCGCACCCAGCCGTACCTCTCCTACACACTTCTGTAATTCAGCATGTAAGAACAGAATCACTAAATGGCTATCCACCAGTCAAATCCATTTCCCTTGGCAAAAGTATAAATGACTGGGAGGGTGTGGGTTCTCCCACTCAGCACTGACACTTCCACTCCCTATTGCCCTACCTACCCCCAACTCGCTGCACACATTTATGTAACTAGACTGGTAGGAAGACATTTGAGCGGGTGTCCAGATCCCCAGGCCAAACCCAGGGAGGCACTTCCGCCAACCCACCCCGCCCCGTTAGGCACAGACATTCCCACCCCACCCCAACTCCACCTGCTCTGTGTTCCTGGGAGTGAAAGCTCTGAGAAAATACATTTAAGAAAGGAGTTTTATTCAAGTTCAAGTAGCAAGCTAGAAGTAACTAGTAAAATTGCCTGGAGGCGGTCCTTCTGTCCCTTGTCTTAGTGAAGAGCTGGGAATGGATTTGTAAGTGACCTAGTAATTTTTCTAAAGAGCTTAGGGGTATTTGAACACAGTTACTTCTCTTAAGAAGCTTAAACACTGCTCTACAATCTTAAGGCAAAGAATACGTTTAGCAAACTCTTTTGCAGGAGTTGTTACAAAGATACGTTCAGCCCAATGTAGGCACATATCAAATTAATGAGGCTATGCCTATTAAAACATGTGCTGTCCATGCAATCTAGCTTAATATTAAAGATTCCAGCTGGAGTAAAAACTTGAATTTCACTTACAGGCACTGGGAACGAGCAATTCTACCCCCAAAGAGAAAAGACTCAGTAGAGGGTAGGAGGGGTTCAGGGATATGGAGCTACTGATCACTATCTTTAAGTATTTGACACACCACGGTGTGAAGGAGAAAGCAGCCTTGATCTCTGTGGTTCTAGAGACAAAACTGGGACCAGTGGATACAAGTTACAGGAAACATATTATGTCTGATTGGGTGGTTTCCTGGACTTGAAGCCAAGAATTAAGTTAGGTCAGGAACCACTTTGCAAAGATGCTACTCATCACCTTTTCTTGTGGACTCTGCCCTGTTTAAATAAACTTGGAGTCATGAGTTACAGACTCAGGATGGAAAGGAACCTTCAACATTACGGTTCTACCTCCCTTCCCACGAGTCAGTCTCTCTTCATCACCCAGCCACAAGTTCAGGCACCTGGGGTTTGAATACATCCAGTGATGGGGAGCTCACTACTTCCTGAGACAGCACATTTTATCTTTATATTTACTCCTCTTTTTAAAAAGTGCATCCTTTTATTCAGAGAAAATCCATTTTCCTTTAATTTTTGTAACTGCTCCCAGTCCTACCATTTTAAATTACACAAACAAATATAAATTTCCCTTCCCAGGTAATAACCATCAATATGTTGGGAAATCAAGTCTTCCCAATATTATTTCTTCCCCAGGATAAGAATTCTCTATTCTCTCAACTTGTCCTCATGTGTCATGGTTTCCAATCCCTTCCCCTGCATAATCTAATCACACATAATATGTATTAAAGACACAATTGCTTTATATGCATTTGCTCTTTGAATACTTATAACAGCCCTGTGAGGAGGGTGCTTTTTTTTGTCCCCACTTTACAAAAACAAGAAACTGAGGCCTGGAAAGGTCGAGTAATTTGTCTGCAGTAAAACTGCTGGTGAATGGTAAAGCTGGGATTCAAACCCAGCCCTCTGATTTCAGAGCCAATACTTAATCTGTACTTTCTCAATTGTATTGGTTTCAACTTATGGGCCCCCTTCACAGCCTGGTTGCATGGATCCTTACCAAAGGGATCTAGACAGCATCACAGACACTGGGCCATAAATGGGGTGGGGCTGAGAGCCAGGGAAGACAACAAAGTATCCCTAAAGGCTGGAGGACTAAGAGGAAACCATCTCTTCTGGGGACCCTTTAGCAGAGAGGAAACTTTAAAGTGCTTCAACATTTTCTCTGATACAATATAGATAGTCTCCCTACAAATATCAATTCAAGAAAGCATCTCTGTCCAATCGCAGGCCAACTCTGGAAGTAAAGAGGCTTTGAGAAGCTCAAGCCAATGGTTCCTAGACTTAAGAATGCATCATGTCCTGGCTATTGTAAATAGAGCTGCAGTGAACACTGTGGTACATGACTCTTTTTGAATTATGGTTTTCTCAGGGTATATGCCCAGTAGTGGGATTGCTGGGTCATATGGTAGTTCTATTTGTAGTTTTTAAGGAACCTCTATACTGTTCTCCATAGTGGCTGTATCAATTTACATTCCCACCAGCAGCGCAAGATGTGGCACATATGTACAATGGAATATTACTCAGCCATAAAAAGAAACAAAATTGAGTTGTTTGTAGTGAGGTAGATGGACCTACAGTCTGTCATACAGAGTAAAGTAAGTCAGAAAGAGAAAAACAAATACCGTATGCTAACACATATATATGGAATCTAAGGGGAAAAAAAAAAGGTCATGAAGAACCTAGGGGTAAGACGGGAATAAAGACACAGACCTACTAGAGCATGGACTTGAGGATGTGGGGAGGGGGAAGGGTAAGATGTGACAAAGTTAGAGAGTTCATGGACATATATACACTACCAAACGTAAAATAGATAGCTAGTGGGAAGCAGCCGCATAGCACAGGGAGATCAGCTCGGCGCTTTGTGACCACCTAGAGGGGTGGGATAGGGAGGGTGAGAGGGAGGGAGATGCAAGAGGGAAGAGATATGGGAACATATGTATATGTATAACTGATTCACTTTGTTATAAAGCAGAAACTAACACACCATTGTAAAGAAATTATACTCCAATAAAGATGTTACAAAAGGGCTTCCCTGGTGGCGCAGTGGTTGAGAGTCCGCCTGCCGATGCAGGGGACGCGGGTTCGTAACCCGGTCTGGGAAGATCCCACATGCCACGGAGTGGCTGGGCCCGTGAGCCATGGCCGCTGAGCCTGCACGTCCGGAGCCTGCGCTCCGCAACGGGAGAGGCCACAGCAGTGAGAGGCCTGCGTACTGCAAAAAAAAAAAAAAAAAAGATGTTAAAAAAAAAGTTATAGTCTTTGCATTCAAAAAAAAAATAGAATGCATCAGTACCACCTGGAGAGCTATTATTAGGTCTGGGTGGAGCTGTGGAAGCTTCACTTTAATAAGCATCCCAAATATTTATGGCATGGATGGCTCCTGAACCACTTTTTGAGAAACTCTGCCCTAAGGTTTCAAAAACTCTTGGCCAGCTCTTCTGAATAAGGGAATGGTGTGTTAAGGTGAGGTGTTGTAGGCCAAGTGGTCATCTGGCTTGAGATACCTGGATGCCTTGCTGCTCCCCCAGTAGGTGGAGAATGGCAGCCTGGGCCCTGCTGGCCAGCCAGGGTTCTTGGTGACAGAAGGGTAGAATTACCCTCTGAGCAGCCATTTATACAGTGGCTGAGAATTCTCAGCCTCACCTCCCCCTACTCCCAGGTTTTCCTTTTTTTATTATTTTTTTTATTTTTTATTTTATTTTTTATTTTTGTAGTACACGGGCATCTCACTGTTGTGGCCTCTCCCGTTGCGAAGCACAGGCTCCGGACGCGCAGGCTCAGCAGCCATGGCTCACGGGCCCAGCCGCTCCATGGCATGTGGGATCTTCCCGGACCGGGGCACGAACCTGTGTCCCCTGCATCGACAGGCGGACTCTCAACCACTGCGCCACCAGGGAAGCCCGGTTTTCCTTTTTTTAAAACAAGAAGTAGTTGCTTAAGTGGAAGCCAATTAAAATTGTTATTTTAAAACCAACTTCTAAATATTGTATCTAACACTCTTCCCTCCTTAGGATAAACTGCAACAATGTTAATTTTACACCCTGATCTAATCAGATCTCATTACTGATGTTGCTGTAATAACCTGCTACCAGCTCTGTATCCTTACTAGTGAGCAGATAGAAGTCATAGATTTCAAAGCTGGTCCCTGTTTTTAGCAAATAGAAAGACAAAGAGACTTCCAGCTTATACTTCGAAACCCATCTGTTGGAAAACCATGCCCAAGGTGCTTGCAGTCTGCCTGCTAAAGCAACAGGCTGAGAGGAGCAAAACAAGCCCAACTCCCAAGTATAAACCCAGGCAAAAGTCCAAATGCCTCCCGACTGCCTGCCAAGGCTACAACAGGACAGCTGGAGCCAGCGTTCCTGGCCAGGACCTCTTCCTTCAGCCAGTGTTCTGGTTATCGATGGCCACTTAAACTACTTCATGCTTGGTTGTTTAAACCACCACCTTTGCATTATGCACAATCTCACATGTCAGGAATTTGGGCAGGACTCAGCTGTGTGATTCTTCGATTCCATGTGGCATTAACGGGTGACTCAGTAGTATTCAGCTGGACTGGTTTGGAAAGTCCAAGATGACTTCACTCATGTTGCTGCCCCTCAGTAGGAACAGTGGAAGGTTGAGCCCAGCAGGGCCCATTCCCCTCTCTCTACAGTCTCAGAGCTTCTACCTGCATTCTTCCTAGCACCGTGGTTGGGCTGTGCTAACAGGGTACTCAGGGCTCCAAGAGACCAAGGTGGACATGGCCAGTCTTCTTAAAAGGTAGGCCCCAAAATGGCTTAGTGTCACTTCTCGTGTTTCGTCAGGCCCAGAGTCGTGGGGAGGGGAAATACCTTTTAAAGAGAGGCTTGTCAAAGAATATGCACCGTCTTTATCTCCCAGAGCCAGCCTCTCCTCTGGTTCCCATGGGTTCAGAGCCATTCTCCCTTCCCAGACCGCTAAATCCTTAAGAGCGGAATACAAGGCTCCAGTTCCAGATGGCGATGTAGGAGAATCCTGAACTCACTTCTTCCCATGAACACCCCAAATCCCAAACCCCAAAACTAGATGAGTGACTCCTACACATCAGGCAAAGGAGAAAATCCCACATCAAAGTGGGAAGGAGAGGCTGGGGCACAATCTCACTATAAACCCAGGATCAGGGGGAAACTCACAAAGCTGAGCTTCTCCCTGAACAGCAAAGGGTTTGGACCCCACTTTTGCACCCCAACTTTTAAGACCACCTGAGAGATGAATCCCCCAAACATCTAACATTGAAAGCCAGTGAGGCTTGTGTCCATGAGACCCACAAGGCTATAGTGAACTGAGAAGCAGTCCTTAAAGGCCTCATGTGCAGACTCACCAACCCCGAGGCTGCCAAATGAAAAGGCCCCAGACTTGCTGTGAAAGAGGCTTATTAGCTTATCTTAAGGCAATGGCCAGAGGAGCAGGCATCTAATTTAACACACATCTAGGGCTCTACTGGAGTACTCTCCAAAGATGCGGCCAGCAGTGGCTGTGTTTGAGTTCTCCCTCTGCCTTGCCCCAGCTTGTTAGTATCTCCCAGAAAGGAGTTTACACCCTTGTCTGGTACCCCAAGTTTTGTGGCTGCTGCCTAGGGGACACCTCTAGATCTCCTGGCTTGGGTGGCCAGTGGAGTTTATGTTCACAGGTACCATAATCTTAACTGGCTATCATTTGCAGGACACGGCAGAGGGGCAACAGATGGAAGTGCCCAGTTTCTTCCTGCAAAAGAAACCTATTAGCTTGTCTTCCTAGTTGTAGCCTGAGGGGTGGCTTCTAATGAAACACACATTTAACGGCCAACTGTAATCCTCTCCGGAGACCTGGAGGACAGGCATTATCTTCACACTCTCCCTCTGCTGTTCTCCAGAACACCATTATCTCCTGGAATGGAGCCTGTATCTGGTGCCCCATTTTTTATGTCTGGTACCCTGTTTTTATGGCTGCCACCCAGGGGATGCCCCTTGATCACTTGGCTCTAATGGCCAGTGGAACTTGTGTTCATGAGTTCAATGGGTTGGTAGCAAAGAAAAACACAGTTCTTAACTAGCTATCAAGTCTCAGCACAGGGAGAAATGCTCATCTCCCAGTCTTCCCCTGAGAGAGGTATATTTGCATCATTTAAAAGGTACTGCC
Organism: Grampus griseus; assembly: GCF_964374135.1. Lineage (NCBI taxonomy): Eukaryota > Metazoa > Chordata > Mammalia > Artiodactyla > Delphinidae > Grampus > Grampus griseus. The sequence continues at coordinate 30,543,477 of NC_139018.1, read as the reverse complement.
TGAAGGTCTGGCTTCCAATTAGCCAGAGTCTAGGTGTTGACTGAAATCCTCCCCTTTAGGATACTGACAGGTCTTTTCACATCTTCAACTACTAGGGGCTATTAAAAATAAAATAAGCAGCTTGAACAATCACAAAGGTTTGTTCTGAAAACTAGGGCAGGGTACAATGATAAGTTTCATCTCCTAGACGAGGCCACTGCTTAAAGACTGGAAGAGGTGGCTGCTTTATCTCCAGCACAGTCAAGGAAGATGAAGAAACAAAGGAAAATGTTCAAAATGAAAAAGAAGATAAAACCTCAGAAAAAGACCTTAATGAAATGGAGGTAGGTGATCTGCCTGATACAGACTTCAAATACATGGTGATAAAGATGCTCATTAAGCTTGAGAAAAGAATGCATGAACAGAGTAAGAATTTCAACGATGAGACGGAACATATAAGAAATACCAAGCATACTGGAACAAAAACAGAAATATAGATCAATGGAACAGGATAGAAAGCCCAGAGATAAACCCACACACATATGGTCACCTTATCTTTGATAAAGGAGGCAGGAATGCACAGTGGAGAAAGGACAGCCTCTTCAATAAGTGGTGCTGGGAAGATTGGACCGGTACATGTCAAAGAATGAGATTAGATCATTTCCTAATACCATACACAAAAATAAACTCAAAATGGATAAAAGACCAAAATGTAAGGCCAGACACTATCAAACTCTTAGAGGAAAACATAGGCAGAACACTCTATGACATAAATCACAGCAAGATCCTTTTTGACTGACCTCCTAGAGAAATGGAAATAAAAACAAAAATAAACAAATGAGACCTAATGAAACCTCAAAGCTTTTGCACAGCAAAGGAAACCATAAACAAGACCAAAAGACAACCCTCAGAATGGGAGAAAATATTTGCAAATGAAGCAACTGACAAAGGATTAATCTCCAAAATTTATAAGCAACTCATGCAGCTCAATAACAAAAAAACAAACAACCCAATCCAAAAATGGGCAAAAGACCTAAATAGACATTTCTCCAAAGAAGATATACAGATTGCCAACAAACACATGAAAGAATGCTCAACATCATTAATCATTAGAGAAATGCCAATCAAAACTACAATGAGATATCATCTGACACCAGTCAGAATGGCCATCATCAAAAAATCTAGAAACAATAAATGCTGGAGAAGGTGTGGAGAAAAGCGAACAGTCTTGCACTGTTGGTGGGAATGTGAATTGGTACAGCCACTATGGAGAACAGTATGGCGCTTCCTTAAAAAACTACAAATAAAACTACCATATGACCCATCAATCCCACTACTGGGCATATACCCTGAGAAAACCATAATTCAAAAAGAGTCATGTACCAAAATATTCATTGCAGCTCTATTTACAATAGCCAGGAGATGGAAACAACCTAAGTGTCCATCATCGAATGAATGGATAAAGAAGATGGGGCACGTATATACAATGGAATATTACTCAGCCATAAAAAGAAACGAAATTGAGCTATTTGTAATAAGGTGGATAGACCTAGAGTCTGTCATACAGAGTGAAGTAAGTCAGAAAGAGAAAGACAAATACCATATGCTAACACGTATATATGGAATTTAAGAAAAAAAATGTCATGAAGAACCTAGTGGTAAGACAGGAATAAAGACACAGACCTACTAGAGAATGGACTTGAGGATATGCAGAGGGGGAAGGGTAAGCTGTGACAAAGCGAGAGAGAGGCATGGACAGATATACACTACCAAACGTAAGGTAGATAGCGAGTGGGAAGCAGCAGCACAGCACAGGGAGATCAGCTCGGTGCTTTGTGACCGCCTGGAGGGGTGGGATAGGGAGGGTGGGAGGGAGGGAGATGCAAGAGGGAAGAGATATGGGAACATATGTATATGTATAACTGATTCACTTTGTTATAAAGCAGAAACTAACACACCATTGTAAAGCAATTATACCCCAATAAAGATGTTAAAAAAAAAAAAAAGAAAGAAAGAAATACCAAGCAGAAGTCACAGAGCCAAAGAATACAGTAACTGAACTGAGAGATACAGTAGAGGGGTTCAACACACCTGAAGATGCAGAGGAAAGTATCACTGAACTCGGAGACAGAGGAGTAGAACTCACCCAATCAGAGCAGCAAAAAATACAAATAGCTTAAGGGATTGACGTATGGGTCAACATCAAATGGACCAACATTTGCATTATAAGAGCCCCAGAAGGCGAAGAGGGAGAGAGGCAGAAAACTTATTTGAAGAAATAATGGCAGAGAATTTCCCTAACCTGGGGAAGGAAACACACATCCAGATCCAGAAAGCTCAGAGAGTCTCAAATAAGATGAACCCAAAGAAACCCACACCAAGACACATTATAAAGTGTCAAAAGTTAAGAAAAAAGAGGGAGGGAGATCAAGATGGCAGAGCTTACTGCCCGCCCCCTACCATGAACACATCAAAAATACGTCTACATGTGGAGTAATTCTCACTGAAAACAAACTGGAGACTGGCAGAGAGACACATACAACCAAGGCTGTAAGAAAGATCCACAAGGAAACAGGAAGGGAAGAGAAGCAATCATGCCAGCTCCTGCACTCCTAGAAGGGGAAGCATGACCTTTACCTCCTCCCTGGGGAGTGAGCCGTTTGATCCACATATTGGGCACCCCAACTCTGCGGTCTGTCACCAGGGAGGAAAAGTCCCCACGCTGGTTTGAAAAGCAGAGGGACTGATAGAAGGGCTGTAAGAAACCTAGACTCCGCTTGTGAAAAGCATGCACATACTTGCTTACTGCCAAAAGAAGGCAGAGGAAGAAGACAAACCGCCCAGGACTCTGCCAGTTTCCTGTGGGTTTCCTGTGACTACCCCAGCACACAGCCCCGCTTGAGCTGATCACCCATTACAGCTCCCTCTTGCTCTGTGCTGCAGCTCCACGCTGGGGCAAGGCCTGCTGCAGCTGAGGGGAGTGCCCATTTGTGAGAGAAGAAACCAGCTCAGACCTGGCACAGCATCTGAACAGAGTGAGGATGGCCATTGCTGGTGCTCACAGAGGCAGAGGATTGGGAGTAGTCCAGAACTCTTATTGGTACTGGGACTGCCAGAGCCTGCCCACACCCATGTCAAGCACCCACTCTGATTCCTCTTGCTCCATCAGTGCTTCCCTCTGAGGTGAGGGTGCCAGTGCTAGGATGCAGGAGAGCACACACTTAGAGGGAATAAAGCCAACTTGAACCTGGCCCTCAGTGCTTCTGCTCCAGCGACTTGACACCTGACCCCACAACCAATAGGGTGATGCTGGCCACTGAGCAGAGGAGAAGACACAGCTCACACCTGGCTCTGGCCATAGCCCTTCCATCTCCAGCTCCATCTCCTACCAAGGTGATAGCTGCCAGAACACCCTGAGGAAGATGTGACTCATGCTCATGCCAGATCCAGCTCACCAAAGCCACTGGCCACATACAGATTGTACAAGGATGCTCCCACACAAGGATACCCCTTCAAGACTGGGATGGGTAAATGTTTCACCCAATTTCATAGAGACAGAGAAAGTTAAGCAAAATGAGAAGACAGAGGAATTTGTTTCAATTGAAAGAACAAGAGAAAACCCCTCACAAAACAACTAGCAAAACAGAAATAAATAATTTATCAGATAAAGAATTCAAGGCATTAGTAATAAGAATACTAACTGAATTAGGGAAAAGAATAGATGAACAAGGGCTTCCCTGGTGGCGCAGTGGTTGAGAGTCTGCCTGCTGATGCAGGGGACATGGGTTCGTGCCCCAGGCTGGGAAGATCCCACATGCCACAGAGCGGCTGGGCCCGTGAGCCATGGCCACTGAGCCTGCGCGTCCAGAGCCTGTGCTCTGCAACGGGAGAGGCCACAACAGTGAGAGGCCCGCGTACCACAAAAAAAAAAAAAAAAAAAAAAAAAAAAAGAACCAGTCAGAACTGAAGAATACAATACCTGAAATGAAAAATACGCTAGAAGGAATTAAGAGCAGACTAGGTGATGCAGAAGAATGCACAAGTGATCTGGAAGACAGAATAATGAAAATCACCCAATCAGAACAACAAAAAGAAAAATAAATTTTAAAAAATGAGAACAGTTTAAAGGATCTCTGAGACAACATCAAGCATACCACCATTCACATTATAGGGGTCCCAGAAGGAGAAGAGAGAGAAAAATGGGTCAAAAATGGATTTCATGAAATTACAGCTAAAAACTTCCTAAACCTGAAGAAGGAAACAGATATCAAGGTACAGAAAGCACAGAGAGTCCCAAACAAGATGAACCCAAACAGCCATAAAAAAGAATAAAATTCTGCTATTTGTACCCACATGAGTAGACCTGGAGGGTATCATGCTTAGTGAAATAAGTCAGACAGAAAAAGACAAATACTGTATGTTATCACTTATATGTGGAATCTAATAAGCCTCATGGCTTTTTTTTTTAACCACAAATCAAAAAACCTAGAGAGTATACACAAATGATACAAAGAAATGAATCTAAGCATACCACTACAGAAAATCATCAAATTACAAAGGAAGAGAGCAACAGAAAAAGGAAGAAAAAGAGGAATTACAGGCGCTCGCCGTAATGAGACAAGTCAGTGCCTAGTTGGCTAGGCCAGGTCTGTGAGTGCGAGCACACCTGTAGGAAATCCGGTGGAATGCTGAGGGCTGCTGTAACTACCTGCTGACATCCCTCTATAAAGAGATAATCTCCTTGTCAACTACCAATTTCCCCAAGGAACAGCAGATACAAGAAAAGTAAGATGAGAAAATGGAGGCCGAGGGAGTGAGTTGTCTGTCCAAGGTGACACAAACTACAATTGGCTGAGTCAGGATGTGATCCCAGAGCCTGTGTTCTTTTTCATTGTGCTGAATTTCTTCCAATAAGGCTCTTCTTAACACAGACTATGTGGGATAAATACAGGAGCACATTGCTGGCAATGAACACGGAGCTGCTGGACTGTCAGATAAAACAGCCGTGTGGATGAAAGGCTATTGGTGCTACAGCCAGGAGTCAGTGCTGTGCCTCTGACGTGGGAGAGCCAACTTAAGGACACTGGTCCACAAGAGACCTCCCAGCTCCACATAATACCAAATGGCGAAAATCACCAAGAGATCTCCATCTCAACACCAGCACCCAGCTTCACTCAACGACTAGCAAGCTACAGTGCTGGACAACCTATGCCAAAAAAATAGCAAGACAGGAACACAACCCCACCCATTAGCAGAGAGGCTAACTAAAATCATAATAAGTCCACAGACACCCCAAAATACACCACCAGAAAGATAGGATCCAGCCTCATCCACCAAAACACAGGCACTAGTCCCCTCCACCAGGAAGCCTACACAACCCACTGAAACAACCTTAGCCACTGGGGACAGACACCAAAAACAACGGGAACTACGAACCTGCAGCCTGCAAAAAGGAGACCCCAAACACAGTAAGATAAGCAAAATGAGAAGACAGAAAAACACACAGCAGATGAAGGAGCAAGATAAAAACCCACCAGACCTAACAAATGAGGAGGAAATATGTAGTCTACCTGAAAAAGAATTCAGAATAATGATAGTAAAGATGATCCAAAATCTTGGAAATAGAATAGACAAAATACAAGAAACATTTAACAGGGACCTAGGAGAACTAAAGATGAAACAAGCAACGATGAACAACACAATAAATGAAATGAAAAATACTCTAGATGGGATCAATAGCAGAATAACTGAGACAGAAGAACGGATAAGTGACCTGGAAGATAAAATAGTGGAAATAACTACTGCAGAGCAGAATAAAGAGAAAAGAATGAAAAGAACTGAGGACAGTCTCAGAGACCTCTGGGACAACATTAAAAGCACCAACAGTCAAATTATAGGGGTTCCAGAAGAAGAAGAGAAAAAGAAAGGGACTGAGAAAATATTTGAAGAGATTATAGTTGAAAAGTTCCCTAATGTGGGAAAGGAAATAGTTACTCAAGTCCAGGAAGCACAGAGTCCCATACAGGATAAATCCAAGGAGAAATACACCAAGACACATATTAATCAAACTGTCAAAAATTAAATACAAAGAAAACATATTAAAAGCAGCAAGGGAAAAACAACAATAACACACAGGGAATCCCCATAAAGTTAACAGCTGATCTTTCAGCAGAAACTATGCAAGCCAGAAGGGACTGGCAGGACATATTTAAAGTGATGAAGGAGAAAAACCTGCAACCAAGATTACTCTACCCAGCAAGGATCTCATTCAGATTTGATGGAGAAATTAAAATGTTTACAGACAAGCAAACCTGAGACAGTTCAGCACCACCAAACCAGCTTTACAACAAATGCTAAAGGAACTTCTCTAGGCAAGAAGCACAAGAGAAGGAAGAGACCTACAATAACAAACCCAAAAATATTAAGAAAATGGGAAAAGGAACATACATATCGATAATTACCTTAAATGTAAATGGACTAAATGCTCCCACCAAAAGACACAGATTGGCTGAATGGATACAAAAACAAGACCCATATATATGCTGTTTACAAGAGACCCACTTCAGACCTAGAGGCACATACAGACTGAAAGTAAGGGGATGGAATAAGATATTCCATGCAAATGGAAACCAAAAGAAAGCTGGAGTAGCAATTCTCATATCAGACACAATAGACTTTAAAATAAAGATTATTAGAAGAGAAAAAGAAGGACACTACATAATGATCAAGGAATCGATACAAGAAGAAGATATAACAATTGTAAATATTTATGCACCCAACATAGGAGCACCCTAGTACATAAGGCAAATAGTAACAGCCAAAAAAGGGGAAATCAACAGTAACACATTCATATTAGAGGACTTTAACACCCCACATTCACCAATGGACAGATCATCCAAAATGAAAATAAATAAGGAAACACAAGCTTTAAATGATACATTAAACAAGATGGACTTAATTGATATTTATAGGACATTCCATCCAGAAACAACAGAATACACATTTTTCTCAAGTGCTCATGGAACATTCTCCAGGATAGATCATATCTTGGGTCACAAATCAAGCCTTGGTAAATTTAAGAAAATTGAAATTGTATCAAGTATCTTTTCCAACCACAACGCTATGAGACTAGATATCAATTATAGGAAAAGATCTGTAAAAAAAATACAAACACATGGAGGCTAAACAATACACTACTTAATAATGAAGTGATCACTGAAGAAATCAAAGAGGAAATAAAGAAATACGTAGAAACAAATGACAATGGAGACACGACGACCCAAAACCTATGGGATTCAGCCAAAGCAGTTCTAAGAGGGAAGTTAATAGCAACACAATCCTATCTTAAGAAACAGGAAACATCTCGAATAAACAACCTAACCTTGCACCTAAAGCAATTAGAGAAAGAAGAACCAAAAAACCCCAAAGTTAGCAGAAGGAAAGAACACATAAAAATCAGATCAGAAATAAATGAAAAAGAAATGAAGGAAACGATAGCAAAGATCAATAAAACTAAAAGCTGGCTCTTTGAGAAGATAAACAAAATTGATCAAACATTAGCCAGATGCATGAAGAAAAAAAGGGAGAAGACTCAAATCAATAGAATTAGAAATGAAAAAGGAGAAGTAACAACTGACACTGCAGAGAGATTACTACAAGCAAGTCTATGCCAATAAAATGGACAACCTGGAAGAAATGGACGAATTCTTAGAAATGCACAACCTGCCAAGACTGAATCAAGAAGAAATAGAAAATATGAACAGACCAATCACAAGCACTGAAATTGAAACTGTGATTAAAAATCTTCCAACAAACAAAAGCCCAGGACCAGATGGCTTCACAGGCGAATTCTTCCAAATATTTAGAGAAGAGCTAACACCTATCCTTCTCAAACTCTTCCAAAATATAGCAGAGGGAGGAACACTCCCAAACTCATTCTACAAGGCCACCATCATCTTGATAACAAAACCAGACAAGGATGTCACAAAGAAAGAAAACTACAGGCCAATATCACTGATGAACATAGATGCAAAAATCCTCAACAAAATACTAGCAAACAGAATCCAACAGCACATTAAACGGATCATACACCATGATCAAGTGGGGTTTATTCCAGGAATGCAAGGATTCTTCAATATACGCAAATCAATCAATGTGATAAACCATATTAACAAATTGAAGGAGAAAAACCATATGATCATCTCAATAGATGCAGAGAAAGCTTTCGACAAAATTCAACACCGATTTATGATAAAAACCCTGCAGAAAGTAGGCATAGAGGGAACTTTCCTCAACATAATAAAGGCCATATAGGACAAACCCACAGGCAACATCATCCTCAATGGTGAAAAACTGAAAGCATTTCCACGAAGATCAGGAAAAAGACAATGTTGCCCACTCTCACCACTCTTATGTAGCTTATTACAAAGCTACAGTAATCAAGACAGTATGGTACTGGCACAAAAACAGAAAGATAGATCAATGGAACAGGACAGAAAGCCCAGAGCTAAACCCACGCACATATGGTCACCTTATCTTTGATAAAGGAGGCAGGAATGTACAGTGGAGAAAGGACAGTCTCTTCAATAAGTGGTGCTGGGAAAACTGGACAGGTACATATCAAAGTATGAGATTAGATCACTTCCTAACACCATACAAAAAAATAAGCTCAAAATGGATTAAAGAACTAAATGTAAGGCCAGAAACTATCAAACTCTTAGAGGAAAACATAGGCAGAACACTCTATGACATAAATCACAGCAAGATCCTTTTCGACCCACCTCCTAGAGAAATGGAAATAAAAACAAAAATAAACAAATGGGACCTAATGAAACTTCAAAGCAGTTGCACAGCAAAGGAAACCATAAGCAAGATGAAAAGACAACCCTCAGAATGGGAGAAAATATTTGCAAGTGAAGCAACTGACAAAAGATGAATCTCCAAAATATACAAGCAGCTCATGCAGCTCAATATCAAAAAAACAAACACCCCAATCCAAAAATGGGCAGAAGACCTAAATAGACATTTCTGCAAAGAAAATATACAGACTGCCAACAAACACATGAAGGAATGCTCAGCATCATTAATCATTAGGGAAATGCAAATCAAAACTACAATGAGATATCATCTCACACCGGTCAGAATGGCCATCATCAAAAAATCTAGAAACAATAAACGCTGGAGAGGGTATGGAGAAAAGGGAACACTCCTGCACTGTTGGTGGGAATGTGAATTGGTACAGCCACTATGGAGAACAGTTTGGAGGTTGCTTAAAAAACTACAAATAGAACTACCATATGACCCAGCAATCCCACTACTGGGCATATACCCTGAGAAAACCATAATTCAAAAAGAGTCATGTACCAAAATGTTCATTGAAGCTCTATTTACAATAACCTGGAGATGGAAACAACCTATGTATCCATCATCGGATGAATGAATAAAGATGATGTGGCACATATATACAATGGAATATTACTCAGCCATAAAAAGAAACGAAATTGAGCTATTTGTAATGAGGTGGATAGACCTAGAGTCTGTCATACAGAGTGAAGTAAGTCAGAAAGAGAAAGACAAATACCGTATGCTAACACGTATTCATGGAATTTAAGGGAAAAAATGTCATGAAAAACCTAGTGGTAAGACAGGAATAAAGACACAGACCTACTAGAGAATGGACTTGAGGATATGGGGAGGGGGAAGGGTAAGCTGTGACAAAGCGAGAGAGAGGCATGGACATATATACACTACCAAATGTAAGGTAGATAGCTAGTGGGAAGCAGCCACGTAGCACAGGGAGATCAGCTCGGTGCTTTGTGCCCGCCTGGAGGGGTGGGATAGGGAGGGTGGGAGGAGGGAGATGCAGGAGGGAAGAGATATGGGAACATATGTATATGTATAACTGATTGACTTTGTTATAAAGCAGAAACTAACACACCATTGTAAAGCATTTATACTCTAATAAAGATGTAAATAAAAAAGATGAAAGTGATGTAAATGTAGAAAGATGTAAACTTTTATGGAAAAATCTTCATCTTCTAACAAGTAAAGTTAATTTTACATTCCATTTCAGTAAAAAAAAAAAAGGAATTACAAAACAGCTAGAAAACAATTAACAAAATGATAATAAGTACATACACATCAATGATTACTTTAAATGTTAATGGAATAAATTCTCCAAGCAAAAGACATTGAGTGGCTGAATGGATAAAAAGACAAGACCAATCTCTATGCTGCCTCTAAGAGTCTCACTTCAGATGTAAGGAAACAGACTAAATGGGAAGGGATGGGAAAAAATACTCCATGCAAATGGAAACCAAAAGAAAGTTGGGTGTGGTAGCAATACTTAAATCAGACAAATTAGATTTTAAGACAAACTGTAATAACAGACAAAAAAGATCATGACATAATTCTAAAGGGGTCAATTCTACAATATGATATAACATTTGTTAATATTTATGCACCCAATACAGCAACACCTAAATATATAAAGCAAATATTAACAGACTTAAAAAGAGAAATAGATAGCAGTACAATAATAGTAGAAATTTTAAAACCCCACTTACATCATTGAATAGATCATCTAGACAGAAAATTAATAAGAAAACATCAAGGGCTTCCCTGGTGGAGCAGTGGTTGGGAGTCCACCTGCTGATGCAGGGGACGTGGGTTCGTGCCCCAGTCTGGGAGGATGCCACATGCCTCGGAGAGGCTGGGCCCGTGAGCCATGGCCGCTGGGCCTATGCGTCTGGGGCCTGTGCTCCGCGGCGAGAGAGGCCACAACAGTGAGAGGCCTGCGTACCAGAAAAAAAAAAAAAAAAGAGAGAAAAAATGAAAACATCAACCTTAAATGATACCTTAGTCCAGATGGACTTAACAGATACATAAGAATTCATTCAAAAGCAAAAGAATGCACATTCTCTCAAGTGAACATGGAACATTCTCCAGGATAGATCATACGTTGGGCCACAAAAGAAGTCTTAATAAATTTAAGAATACTGAAATCGGGCTTCCCTGGTGGCACAGTGGTTGAGAGTCCGCCTGCCGTTGCAGGGGACACAGGTTCGTGCTCCGGTCTGGGAAGATCCCACATGCCGCGGAGCGGCTGGAACCGTGAGCCATGGCCACTGGGCCTGCGTGTCCAGAGCCTGTTCTCCACAATGGGAGAGGCCACAACAGTGAGAAGCCCGAGTACCGCAAAAAAAAAAAAGAATACTGAAATCATATCATGCATCTTTTCCAACTACAATGGTATGAAACTAGAAATCAATTATAAGAAGAAAACCAGAAAATTCAAATAGGTGGAGAGTAAACAACATGCTAATGAACAACCAAAGGGTCTAAGATGAAATCAAAGGAGAAATTAAAAAATACCTTGAGACAAGTGAAAATGGAAACACAACATACCAAAATTTGTAAGATGCAACAAAAGCAATTCTAAGAGGGAAGTTCATAGCAATAAGGACTACATCAAGAAACAAGAAAGATCTCAAATAAACAACCTCACTTTACGCTGCCAGAAACTAGAAAAAGAAGAACAAATAAAGAGCAAAGTTAGTAGAAGGAAGGAAACAAAATCAGAGAAGAAATAAATGAAATAGAGACTAAAAAGACAATAGAAAAAAATCAACAAAAGTAAGAGCTGCTTCTTTGAAAAGATAAACATAATTGACAAACCTTCAGCTAGACACACCAAGAAAAAGAGAGGACTCAAAATCAGAAATGAAAGAGGAAATATTATAACTGATACCACAGAAATAAAAAAGGCTCATAAAAGACTACTGTGAACAGTTATACACCCAAAAAATTGGACACCTAGAAGAAATGGATAAATTCATAAAAACATACAACCTATACCAAGACTGAATCAAGAAGAAATAGAAAACTGAACAGATGAATTACTAGGGAGGAGATTGAATCAGCAACTACCAACATCCCAACATACAAAAGTCCAGGACCAGACAGCTTCCTTCTCAATATCCCAAAAAATAGAAGAGGAGGGAACTCTTCCAAATTATTCTTTGAGGCTAGCATTACCTTAATACCGAAAGGTACTAAGACAGAAAGAAAAGGACACCATAAGAAAAGAATACTACAGGCCAATGTCCCAGGTAAACATAGATGCAAAAAATTCAACAAAATATTTGAAAACCAAATTCAACAACACATTAAAAGGATAATACATCTGATCAAGTGGGAGTTATTCCAGGAATGAAAGTATGGTTCAACAATGTGATACAGCGGGGAGGAGTCAAGATGGTGGAGTAGGAAGATGTGGAGTTCGAGTTTCCTCAAAATTAGGGCACCTACCAGGTGTTGTTTGGGGGCCTCGGGCACCTAAAGGGATGGGAGGAATCCCCAAGCAACTGGGTAGGATGTGGCAGGGGGAAGGAGGAGAGGAGACAGGATGGGACTGGCACCCCAAGGGACGGCTGGGGGAGGGGAGGGGTTCCCACGATCTGAGGGGCCCACCCACAGAGCAGGGATCAGTGGGGATAGGGAGAGACCTTCAGGGTATTGGGGGATCAGAGGGGAAGGAGGCTAGCATCTCCCCCGCCTGCTCAGTCCCCAGCAAGCCTACTTAGGTCCCGGGCCTAAACCTCAGCCCTCAGGGGCCCCCTCCATCCGTGTTGCGCCTAAGCCCCGCCCCCCCACACCCCCAGGGCCTTTTCCGGCCATGGAGGTCCTGAGCATAGGCCTTGCCCCCCAGCTAAACCCTGGCCCCCTACCAAGGCCTTTTCCAGCCGTTTTCTTTTCTTTTCTTTCCTTTTGCTGTTGTAGTTCTGTTTTGCCTTGTTGTTGTTGTTTCATTTATATATATATATATATATATATATATATATATATATATATATATATATATATATATATATATATATATATATATATATATATTTGCCTGCATTGGGTCTTCGTTGCTGCAAATGGGCTTTCTCTAGTTGCAGCAAACGGGGGCTACCCATTGTTGAGGTGTGCGGGCTTCTCACTGCGGTGGCTTCTCTTGTTATGGAGCATGGGCTCTAGTCGTGCGGGCTTCAGTAGTTGTGGCACATGGCCTTCAGTAGTTGTGGCTCGTGGGCTCTAGAGCACAGGCTCAGTAGTTGTGGCGCACAGGCTTGGTTGCTCGGCAGCATGTGGGATCTTCCCAGACAAGGGCTCAAACTTGGGTCCCCTGCATTGGAAGGTGGATTCTTTACCACTGGACCACCAGGAAAGTCCCAGGAAACACAAGCTTTAAATGACACAATAGACCAGATAGATTTAATTGATATTTATAGGACATTCCACCTGAAAGTGGCAGAATACACTTTCTTCTCAGGTGCACATGGAATATTCTCCAGGATAGATCACATACTGGGTCTCAAATCAAGCCTCGGAAAATTTAAGAAAACTGAAATTGTATCAAGCATTTTTCCGACCACAACGCTATGAAATTAGAAATCAATTACAGGGAAAGAAAACTGTGAAAAACACAAACAAATGGAGGCTAAACAATATTCTACTAAATAACCAAGAGATCACTGAAGAAATCAAAGAGGAAATGAAAAAATACGTAGAAACAAATGACAACAAAAACATGACAACACAAAACCTACGGGATGCAGCAAAGCAGTTCTAAGAGGGAAGTTTATAGCAATTCAACCTCACCTCAGGAAACAAGAAAAATCTCAAATAATCTAACCTAACACTTAAAGCAACTAGAGAAAGAAGAAGAAGAACAACAACAACAACAAAAACCCCAATGTTAGTAGAAGGAAAGAAATCATAAATATCAGAGCAGAAATAAATGAAAAAGAAATGAAGAAAACAATAGCAAAGGTCAATGAAACTAAAAGTTGGTTCTTTGAGAAGATAAACAAAACTGATAAACATTTAGCCAGACTCAACAAGAAAAAAAGGGACAGGATTCAAATCAATAAAATTAGAAGTGAAAAAGGAGAAATTACAACTGACACGCAGAAATACAAAGGTTCATTAAGAGACTGCTACAAGCAACTATATGCCAATAAAATGGACAATCTGAAAGAAATAGATAAATTCTTGGAAAGATACAACTTCCAGGACTCAAACAGGAATAATTAGAAAATATAAACAGACCAATCACAAGTAATGAAATTGAAACTGCAATTAAAAATCTTCCAGCAAATAAAAATCCAGGACCAGATGGCTTCACAGGCGAATTCTATCAAACACTTGAGAACAGTTCACCTATCCTTCTCAAACTCTTCCAAAAAACTGCAGAGGGAGGAACACTCCCAAACTCGTTCTATGAGGCCACCATCACCCTGATACCAAAACCAGACAAAGATATCACACACACACACACAAATTAGACACCAATATCACTGATGAACATAGACGCAAAAATCCTCAACAAACTTCTAGCAAATAGAATCCAACAACACATTAAACGGGTCATACATCATGATCAAGTGGGATTTAACCCAGGGATGCAAGGATTCTTCAATATACGCAAATCAATCAATGTGATACAACATATTAGCAAATTAAAGAATAAAAACCATATGATCATCTCAATAGATGCAGAAAAAGCTTTTGACAAAATCCAACACCCATTTATGATAAAAACTCTCCAGAAAGTGGGTATAGAGGGAAGCTTAACATAATAAAGGCCATATACAACTAACCCACAGCAAACATAATTCTCAATGATGAAAAACTGAAAGCATTTCCTCTAAGATCAGGAACAAGACAAGGATGTCCACTCTTGCCACTATTATTCAACGTAGTTTTGGAATTCCTAGCCACAACAATCAGAGAAGAAATTAAAGGAATCCAAATTGGAAAAGAAGAAGTAAAACTGTCACTATTTGCAGATGACATGATACTATACATAGAAAATCCTAAAGATGCCACCAGAAAACTACTAGAGCTAATCAATGAATTTGGTAAAGTTGCAGGATACAAAATTAATGCATAGAAATCTCTTGCATTCCTATACACTAATAATGAAATATCAGAAAGAGAAGTTAAGGAAACAATCCCATTTAGCATCACAAGAAAAAGAAAAAAATACCTAGGAATAAACCTACTTAAGGAGGTAAAACACCTGTACTTGGAAAACTATAAAACACTGATGAAAGAAATCAAAGATGACACAAACAGATGGAGAGTTATCCCATGTTTTTGGATTGGAAGAATCAATATTGTGAAAATGACTATACTACCCAAAGCAATCTACAGATCCAGTGCAATCCCTATCAAATTACCAATGGCATTTTTCACAGAATTAGCACAAAAAATTTCACAATTTGTATGGAAACACAAAAGACGCTGAATAGCCAAAGCAATCTTGAGAAAGAAAAATGGAGCTGGAGGAATCAGACTCCCTGACTTCAGATTATACTACAAAGCTACAGTAATCAAGACAGTATGGGACTGGCACAAAAACAGAAATATAGATCAATGGTACAGGATAGAAAGCCCACGCACCTATGAGATAAACCCATGCACCTATGGTCACCTAATCTATGACAAAGGAGGCAAGAATATACAATGGAGAAAGGACAGTCTCTTCAATAAGAGGTGCTGGGAAAACTGGACAGTTACATGTAAAAGAATGAAATTAGAACACTGCCTAACACCATACATAAAAATAAACTCAAAATGGATTAAAGACCTAAATGTAAGGCCAGACACTATAAAACTCTTAGAGGAAAACGTAGGCAGACCACTCTATGACATAAATCACAGCAAGATCCTTTTTGATCCACCTCCTAGAGAAATGGAAATAAAAACAAAAATAAAGAAATGGGACCTAATGAAACCTCAGAGCTTTTGCACAGCAAAGGAAACCATAAACAAGACCAAAAGACGACCCTCAGAATGGGAGAAAATATTTGCAAATGAAGCAACTGACAAAGGATTAATCTCCAAAATATACAAACAGCTCATGCAGCTCAATATCAAAAAACAAACAACCCAATCAAAAAATGGGCAGAAGACCTAAACAGATATTTCTCCAAAGAAGACTTACAGATGGCCAAGAGGCACATGAAAAGATGCTCAACATCACTAATTTTAATGCAAATCAAAACTATAATGACGTATAACCTCACACCAGTCAGAATGGCCATCATCAAAAAATCTACGAACACTAAGTTCTGGAGAGGGAGTGGAGAAAAGGGAACCCTCTTGCACTGTTGGTGGGAATGTAAATTGATACAGCCACTATGGAGAACAGTATGGAGGTTCCTTAAAAAACTAAAAATAGAATTACCATATGGCCCAGCAATCCCACTACTGGGCATATACTCTGAGAAAACCATAATTCAAAAAGGCACATATACCCCAATGTTCACTGCAGCACTATTTACAGTAGCCAGGACAAGGAAATAACCTAAATGCCCATTGACAGATGAATGGATAAAGATGTGGTACATATATACAATGGAATATTACTCAGCCATAAAAAGGAACAGAGATGTGTTTTTCTAGAGATGTGAATGGACCTAGAGTCTATCATACAGAGTGAAGTAAGTCAGAAAGAGAAAAACAAATATCGTATATTAACGCATATATGTGGAATCTAGAAAAATGGTACAGATGAACCTATTTGCAGGGCAGGAATAGAGACAGAGAAGTAGAGAATGGACATGTGGACACAGTGGGGGAAGGGGAGGGTGGGACGAATTGGGAGCATAGGATTGACATATATACACTACCATGTGTAAAATAGATAACTAGTGGGAACCTGCTGTATAGCACAGGAAGCTCAGCTCGGTGCTCTGTGATGACCTAGATGGGATTGGGAGGGGGGAGTGGGAGGGAGGTCAATATATGTATACATGTATAATACACGTATACATGTATACACGTATTATACATGTATACATGTATTATACATGTATATATATACATATACAACATATGTATATGTATACATATAGCTGATTCACCTTGTTGCACAGCAGAATCTAAGACAACATTGTAAAGCAACTATACTCCAATAAAAAAAAATGTGATACACCACAATCTGCCAATAACTGTGATGCACCACATTAACAAAATGCAAGACGAAAATAATATGATCACCTTAATAGATGCAGAAAAAGCCGTTGAAGTTTTCAACATTCATTTATGATAAAAACTTTCAGCATGTGGGTATGGAGAGGACATACCTCAACATAATAAAGGCCACATATGACAAGCCCACATACTCAACTTTGAAAAGCTGAAAGATTTCCTCTAAGGTCAGGAAAAAAACAAGGATATCCACTCTCACCACTTTTATTTAACACAGTATTGGAAGTCCTAGCTAGATCCATTAGGCAAGAAAAAGAAACAGAAGGCATCCAAATTGGAAAGGAAGGAGTAAAACTGTCACTATTTGCAAACATCATGATATTATATACAGAAAACCCTAAAGACTTCACCAAAAAACTATTAGAACTAATCAATAAATTCAGTAAAGTTGGAAGACACAAACCAATACACAAAAATCTTGTTTCTAATAACACTAATAACAAACTATCAAAAGGAGATATTAAGAAAACAATCCCGTATACAGTTGAATCAAACAGAATAAAATGTCTAGGAATAAATTTAACCAGGGAGGTAAAAGACGTGTACACTGAAAAGTACAAGACATTAATGAAAGAAATTGAAGAAGACACAAAAGATAATCAATGCTCATGGATTAGAAGAATATTGTTAAAATTTCCATACCACCCAAAGCAATCTACATATTCAAAGCAATCCCTATTAAATTCTCATGGCATTTTTCACAGGAATAAAGAATCCTAACATTTGTATGGAACCACAAGAGACCTTGAATAGCCAAAAATCAATGTTGATAAAGAACCAAAAAACTGGAGGTATCATGCTTCCTGATTTCAAATTTTATTACAGAGGTACAATAAAACAGTATGGTATTGGCATAAAAACAGACACACACATCAATGGAACAGAATAGAGAGCCCAGAAATAAACCCACACATATATGGTTAATTTATGATAAAGGAAGCAAGAACGTATAATGGGGAAGGACAGTCTCCTTAGTAAGTGGTGTTAGGAAAACTGGACAGTCACATGCAAAAGAATGAATCTGGACCACTATTTTACACCATACACAAAAGTTAACTCATAATGGATTAAAGACTTGAATGTAAGACCTGAAATCATAAAACTCCTAGAAGAAGACATACACGGTAAGCAACTTGACATCAGTCTTGGTGATGATTTTTTGGATCTGACACCAAAAGCAACAAAAGCAAAACTGAACAAGTGGTACCACATCAAACTAAAAAGCTCTGCACAGCAAAGGAAACCATCAACAAAATGAAAATGCTGCCTAGCCAAGCGGAGAAAATATTTGCAAATCATATATCTGATAAAGATTAATATCCAAAGTATATAAGGAACTCATACAATTCAACAACAACAAAAACAACCCAATTAAAAAATGGGCAGAGAATCTGAATAGACAATTTTCCCAAAGATATACAGATGGCCAACACACACATGAATGTAATGTTCAACATGACTAATTATTAGGGAAATGCAAATCAAAACCACAATATCACCTCATCTCTGCTAGACTGGCTATTATCAAAAAGCCAAGAAATAACAAGTGTTGGTGAGGATGTGGAGAAAAGGGAACCCTCGTGCACTGTTGGTGAGAATGTAAATTAGTGCAGCCACTGTGGAAAACAGTATGGAGGTTCCTCAGAAAAAGAATAGGATAGACTACCATATGATCCAGCTATCCCACTTCTGGGTATTTATCCAAAGAGTATGAAAACACTAACCTGAAAAGATATCTGCAGCCACATGTTTATTGAATCATTATTTACTGTAGCCAAGATAGAGAAACAGCCTAAGCACCCATCAATAGATGAATGGATAAGGAAGATGGAATATTACTCAGCCATAAAAAATGAAATCTTGGCATTTGCAACAACATGGATGGACCTTGAGGGTACTATGCTAAGTAAACTAAGTCAGATGGAGAAAGACAAATTTCGTATGATTTTGCTCATATATGCAATATAAAAAACAAACACAATAAATAAATAAACAAGCCAAACCAAACAAGCATGTAGATACAGAAAACAGCAGTGGTAAGCAGAAGTTAAGGGTGAAATTGGTAAAGGGGGTCAACTGTATGGTGATGAACGGAAACTAAATTTTTGGTGGTGATCTACTGTAGTGTATACAGAAGTAGAACTATGATGTTGTACATATGAAACTTATATAATGTTAAATACCAATGGTATCTCAATTAAAAAATATGGGCAGAGGATATGAATAGACATTTCTCCAAAGAAGAAATACAAATGGCCAAGAGGTACATGACAATGTGCTCAACATCACCAATCAGCGAAGAAATGCAAATCAAAGCTATAATGAGGTGTTACCTCACACCTGTCAGAATGGCTATTATCAAAAAGACGACAAGGGCTTCCCTGGTGGCGCAGTGGTTGAGAGTCCGCCTGCCGATGCAGGGGACACGGGTTCGTGCCCCGGTCCAGGAAGATCCCACATGATGCGGAGCGACTGGGCCCGTGAGCCATGGCCGCTGAGCCTGCGCATCCGGAGCCTGTGCTCCGCAATGGGAGAGGCCACAACAGTGACAGGCCCGCATACCGCAAAAAAAAGAAAAAAAAAAAAAAAAGACAAACAAGAAGTGTTGGCAAGAATGTTCATTGTTAGTGGGAATGTAAATTGTACAGCCACTATGGAAAACAGTATGGAAGCTCCTCAAAAAATTAAAAATAGAATTACCCTGTGATCCAGCAATTCCACTTCTTGGTATTTAATCAAAGAAATAAAAAACACTCACTTGAAAAGATATATGCACCCCCATGTTCAATGCAGCATTATTTACAATAACCAAGATGCAGAAACAGCCCGAGTATCCATGGATGGATGAATGGATAAAGCAAAAGTGTTGTGTGTGTGTGTACACACACACACACACACACACACACACACACACACACACACACAGAGGAATATTACCCAGCCATAAAAAGGAAGGAAATCTTGCCATTTGAGACAACATGGAGGGACTTTGAAGGCATTATGCTGAGTGAAATAAGTCAGAAAGAGAAGGACAAATACTGTAATATCTCACTTATATATAGAATCTTAAAAAAAACAACAAAAAAGCCCTCCCCCAAGGCTGAATTTAGAGATACAGAGAACAGATTGGTGGCTGCCAGAGGTGGGGGCTTGGGGGGTGGGTGCAATGGGTGAAGGGGGTCAAGAGATCCGTACTTCCAGTTACATAATAAATAAGTCACGGGGAGGTAGTGTACAGCCTGGTGACAACAGTTAGTAACACTGCCTTCAGTATTTGAAAGTTGCTAAAAGTAGATCTTAAAAGTTCTCATCACAGGAAGAAAATTGTGTGGTGATGCATGTTAACTAGACTTACTGTGGTGATCATTCTGCAATATACAAATATTGAATCATTATACTGTACACCTGAAACTAATATAGTATTATATGGTCAATTATTTTTCAATTAACATAAAAAGACTAGAATACCAGAAGTTTCATCAGGAGCCGTAAGAAACATGAATGCTGATTTCACCTGTGGACAATTACCTCATTCCTCACGTGGTCATGCGGGGGAAGGGCAGGTGCTTTTCAATGTCTTTTCTGGACAGAGAGGCCCCACTGCCCCTCACCTCTTTCACCACCACTCCCATCAGCGGGTCTGAGGTTCACCAGTTGATAAACACACCTTTTTATTTTCTACCCCAGCTTGGTCTGAGTGCCATGGCATGCCATCAGAAGAGACTGGCAGAAGAAGAGATGGTCAACCCTCACCCCAGCTCCTTCCCACTAAGCCTGAGAGTCTTCATCCAAAAACCCTGTCCACCCAAGGTCGACAATTGCTGTGGGGCCTGAGAGGCCCCCAACTCTGAAGGAGCAAGAAAGAGCTGGCTCCCTAGGTCATCACCACCTTCCTGAGAACTCAGGATTCACTATATATTTGCGGCAGCCCTTAGGACCCAAAGGCCATTTAAGGGCTACCAGAGGGACAAAGGTAAGCACAGCAGTCTGGAGGTGGCTGGTAGGAAGTGGTACAGTGTGGGGAGCCCCAGCCAGCAGGCAGGGAGCAGGGGCCGAAGCTCTAGGGAAAGTCCCCTTGCTGCTTCTGCAGCTCCAGCGAGGGCCTCCCTCCTGCTGCCAGGGAAGCGATGCGCCAGAATGCCGGTGTGCAGGGCTGCGACGCCCTCTGCCTGCTGTCTAGAGGCATGGGAAGCGGCCTGGCAGCCCTGTTTCCTGCACCTCAAGCCGGTGAGCTTCCTGTGGGAGATCTGTCAGCGTAATCCCCTAAACAGCTCCCTCCTGCAAGTCGCACGGCCTGCCTGATGGGCCCCAATGCTTAACCCGCCAGAGAACTGACCACGCAGGAAGTGGAATCAAGGAAAACCCTCAGCTGGGGCGCAGTGAGCCCCACCCATCCCATGTCACGTGACTCTTCATGAAAG